>NC_092725.1:5036020-5654353 GCF_047496885.1 Scyliorhinus torazame | reverse complement strand
ACCGACTCTATTGAAGCAGTGCCCTATAGAAAACCGACTCTATTAAAACAGAGCCCTACAGAAAACCGACTCTATTGAAACAGTTCCCTACAGTAAACCGACTCTATTGAAACAGTGGCCAACAGTAAACCGACTCCATTGAAACAGTGCCCTGCAGAAAACCGACTCTATTGAAACAGTGCCCTTCAGTAAACCGACTCTATTGAAACAGTGCCCAGAGAAAACCGACTCAATTAAAACAGTGCCCTACAGTAAACCGACTCTAGTGAAACAGTGCCCGACAGTAAACCGACTCTATTGAACAGTTCCCTACAGTAAACCGACTCTATTGAAACAGTTCCCTACAGAAAACCGACTATATTAAAACAGTGCCCTCCAGTAAACCGACTCTATTGAAACAGAGCCCTACAGTAAACCGACTCTATTGAAACAGTGCCCGACAGTTAACCGACTCTATTGAAACAGTGCCCGATAGAAAACCGACTCTATTGAAACAGTGCCCTACAGTAAACCGACTCCATTGAAACAGTGCCCTACAGAAAACCGACTCTATTGAAACAGTGCCCTACAGTAAACCGACTCTATTGAAATAGTTCCCTACTGTAAACCGACTCTATTGAAACAGTGTCCTACAGTAAACTGGCTCTATTGAAACAGTTCACTACAGTAAACCGGCTCTATTGAAACAGTCCCCTACAGTAAACCTTCTCTATTGAAACAGTTCCCTACAGTAAACCGGCTCTATTGAAACAGTGCCCTACAGTAAACCGACTCCATTGAAACAGTGCCCTGCAGAAAACCGACTCTATTGAAACAGTGCCCTTCAGTAAACCGACTCTATTGAAACAGTGCCCAGAGAAAACCGACTCTATTAAAACAGTGCCTTACAGTAAACCGACTCGAATGAAACAGTGCCCGACAGTAAACCGACTCTATTGAAATAGTTCCCTGCAGCAAACCGACTCTATTGAAACAGTTCCCTACAGTAAACCGACTCTATTGAAACAGTGCCCTCCAGTCAACCGACTCTATTAAAGCAGTGCCCTACAGTAAACCGTCTCTATTGAAACAGTGCCCTACATAAAACCGACTCTATTAAAACAGTGCCCTACAGAAAACCGACTATATTAAAACAGTGCCCTCCAGTAAACCGACTCTATTGAAACAGAGCCGTACAGTAAACCGACACCATTGAAACAGTGCCCTACAGAAAACCGACTCTATTGAAACAGTGCCCAACAGTAAACTGACTCTATTGAAACAGTGCCCTGCAGTAAATCGACTCTATTAAAACAGTGCCCTACAGTAAACCGACTCCATTGAATAAGTGCCCTACAGAAAACGGACTCTATTGAAACAGTTCTCTAAAGTAAACCGACTCTATTGAAACAGTGCCCTACAGTAAACCGACTCCATTGAAACAGTGCCCTACAGAAAACCGACTCTATTGAAACAGTGCCCTACAGTTAACCGACTCTATTGAAACAGTGCCCGACAGAAAACCGACTCTATTAAAACAGAGCCCTACAGAAAACCGACTCTATTGAAACAGTTCCCTACAGTAAACCGACTCTATTGAAACAGTGGCCAAGAGTAAACCGACTCCATTGAAACAGTGCCCTACAGAAAACCGATTCTATTGAAACAGTGGCCAACAGTAAACCGACTCCATTGAAACAGTGCCCTACAGTAAACCGACTCTATTGAAACAGTTCCCTACTGTAAACCGACTCTATTGAAACAGTGTCCTACAGTAAACCGGCTCTATTGAAACAGTTCCCTACAGTAAACCGGCTCTATTGAAACAGTTCCCTACAGTAAACCATCTCTATTGAAACAGTTCCCTACAGTAAACCGGCTCTATTGAAACAGTGCCCTACAGTAAACCGACTCCATTGAAACAGTGCCCTGCAGAAAACCGACTCTATTGAAACAGTGCCCTTCAGTAAACCGACTCTATTGAAACAGTGCCCAGAGAAAACCGACTCTATTAAAACAGTGCCCTACAGTAAACCGACTCTAGTGAAACAGTGCCCGACAGTAAACCGACTCTATTGAACAGTTCCCTACAGTAAACCGACTCTATTCAAACAGTTCCCTACAGTAAACCGACTCTATTGAAACAGTGCCCTACAGTAAACCGTCTCCATTGAAACAGTACCCTACAGAAAACCGATTGTATTGAAACAGTGCCCTACAGTAAACCGACTCTATTGAAACAGTGCCCTACAGAAAACCGACTCTATTAAAACAGTGCCCTACAGAAAACCGACTCTATTGAAACAGTTCCCTACAGTAAACCGACTCTATTGAAACAGTGCCCTACAGTAAACCGACTCTATTGAAACAGTGCCCTAGAGTAAACCGACTCTATTAAAACAGTGCCCTACAGAAAACCGACTCTATTGAAACAGTTCCCTACAGTAAACCGACTCTATTGAAACAGTGCCCGACAGTTAACCGACTCTATTGAAACAGTGCCCTATAGAAAACCGACTCTATTGAAACAGTGCCCTACAGTAAACCGACTCCATTGAAACAGTGCCCTACAGAAAACCGACTCTATTGAAACAGTGCCCTACAGTAAACCGACTCTATTGAAATAGTTCCCTACTGTAAACCGACTCTATTGAAACAGTGTCCTACAGTAAACTGGCTCTATTGAAACAGTTCACTACAGTAAACCGGCTCTATTGAAACAGTCCCCTACAGTAAAGCTTCTCTATTGAAACAGTTCCCTACAGTAAACCGGCTCTATTGAAACAGTGCCCTACAGTAAACCGACTCCATTGAAACAGTGCCCTGCAGAAAACCGACTCTATTGAAACAGTGCCCTTCAGTAAACCGACTCTATTGAAACAGTGCCCAGAGAAAACCGACTCTATTAAAACAGTGCCCTACAGTAAACCGACTCGAATGAAACAGTGCCCGATAGTAAACCGACTCTATTGAAATAGTTCCCTACAGCAAACCGACTCTATTGAAACAGTTCCCTACAGTAAACCGACTCTATTGAAACAGTGCCCTCCAGTAAACCGACTCTATTAAAGCAGTGCCCTACAGTAAACCGTCTCTATTGAAACAGTGCCCGACATAAAACCGACTCTATTAAAACAGTGCCCTACAGAAAACCGACTATATTAAACAGTGCCCTCCAGTAAACCGACTCTATTGAAACAGAGCCCTACAGTAAACCGACTCCATTGAAACAGTGCCCTACAGAAAACCGACTCTATTGAAACAGTGCCCAACAGTAAACTGACTCTATTGAAACAGTGCCCTGCAGTAAATCGACTCTATTAAAACAGTGCCCTACAGTAAACCGACTCCATTGAAACAGTGCCCTACAGAAAACGGACTCTATTGAAACAGTTATCTAAAGTAAACCGACTCTATTGAAACAGTGCCCTACAGTAAACCGACTCCATTGAAACAGTGCCCTACAGAAAACCGACTCTATTGAAACAGTGCCCTACAGTTAACCGACTCTATTGAAACAATGCCCTATAGAAAACCGACTCTATTAAAACAGAGCCCTACAGAAAACCGACTCTATTGAAACAGTTCCCTACAGTAAACCGACTCTATTGAAACAGTTCCCTACTGTAAACCGACTCTATTGAAACAGTGTCCTACAGTAAACCGGCTCTATTGAAACAATTCCCTACAGTAAACCGGCTCTATTGAAACAGTTCCCTACAGTAAACCTTCTCTATTGAAACAGTTCCCTACAGTAAACCGGCTCTATTGAAACAGTGCCCTACAGTAAACCGACTCCATTGAAACAGTGCCCTGCAGAAAACCGACTCTATTGAAACAGTGCCCTTCAGTAAACCGACTCTATTGAAACAGTGCCCAGAGAAAACCGACTCTATAAAAACAGTGCCCTACAGTAAACCGACTCTATTGAACAGTTCCCTACAGTAAACCGACTCTATTGAAACAGTTCCCTACAGTAAACCGACTCTATTGAAACAGTGCCCTCCAGTAAACCGACTCTATTAAAGCAGTGCCCTACAGTAAACCGGCTCTATTGAAACAGTGCCCTACATAAAACCGACTCTATTAAAACGGTGCCCTACAGAAAACCGACTATACTAAAACAGTGCCCTCCAGTAAACCGACTCTATTGAAACAGAGCCCTACAGTAAACCGACTCTATTGAAACAGTGCCCGACAGTTAACCGACTCTATTGAAACAGTGCCCTATAGAAAACCGACTCTATTGAAACAGTGCCCTACAGTAAACCGACTCCATTGAAACAGTGCCCTACAGAAAACCGACTCTATTGAAACAGTGCCCTACAGTAAACCGACTCTATTGAAATAGTTCCCTACTGTAAACCGACTCTATTGAAACAGTGTCCTACAGTAAACTGGCTCTATTGAAACAGTTCACTACAGTAAACCGGCTCTATTGAAACAGTCCCCTACAGTAAACCTTCTCTATTGAAACAGTTCCCTACAGTAAACCGGCTCTATTGAAACAGTGCCCTACAGTAAATCGACTCCATTGAAACAGTGCCCTGCAGAAAACCGACTCTATTGAAACAGTGCCCTTCAGTAAACCGACTCTATTGAAACAGTGCCCAGAGAAAACCGAGTCTATTAAAACAGTGCCCTACAGTAAACCGACTCGAATGAAACAGTGCCCGACAGTAAACCGACTCTATTGAAATAGTTCCCTACTGCAAACCGACTCTATTGAAACAGTTCCCTACAGTAAACCGACTCTATTGAAACAGTGCCCTCCAGTAAACCGACTCTATTAAAGCAGTGCCCTACAGTAAACCGTCTCTATTGAAACAGTGCCCTACATAAAACCGACTCTATTAAAACAGTGCCCTACAGAAAACCGACTATATTAAAACAGTGCCCTACAGTAAACCGACTCTATTGAAACAGAGCCCTACAGTAAACCGACACCATTGAAACAGTGCCCTACAGAAAACCGACTCTATTGAAACAGTGCCCAACAGTAAACTGACTCTATTGAAACAGCGCCCTGCAGTAAATCGACTCTATTAAAACAGTGCCCTACAGTAAACCGACTCCATTGAAACAGTGCCCTACAGAAAACGGACTCTATTGAAACAGTTCTCTAAAGTAAACCGACTCTATTGAAACAGTGCCCTACAGTAAACCGACTCCATTGAAACAGTGCCCTACAGTAAACCGACTCTATTGAAACAGAGCCCTACAGTAAACCGACACCATTGAAACAGTGCCCTACAGAAAACCGACTCTATTGAAACAGTGCCCAACAGTAAACTGACTCTATTGAAACAGCGCCCTGCAGTAAATCGACTCTATTAAAACAGTGCCCTACAGTAAACCGACTCCATTGAAACAGTGCCCTACAGAAAACGGACTCTATTGAAACAGTTCTCTAAAGTAAACCGACCCTATTGAAACAGTGCCCTACAGTAAACCGACTCCATTGAAACAGTGCCCTACAGAAAACCGACTCTATTGAAACAGTGCCCTACAGTTAACCGACTCTATTGAAACAGTGCCCGATAGAAAACCGACTCTATTAAAACAGAGCCCTACAGAAAACCGACTCTATTGAAACAGTTCCCTACAGTAAACCGACTCTATTGAAACAGTGGCCAACAGTAAACCGACTCCATTGAAACAGTGCCCTACAGAAAACCGACTCTATTGAAACAGTTCCCTACTGTAAACCGACTCTATTGAAACAGTGTCCTACAGTAAACCGGCTCTATTGAAACAGTTCCCTACAGTAAACCGGCTCTATTGAAACAGTTCCCTACAGTAAACCTTCTCTATTGAAACAGTTCCCTACAGTAAACCGGCTCTATTGAAACAGTGCCCTACAGTAAACCGACTCCATTGAAACAGTGCCCTGCAGAAAACCGACTCTATTGAAACAGTGCCCTTCAGTAAACCGACTCTATTGAAACAGTGCCCAGAGAAAACCGACTCTATTAAAACAGTGCCCTACAGTAAACCGACTCTATTGAAACAGTGCCCTTCAGTAAACCGACTCTATTGAAACAGTGCCCAGAGAAAACCGACTCGATTAAAACAGTGCCCTACAGTAAACCGACTCTGGTGAATCAGTGCCCGACAGTAAACCGACTCTATTGAACAGTTCCCTACAGTAAACCGACTCTATTGAAACAGTTCCCTACAGTAAACCGACTCTATTGAAACAGTGCCCTCCAGTAAACCGACTCTATTAAAGCAGTGCCCTACAGTACACCGTCTCTATTGAAACAGTGCCCTACATAAAACCGACTCTATTAAAACGGTGCCCTACAGAAAACCGACTATATTAAAACAGTGCCCTCCAGTAAACCGACTCTATTGAAACAGAGCCCTACAGTAAACCGACTCCATTGAAACAGTGCCCTACAGAAAACCGACTCTATTGAAACAGTGCCCAACAGTAAACTGACTCTATTGAAACAGTGCCCTACAGTAAACCGACTCTATTAAAACAGTGCCCTACAGTAAACCGATTCCATTGAAACAGTGCCCTACAGAAAACCGACTCTATTGAAACAGTTCCCTACAGTAAACTGACTCTGTTGAAACAGTGCCCTACAGTAAAGCGACTCTATTGAAACAGTTCCCTACTGTAAACCGACTCTATTGAAACAGTGTCCTACAGTAAACCGGCTCTATTGAAACAGTTCCCTACAATAAACCGGCTCTATTGAAACAGTTCCCTACAGTAAACCGTCTCTATTGAAACAGTTCCCTACAGTAAACCGGCTCTATTTAAACAGTGCCCTACAGTAACCCGACTCCATTGAAACAGTGCCCTGCAGAAAACCGACTCTATTGAAGCAGTGCCCTTCAGTAAACCGACTCTATTGAAACAGTGCCCTACAGAAAACCGACTCTATTAAAACAGTGCCCTCCAGAAAACCGACTCTATTGAAACAGTGCCCTTCAGTAAACCGACTCTATTGAAACAGTGCCCTACAGAAAACCGACTCTATTAAAACAGTGCCCTAAAGAAAACCGACTCTATTGAAACAGTTCCCTACAGTAAACCGACTCTATTGGAACAGTGCCCTTCAGTATACCGACTCTATTGAAACAGTTCCCTAAAGTAAACCGACTCTATTGAAACAGTGCCCTACAGTAAACCAACTCTATTGAAACAGTGCCCTACAGAAAACCGACTCAATTAAAACAGTGCCCGACAGAAAACCGACTCTATTGAAACAGTTCCCTACAGTAAACCGACTCTATTGAAACAGTGCCCTTCAGTAAACCGACTCTATTGAAACAGTTCCCTAAAGTAAACCGACTCTATTGAAACAGTGCCCTGCAGTAAACCAACTCTATTGAAACAGTGCCCTACAGAAAACCGACTCAATTAAAACAGTGCCCTACAGAAAACCGACTCTATTAAAAGTGTGCCCTACAGAAAACCCACTCTATTAAAACAGTGCCCGACAGTAAACCGACTCTATTGAAACAGTGCCCTACAGTAAACCGACTCTATTGAAACAGTGCCCTACAGTAAACCGACTCCATTGAAACAGTGCCCTACAGTAAACCGACTCTATTGAAACAGTGCCCTACAGTAAATCGACTCTATTGAAACAGTGCCCTACAGTAAACCGACTCTATTGAAACAGTGTCCTACAATAAACCGACTCTACTGAAACAGTGCTCAACAGCAAACTGACTCTACTGAAACAGTGCCCTACAGTAAACCGACTCTATTGAAGCAGTGCCCTACAGTAAACCGACTCTACTGAAACAGTGCCCTACAGTAAACCGACTCATTAAAAATAGTGCCCTACAGTAAACCGACTCTATTGAAACAGTGCCCTACAGAAAACCGACTCTATTGAAACAGTTCACAATGTAAACCGACTCTATTGAAACATTGCCCTACAGTAAACCGACTCTATTGAAACAGTTCCCTACAGTAAACCGACTCCATTGAAACAGTGCCCTACAGTAAACCGACTCTATTGAAACAGTGCTCTACAGAAAACCGACTCTATTAAAATAGTGCCCTACAGAAAACCGACTCTATTGAAACAGTGTCCTACAGTAAACCGACTCTACTGAAACAGTGCTCAACAGCAAACCGACTCTACTGAAACAGTGCCCTACAGTAAACCGACTCTATTGAAGCAGTGCCCTACAGTAAACCGACTCTACTGAAACAGTGCCCTACAGTAAACCGACTCATTAAAAAGAGTGCCCTACAGTAAACCGACTCTATTGAAACAGTGCCCTACAGAAAACCGACTCTATTGAAACAGTTCACAATGTAAACCGACTCTATTGAAACATTGCCCTACAGTAAACCGACTCTATTGAAACAGTTCCCTACAGTAAACCGACTCATTAAAAAGAGTGCCCTACAGTAAACCGACTCTATTGAAACAGTGCCCTACAGAAAACCGACTCTATTGAAACAGTTCACAATGTAAACCGACTCTATTGAAACATTGCCCTACAGTAAACCGACTCTATTGAAACAGTTCCCTACAGTAAACCGACTCCATTGAAACAGTGCCCTACAGTAAACCGACTCTATTGAAACAGTTTCCTACAGTAAACCGACTCTATTGAAACAGTTCCCTATAGTAAACCGACCCTATTGAAACAGTGTCCTACAGTAAACCGACTCTACTGAAAACAGTGCCCTACAGTAAACCGACTCTACTGAAACAGTGCCCTACAGTAAACCGACTCATTAAAAACAATGCCCTACAGTAAACCGACTCTATTGAAACAGTGCCCTATAGAAAACCGACTCCAATGAAACAGTTCACTATATAAACCGACTCGATTGAAACATTGCCCTACAGTAAACCGACTCTATTTAAACAGTTCCCTACAGTAAACCGACTCCATTGAAACAGTGCCCTACAGTATACCGACTCCATTGAAACAGTGCCCTACAGTAAACCGACTCTATTGAAACAGTGCCCTAAAGTAAACCGACTCCATTGAAACAGTGCCCTACAGTAAACCGACTCTATTGAAACAGTGCCCTACAGTAAACCGACTCTATTGAAACAGTGCCCTACAGTAAACCGTCTCCATTGAAACATTACCCTACAGAAAACCGACTCTGTTGAAACAGTGCCCTACAGTAAACCGACTCTATTGAAACAGTGCCCTACAGAAAACCGACTCTATTAAAACAGTGCCCTACAGAAAACCGACTCTATTGAAACAGTTCCCTACAGTAAACCGACTCTATTGAAACAGTGCCCTACAGTAAACCGACTCTATTGAAACAGTGCCCTACAGTAAACCGACTCTATTAAAACAGTGCCCTACAGAAAACCGACTCTATTGAAACAGTTCCCTACAGTAAACCGACTCTATTGAAACAGTGACCTACAGTTAACCGACTCTATTGAAACAGTGCCCGATAGAAAACCGACTCTATTAAAACAGAGCCCGACAGAAAACCGACTCCATTGAAACAGTTCCCTACTGTAAAGCGACTCTATTGAAACAGTGTCCTACAGTAAACCGGCTCTATTGAAACAGTTCCCTACAGTAAACCGGCTCTATTGAAACAGTTCCCTACAGTAAACCTTCTCTATTGAAACAGTTCCCTACAGTAAACCGGCTCTATTGAAACAGTGCCCTACAGTAAACCGACTCCATTGAAACAGTGCCCTGCAGAAAACCGACTCTATTGAAACAGTGCCCTTCAGTAAACCGACTCTATTGAAACAGTGCCCAGAGAAAACAGACTCTATTGAAACAGTTCCCTCCAGTAAATCGACTCTATTGAAACAGTTCCCTACAGTAAACCGACTCTATTGAAACAGTGCCCTCCAGTAAACCGACTCTATTAAAGTAGTGCCCGACAGTAAACCGTCTCTATTGAAACAGTGCCATAGAGTAAACCGACTCTATTGAATCAGTGCTCAACAGTAAACCGGCTCAATTGAAACAGTGCCATACAGTAAACCGACTCTATTGAAACAGTTTCCTACAGTAAACCGACTCTATTGAAACAGTTCCCTATAGTAAACCGACTATATTGAAACAGTGCCCTCCAGTAAACCGACTCTATTGAAGCGGTGCCCTACAGTAAACCGACTCTCCTGAAACAGTGCCCTACAGTAAACCTACTCATTAAAAACAGTGCCCTACAGTAAACCGACTCTATTGAAACAGTGCCCTACAGAAAACCGACTCCAATGAAACAGTTCACTATATAAACCAACTCGATTGAAACATTGCCCTACAGTAAACCGACTCTATTGAAACAGTTCCCTACAGTAAGCCGGCTCAATTGAAACAGTGCCCTACAGTATACCGACTCCATTGAAACAGTGCCCTACAGTAAACCGACTCTATTGAAACAGTGCCCTAAAATAAAACCGACTCCATTAAAACAGTGCCCGACAGTAACCCGACTCTATTGAAACAGTGCCCTACAGTAAACCGACTCTATTGAAACAGTGCCCTACAGTAAACCGTCTCCATTGAAACAGTACCCTACAGAAAACCGATTGTATTGAAACAGTGCCCTACAGTAAACCGACTCTATTGAAACAGTGCCCTACAGAAAACCGACTCTATTAAAACAGTGCCCTACAGAAAACCGACTCTATTGAAACAGTGCCCTACAGTAAACCGACTCTATTGAAACAGTGCCCTAGAGTAAACCGACTCTATTAAAACAGTGCCCTACAGAAAACCGACTCTATTGAAACAGTTCCCTACAGTAAACCGACTCTATTGAAACAGTGCCCGACAGTTAACCGACTCTATTGAAACAGTGCCCTATAGAAAACCGACTCTATTGAAACAGTGCCCTACAGTAAACCGACTCCATTGAAACAGTGCCCTAATGAAAACCGACTCTATTGAAACAGTGCCCTACAGTAAACCGACTCTATTGAAATAGTTCCCTATTGTAAACCGACTCTATTGAAACAGTGTCCTACAGTAAACTGGCTCTATTGAAACAGTTCACTACAGTAAACCGGCTCTATTGAAACAGTCCCCTACAGTAAACCTTCTCTATTGAAACAGTTCCCTACAGTAAACCGGCTCTATTGAAACAGTGCCCTACAGTAAACCGACTCCATTGAAACAGTGCCCTGCAGAAAACCGACTCTATTGAAACAGTGCCCTTCAGTAAACCGACTCTATTGAAACAGTGCCCAGAGAAAACCGACTCTATTAAAACAGTGCCCTACAGTAAACCGACTCGAATGAAACAGTGCCCGACAGTAAACCGACTCTATTGAAATAGTTCCCTACAGCAAACCGACTCTATTGAAACAGTTTCCTACAGTAAACCGACTCTATTGAAACAGTGCCCTCCAGTAAACCGACTCTATTAAAGCAGTGCCCTGCAGTAAACCGTCTCTATTGAAACAGTGCCCTACATAAAACCGACTCTATTAAAACAGTGCCCTACAGAAAACCGACTATATTAAAACAGTGCCCTCCAGTAAACCGACTCTATTGAAACAGAGCCCTACAGTAAACCGACTCCATTGAAACAGTGCCCTACAGTAAACCGACTCTATTGAAACATTGCCCAACAGTAAACTGACTCTATTGAAACAGTGCCCTACAGAAAACCGACTCTATTAAAACAGTGCCCTACAGTAAACCGACTCCATTGAAACAGTGCCCTACAGAAAACGGACTCTATTGAAACAGTTCTCTAAAGTAAACCGACTCTATTGAAACAGTGCCCTACAGTAAACCGACTCCATTGAAACAGTGCCCTACAGAAAACCGACTCTATTGAAACAGTGCCCTACAGTAAAGCGACTCTATTGAAACGGTTCCCAACTGTAAACCGACTCTATTGAAACAGTGTCCTACAGTAAACCGGCTCTATTGAAACAGTTCCCTACAGTAAACCGGCTCTATTGAAACAGTTCCCTACAGTAAACCGGCTCTATTCAAACAGTTCCCTACAGTAAACCGGCTCTATTGAAACAGTGCCCTTCAGTAAACCGACTCTATTGAAACAGTGCCCTACAGTAAACCGACTCTACTGAAACAGTGCTCAACAGCAAACAGACTCTACTGAAACAGTGCCCTACAGTAAACCGACTCTATTGAAGCAGTGCCCTACAGTAAACCGACTCTACTGAAACAGTGCCCTACAGTAAACTGACTCATTAAAAATAGTGCCCTACAGTAAACCGACTCTATTGAAACAGTGCCCTACAGAAAACCGACTCTATTAAAACAGTGCCCTACAGAAAACCGACTCTATTGAAACAGTTCCCTTCAGTAAATCGACTCTATTGAAACAGTGCCCTACAGTAAACCGACTCTATTGAAACAGTGCCCTACAGTAAACCGACTCTATTAAAACAGTGCCCTACAGAAAACCGACTCTATTGAAACAGTTCCCTACAGTAAACCGACTCTATTGAAACAGTGACCTACAGTTAAGCGACTCTATTGAAACAGTGCCCGATAGAAAACCGACTCTATTAAAACAGAGCCCTACAGAAAACCGACTCTATTGAAACA
Source organism: Scyliorhinus torazame (assembly GCF_047496885.1). Taxonomy (NCBI): domain Eukaryota; kingdom Metazoa; phylum Chordata; class Chondrichthyes; order Carcharhiniformes; family Scyliorhinidae; genus Scyliorhinus; species Scyliorhinus torazame. The sequence continues at coordinate 5,641,873 of NC_092725.1, read as the reverse complement.
GTTCCCTACTGTAAAGCGACTCTATTGAAACAGTGTCCTACAGTAAACCGGCTCTATTGAAACAGTTCCCTATAGTAAACCGGCTCTATTGAAACAGTTCCCTACAGTAAACCTTCTCTATTGAAACAGTTCCCTACAGTAAACCGGCTCTATTGAAACAGAGCCCTACAGTAAACATACTCCATTGAAACAGTGCCCTGCAGAAAACCGACTCTATTGAAACAGTGCCCAGAGAAAACCGACTCTATTAAAACAGTGCCCTACAGTAAACCGACTCGAATGAAACAGTGCCCGACAGTAAACCGACTCTATTGAAATAGTTCCCTACAGCAAACCGACTCTATTGAAACAGTTTCCTACAGTAAACCGACTCTATTGAAACAGTGCCCTCCAGTAAACCGACTCTATTAAAGCAGTGCCCTACAGTAAACCGTCTCTATTGAAACAGTGCCCTACATAAAACCGACTCTATTAAAACAGTGCCCTACAGAAAACCGACTATATTAAAACAGTGCCCTCCAGTAAACCGACTCTATTGAAACAGAGCCCTACAGTAAACCGACTCCATTGAAACAGTGCCCTACAGAAAACCGACTCTAATGAATCATTGCCCAACAGTAAACTGACTCTATTGAAACAGTGCCCTGCAGTAAATCGACTCTATTAAAACAGTGCCCTACAGTAAACCGACTCCATTGAAACAGTGCCCTACAGAAAACGGACTCTATTGAAACAGTTCTCTAAAGTAAACCGACTCTATTGAAACAGTGCCCTACAGTAAACCGACTCCATTGAAACAGTGCCCTACAGAAAACCGACTCTATTGAAACAGTGCCCTACAGTAAAGCGACTCTATTGAAACGGTTCCCTACTGTAAACCGACTCTATTGAAACAGTGTCCTACAGTAAACCGGCTCTATTGAAACAGTTCCCTACAGTAAACCGGCTCTATTGAAACAGTTCCCTACAGTAAACCGGCTCTATTGAAACAGTTCCCTACAGTAAACCGGCTCTATTGAAACAGTGCCCTTCAGTAAACCGACTCTATTGAAACAGTGCCCTACAGAAAACCGACTCTATTAAAACAGTGCCCTCCAGAAAACCGACTCTATTGAAACAGTGCCCTTCAGTAAACCGACTCTATTGAAACAGTGCCCTACAGAAAACCGACTCTATTAAAACAGTGCCCTAAAGAAAACCGACTCTATTGAAACAGTGCCCTACAGTAAACCGACTCTATTGGAACAGTGCCCTTCAGTAAACCGACTCTATTGAAACATTTCCCTAAAGTAAACCGACTCTATTGAAACAGTGCGCTACAGTAAACCAACTCTATTGAAACAGTGCCCTACAGAAAACCGACTCAATTAAAACAGTGCCCGACAGAAAACCGACTCTATTGAAACAGTTCCCTACAGTAAACCGACTCTATTGAAACAGTGCCCTTCAGTAAACCGACTCTATTGAAACAGTTCCCTAAAGTAAACCGACTCTATTGAAACAGTTCCCTACAGTAAACCGACTCTATTGAAACAGTGCCCTTCAGTAAACCGACTCTATTGAAACAGTTCCCTACAGTAAACCGACTCTATTGAAACAGTGCCCTTCAGTAAACCAACTCTATTGAAACAGTGCCCTACAGAAAACCGACTCAATTAAAACAGTGCCGTACAGAAAACCGACTCTATTAAAAGTGTGCCCTACAGAAAACCCACTCTATTAAAACAGTGCCCGACAGTAAACCGACTCTATTGAAACAGTGCCCTACAGTAAACCGACTCTATTGAAACAGTGCCCTACAGTAAACCGACTCCATTGAAACAGTGCCCGTCAGTAAACCGACTCTATTGAAACAGTGCCCTACAGTAAATCGACTCTATTGAAACAGTGCCCTACAGTAAACCGACTCTACTGAAACAGTGCTCAACAGCAAACAGACTCTACTGAAACAGTGCCCTACAGTAAACCGACTCTATTGAAACAGTTCCCTTCAGTAAATCGACTCTATTGAAACAGTGCCCTACAGTAAACCGACTCTATTGAAACAGTGCCCTACAGTAAACCGACTCTATTAAAACAGTGCCCTACAGAAAACCGACTCTATTGAAACAGTTCCCTACAGTAAACCGACTCTATTGAAACAGTGACCTACAGTTAAGCGACTCTATTGAAACAGTGCCCGATAGAAAACCGACTCTATTAAAACAGAGCCCTACAGAAAACCGACTCTATTGAAACAGTTCCCTACTGTAAAGCGACTCTATTGAAACAGTGTCCTACAGTAAACCGGCTCTATTGAAACAGTTCCCTACAGTAAACCGGCTCTATTGAAACAGTTCCCTACAGTAAACCTTCTCTATGAAACAGTTCCCTACAGTAAACCGGTTCTATTGAAACAGTGCCCTACAGTAAACCGACTCCATTGAAACAGTGCCCTGCAGAAAACCGACTCTATTGAAACAGTGCCCTTCAGTAAACCGACTCTATTGAAACTGTGCCCAGAGAAAACAGACTCTATTGAAACAGTTCCCTACATTAAATCGACTCTATTGAAACAGTTCCCTACAGTAAACCGACTCTATTGAAACAGTGCCCTCCAGTAAACCGATTCTATTAAAGTAGTGCCCTACAGTAAACCGTCTCTATTGAAACAGTGCCATAGAGTAAACCGACTCTATTGAATCAGTGCTCAACAGTAAACCGGCTCAATTGAAACAGTGCCATACAGTAAACCGACTCTATTGAAACAGTTTCCTACAGTAAACCGACTCTATTGAAACAGTTCCCTATAGTAAACCGACTATATTGAAACAGTGCCCTCGAGTAAACCGACTCTATTGAAGCGGTGCCCTACAGTAAACCGACTCTCCTGAAACAGTGCCCTACAGTAAACCTACTCATTAAAAACAGTGCCCTACAGTAAACCGACTCTATTGAAACAGTGCCCTACAGAAAACCGACTCCAATGAAACAGTTCACTATATAAACCAACTCGATTGAAATATTGCCCTACAGTAAACCGACTCTATTGAAACAGTTCCCTACAGCAAACCGACTCCATTGAAACAGTGCCCTACAGTATACCGACTCCATTGAAACAGTGCCCTACAGTAAACCGACTCTATTGAAACAGTGCCCTAAAGTAAAACCGACTCCATTAAAACAGTGCCCGACAGTAAACCGACTCTATTGAAACAGTGCCCTACAGTAAACCGACTCTATTGAAACAGTGCCCTACAGTAAACCGTCTCCATTGAAACAGTACCCTACAGAAAACCGATTGTATTGAAACAGTGCCCTACAGTAAACCGACTCTATTGAAACAGTGCCCTACAGAAAACCGACTCTATTAAAACAGTGCCCTACAGAAAACCGACTCTATTGAAACAGTTCCCTACAGTAAACCGACTCTATTGAAACAGTGCCCTACAGTAAACCGACTCTATTGAAACAGTGCCCTAGAGTAAACCGACTCTATTAAAACAGTGCCCTACAGAAAACCGACTCTATTGAAACAGTTCCCTACAGTAAACCGACTCTATTGAAACAGTGCCCGACAGTTAACCGACTCTATTGAAACAGTGCCCTATAGAAAACCGACTCTATTGAAACAGTGCCCTACAGTAAACCGACTCCATTGAAACAGTGCCCTAATGAAAACCGACTCTATTGAAACAGTGCCCTACAGTAAACCGACTCTATTGAAATAGTTCCCTACTGTAAACCGACTCTATTGAAACAGTGTCCTACAGTAAACTGGCTCTATTGAAACAGTTCACTACAGTAAACCTGCTCTATTGAAACACTCCCCTACAGTAAACCTTCTCTATTGAAACAGTTCCCTACAGTAAACCGGCTCTATTGAAACAGTGCCCTACAGTAAACCGACTCCATTGAAACAGTGCCCTGCAGAAAACCGACTCTCTTGAAACAGTGCCCTTCAGTAAACCGACTCTATTGAAACAGTGCCCAGAGAAAACCGACTCTATTAAAACAGTGCCCTACAGTAAACCGACTCGAATGAAACAGTGCCCGACAGTAAACCGACTCTATTGAAATAGTTCCCTACAGCAACCCGACTCTATTGAAACAGTTTCCTACAGTAAACCGACTCTATTGAAACAGTGCACTCCAGTAAACCGACTCTATTAAAGCAGTGCCCTACAGTAAACCGTCTCTATTGAAACAGTGCCCTACATAAAACCGACTCTACTAAAACAGTGCCCTACAGAAAACCGACTATATTAAAACAGTGTCCTAAAGTAAACCGGCTCTATTGAAACAGTGCCCTACAGTAACCCGACTCCATTGAAAAAGTGCCCTGCAGAAAACCGACTCTATTGAAGCAGTGCCCTTCAGTAAACCGACTCTATTGAAACAGTGCCCTACAGAAAACCGACTCTATTAAAACAGTGCCCTCCAGAAAACCGACTCTATTGAAACAGTGCCCTTCAGTAAACCGACTCTATTGAAACAGTGCCCTACAGAAAACCGACTCTATTGAAACAGTGCCCTTCAGTAAACCGACTCTATTGAAACAGTTCCCTAAAGTAAACCGACTCTATTGAAACAGTGCCCTGCAGTAAACAAACTCTATTGAAACAGTGTCCTACAGAAAACCAACTCAATTAAAACAGTGCCCGACAGAAAACCGACTCTATTGAAACAGTTCCCTACAGTAAACCGACTCTATTGAAACAGTGCCCTTCAGTAAACCGACTCTATTGAAACAGTTCCCTAAAGTAAACCGACTCTATTGAAACAGTGCCCTGCAGTAAACCGACTCTATTGAAACAGTGCCCTACAGAAAACCGACTCAATTAAAACAGTGCCGTACAGAAAACCGACTCTATTAAAAGTGTGCCCTACAGAGAACCCACTCTATTAAAACAGTGCCCGACAGTAAACCGACTCTATTGAAACAGTGCCCTACAGTAAACCGACTCTATTGAAACAGTGCCCTACAGTAAACCGACTCCATTGAAACAGTGCCCGACAGTAAACCGACTCTATTGAAACAGTGCCCTACAGTAAATCGACTCTATTGAAACAGTGCCCTACAGTAATCCGACTCTATTGAAACATTGTCCTACAGTAAACCGACTCTACTGAAACAGTGCTCAACAGCAAACCGACTCTACTGAAACAGTGCCCTACAGTAAACCGACTCTATTGAAGCAGTGCCCTACAGTAAACCGACTCTACTGAAACAGTGCCCTACAGTAAACCGACTCATTAAAAATAGTGCCCTACAGTAAACCGACTCTATTGAAACAGTGCCCTACAGAAAACCGACTCTATTGAAACAGTTCACAATGTAAACCGACTCTATTGAAACATTGCCCTACAGTAAACCGACTCTATTGAAACAGTTCCCTACAGTAAACCGACTCCATTGAAACAGTGCCCTACAGTAAACCGACTCTATTGAAACAGTGCTCTACAGAAAGCCGACTCTATTAAAATAGTGCCCTACAGAAAACCGACTCTATTGAAACAGTGTCCTAAAGTAAACCGACTCGACTGAAACAGTGCTCAACAGCAAACCGACGCTACTGAAACAGTGCCCTACAGTAAACCGACTCTATTGAAACAGTGCCCTGCAGTAAACCAACTCTATTGAAACAGTGCCCTACAGAAAACCGACTCAATTAAAACAGTGCCGTACAGAAAACCGACTCTATTAAAAGTGTGCCCTACAGAAAACCCACTCTATTAAAACAGTGCCCGACAGTAAACCGACTCTATTGAAACAGTGCCCTACAGTAAACCGACTCTATTGAAACAGTGCCCTACAGTAAACCGACTCCATTGAAACAGTGCCCGACAGTAAACCGACTCTATTGAAACAGTGCCCTACAGTAAATCGACTCTATTGAAACAGTGCCCTCCAGTAAACCGACTCTATTGAAGCGGTGCCCTACAGTAAACCGACTCTCCTGAAACAGTGCCCTACAGTAAACCTACTCATTAAAAACAGTGCCCTACAGTAAACCGACTCTATTGAAACAGTGCCCTACAGAAAACCGACTCCAATGAAACAGTTCACTATATAAACCAACTCGATTGAAATATTGCCCTACAGTAAACCGACTCTATTGAAACAGTTCCCTACAGCAAACCGACTCCATTGAAACAGTGCCCTACAGTATACCGACTCCATTGAAACAGTGCCCTACAGTAAACCGACTCTATTGAAACAGTGCCCTAAAGTAAAACCGACTCCATTAAAACAGTGCCCGACAGTAAACCGACACTATTGAAACAGTGCCCTACAGTAAACCGACTCTATTGAAACAGTGCCCTACAGTAAACCGTCTCCATTGAAACAGTACCCTACAGAAAACCGATTGTATTGAAACAGTGCCCTACAGTAAACCGACTCTATTGAAACAGTGCCCTACAGAAAACCGACTCTATTAAAACAGTGCCCTACAGAAAACCGACTCTATTGAAACAGTTCCCTACAGTAAACCGACTCTATTGAAACAGTGCCCTACAGTAAACCGACTCTATTGAAACAGTGCCCTAGAGTAAACCGACTCTATTAAAACAGTGCCCTACAGAAAACCGACTCTATTGAAACAGTTCCCTACAGTAAACCGACTCTATTGAAACAGTGCCCGACAGTTAACCGACTCTATTGAAACAGTGCCCTATAGAAAACCGACTCTATTGAAACAGTGCCCTACAGTAAACCGACTCCATTGAAACAGTGCCCTAATGAAAACCGACTCTATTGAAACAGTGCCCTACAGTAAACCGACTCTATTGAAATAGTTCCCTACTGTAAACCGACTCTATTGAAACAGTGTCCTACAGTAAACTGGCTCTATTGAAACAGTTCACTACAGTAAACCTGCTCTATTGAAACACTCCCCTACAGTAAACCTTCTCTATTGAAACAGTTCCCTACAGTAAACCGGCTCTATTGAAACAGTGCCCTACAGTAAACCGACTCCATTGAAACAGTGCCCTGCAGAAAACCGACTCTCTTGAAACAGTGCCCTTCAGTAAACCGACTCTATTGAAACAGTGCCCAGAGAAAACCGACTCTATTAAAACAGTGCCCTACAGTAAACCGACTCGAATGAAACAGTGCCCGACAGTAAACCGACTCTATTGAAATAGTTCCCTACAGCAACCCGACTCTATTGAATAAGTTTCCTACAGTAAACCGACTCTATTGAAACAGTGCCCTCCAGTAAACCGACTCTATTAAAGCAGTGCCCTACAGTAAACCGTCTCTATTGAAACAGTGCCCTACATAAAACCGACTCTATTAAAACAGTGCCCTACAGAAAACCGACTATATTAAAACAGTGTCCTAAAGTAAACCGGCTCTATTGAAACAGTGCCCTACAGTAACCCGACTCCATTGAAAAAGTGCCCTGCAGAAAACCAACTCTATTGAAGCAGTGCCCTTCAGTAAACCGACTCTATTGAAACAGTGCCCTACAGAAAACCGACTCTATTAAAACAGTGCCCTCCAGAAAACCGACTCTATTGAAACAGTGCCCTTCAGTAAACCGACTCTATTGAAACAGTGCCCTACAGAAAACCGACTCTATTGAAACAGTGCCCTTCAGTAAACCGACTCTATTGAAACAGTTCCCTAAAGTAAACCGACTCTATTGAAACAGTGCCCTGCAGTAAACAAACTCTATTGAAACAGTGCCCTACAGAAAACCAACTCAATTAAAACAGTGCCCGGCTGAAAACCGACTCTATTGAAACAGTTCCCTACAGTAAACCGACTCTATTGAAACAGTGCCCTTCAGTAAACCGACTCTATTGAAACAGTTCCCTAAAGTAAACCGACTCTATTGAAACAGTGCCCTGCAGTAAACCAACTCTATTGAAACAGTGCCCTACAGAAAACCGACTCAATTAAAACAGTGCCGTACAGAAAACCGACTCTATTAAAAGTGTGCCCTACAGAAAACCCACTCTATTAAAACAGTGCCCGACAGTAAACCGACTCTATTGAAACAGTGCCCTACAGTAAACCGACTCTATTGAAACAGTGCCCTACAGTAAACCGACTCCATTGAAACAGTGCCCGACAGTAAACCGACTCTATTGAAACAGTGCCCTACAGTAAATCGACTCTATTGAAACAGTGCCCTACAGTAAACCGACTCTATTGAAACATTGTCCTACAGTAAACCGACTCTACTGAAACAGTGCTCAACAGCAAACCGACTCTACTGAAACAGTGCCCTACAGTAAACCGACTCTATTGAAGCAGTGCCCTACAGTAAACTGACTCTACTGAAACAGTGCCCTACAGTAAACCGACTCATTAAAAATAGTGCCCTACAGTAAACCGACTCTATTGAAACAGTGCCCTACAGAAAACCGACTCTATTGAAACAGTTCACAATGTAAACCGACTCTATTGAAACATTGCCCTACAGTAAACCGACTCTATTGAAACAGTTCCCTACAGTAAACCGACTCCATTGAAACAGTGCCCTACAGTAAACCGACTCTATTGAAACAGTGCTCTACAGAAAGCCGACTCTATTAAAATAGTGCCCTACAGAAAACCGACTCTATTGAAACAGTGTCCTAAAGTAAACCGACTCGACTGAAACAGTGCTCAACAGCAAACCGAGGCTACTGAAACAGTGCCCTACAGTAAACCGACTCTATTGAAACAGTGCCCTGCAGTAAACCAACTCTATTGAAACAGTGCCCTACAGAAAACCGACTCAATTAAAACAGTGCCGTACAGAAAACCGACTCTATTAAAAGTGTGCCCTACAGAAAACCCACTCTATTAAAACAGTGCCCGACAGTAAACCGACTCTATTGAAACAGTGCCCTACAGTAAACCGACTCTATTGAAACAGTGCCCTACAGTAAACCGACTCCATTGAAACAGTGCCCGACAGTAAACCGACTCTATTGAAACATTGCCCTACAGTAAATCGACTCTATTGAAACAGTGCCCTACAGTAAACCGACTCTATTGAAGCAGTGCCCTACAGTAAACCGACTCTACTGAAACAGTGCCCTACAGTAAACCGACTCATTAAAAATAGTGCCCTACAGTAAACTGACTCTATTGAAACAGTGCCCTACAGAAAACCGACTCTATTGAAACAGTTCACAATGTAAACCGACTCTATTGAAACATTGCCCTACAGTAAACCGACTCTATTGAAACAGTTCCCTACAGTAAACCGACTCCATTGAAACAGTGCCCTACAGTAAACCGACTCTATTGAAACAGTGCTCTACAGAAAGCCGACTCTATTAAAATAGTGCCCTACAGAAAACCGACTCTATTGAAACAGTGTCCTACAGTAAACCGACTCGACTGAAACAGTGCTCAACAGCAAACCGACGCTACTGAAACAGTGCCCTACAGTAAACCGACTCTATTGAAGCAGTGCCCTACAGTAAACCGACTCTACTGAAACAGTGCCCTACAGTAAACCGACTCATTAAAAAGAGTGCCCTACAGTAAACCGACTCTATTGAAACAGTGCCCTACAGAAAACCGACTCAATTGAAACAGTTCACAATGTAAACCGACTCTATTGAAACATTGCCCTACAGTAAACCGACTCTATTGAAACAGTTCCCTACAGTAAACCGACTCATTAAAAAGAGTGCCCTACAGTAAACCGACTCATTAAAAATAGTGCCCTACAGTAAACTGACTCTATTGAAACAGTGCCCTACAGAAAACCGACTCTATTGAAACAGTTCACAATGTAAACCGACTCTATTGAAACATTGCCCTACAGTAAACCGACTCTATTGAAACAGTTCCCTACAGTAAACCGACTCCATTGAAACAGTGCCCTACAGTAAACCGACTCTATTGAAACAGTGCTCTACAGAAAGCCGACTCTATTAAAATAGTGCCCTACAGAAAACCGACTCTATTGAAACAGTGTCCTACAGTAAACCGACTCGACTGAAACAGTGCTCAACAGCAAACCGACGCTACTGAAACAGTGCCCTACAGTAAACCGACTCTATTGAAGCAGTGCCCTACAGTAAACCGACTCTACTGAAACAGTGCCCTACAGTAAACCGACTCATTAAAAAGAGTGCCCTACAGTAAACCGACTCTATTGAAACAGTGCCCTACAGAAAACCGACTCAATTGAAACAGTTCACAATGTAAACCGACTCTATTGAAACATTGCCCTACAGTAAACCGACTCTATTGAAACAGTTCCCTACAGTAAACCGACTCATTAAAAAGAGTGCCCTACAGTAAACCGACTCTATTGAAACAGTGCCCTACAGAAAACCGACTCTATTGAAACAGTTCACAATGTAAACCGACTCTATTGAAACATTGCCCTACAGTAAACCGACTCTATTGAAACAGTTCCCTACAGTAAACCGACTCCATTGAAACAGTGCCCTACAGTAAACCGACTCTATTGAAACAGTTTCCTACAGTAAACCGACTCTATTGAAACAGTTCCCTATAGTAAACCGACTCTATTGAAACAGTGTCCTACAGTAAACCGACTCTACTGAAACAGTGCCGTACAGTAAACCGACTCTATTGAAGCAGTGCCCTACAGTAAACCGACTCTACTGAAACAGTGCCCTACAGTAAACCGACTCTATTGAAGCGGTGCCCTACAGTAAACCGACTCTCCTGAAACAGTGCCCTACAGTAAACCTACTCATTAAAAACAGTGCCCTACAGTAAACCGACTCTATTGAAGCGGTGCCCTACAGTAAACCGACTCTCCTGAAACAGCGCCCTACAGTAAACCTACTCATTAAAAACAGTGCCCTACAGTAAACCTACTCATTAAAAACAGTTCCCTACAGTAAACCGTCTCCATTGAAACAGTACCCTACAGAAAACCGATTGTATTGAAACAGTGCCCTACAGTAAACCGACTCTATTGAAACAGTGACCTACAGAAAACCGACTCTATTGAAACAGTTCCCTACAGTAAACCGACTCTATTGAAACAGTGCCCGACAGTTAACCGACTCTATTGAAACAGTGCCCTATAGAAAACCGACTCTATTGAAACAGTGCCCTACAGTAAACCGACTCCATTGAAACAGTGCCCGAATGAAAACCGACTCTATTGAAACAGTGCCCTACAGTAAACCGACCCTATTGAAATAGTTCCCTACTGTAAACCGACTCTATTGAAACAGTGTCCTACAGTAAACTGGCTCTATTGAAACAGTTCACTACAGTAAACCGGCTCTATTGAAACAGTCCCCTACAGTAAACCTTCTCTATTGATACAGTTCCCTACAGTAAACCGGCTCTATTGAAACAGTGCCCTACAGTAAACCGACTCCATTGAAACAGTGCCCTGCAGAAAACCGACTCTATTGAAACAGTGCCCTTCAGTAAACCGACTCTATTGAAACAGTGCCCAGAGAAAACCGACTCTATTAAAACAGTGCCCTACAGTAAACCGACTCCATTGAAACAGTGCCCGACAGTAAACCGACTCTATTGAAATAGTTCCCTACAGCAAACCGACTCTATTGAAACAGTTCCCTACAGTAAACCGACTCTATTGAAACAGTGCCCTACAGTAAACCGACTCTATTAAAGCAGTGCCCTACAGTAAACCGTCTCTATTGAAACCGTGCCCTACATAAAACCGACTCTATTAAAACAGTGCCCTACAGAAAACCGACTATATTAAAACAGTGCCCTCCAGTAAACCGACTCTATTGAAACAGAGCCCTACAGTAAACCGACTCCATTGAAACAGTGCCCTACAGAAAACCGACTCTATTGAAACAGTGCCCAACAGTAAACTGACTCTATTGAAACAGTGCCCTGCAGTAAATCGACTCTATTAAAACAGTGCCCTACAGTAAACCGACTCCATTGAAACAGTGCCCTACAGAATACGGACTCTATTGAAACAGTTCTCTAAAGTAAACCGACTCTATTGAAACAGTGCCCTACAGTAAATCGACTCCATTGAAACAGTGCCCTACAGAAAACCGACTCTATTGAAACAGTGCCCTACAGTAAAGCGACTCTATTGAAACAGTTCCCTACTGCAAACCGACTCTATTGAAACAGTGTCCTACAGTAAACCGGCTCTATTGAAACAGTTCCCTACAGTAAACCGGCTCTATTGAAAAAGTTCCCTACAGTAAACCGTCTCTATTGAAACAGTTCCCTACTGTAAACCGGCTCTATTGAAACAGTGCCCTACAGTAACCCGACTCCACTGAAACAGTGCCCTGCAGAAAACCGACTCTATTGAAGCAGTGCCCTTCAGTAAACCGACTCTATTGAAACAGTGCCCTACAGAAAACCGACTCTATTAAAACAGTGCCCTACAGTAAACCGACTCTATTGAAACAGAGCCCTACAGTAAACCGACTCTATTGAAACAGTGCCCTACAGTAAACCGACTCTATTGAAACAGTGCCCTCCAGAAAACCGACTCTATTGAAACAGTGCCCTACAGTAAACCGACTCTATTGAAACAGAGCCCTACAGTAAACCGACTCCATTGAAACAGTGCCCTATAGAAAACCGACTCTATTGAAACAGTGCCCAACAGTAAACTGACTCTATTGAAACAGTGCCCTGCAGTAAATCGACTCTATTAAAACAGTGCCCTACAGTAAACCGACTCCATTGAAACAGTGCCCTACAGAATACGGACTCTATTGAAACAGTTCTCTAAAGTAAACCGACTCTATTGAAACAGTGCCCTACAGTAAACCGACTCCATTGAAACAGTGCCCTACAGAAAACCGACTCTATTGAAACAGTGCCCTACAGTAAAGCGACTCTATTGAAACAGTTCCCTACTGTAAACCGACTCTATTGAAACAGTGTCCTACAGTAAACCGGCTCTATTGAAACAGTTCCCTACAGTAAACCGGCTCTATTGAAAAAGTTCCCTACAGTAAACCGTCTCTATTGAAACAGTTCCCTACTGTAAACCGGCTCTATTGAAACAGTGCCCTACAGTAACCCGACTCCACTGAAACAGTGCCCTGCAGAAAACCGACTCTATTGAAGCAGTGCCCTTCAGTAAACCGACTCTATTGAAACAGTGCCCTACAGAAAACCGACTCTATTAAAACAGTGCCCTACAGAAAACCGACTCTATTGAATCAGTGCCCTCCAGAAAACCGACTCTATTGAAACAGTGCCCTTCAGTAAACCGACTCTATTGAAACAGTGCCCTACAGAAAACCGACTCTATTAAAACAGTGCCCTAAAGAAAACCGACTCTATTGAAACAGTGCCCTACAGTAAACCGACTCTATTGGAACAGTGCCCTTCAGTAAACCGACTCTATTGAAACATTTCCCTAAAGTAAACCGACTCTATTGAAACAGTGCCCTACAGTAAACCAACTCTATTGAAACAGTGCCCTACAGAAAACCGACTCAATTAAAACAGTGCCCGACAGAAAACCGACTCTATTGAAACAGTTCCCTACAGTAAACCGACTCTATTGAAACAGTGCCCTTCAGTAAACCGACTCTATTGAAACAGTTCCCTAAAGTAAACCGACTCTATTGAAACAGTGCCCTGCAGTAAACCAACTCTATTGAAACAGTGCCCTACAGAAAACCGACTCAATTAAACAGTGCCCTACAGAAAACCGACTCTATTAAAAGTGTGCCCTACAGAAAACCCACTCTATTTAAACAGTGCCCGACAGTAAACCGACTCTATTGAAACAGTGCCCTGCAGTAAACCGACTCTATTGAAACAGTGCCCTACATTAAACCGACTCCATTGAAACAGTGCCCTACAGTAAACCGACTCTATTGAAACAGTGCCCTACAGTAAATCGACTCTATTGAAACAGTGCCCTACAGTAAACCGACTCTATTGAAACAGTGTCCTACAGTAAACCGACTCTACTGAAACAGTGCTCAACAGCAAACCGACTCTACCGAAACAGTGCCCTACAGTAAACCGACTCTATTGAAGCAGTGCCCTACAGTAAACCGACTCTACTGAAACAGTGCCCTACAGTAAACTGACTCATTAAAAATAGTGCCCTACAGTAAACCGACTCTATTGAAACAGTGCCCTACAGAAAACCGACTCTATTGAAACAGTTCACAATGTAAACCGACTCTATTGAAACATTGCCCTACAGTAAACCGACTCTATTGAAACAGTTCCCTACAGTAAACCGACTCCATTGAAACTGTGCCCTACAGTAAACCGACTCTATTGAAACAGTGCTCTACAGAAAACCGACTCTATTAAAATAGTGCCCTACAGAAAACCGACTCTATTGAAACAGTGTCCTACAGTAAACCGACTCTACTGAAACAGTGCTCAACAGCAAACCGACTCTACTGAAACAGTGCCCTACAGTAAACCGACTCTATTGAAGCAGTGCCCTACAGTAAACCGACTCTACTGAAACAGTGCCCTACAGTAAACCGACTCATTAAAAAGAGTGCCCTACAGTAAACCGACTCTATTGAAACAGTGCCCTACAGAAAACCGACTCTATTGAAACAGTTCACAATGTAAACCGAGTCTATTGAAACATTGCCCTATAGTAAACCGACTCTATTGAAACAGTTCCCTACAGTAAACCGACTCCATTGAAACAGTGCCCTACAGTAAACCGACTCTATTGAAACAGTTTCCTACAGTAAACCGACTCTATTGAAACAGTTCCCTATAGTAAATCGACTCTATTGAAACAGTGTCCTACAGTAAACCGACTCTACTGAAACAGTGCCCTACAGTAAACCGACTCTATTGAAGCAGTGCCCTACAGTAAACCGACTCTACTGAAACAGTGCCCTACAGTAAACCGACTCATTAAAAACAATGCCCTACAGTAAACCGACTCTATTGAAACAGTGCCCTATAGAAAACCGACTCCAATGAAACAGTTCACTATATTAACCGACTCGATTGAAACATTGCCCTACAGTAAACCGACTCTATTGAAACAGTTCCCTACAGTAAACCGACTCCATTGAAACAGTGCCCTACAGTATACCGACTCCATTGAAACAGTGCCCTACAGTAAACCGACTCTATTGAAACAGTGCCCTAAAGTAAACCGACTCCATTGAAACAGTGCCCTACAGTAAACCGACTCTATTGAAACAGTGCCCTACAGTAAACCGACTCTCTTGAAACAGTGCCCTACAGTAAACCGTCTCCATTGAAACATTACCCTACAGAAAACCGACTCTGTTGAAACAGTGCCCTACAGTAAACCGACTCTATTGAAACAGTGCCCTACAGAAAACCGACTCTATTAAAACAGTGCCCTACAGAAAACCGACTCTATTGAAACAGTTCCCTACAGTAAACCGACTCTATTGAAACAGTGCCCTACAGTAAACCGACTCTATTGAAACAGTGCCCTACAGTAAACCGACTCTATTAAAACAGTGCCCTACTGAAAACCGACTCTATTGAAACAGTTCCCTACAGTAAACCGACTCTATTGAAACAGTGCCCTACAGTTAACCGACTCTATTGAAACAGTGCCCGATAGAAAACCGACTCTATTAAAACAGAGCCCTACAGAAAACCGACTCTATTGAAACAGTTCCCTACTGTAAAGCGACTCTATTGAAACAGTGTCCTACAGTAAACCGGCTCTATTGAAACAGTTCCCTACAGTAAACCGGCTCTATTGAAACAGTTCCCTACAGTAAACCTTCTCTATTGAAACAGTTCCCTACAGTAAACCGGCTCTATTGAAACAGTGCCCTACAGTAAACCGACTCCATTGAAACAGTGCCCTGCAGAAAACCGACTCTATTGAAACAGTGCCCTTCAGTAAACCGACTCTATTGAAACAGTGCCCAGAGAAAACAGACTCTATTAAAACAGTGCCCTACAGTAAACCGACTCTAGTGAAACAGTGCCCTACAGTAAAACGACTCAATTGAAACAGTTCCCTACAGTAAATCGACTCTATTGAAACAGTTCCCTACAGTAAATCGACTCTATTGAAACAGTGCCCTCCAGTAAACCGACTCTATTAAAGTAGTGCCCTACAGTAAACCGTCTCTATTGAAACAGTGCCATAGAGTAAACCGACTCTATTGAATCAGTGCTCAACAGTAAACCGGCTCAATTGAAACAGTGCCATACAGTAAACCGACTCTATTGAAACAGTTTCCTACAGTAAACCGACTCTATTTAAACAGTTCCCTATAGTAAACCGACTCTATTGAAACAGTGTCCTACAGTAAACCGACTCTACTGAAACAGTGCCCTCCAGTAAACCGACTCTATTGAAGCGGTGCCCTACAGTAAACCGACTCTCCTGAAACAGTGCCCTACAGTAAACCTACTCATTAAAAACAGTGCCCTACAGTAAACCGACTCTATTGAAACAGTGCCCTACAGAAAACCGACTCCAATCAAACAGTTCACTATATAAACCAACTCGATTGAAACAGTGCCCTACAGTAAACCGACTCTATTAAAACAGTGCCCTACAGTAAACCGACTCTATTGAAACAGTGCCCTACAGTAAACCGTCTCCATTGAAACAGTACCCTACAGAAAACCGATTGTATTGAAACAGTGCCCTACAGTAAACCGACTCTATTGAAACAGTGCCCTACAGAAAACCGACTCTATTAAAACAGTGCCCTACAGAAAACCGACTCTATTGAAACAGTTCCCTTCAGTAAACCGACTCTATTGAAACAGTGCCCTACAGTAAACCGACTCTATTGAAACAGTGCCCTAGAGTAAACCGACTCTATTAAAACAGTGCCCTACAGAAAACCGACTCTATTGAAACAGTTCCCTACAGTAAACCGACTCTATTGAAACAGTGCCCGACAGTTAACCGACTCTATTGAAACAGTGCCCTATAGAAAACCGACTCTATTGAAACAGTGCCCTACAGTAAACCGACTCCATTGAAACAGTGCCCTAATGAAAACCGACTCTATTGAAACAGTGCCCTACAGTAAACCGACCCTATTGAAATAGTTCCCTACTGTAAACCGACTCTATAGAAACAGTGTCCTACAGTAAACTGGCTCTATTGAAACAGTTCACTACAGTAAACCGGCTCTATTGAAACAGCCCCCTACAGTAAACCTTCTCTATTGAAACAGTTCCCTACAGTAAACCGGCTCTATTGAAACAGTGCCCTACAGTAAACCGACTCCATTGAAACAGTGCCCTGCAGAAAACCGACTCTATTGAAACAGTGCCCTTCAGTATACCGACTCTATTGAAACAGTGCCCAGAGAAAACCGACTCTATTAAAACAGTGCCCTACAGTAAACCGACTCTATTGAAACAGTGCCCTACAGTAAACCGACTCTATTAAAGCAGTGCCCTACAGTAAACCGTCTCTATTGAAACAGTGCCCTACATAAAACCGACTCTATTAAAACAGTGCCCTACAGAAAACCGACTATATTAAAACAGTGCCCTCCAGTAAACCGACTCTATTGAAACAGAGCCCTACAGTAAACCGACTCCATTGAAACAGTGCCCTACAGAAAACCGACTCTATTGAAACAGTGCCCAACAGTAAACTGACTCTATTGAAACAGTGCCCTGCAGTAAATCGACTCTATTAAAACAGTGCCCTACAGTAAACCGACTCCATTGAAACAGTGCCCTACAGAATACGGACTCTATTGAAACAGTTCTCTAAAGTAAACCGACTCTATTGAAACAGTGCCCTACAGTAAACCGACTCCATTGAAACAGTGCCCTACAGAAAACCGACTCTATTGAAACAGTGCCCTACAGTAAAGCGACTCTATTGAAACAGTTCCCTACTGTAAATCGACTATATTGAAACAGTGTCCTACAGTAAACCGGCTCTATTGAAACAGTTCCCTACAGTAAACCGGCTCTATTGAAACAGTGCCCTTCAGTAAACCGTCTCTATTGAAACAGTTCCCTACTGTAAACCGGCTCTATTGAAACAGTGCCCTACAGTAACCCGACTCCACTGAAACAGTGCCCTGCAGAAAACCGACTCTATTGAAGCAGTGCCCTTCAGTAAACCGACTCTATTGAAACAGTGCCCTACAGAAAACCGACTCTATTAAAACAGTGCCCTCCAGAAAACCGACTCTATTGAAACAGTGCCCTCCAGTAAACCGACTCTATTGAAACAGAGCCCTACAGTAAACCGACTCCATTGAAACAGTGCCCTACAGAAAACCGACTCTATTGAAACAGTGCCCAACAGTAAACTGACTCTATTGAAACAGTGCCCTGCAGTAAATCGACTCTATTAAAACAGTGCCCTACAGTAAACCGACTCCATTGAAACAGTGCCCTACAGAATACGGACTCTATTGAAACAGTTCTCTAAAGTAAACCGACTCTATTGAAACAGTGCCCTACATTAAACCGACTCCATTGAAACAGTGCCCTACAGAAAACCGACTCTATTGAAACAGTGCCCTACAGTAAAGCGACTCTATTGAAACAGTTCCCTACTGTAAACCGACTCTATTGAAACAGTGTCCTACAGTAAACCGGCTCTATTGAAACAGTTCCCTACAGTAAACCGGCTCTATTGAAAAAGTTCCCTACAGTAAACCGTCTCTATTGAAACAGTTCCCTACTGTAAACCGGCTCTATTGAAACAGTGCCCTACAGTAACCCGACTCCACTGAAACAGTGCCCTGCAGAAAACCGACTCTATTGAAGCAGTGCCCTTCAGTAAACCGACTCTATTGAAACAGTGTCCTACAGTAAACCGACTCTACTGAAACAGTGCTCAACAGCAAACCGACTCTACTGAAACAGTGCCCTACAGTAAACCGACTCTATTGAAGCAGTGCCCTACAGTAAACCGACTCTACTGAAACAGTGCCCTACAGTAAACCGACTCATTAAAAAGAGTGCCCTACAGTAAACCGACTCTATTGAAACAGTGCCCTACAGAAAACCGACTCTATTGAAACAGTTCACAATGTAAACCGAGTCTATTGAAACATTGCCCTATAGTAAACCGACTCTATTGAAACAGTTCCCTACAGTAAACCGACTCCATTGAAACAGTGCCCTACAGTAAACCGACTCTATTGAAACAGTTTCCTACAGTAAACCGACTCTATTGAAACAGTTCCCTATAGTAAATCGACTCTATTGAAACAGTGTCCTACAGTAAACCGACTCTACTGAAACAGTGCCCTACAGTAAACCGACTCTATTGAAGCAGTGCCCTACAGTAAACCGACTCTACTGAAACAGTGCCCTACAGTAAACCGACTCATTAAAAACAATGCCCTACAGTAAACCGACTCTATTGAAACAGTGCCCTATAGAAAACCGACTCCAATGAAACAGTTCACTATATTAACCGACTCGATTGAAACATTGCCCTACAGTAAACCGACTCTATTGAAACAGTTCCCTACAGTAAACCGACTCCATTGAAACAGTGCCCTACAGTATACCGACTCCATTGAAACAGTGCCCTACAGTAAACCGACTCTATTGAAACAGTGCCCTAAAGTAAACCGACTCCATTGAAACAGTGCCCTACAGTAAACCGACTCTATTGAAACAGTGCCCTACAGTAAACCGACTCTCTTGAAACAGTGCCCTACAGTAAACCGTCTCCATTGAAACATTACCCTACAGAAAACCGACTCTGTTGAAACAGTGCCCTACAGTAAACCGACTCTATTGAAACAGTGCCCTACAGAAAACCGACTCTATTAAAACAGTGCCCTACAGAAAACCGACTCTATTGAAACAGTTCCCTACAGTAAACCGACTCTATTGAAACAGTGCCCTACAGTAAACCGACTCTATTGAAACAGTGCCCTACAGTAAACCGACTCTATTAAAACAGTGCCCTACTGAAAACCGACTCTATTGAAACAGTTCCCTACAGTAAACCGACTCTATTGAAACAGTGCCCTACAGTTAACCGACTCTATTGAAACAGTGCCCGATAGAAAACCGACTCTATTAAAACAGAGCCCTACAGAAAACCGACTCTATTGAAACAGTTCCCTACTGTAAAGCGACTCTATTGAAACAGTGTCCTACAGTAAACCGGCTCTATTGAAACAGTTCCCTACAGTAAACCGGCTCTATTGAAACAGTTCCCTACAGTAAACCTTCTCTATTGAAACAGTTCCCTACAGTAAACCGGCTCTATTGAAACAGTGCCCTACAGTAAACCGACTCCATTGAAACAGTGCCCTGCAGAAAACCGACTCTATTGAAACAGTGCCCTTCAGTAAACCGACTCTATTGAAACAGTGCCCAGAGAAAACAGACTCTATTAAAACAGTGCCCTACAGTAAACCGACTCTAGTGAAACAGTGCCCTACAGTAAAACGACTCAATTGAAACAGTTCCCTACAGTAAATCGACTCTATTGAAACAGTTCCCTACAGTAAATCGACTCAATTGAAACAGTGCCCTCCAGTAAACCGACTCTATTAAAGTAGTGCCCTACAGTAAACCGTCTCTATTGAAACAGTGCCATAGAGTAAACCGACTCTATTGAATCAGTGCTCAACAGTAAACCGGCTCAATTGAAACAGTGCCATACAGTAAACCGACTCTATTGAAACAGTTTCCTACAGTAAACCGACTCTATTTAAACAGTTCCCTATAGTAAACCGACTCTATTGAAACAGTGTCCTACAGTAAACCGACTCTACTGAAACAGTGCCCTCCAGTAAACCGACTCTATTGAAGCGGTGCCCTACAGTAAACCGACTCTCCTGAAACAGTGCCCTACAGTAAACCTACTCATTAAAAACAGTGCCCTACAGTAAACCGACTCTATTGAAACAGTGCCCTACAGAAAACCGACTCCAATCAAACAGTTCACTATATAAACCAACTCGATTGAAACAGTGCCCTACAGTAAACCGACTCTATTAAAACAGTGCCCTACAGTAAACCGACTCTATTGAAACAGTGCCCTACAGTAAACCGTCTCCATTGAAACAGTACCCTACAGAAAACCGATTGTATTGAAACAGTGCCCTACAGTAAACCGACTCTATTGAAACAGTGCCCTACAGAAAACCGACTCTATTAAAACAGTGCCCTACAGAAAACCGACTCTATTGAAACAGTTCCCTTCAGTAAACCGACTCTATTGAAACAGTGCCCTACAGTAAACCGACTCTATTGAAACAGTGCCCTAGAGTAAACCGACTCTATTAAAACAGTGCCCTACAGAAAACCGACTCTATTGAAACAGTTCCCTACAGTAAACCGACTCTATTGAAACAGTGCCCGACAGTTAACCGACTCTATTGAAACAGTGCCCTATAGAAAACCGACTCTATTGAAACAGTGCCCTACAGTAAACCGACTCCATTGAAACAGTGCCCTAATGAAAACCGACTCTATTGAAACAGTGCCCTACAGTAAACCGACCCTATTGAAATAGTTCCCTACTGTAAACCGACTCTATAGAAACAGTGTCCTACAGTAAACTGGCTCTATTGAAACAGTTCACTACAGTAAACCGGCTCTATTGAAACAGCCCCCTACAGTAAACCTTCTCTATTGAAACAGTTCCCTACAGTAAACCGGCTCTATTGAAACAGTGCCCTACAGTAAACCGACTCCATTGAAACAGTGCCCTGCAGAAAACCGACTCTATTGAAACAGTGCCCTTCAGTATACCGACTCTATTGAAACAGTGCCCAGAGAAAACCGACTCTATTAAAACAGTGCCCTACAGTAAACCGACTCTATTGAAACAGTGCCCTACAGTAAACCGACTCTATTAAAGCAGTGCCCTACAGTAAACCGTCTCTATTGAAACAGTGCCCTACATAAAACCGACTCTATTAAAACAGTGCCCTACAGAAAACCGACTATATTAAAACAGTGCCCTCCAGTAAACCGACTCTATTGAAACAGAGCCCTACAGTAAACCGACTCCATTGAAACAGTGCCCTACAGAAAACCGACTCTATTGAAACAGTGCCCAACAGTAAACTGACTCTATTGAAACAGTGCCCTGCAGTAAATCGACTCTATTAAAACAGTGCCCTACAGTAAACCGACTCCATTGAAACAGTGCCCTACAGAATACGGACTCTATTGAAACAGTTCTCTAAAGTAAACCGACTCTATTGAAACAGTGCCCTACAGTAAACCGACTCCATTGAAACAGTGCCCTACAGAAAACCGACTCTATTGAAACAGTGCCCTACAGTAAAGCGACTCTATTGAAACAGTTCCCTACTGTAAATCGACTATATTGAAACAGTGTCCTACAGTAAACCGGCTCTATTGAAACAGTTCCCTACAGTAAACCGGCTCTATTGAAACAGTGCCCTTCAGTAAACCGTCTCTATTGAAACAGTTCCCTACTGTAAACCGGCTCTATTGAAACAGTGCCCTACAGTAACCCGACTCCACTGAAACAGTGCCCTGCAGAAAACCGACTCTATTGAAGCAGTGCCCTTCAGTAAACCGACTCTATTGAAACAGTGCCCTACAGAAAACCGACTCTATTAAAACAGTGCCCTCCAGAAAACCGACTCTATTGAAACAGTGCCCTCCAGTAAACCGACTCTATTGAAACAGAGCCCTACAGTAAACCGACTCCATTGAAACAGTGCCCTACAGAAAACCGACTCTATTGAAACAGTGCCCAACAGTAAACTGACTCTATTGAAACAGTGCCCTGCAGTAAATCGACTCTATTAAAACAGTGCCCTACAGTAAACCGACTCCATTGAAACAGTGCCCTACAGAATACGGACTCTATTGAAACAGTTCTCTAAAGTAAACCGACTCTATTGAAACAGTGCCCTACATTAAACCGACTCCATTGAAACAGTGCCCTACAGAAAACCGACTCTATTGAAACAGTGCCCTACAGTAAAGCGACTCTATTGAAACAGTTCCCTACTGTAAACCGACTCTATTGAAACAGTGTCCTACAGTAAACCGGCTCTATTGAAACAGTTCCCTACAGTAAACCGGCTCTATTGAAAAAGTTCCCTACAGTAAACCGTCTCTATTGAAACAGTTCCCTACTGTAAACCGGCTCTATTGAAACAGTGCCCTACAGTAACCCGACTCCACTGAAACAGTGCCCTGCAGAAAACCGACTCTATTGAAGCAGTGCCCTTCAGTAAACCGACTCTATTGAAACAGTGCCCTACAGAAAACCGACTCTATTAAAACAGTGCCCTCCAGAAAACCGACTCTATTGAAACAGTGCCCTTCAGTAAACCGACTCTATTGAAACAGTGCCCTACAGAAAACCGACTCTATTAAAACAGTGCCCTAAAGAAAACCGACTCTATTGAAACAGTGCCCTACAGTAAACCGACTCTATTGGAACAGTGCCCTTCAGTAAACCGACTCTATTGAAACATTTCCCTAAAGTAAACCGACTCTATTGAAACAGTGCCCTACAGTAAACCAACTCTATTGAAACAGTGCCCTACAGAAAACCGACTCAATTAAAACAGTGCCCGACAGAAAACCGACTCTATTGAAACAGTTCCCAACAGTAAACCGACTCTATTGAAACAGTGCCCTTCAGTAAACCGACTCTATTGAAACAGTTCCCTAAAGTAAACCGACTCTATTGAAACAGTGCCCTGCAGTAAACCAACTCTATTGAAACAGTGCCCTACAGAAAACCGACTCAATTAAAACAGTGCCCTACAGAAAACCGACTCTATTAAAAGTGTGCCCTACAGAAAACCCACTCTATTTAAACAGTGCCCGACAGTAAACCGACTCTATTGAAACAGTGCCCTACAGAATACGGACTCTATTGAAACAGTTCTCTAAAGTAAACCGACTCTATTGAAACAGTGCCCTACAGTAAACCGACTCCATTGAAACAGTGCCCTACAGAAAACCGACTCTATTGAAACAGTGCCCTACAGTAAAGCGACTCTATTGAAACAGTTCCCTACTGTAAATCGACTCTATTGAAACAGTGTCCTACAGTAAACCGGCTCTATTGAAACAGTTCCCTACAGTAAACCGGCTCTATTGAAACAGTGCCCTTCAGTAAACCGTCTCTATTGAAACAGTTCCCTACTGTAAACCGGCTCTATTGAAACAGTGCCCTACAGTAACCCGACTCCACTGAAACAGTGCCCTGCAGAAAACCGACTCTATTGAAGCAGTGCCCTTCAGTAAACCGACTCTATTGAAACAGTGCCCTACAGAAAACCGACTCTATTAAAACAGTGCCCTCCAGAAAACCGACTCTATTGAAACAGTGCCCTCCAGTAAACCGACTCTATTGAAACAGAGCCCTACAGTAAACCGACTCCATTGAAACAGTGCCCTACAGAAAACCGACTCTATTGAAACAGTGCCCAACAGTAAACTGACTCTATTGAAACAGTGCCCTGCAGTAAATCGACTCTATTAAAACAGTGCCCTACAGTAAACCGACTCCATTGAAACAGTGCCCTACAGAATACGGACTCTATTGAAACAGTTCTCTAAAGTAAACCGACTCTATTGAAACAGTGCCCTACATTAAACCGACTCCATTGAAACAGTGCCCTACAGAAAACCGACTCTATTGAAACAGTGCCCTACAGTAAAGCGACTCTATTGAAACAGTTCCCTACTGTAAACCGACTCTATTGAAACAGTGTCCTACAGTAAACCGGCTCTATTGAAACAGTTCCCTACAGTAAACCGGCTCTATTGAAAAAGTTCCCTACAGTAAACCGTCTCTATTGAAACAGTTCCCTACTGTAAACCGGCTCTATTGAAACAGTGCCCTACAGTAACCCGACTCCACTGAAACAGTGCCCTGCAGAAAACCGACTCTATTGAAGCAGTGCCCTTCAGTAAACCGACTCTATTGAAACAGTGCCCTACAGAAAACCGACTCTATTAAAACAGTGCCCTCCAGAAAACCGACTCTATTGAAACAGTGCCCTTCAGTAAACCGACTCTATTGAAACAGTGCCCTACAGAAAACCGACTCTATTAAAACAGTGCCGTAAAGAAAACCGACTCTATTGAAACAGTGCCCTACAGTAAACCGACTCTATTGGAACAGTGCCCTTCAGTAAACCGACTCTATTGAAACATTTCCCTAAAGTAAACCGACTCTATTGAAACAGTGCCCTACAGTAAACCAACTCTATTGAAACAGTGCCCTACAGAAAACCGACTCAATTAAAACAGTGCCCGACAGAAAACCGACTCTATTGAAACAGTTCCCTACAGTAAACCGACTCTATTGAAACAGTGCCCTTCAGTAAACCGACTCTATTGAAACAGTTCCCTAAAGTAAACCGACTCTATTGAAACAGTGCCCTGCAGTAAACCAACTCTATTGAAACAGTGCCCTACAGAAAACCGACTCAATTAAAACAGTGCCCTACAGAAAACCGACTCTATTAAAAGTGTGCCCTACAGAAAACCCACTCTATTTAAACAGTGCCCGACAGTAAACCGACTCTATTGAAACAGTGCCCTGCAGTAAACCGACTCTATTGAAACAGTGCCCTACAGTAAACCGACTCCATTGAAACAGTGCCCTACAGTAAACCGACTCTATTGAAACAGTGCCCTACAGTAAATCGACTCTATTGAAACAGTGCCCTACAGTAAACCGACTCTATTGAAACAGTGTCCTACAGTAAACCGACTCTACTGAAACAGTGCTCAACAGCAAACCGACTCTACCGAAACAGTGCCCTACAGTAAACCGACTCTATTGAAGCAGTGCCCTACAGTAAACCGACTCTACTGAAACAGTGCCCTACAGTAAACCGACTCATTAAAAATAGTGCCCTACAGTAAACCGACTCTATTGAAACAGTGCCCTACAGAAAACCGACTCTATTGAAACAGTTCACAATGTAAACCGACTCTATTGAAACATTGCCCTACAGTAAACCGACTCTATTGAAACAGTTCCCTACAGTAAACCGACTCCATTGAAACAGTGCCCTACAGTAAACCGACTCTATTGAAACAGTTTCCTACAGTAAACCGACTCTATTGAAACAGTTCCCTATAGTAAACCGACTCTATTGAAACAGTGTCCTACAGTAAACCGACTCTACTGAAACAGTGCCCTACAGTAAACCGACTCTATTGAAGCAGTGCCCTACAGTAAACCGACTCTACTGAAACAGTGCCCTACAGTAAACCGACTCATTAAAAACAATGCCCTACAGTAAACCGACTCTATTGAAACAGTGCCCTATAGAAAACCGACTCCAATGAAACAGTTCACTATATTAACCGACTCGATTGAAACATTGCCCTACAGTAAACCGACTCTATTGAAACAGTTCCCTACAGTAAACCGACTCCATTGAAACAGTGCCCTACAGTATACCGACTCCATTGAAACAGTGCCCTACAGTAAACCGACTCTATTGAAACAGTGCCCTAAAGTAAACCGACTCCATTGAAACAGTGCACTACAGTAAACCGACTCTATTGAAACAGTGCCCTACAGTAAACCGACTCTCTTGAAACAGTGCCCTACAGTAAACCGTCTCCATTGAAACATTACCCTACAGAAAACCGACTCTGTTGAAACAGTGCCCTACAGTAAACCGACTCTATTGAAACAGTGCCCTACAGAAAACCGACTCTATTAAAACAGTGCCCTACAGAAAACCGACTCTATTGAAACAGTTCCCTACAGTAAACCGACTCTATTGAAACAGTGCCCTACAGTAAACCGACTCTATTGAAACAGTGCCCTACAGTAAACCGACTCTATTAAAACAGTGCCCTACAGAAATCCGACTCTATTGAAACAGTTCCCTACAGTAAACCGACTCTATTGAAACAGTGCCCTACAGTTAACCGACTCTATTGAAACAGTGCCCGATAGAAAACCGACTCTATTAAAACAGAGCCCTACAGAAAACCGACTCTATTGAAACAGTTCCCTACTGTAAAGCGACTCTATTGAAACAGTGTCCTACAGTAAACCGGCTCTATTGAAACAGTTCCCTACAGTAAACCGGCTCTATTGAAACAGTTCCCTACAGTAAACCTTCTCTATTGAAACAGTTCCCTACAGTAAACCGGCTCTATTGAAACAGTGCCCTACAGTAAACCGACTCCATTGAAACAGTGCCCTGCAGAAAACCGACTCTATTGAAACAGTGCCCTTCAGTAAACCGACTCTATTGAAACAGTGCCCAGAGAAAACAGACTCTATTAAAACAGTGCCCTACAGTAAACCGACTCTAGTGAAACAGTGCCCTACAGTAAAACGACTCTATTGAAACAGTTCCCTACAGTAAATCGACTCTATTGAAACAGTTCCCTGCAGTAAATCGACTCTATTGAAACAGTGCCCTCCAGTAAACCGACTCTATTAAAGTAGCGCCCTACAGTAAACCGTCTCTGTTGAAACAGTGCCATAGAGTAAACCGACTCTATTGAATCAGTGCTCAACAGTAAACCGGCTCAATTGAAACAGTGCCCTACAGAAAACCGACTCTATTGAAACAGTTCCCTACAGTAAACCGACTCTATTGAAACAGTGCCCTACAGTAAACCGACTCTATTGAAACAGTGCCCTACAGTAAACCGACTCTATTAAAACAGTGCCCTACAGAAATCCGACTCTATTGAAACAGTTCCCTACAGTAAACCGACTCTATTGAAACAGTGCCCTACAGTTAACCGACTCTATTGAAACAGTGCCCGATAGAAAACCGACTCTATTAAAACAGAGCCCTACAGAAAACCGACTCTATTGAAACAGTTCCCTACTGTAAAGCGACTCTATTGAAACAGTGTCCTACAGTAAACCGGCTCTATTGAAACAGTTCCCTACAGTAAACCGGCTCTATTGAAACAGTTCCCTACAGTAAACCTTCTCTATTGAAACAGTTCCCTACAGTAAACCGGCTCTATTGAAACAGTGCCCTACAGTAAACCGACTCCATTGAAACAGTGCCCTGCAGAAAACCGACTCTATTGAAACAGTGCCCTTCAGTAAACCGACTCTATTGAAACAGTGCCCAGAGAAAACAGACTCTATTAAAACAGTGCCCTACAGTAAACCGACTCTAGTGAAACAGTGCCCTACAGTAAAACGACTCTATTGAAACAGTTCCCTACAGTAAATCGACTCTATTGAAACAGTTCCCTGCAGTAAATCGACTCTATTGAAACAGTGCCCTCCAGTAAACCGACTCTATTAAAGTAGCGCCCTACAGTAAACCGTCTCTGTTGAAACAGTGCCATAGAGTAAACCGACTCTATTGAATCAGTGCTCAACAGTAAACCGGCTCAATTGAAACAGTGCCATACAGTAAACCGACTCTATTGAAACAGTTTCCTACAGTAAACCGACTCTATTGAAACAGTTCCCTATAGTAAACCGACTATATTGAAACAGTGTCCTACAGTAAACCGACTCTACTGAAACAGTGCCCTCCAGTAAACCGACTCTATTGAAGCGGTGCCCTACAGTAAACCGACTCTCCTGAAACAGTGCCCTACAGTAAACCTACTCATTAAAAACAGTGCCCTAAAGTAAACCGACTCTATTGAAACAGTGCCCTACAGAAAACCGCCTCCAATGAAACAGTTCACTATATAAACCAACTCGATTGAAACATTGCCCTACAGTAAACCGACTCTATTGAAACAGTTCCCTACAGTAAACCGACTCCATTGAAACAGTGCCCTACAGTATACCGACTCCATTGAAACAGTGCCCTACAGTAAACCGACTCTATTGAAACAGTGCCCTAAAGTAAAACCGACTCCATTAAAACAGTGCCCGACAGTAAACCGACTCTATTGAAACAGTGCCCTACAGTAAACCGACTCTATTGAAACAGTGCCCTACAGTAAACCGTCTCCATTGAAACAGTACCCTACAGAAAACCGATTGTATCGAAACAGTGCCCTACAGAAAACCGACTCTATTGAAACAGTTCCCTACAGTAAACCGACTCTATTGAAACAGTGCCCTAAAGTAAACCGACTCTATTGAAACAGTGCCCTAGAGTAAACCGACTCTATTAAAACAGTGCCCTACAGAAAACCGACTCTATTGAAACAGTTCCCTACAGTAAACCGACTCTATTGAAACAGTGCCCGACAGTTAACCGACTCTATTGAAACAGTGCCCTATAGAAAACCGACTCTATTGAAACAGTGCCCTACAGTAAACCGACTCCATTGAAACAGTGCCCTAATGAAAACCGACTCTATTGAAAGAGTGCCCTACAATAAACCGACTCTATTGAAATAGTTCCCTACTGTAAACCGACTCTATTGAAACAGTGTCCTACAGTAAACTGGCTCTATTGAAACAGTTCACTACAGTAAACCGGCTCTATTGAAACAGTCCCCTACAGTAAACCTTCTCTATTGAAACAGTTCCCTACAGTAAAACGGCTCTATTGAAACAGTGCCCTACAGTAAACCGACTCTATTGAAACAGTGCCCTTCAGTAAACCGACTCTATTGAAACAGTGCCCAGAGAAAACCGACTCTATTAAAACAGTGCCCTACAGTAAACCGACTCGAATGAAACAGTGCCCGACAGTAAACCGACTCTATTGAAATAGTTCCCTACAGCAAACCGACTCTATTGAAACAGTTCCCTACAGTAAACCGACTCTATTGAAACAGTGCCCTCCAGTAAACCGACTCTATTAAAGCAGTGCCCTACAGTAAACCGTCTCTATTGAAACAGTGCCCTACATAAAACCGACTCTATTAAAACAGTGCCCTACAGAAAACCGACTATATTAAAACAGTGCCCTCCAGTAAACCGACTCTATTGAAACAGAGCCCTACAGTAAACCGACTCCATTGAAACAGTGCCCTACAGAAAACCGACTCTATTGAAACAGTGCCCAACAGTAAACTGACTCTATTGAAACAGTGCCCTGCAGTAAATCGACTCTATTAAAACAGTGCCCTACAGTAAACCGACTCCATTGAAACAGTGCCCTACAGAAAACGGACTCTATTGAAACAGTTCTCTAAAGTAAACCGACTCTATTGAAACAGTGCCCGACAGTAAACCGACTCCATTGAAACAGTGCCCTACAGAAAACCGACTCTATTGAAACAGTGCCCTACAGTTAACCGACTCTATTGAAACAGTGCCCTATAGAAAACCGACTCTATTAAAACAGAGCCCTACAGAAAACCGACTCTATTGAAACAGTTCCCTACAGTAAACCGACTCTATTGAAACAGTGGCCAACAGTAAACCGACTCCATTGAAACAGTGCCCTACAGAAAACCGACTCTATTGAAACAGTGGCCAACAGTAAACCGACTCCATTGAAACAGTGCCCTACAGTAAACCGACTCTATTGAAACAGTTCCCTACTGTAAACCGACTCTATTGAAACAGTGTCCTACAGTAAACCGGCTCTATTGAAACAGTTCCCTACAGTAAACCGGCTCTATTGAAACAGTTCCCTACAGTAAACCTTCTCTATTGAAACAGTTCCCTACAGTAAACCGGCTCTATTGAAACAGTGCCCTACAGTAAACCGACTCCATTGAAACAGTGCCCTGCAGAAAACCGACTCTATTGAAACAGTGCCCTTCAGTAAACCGACTCTATTGAAACAGTGCCCAGAGAAAACCGACTCTATTAAAACAGTGCCCTACAGTAAACCGACTCTAGTGAAACAGTGCCCGACAGTAAACCGACTCTATTGAACAGTTCCCTACAGTAAACCGACTCTATTGAAACAGTTCCCTACAGTAAACCGACTCTATTGAAAAAGTGCCCTCCAGTAAACCGACTCTATTAAAGCAGTGCCCGACAGTAAACCGTCTCTATTGAAACAGTGCCCTACATAAAACCGACTCTATTAAAACGGTGCCCGACAGAAAACCGACTATATTAAAACAGTGCCCTCCAGTAAACCGACTCTATTGAAACAGAGCCCTACAGTAAACCGACTCCATTGAAACAGTGCCCTACAGAAAACCGACTCTATTGAAACAGTGCCCAACAGTAAACTGACTCTCTTGAAACAGTGCCCTACAGTAAACCGACTCTATTAAAACAGTGCCCTACAGTAAACCGATTCCATTGAAACAGTGCCCTACAGAAACCCGACTCTATTGAAACAGTTCCCTACAGAAAACCGACTCTATTGAAACAGTGCCCTACAGTAAACCGACTCCATTGAAACAGTGGCCTACAGAAAACCGACTCTATTGAAACAGTGCCCTACAGTAAACCGACTCTATTGAAACAGTTCCCTACTGTAAACCGACTCTATTGAAACAGTGTCCTACAGTAAACCGGCTCTATTGAAACAGTTCCCTACAGTAAACCGGCTCTATTGAAACAGTTCGCTACAGTAAACCGTCTCTATTGAAACAGTTCCCTACAGTAAACCGGCTCTATTGAAACAGTGCCCTACAGTAAACCGACTCCATTGAAACAGTGCCCTGCAGAAAACCGACTGTATTGAAGCAGTGCCCTTCAGTAAACCGACTCTATTGAAACAGTGCCCTACAGAAAACCGACTCTATTAAAACAGTGCCCTCCAGAAAACCGACTCTATTGAAACAGTGCCCTTCAGTAAACCGACTCTATTGAAACAGTGCCCTACAGAAAACCGACTCTATTAAAACAGTGCCCTAAAGAAAACCGACTCTATTGAAAAAGATCCCTACAGTAAACCGACTCTATTGGAACAGTGCCCTTCAGTAAACCGACTCTATTGAAACAGTTCCCTAAAGTAAACCGACTCTATTGAAACAGTGCCCTCCAGTAAACCGACTCTATTGAAACAGAGCCCTACAGTAAACCGACTCTCTTGAAACAGTGCCCTACAGTAAACCGTCTCCATTGAAACATTACCCTACAGAAAACCGACTCTGTTGAAACAGTGCCCTACAGTAAACCGACTCTATTGAAACAGTGCCCTACAGAAAACCGACTCTATTAAAACAGTGCCCTACAGAAAACCGACTCTATTGAAACAGTTCCCTACAGTAAACCGACTCTATTGAAACAGTGCCCTACAGTAAACCGACTCTATTGAAACAGTGCCCTACAGTAAACCGACTCTATTAAAACAGTGCCCTACAGAAAACCGAATCTATTGAAACAGTTCCCTACAGTAAACCGACTCTATTGAAACAGTGCCCTACAGTTAACCGACTCTATTGAAACAGTGCCCGATAGAAAACCGACTCTATTAAAACAGAGCCCTACAGAAAACCGACTCTATTGAAACAGTTCCCTACTGTAAAGCGACTCTATTGAAACAGTGTCCTACAGTAAACCGGCTCTATTGAAACAGTTCCCTACAGTAAACCGGCTCTATTGAAACAGTTCCCTACAGTAAACCTTCTCTATTGAAACAGTTCCCTACAGTAAACCGGCTGTATTGAAACAGTGCCCTACATAAACCGACTCCATTGAAACAGTGCCCTGCAGAAAACCGACTCTATTGAAACAGTGCCCTTCAGTAAACCGACTCTATTGAAACAGTGCCCAGAGAAAACAGACTCTATTAAAACAGTGCCCTACAGTAAACCGACTCTAGTGAAACAGTGCCCTACAGTAAAACGACTCTATTGAAACAGTTCCCTACAGTAAATCGACTCTATTGAAACAGTTCCCTACAGTAAATCGACTCTATTGAAACAGTGCCCTCCAGTAAACCGACTCTATTAAAGTAGCGCCCTACAGTAAACCGTCTCTGTTGAAACAGTGCCATAGAGTAAACCGACTCTATTGAATCAGTGCTCAACAGTAAACCGGCTCAATTGAAACAGTGCCATACAGTAAACCGACTCTATTGAAACAGTTTCCTACAGTAAACCGACTCTATTGAAACAGTTCCCTATAGTAAACCGACTATATTGAAACAGTGTCCTACAGTAAACCGACTCTACTGAAACAGTGCCCTCCAGCAAACCGACTCTATTGAAGCGGTGCCCTACAGTAAACCGACTCTTCTGAAACAGTGCCCTACAGTAAACCTACTCATTAAAAACAGTGCCCTAAAGTAAACCGACTCTATTGAAACAGTGCCCTACAGAAAACCGCCTCCAATGAAACAGTTCACTATATAAACCAACTCGATTGAAACATTGCCCTACAGTAAACCGACTCTATTGAAACAGTTCCCTACAGTAAACCGACTCCATTGAAACAGTGCCCTACAGTATACCGACTCCATTGAAACAGTGCCCTACAGTAAACCTACTCTATTGAAACAGTGCCCTAAAGTAAAACCGACTCCATTAAAACAGTGCCCGACAGTAAACCGACTCTATTGAAACAGTGCCCTACAGTAAACCGACTCTATTGAAACAGTGCCCTACAGTAAACCGTCTCCATTGAAACAGTACCCTACAGAAAACCGATTGTATTGAAACAGTGCCCTACAGAAAACCGACTCTATTGAAACAGTTCCCTACAGTAAACCGACTCTATTGAAACAGTGCCCTAAAGTAAACCGACTCTATTGAAACAGTGCCCTAGAGTAAACCGACTCTATTAAAACAGTGCCCTACAGAAAACCGACTCTATTGAAACAGTTCCCTACAGTAAACCGACTCTATTGAAACAGTGCCCGACAGTTAACCGACTCTATTGAAACAGTGCCCTATAGAAAACCGACTCTATTGAAACAATGCCCTACAGTAAACCGACTCCATTGAAACAGTGCCCTAATGAAAACCGACTCTATTGAAACAGTGCCCTACAATAAACCGACTCTATTGAAATAGTTCCCTACTGTAAACCGACTCTATTGAAACAGTGTCCTACAGTAAACTGGCTCTATTGAAACAGTTCACTACAGTAAACCGGCTCTATTGAAACAGTCCCCTACAGTAAACCTTCTCTATTGAAACAGTTCCCTACAGTAAAACGGCTCTATTGAAACAGTGCCCTACAGTAAACCGACTCTATTGAAACAGTGCCCTTCAGTAAACCGACCCTATTAAAACAGTGCCCAGAGAAAACCGACTCTATTAAAACAGTGCCCTACAGTAAACCGACTCGAATGAAACAGTGCCCGACAGTAAACCGACTCTATTGAAATAGTTCCCTACAGCAAACCGACTCTATTGAAACAGTTCCCTACAGTAAACCGACTCTATTGAAACAGTGCCCTCCAGTAAACCGACTCTATTAAAGCAGTGCCCTACAGTAAACCGTCTCTATTGAAACAGTGCCCTACATAAAACCGACTCTATTAAAACAGTGCCCTACAGAAAACCGACTATATTAAAACAGTGCCCTCCAGTAAACCGACTCTATTGAAACAGAGCCCTACAGTAAACCGACTCCATTGAAACAGTGCCCTACAGAAAACCGACTCTATTGAAACAGTGCCCAACAGTAAACTGACTCTATTGAAACAGTACCCTGCAGTAAATCGACTCTATTAAAACAGTGCCCTACAGTAAACCGACTCCATTGAAACAGTGCCCTACAGAAAACGGACTCTATTGAAACAGTTCTCTAAAGTAAACCGACTCTATTGAAACAGTGCCCGACAGTAAACCGACTCCATTGAAACAGTGCCCTACAGAAAACCGACTCTATTGAAACAGTGCCCTACAGTTAACCGACTCTATTGAAACAGTGCCCTATAGAAAACCGACTCTATTAAAACAGAGCCCTACAGAAAACCGACTCTATTGAAACAGTTCCCTACAGTAAACCGACTCTATTGAAACAGTGGCCAACAGTAAACCGACTCCATTGAAACAGTGCCCTACAGAAAACCGACTCTATTGAAACAGTGGCCAACAGTAAACCGACTCCATTGAAACAGTGCCCTACAGTAAACCGACTCTATTGAAACAGTTCCCTACTGTAAACCGACTCTATTGAAACAGTGTCCTACAGTAAACCGGCTCTATTGAAACAGTTCCCTACAGTAAACCGGCTCTATTGAAACAGTTCCCTACAGTAAACCTTCTCTCTTGAAACAGTTCCCTACAGTAAACCGGCTCTATTGAAACAGTGCCCTACAGTAAACCGACTCCATTGAAACAGTGCCCTGCAGAAAACCGACTCTATTGAAACAGTGCCCTTCAGTAAACCGACTCTATTGAAACAGTGCCCAGAGAAAACCGACTCTATTAAAACAGTGCCCTACAGTAAACCGACTCTAGTGAAACAGTGCCCGACAGTAAACCGACTCTATTGAACAGTTCCCTACAGTAAACCGACTCTATTGAAACAGTTCCCTACAGTAAACCGACTCTATTGAAAAAGTGCCCTCCAGTAAACCGACTCTATTAAAGCAGTGCCCTACAGTAAACCGTCTCTATTGAAACAGTGCCCTACATAAAACCGACTCTATTAAAACGGTGCCCGACAGAAAACCGACTATATTAAAACAGTGCCCTCCAGTAAACCGACTCTATTGAAACAGAGCCCTACAGTAAACCGACTCCATTGAAACAGTGCCCTACAGAAAACCGACTCTATTGAAACAGTGCCCAACAGTAAACTGACTCTCTTGAAACAGTGCCCTACAGTAAACCGACTCTATTAAAACAGTGCCCTACAGTAAACCGATTCCATTGAAACAGTGCCCTACAGAAAACCGACTCTATTGAAACAGTTCCCTACAGAAAACCGACTCTATTGAAACAGTGCCCTACAGTAAACCGACTCCATTGAAACAGTGGCCTACAGAAAACCGACTCTATTGAAACAGTGCCCTACAGTAAACCGACTCTATTGAAACAGTTCCCTACTGTAAACCGACTCTATTGAAACAGTGTCCTACAGTAAACCGGCTCTATTGAAACAGTTCCCTACAGTAAACCGGCTCTATTGAAACAGTTCCCTACAGTAAACCGTCTCTATTGAAACAGTTCCCTACAGTAAACCGGCTCTATTGAAACAGTGCCCTACAGTAAACCGACTCCATTGAAACAGTGCCCTGCAGAAAACCGACTGTATTGAAGCAGTGCCCTTCAGTAAACCGACTCTATTGAAACAGTGCCCTCCAGAAAACCGACTCTATTAAAACAGTGCCCTCCAGAAAACCGACTCTATTGAAACAGTGCCCTTCAGTAAACCGACTCTATTGAAACAGTGCCCTACAGAAAACCGACTCTATTAAAACAGTGCCCTAAAGAAAACCGACTCTATTGAAAAAGTTCCCTACAGTAAACCGACTCTATTGGAACAGTGCCCTTCAGTAAACCGACTCTATTGAAACAGTTCCCGAAAGTAAACCGACTCTATTGAAACAGTGCCCTCCAGTAAACCGACTCTATTGAAACAGAGCCCTACAGTAAACCGACTCCATTGAAACAGTGCCCGACAGAAAACCGACTCTATTGAAACAGTGCCCAACAGTAAACTGACTCTATTGAAACAGTGCCCTACAGTAAACTGACTCTATTAAAACAGTGCCCTACAGTAAACCGACTCCATTGAAACAGTGCCCGACAGAAAACCGACTCTATTGAAACAGTGCCCAACAGTAAACTGACTCTATTGAAACAGTGCCCTACAGTAAACTGACTCTATTAAAACAGTGTCCTACAGTAAACCGGCTCTATTGAAACAGTTCCCTACAGAAAACCGACTCTATTGAAACAGTGTCCGACAGTAAACCGGCTCTATTGAAACAGTGTCCTACAGAAAACCGACTCTATTGAAACAGTGCCCTTCAGTAAACCGACTCTATTGAAACAGTGTCCTACAGAAAACCGACTCTATTGAAACAGTGTCCTACAGAAAACCGACTCTATTGAAACAGTGTCCTACAGAAAACCGACTCTATTGAAACAGTGCCCTTCAGTAAACCGACTCTATTGAAACAGTTCCCTACTGTAAACCGACTCTATTGAAACAGTGTCCTACAGTAAACCGGCTCTATTGAAACAGTTCCCTACAGTAAACCGGCTCTATTGAAACAGTTCCCTACAGTAAACCGTCTCTATTGAAACAGTTCCCTACAGTAAACCGGCTCTATTGAAACAGTGCCCTACAGTAAACCGACTCCATTGAAACAGTGCCCTGCAGAAAACCGACTGTATTGAAGCAGTGCCCTTCAGTAAACCGACTCTATTGAAACAGTGCCCTCCAGAAAACCGACTCTATTGAAACAGTGCCCTTCAGTAAACCGACTCTATTGAAACAGTGCCCTACAGAAAACCGACTCTATTAAAACAGTGCCCTAAAGAAAACCGACTCTATTGAAACAGTTCCCTACAGTAAACCGACTCTATTGGAACAGTGCCCTTCAGTAAACCGACTCTATTGAAACAGTTCCCTGAAGTAAACCGACTCTATTGAAACAGTGCCCTACAGTAAACCAACTCTATTGAAACAGTGCCCTACAGAAAACCGACTCAATTAAAACAGTGCCCGACAGAAAACCGACTCTATTGAAACAGTTCCCTACAGTAAACCGACTCTATTGAAACAGTGCCCTTCAGTAAACCGACTCTATTGAAACAGTTCCCTAAAGTAAACCGACTCTATTGAAACAGTGCCCTGCAGTAAACCAACTCTATTGAAACAGTGCCCTACAGAAAACCGACTCAATTAAAACAGTGCCCTACAGCAAACCGACTCTATTAAAAGTGTGCCCTACAGAAAACCCACTCTATTAAAACAGTGCCCGACAGTAAACCGACTCTATTGAAACAGTGCCCTACAGTAAACCGACTCTATTGAAACAGTGCCCTACAGTAAACCGACTCCATTGAAACAGTGCCCTACAGTAAACCGACTCTATTGAAACAGTGTCCTACAGTAAACCGACTCTACTGAAACAGTGCTCAACAGCAAACCGACTCTACTGAAACTGTGCCCTACAGTAAACCGACTCTATTGAAGCAGTGCCCTACAGTAAACCGACTCTACTGAAACAGTGCCCTACAGTAAACCGACTCATTAAAAATAGTGCCCTACAGTAAACCGACTCTATTGAAACAGTGCCCTACAGAAAACCGACTCTATTGAAACAGTTCAAAATGTAAACCGACTCTATTGAAACATTGCCCTACAGTAAACCGACTCTATTGAAACAGTTCCCTACAGTAAACCGACTCCATTGAAACAGTGCCCTACAGTAAACCGACTCTATTGAAACAGTGCTCTACAGAAAACCGACTCTATTAAAATAGTGCCCTACAGAAAACCGACTCTATTGAAACAGTGTCCTACAGTAAACCGACTCTACTGAAACAGTGCTCAACAGCAAACCGACTCTACTGAAACAGTGCCCTACAGTAAACCGACTCATTAAAAAGAGTGCCCTACAGTAAACCGACTCTATTGAAACAGTGCCCTACAGAAAACCGACTCTATTGAAACAGTTCACAATGTAAACCGACTCTATTGAAACATTGCCCTACAGTAATCCGACTCTATTGAAACAGTTCCCTACAGTAAACCGACTCATTAAAAAGAGTGCCCTACAGTAAACCGACTCTATTGAAACAGTGCCCTACAGAAAACCGACTCTATTGAAACAGTTCACAATGTAAACCGACTCTATTGAAACAGTGCCCTTCAGTAAACCGACTCTATTGAAACAGTTCCCTACTGTAAACCGACTCTATTGAAACAGTGTCCTACAGTAAACCGGCTCTATTGAAACAGTTCCCTACAGTAAACCGGCTCTATTGAAACAGTTCCCTACAGTAAACCGTCTCTATTGAAACAGTTCCCTACAGTAAACCGGCTCTATTGAAACAGTGCCCTACAGTAAACCGACTCCATTGAAACAGTGCCCTGCAGAAAACCGACTGTATTGAAGCAGTGCCCTTCAGTAAACCGACTCTATTGAAACAGTGCCCTCCAGAAAACCGACTCTATTGAAACAGTGCCCTTCAGTAAACCGACTCTATTGAAACAGTGCCCTACAGAAAACCGACTCTATTAAAACAGTGCCCTAAAGAAAACCGACTCTATTGAAACAGTTCCCTACAGTAAACCGACTCTATTGGAACAGTGCCCTTCAGTAAACCGACTCTATTGAAACAGTTCCCTGAAGCAAACCGACTCTATTGAAACAGTGCCCTACAGTAAACCAACTCTATTGAAACAGTGCCCTACAGAAAACCGACTCAATTAAAACAGTGCCCGACAGAAAACCGACTCTATTGAAACAGTTCCCTACAGTAAACCGACTCTATTGAAACAGTGCCCTTCAGTAAACCGACTCTATTGAAACAGTTCCCTAAAGTAAACCGACTCTATTGAAACAGTGCCCTGCAGTAAACCAACTCTATTGAAACAGTGCCCTACAGAAAACCGACTCAATTAAAACAGTGCCCTACAGCAAACCGACTCTATTAAAAGTGTGCCCTACAGAAAACCCACTCTATTAAAACAGTGCCCGACAGTAAACCGACTCTATTGAAACAGTGCCCTACAGTAAACCGACTCTATTGAAACAGTGCCCTACAGTAAACCGACTCCATTGAAACAGTGCCCTACAGTAAACCGACTCTATTGAAACAGTGTCCTACAGTAAACCGACTCTACTGAAACAGTGCTCAACAGCAAACCGACTCTACTGAAACAGTGCCCTACAGTAAACCGACTCTATTGAAGCAGTGCCCTACAGTAAACCGACTCTACTGAAACAGTGCCCTACAGTAAACCGACTCATTAAAAATAGTGCCCTACAGTAAACCGACTCTATTGAAACAGTGCCCTACAGAAAACCGACTCTATTGAAACAGTTCAAAATGTAAACCGACTCTATTGAAACATTGCCCTACAGTAAACCGACTCTATTGAAACAGTTCCCTACAGTAAACCGACTCCATTGAAACAGTGCCCTACAGTAAACCGACTCTATTGAAACAGTGCTCTACAGAAAACCGACTCTATTAAAATAGTGCCCTACAGAAAACCGACTCTATTGAAACAGTGTCCTACAGTAAACCGACTCTACTGAAACAGTGCTCAACAGCAAACCGACTCTACTGAAACTGTGCCCTACAGTAAACCGACTCTATTGAAGCAGTGCCCTACAGTAAACCGACTCTACTGAAACAGTGCCCTACAGTAAACCGACTCATTAAAAATAGTGCCCTACAGTAAACCGACTCTATTGAAACAGTGCCCTACAGAAAACCGACTCTATTGAAACAGTTCAAAATGTAAACCGACTCTATTGAAACATTGCCCTACAGTAAACCGACTCTATTGAAACAGTTCCCTACAGTAAACCGACTCCATTGAAACAGTGCCCTACAGTAAACCGACTCTATTGAAACAGTGCTCTACAGAAAACCGACTCTATTAAAATAGTGCCCTACAGAAAACCGACTCTATTGAAACAGTGTCCTACAGTAAACCGACTCTACTGAAACAGTGCTCAACAGCAAACCGACTCTACTGAAACAGTGCCCTACAGTAAACCGACTCATTAAAAAGAGTGCCCTACAGTAAACCGACTCTATTGAAACAGTGCCCTACAGAAAACCGACTCTATTGAAACAGTTCACAATGTAAACCGACTCTATTGAAACATTGCCCTACAGTAATCCGACTCTATTGAAACAGTTCCCTACAGTAAACCGACTCATTAAAAAGAGTGCCCTACAGTAAACCGACTCTATTGAAACAGTGCCCTACAGAAAACCGACTCTATTGAAACAGTTCACAATGTAAACCGACTCTATTGAAACAGTGCCCTTCAGTAAACCGACTCTATTGAAACAGTTCCCTACTGTAAACCGACTCTATTGAAACAGTGTCCTACAGTAAACCGGCTCTATTGAAACAGTTCCCTACAGTAAACCGGCTCTATTGAAACAGTTCCCTACAGTAAACCGTCTCTATTGAAACAGTTCCCTACAGTAAACCGGCTCTATTGAAACAGTGCCCTACAGTAAACCGACTCCATTGAAACAGTGCCCTGCAGAAAACCGACTGTATTGAAGCAGTGCCCTTCAGTAAACCGACTCTATTGAAACAGTGCCCTCCAGAAAACCGACTCTATTGAAACAGTGCCCTTCAGTAAACCGACTCTATTGAAACAGTGCCCTACAGAAAACCGACTCTATTAAAACAGTGCCCTAAAGAAAACCGACTCTATTGAAACAGTTCCCTACAGTAAACCGACTCTATTGGAACAGTGCCCTTCAGTAAACCGACTCTATTGAAACAGTTCCCTGAAGCAAACCGACTCTATTGAAACAGTGCCCTACAGTAAACCAACTCTATTGAAACAGTGCCCTACAGAAAACCGACTCAATTAAAACAGTGCCCGACAGAAAACCGACTCTATTGAAACAGTTCCCTACAGTAAACCGACTCTATTGAAACAGTGCCCTTCAGTAAACCGACTCTATTGAAACAGTTCCCTAAAGTAAACCGACTCTATTGAAACAGTGCCCTGCAGTAAACCAACTCTATTGAAACAGTGCCCTACAGAAAACCGACTCAATTAAAACAGTGCCCTACAGCAAACCGACTCTATTAAAAGTGTGCCCTACAGAAAACCCACTCTATTAAAACAGTGCCCGACAGTAAACCGACTCTATTGAAACAGTGCCCTACAGTAAACCGACTCTATTGAAACAGTGCCCTACAGTAAACCGACTCCATTGAAACAGTGCCCTACAGTAAACCGACTCTATTGAAACAGTGTCCTACAGTAAACCGACTCTACTGAAACAGTGCTCAACAGCAAACCGACTCTACTGAAACAGTGCCCTACAGTAAACCGACTCTATTGAAGCAGTGCCCTACAGTAAACCGACTCTACTGAAACAGTGCCCTACAGTAAACCGACTCATTAAAAATAGTGCCCTACAGTAAACCGACTCTATTGAAACAGTGCCCTACAGAAAACCGACTCTATTGAAACAGTTCAAAATGTAAACCGACTCTATTGAAACATTGCCCTACAGTAAACCGACTCTATTGAAACAGTTCCCTACAGTAAACCGACTCCATTGAAACAGTGCCCTACAGTAAACCGACTCTATTGAAACAGTGCTCTACAGAAAACCGACTCTATTAAAATAGTGCCCTACAGAAAACCGACTCTATTGAAACAGTGTCCTACAGTAAACCGACTCTACTGAAACAGTGCTCAACAGCAAACCGACTCTACTGAAACAGTGCCCTACAGTAAACCGACTCATTAAAAAGAGTGCCCTACAGTAAACCGACTCTATTGAAACAGTGCCCTACAGAAAACCGACTCTATTGAAACAGTTCACAATGTAAACCGACTCTATTGAAACATTGCCCTACAGTAATCCGACTCTATTGAAACAGTTCCCTACAGTAAACCGACTCATTAAAAAGAGTGCCCTACAGTAAACCGACTCTATTGAAACAGTGCCCTACAGAAAACCGACTCTATTGAAACAGTTCACAATGTAAACCGACTCTATTGAAACATTGCCCTACAGTAAACCGACTCTATTGAAACAGTTCCCTACAGTAAACCGACTCCATTGAAACAGTGCCCTACAGTAAACCGACTC
This sequence comes from Scyliorhinus torazame, assembly GCF_047496885.1. NCBI lineage: Eukaryota > Metazoa > Chordata > Chondrichthyes > Carcharhiniformes > Scyliorhinidae > Scyliorhinus > Scyliorhinus torazame. The sequence continues at coordinate 5,599,530 of NC_092725.1, read as the reverse complement.
TATTGAAACAGTGCTCTACAGAAAACCGACTCTATTAAAATAGTGCCCTACAGAAAACCGACTCTATTGAAACAGTTCCCTACAGTAAACCGACTCTATTGAAACAGTGCCCTCCAGTAAACCGACTCTATTGAAACAGTGCCCTAAAGTAAACCGACTCTATTAAAACAGTGCCCTACAGAAAACCGACTCTATTGAAACAGTTCCCTACAGTAAACCGACTCTATTGAAACAGTGCCCTACAGTAAACCGACTCTATTGAAACAGTGCCCTACAGTAAACCGACTCTATTGAAACAGTTCCCTCCAGGCCGCGAGTGCCATCAGGTCCGAGTCCAACCGGTTTGAGTTGTCGGATGGACTTGGCCGTCAGCTGGACGTCCACCGCCGCACGTTGTGCTAACTCATGAGGTGTCATCCAGCCCATCCCTCCGCCACCCAGCACGTCCCGGACCCTGGTCACCCCGGCATCCACGGCTCGCTCCTCCGCCACCCAGCACGTCCCCGACCCTGGTCACCCCGGCATCCACGGCTCGGTCCTCCGCCACCCAGCACGTCCCCGACCCTGGACACCCCGGCATCCACAGCTCGCTCCTCCGCCACCCAACACGTCCCCGACCCTGGTCACCCCGGCACCCACAGCTCACTGGACCGCCAGCCAGCACATCCCCGACCCTGGTCATCCCGGCAGCCACAGCTCGCTCCTCCGCTACCCAGCACGTCACCGACCCTGGTCATCCCGGCAGCCACAGCTCACTCCTCCGCTACCCAGCACGTCCCCGACCCTGGTCATCCCGGCAGCCACTACTCGATGCTCCGCCACCCACTCTAAATGGTGGAGGTGCGGATTCCGGAGCAGCGGATCCCTGACGGCAGCCACTACTAGTGACGGGAGGGAGCTGCGGCACAAGGTGGCCATGTTCCAGAAGCTCCTGGTAAAAGACAGGCAGCGACTGCAGAGGGTAAGAAGACCCTGCAGATCTATGAACGGGAGCTGCATGTCATAATTCAGGCCGTGCACTTGGCGGAAGAAATGCGCCGCCAGGGTACCGATTCTGGAGGTGGCTCAAAGTAAAGGTGTCGCTGCAGGGTCCGAAGGCAGACGTTCGCCACAGACACACGCACAAACATACACACACACACTCACCCAGACCCACACTGTCACTCAACACACACACACATACATTCAACAAATACACTCACAAACACACACTCACACAGACTTACACATGTACCCCAACACTCTCAAAAACACACGCTAAACGAACTCATAAACACACACATACACAAAGACACACAAAACACACATGCTCACGCAAACATGCAGTCAAACATACACATGCAATCTCACACACAGAAACAGTGCCCTGTCGTTTGCGTCAGTAACTCACCAATCTTATTTACGACACACGGTGTATTCACACACACGCGCACAGTGACCCTGATTTAGATTCTGTTACATTTCCCCTTTACTGTGACCCCATTAATAACTCGACTACTTCCTACTTTAGAGCTGCCTATCTCTGCCAGTATAGTTTCCCTTGTGTAAAATCCAGGTTCCCAGGCCACCTGCCCAGATTCGCCTTCTGCGAGCAGTGTGCTCTGCAGCCATTCAGTGACGTCGCTGACCCTGGTGACAGGGAGCTAATAAACCATCCTGAATACAGCTGCAGAATGGGCTGCCCAATCCCCGAATTAACAGATCTCCGATCGCTATTGCTCTTCTAGCCTTCTTCCTGTCTCCAGGTGCTCAGCTACATGATTAGGGCAGCACGGTAGCCTTGTGGACAGCACAATTGCTTCACAGCTCCAGGGTCCCAGGTTCGATTCTGGCTTGGCTCACTGTCGGTGCGGAGTCTGCACAACCTCCCCGTGTGTGCGTGGGTTTCCTCCGGGTGCTCCGGTTTCCTCCCACAGTCCAAAGATGTGCAGGTTAGGTGGACTGGCCATGATAAATTGCCCTTAGTGTCCAAAATTGCCCTTAGTGTTGGGTGGGGTTACTGGGTTATGGGGATAGGGTGGCGGTGTTGACCTTGGGTAGGGTGCTCTTTCCAAGAGCCGGTGCAGACTCGATGGGCTGAATGGCCTCCTTCTGCACTGTAAATTCTATGATAATCTATGATAATCTGCCAGAGAGATGTTCCTGGCTGCAATAGACAGATCATCCCCCACCCTCATCAACATTCAGGACTGGGTGGAGAGTGGGATGCCCACAAGGAAACTCCTGCCCCACATGTCTGCTTCTTATCGACTGTCCTGGACAGGAGGAGCGTCCCGGAGTTCCCACAAACCAGAGTGTTATGGGTCAGGGTTTAAGAACTCCAAAGTCTCTTGTGGAATTCACCTGACCTATAACGTTCTGTTGAATTTGGCTAGGATGAGCACAAGAGCCTTCACTTCTGGTGTTATTCAACAGACATCCCAGTCCCTTTAATCAAACTCAGCTTTAATCTGAGAACTTAGTGAACATTTATGTATAAGCAAACAGCAAGAGTTTTTTTTTTTCAATTACAGTCATAAAGGCACCCCACAGCTACTGTAATCTATGTATAACACTTAATGAATTCCCCCTTAACTGTTCCAATTAAAAACAAAATCCCGTAAATCCCCCCCCCCCCCCACCCCCACCCCCTCTTTTTTCAAGGGCGTGGCCCAGCACTCTGCATTCTCACTTGAATAAAACTGGCTTTCCCTGAGATTCTGACCCCGTCTCACCAGCAGGTTTAAACCCTTCCAGAAAGCAAACTATATCTGTAAGTTACCAAAACAGCAGGTAGCTATAATCATTGATTTTATTTACTGGAACAGATATTTAAAATGAAAATAGAGGAAGACAGGCTAAAATCCTTCCTTCTCCTGTCTGAGTCCACAACAGTCAAATGTGAAAGCGAAACCAAAAAAACAGTTCACAGAGCCACAGCCCAGCTCCAGCCAGAAAAATGACAACACTGAAGCAACGTCATGAGACGGAAACCTTTTTTAGAGGGTCACTCCCATGAAAATAGGGGTGAGATTTCCAGGGGAGCGAGGTGCCCTGTGCCACCCCTATCTGTCATCCCACTGTCCCTCCCTCAGCAGCGGTGGACTGTGGTTATGAACCGGCCCTAGCCTTGGCACCGCGGGGATTGACAAACAGGCAGAGGTCACTCAAGTGTTTGGGCCATGCCTTGTCGGAGCGAGTGACCATTAAATCCTGGCTCAATAACGGCACTTTCCCAATGGAGGAACGGACTGCATGGGTCTGGGTCGGAGAGTCACCATTCAATCCCCAAACTATTCGCAGATGTGAGTGGAACCACCCAGAGAAACACACTGGCACTTGGAACTAAATGACTGAAAGGTCACAGTTACAGAGGCAGCTACACCCCAGAGTGCAGTGGAACCGCCCAGAGAAACACAATGACAATTGGAACTGAATCAGTGAATGGTCACAGTTACAGAGGCAGCTACACCGCAGAGTGCAGTGGAACCACCAAGAGAAACACACTGACAATTGGAACTGAATCACTGAATGGTCACAGTTACAGAGGCAGCTACACCCCAGAGTGCAGTGGAGACATCCAGAGAAACAAACTGACGATTGGAACTGAATCACTGAATGGTCACAGTCGAGTGAGGGGTATCACTGAAACAATGTGAGATCTGGAGAGTGGACTGATGGTGTTTGAGTGGACGGCATCCTTTCTGTTGTTGTTAGTTGCTGAATGTGATCAACACAGTCCAGTGTTTGGAAAGAGTTCACTTCATCAAAATAATATTTTCCATCATTGAACTCAATGTCGTAATCTCTTTGTTCATATGTTTAAAAATAAATTGAAGGATTTTGCAACCTCAATATCCCTGAGGTGGTTCCACAGGGTATAAATTAAAGAGTTTGGAAATGTATAACGTCAGAGTTTAAGACACAGACTGTTAGCAGCACGAAGGGACACATCACTTCATACTGAACATGCTTTATCCAATTGAAATTGCTGAGAAACTATTCTACCCAATCCTTGCTATTGTTGGAGTTCCTGGTAAGTGACTATCACCATTGAAGTTGTGGAAATCTGTGTGTGAGCAGCTCTCTGATTTTAAACTGTGTCTGAAAATGTTTAATGCTGATCTCGTGCTCCCTGTAATACAGACACTTGATCAACGATATCATTGCATTCCTGTTGGGAGCCATTTTAATTCAACACCTTGTCCTCCTGCCCCCACGTCTGTCCTTGGCCCGCTGCAAGGTTCCAATGAAGCCAGACGCGAACTGGAGGAGCAGCATCTCATCTTCCAATCAGGCGCGTTACAGCCCTCAGGACTCAGCATTGAGTTCAACAACTTTTGACTGGGATCTTTCTGCTCCATCTTATCACCCTTGTTTTGTTATAACCTGTTTATTAATCTAATGCAACGGGTCCGAATCTGGAGAAGTTCGAGTGCTGACAATGGAATCCTAGGGAAAGTCCAATGCTAGACAGGGAATATTACTGAGAAAAGATTGTCAGGGATAGTTTCTAAAACGGGAGAGGGTGTATTCCCGAGAATAGTGTGATCTGGGGATGTTCGGAAATTGACGATGGAGTGCTCCTGGGACAGGATGCCTTACGATTGGCTGAACCTGGGAAGGGTGTGCCTTGTGAATGTTCTGGAGACTGGAGAGTCTCTATTACCCCCATGATTATGAACTGGGGAGGTCCTACACCTGTTTTATTTTTCCGCTGATCATGGAGGATTCCGATAATCCAGGAGTGGTTCCCAACTCCATCAGGGTTCCAGTCCAGGGAACGGTCCAATCCGGGGTGTGGTCCAATAATTGGGAGTTTGGAAGGATGACACTCTCTGGTATATTTCTATCCTGCTTGGGAAACCTGGCCAGTCTGAGTTAATCCTGTAAATCAGATTGAATGAGAAACCTAACCTCCCCCAAACGTATTTGAATTGTGAACATTTTCCTACCACTGCCATCAAACTGACAAGGCTGCAATCATTTTCCGCCACCTTCTTCTTAAAAACTGAAGTCACATTTGCTACCTTCCTCTGCAATTTTAATCACTGTACCCACCCCTCGTCCAGCAGCCCCACCACCCACTTTATTGCTTGTGAGCTCTTGTACTTACTGTCGATTCAGGCATAGAGAATGTTTAATCCGTAATTTATCGGCTCTTCGTCCTTCTCTCTTTGACAGTTAATCTACTGGGAATTGTGATTCTTTGTCGGGGAAAGTGTGGCCTCACTACCTGCACCACTCGCTACCTGGGGCCATGGCAATGGTGGATCTGCTGTTTATTATCACGCACCCAATACTGACCTTAATCAATGTTTATTATTTCCACTGGAGTTTCCTGTCCCTCACCTCTGTGTGTAGTGTTAACAATGTCTTGCTGTCTGCATCCAGAGACTGTTCTGTCTGGTTCACCCTCACTTTCTCCTTTGATCGATTTGTGGCTATTCGCTGCCAGAAACTGAAAACTAAATATTGCACTGGTAAAACTGCGGCTGTGGTTCTGTCAACAAACGGCCTCCTGCTCTGTGTAAAAAACATCCCCATGTACTTTATATATGAACCTGGAGTGATCATCGATAACGTCCAGTGGTTCTGCCAGACAAAGGGAAGCTTTTTCTCTGATCCCGTGTGGGTTGTATTTCTCTGGTTTGATCGGGTTTTAACCCCATTGATCCCATTTTTTTCAATCCTGTTAATCAACGCTCAGACGGTCAGACACATTTTACTCACCAGTCGAGTCCGGAAGGCACTGAGGGCTCAGAGTCAGGGAGAGAATGACAGGGACCCAGAGATGGAGAGCAGAAGAAAGTCAATGATTTTACTCTTCAGCATCTCCGGAGCTTTCATTCTCCTCTGGATGGTATATGTTGTAACATTTTTCTATTTGTACTTGAGTGGATTATATTCCCTCACCATTCCCCAATATAATTTACAACAAGTCGGATATATGCTGCAGGGTTTAAATTGCTGCACAAACACATTTATTTACATTGTGACTCAGTCCAGGTTCAGGGAGCAGATCAAGATCATGGTGAAATATCCGGTTACATCAATTATTAAATTAATCAATAAACTTAACTGACTGATACCCCAAAGCCAATCAGGAGCTCCAGCTGCTGAAAATGACTGCCCCTGAGCCAATCAGGAGCTTCTGCAGCCGAAAGACAGCAGCTCAGCCAATCAGAGACTCCGCTTTCATACTGTCGGCAGCTCCATCCCATCACGGAGATTTCCGTGTGAGACACAGAAGGTTCAACCAATCAGAGAGCTCAGTCTGTGACTGGAAAACGGCGCAACCTATCAGGGAGTCTGAACCCAATAATGATTCAATCCTATCGGACAGGAATGTTGAGCCTGTGGGATGACAGTTTCTGAGTAACTTTGTAACGTTAAGTTTCCCGACCGTGAAAACACACACACACATACATGCACACACATTCATATACACACACACAGGCGCACACACACTCGCAGATAGGCACAAGCACACACAGTCACACTCACTCACACACACAAGGACACTCATGCACACACGCATACATGCACACACACATGTACACACACATTATCTGAAAAGGAAGAATGTGCAGGTGAGAAGGCAGGGGAGTGGCGCTCGCTGAATTGCTCATTGGGAGAGCGGAGAGCTGGGACAGACACGGTGGGCCGAATGGCCTTCTTTGCACTGGAACAATTGTGCAATCCAGTGATGGGATGGACAGACCGTGAGAGGAAATATGATGGTCGATCGACAATGGTCCCTGACCGAGACTCTACAACCAACAAGAAATATTGATTTCCATCTCTCCGATCAGTTTCCATTGTTCTCCTGCCAACTTTGATCAAATTCTCCCTGAAACTCCAAAATTCCCCATATTACATCCCTGGTTTGTGTCTCCATATCTGCGTCTGTGTCACATTTAATGCACAAACATTACCTCAGAGAGGAGCCAATGCTGTGATGAATCTCTCAGTGCTTTGCAGACTGATGTTTGTGAATTTTATTTCCAAATTCCCAGACAGAGAAAGAGAGATGGGGAGATCAACAGATGACACATGTGGAGAGAGTGAGTGAGAGAGAGAGAGAGAGAGACATTGAGAGAGGTAGAAAATGTCTCCCTGTTTCTGCTCCCATTTTAACTTGGTGACATTTAGTTTATGTTTTCTCTCCTCACCTTATTGTCCAAAACACATCAGTTCCCCTTTCTGTTCGTTTCATTGAAATTCCCTCTGCGACCTTTCCGGAACACAAATAGTTGCCTTGTGGAAAATGACGAGGAGCCTCGGCAGTGAGGATCGATAGGAGTGACTGGATAGCAACAGAAACACTGAACACATTGCAAAACGACATTGATTTTAACTTGAAGCAATAACTTCTCCACATCTACACTGTCCAGTCACAACACTCAGAGATGGTGCCCCACAGGAGAAGATACAGAGGAAAGTTCCATCCACATTGTCCCCATCAAACACTGGCAGCAAAGGTACAGCATGGGGTTACACACAGATTAATGTTCCCACGACAGGGTCCTCATCAAACACCCCGAAAACTGGTACTTCCTGGGGTTAAATACAGATTGAAGCTCCCACGACATTGTCCCCATCAAACACCCCCAACACTGGGACATCCTGGGGTTAAACACAGATTAAAGCTGCCTCTCAGAATCACAGACTAATACAGTAGGAAAGAGACACTTCGGCTCATCGAGTCTTCACCGACACACGAAAAACACCTGACCTACCTTCCTAACCCCATTTGTCAGCACGGCCCATAGCCTTGAATGTTAAGACGTGCCGAGTACTCAACCATAATGATAATAAATGTTTAAAGTATGTGAGGCAACCTGCCTCTCCCACCCTCCCAGGCAGTGCATTCAAGAGCCTCACCACCCTCTGGGTAAAAAATGTCCCTCACCTTGAACTTGTGTCCTCTCGTGACTGACCATTCAACTAAGGGGTACAGCTGTTCCCTATCCATCCTGTCCATGCCCCTCATAATCTTGTACACCTCGATCAGGTCGCCCCTCACTCTTCTCTGCTCCAGCGTAAATAAGCCAAGCCTCTCCAACCTATCTTCATAACTGAAATGTTTCTTCCCAGGCAGCATCCTGGTGAATCTCCTCTGCACCCCCTCCAGTGCAATCACATCCTTCCTATACTGTGGCGACCAGAATTGCACACGGTACTCCCGCTGTGACCTCACCAAAGTTCTATACAACACCAAAGTTCTATGACCTCCCTGCTTTTGTCATCTTTGACTCGTTTGATGAAGACAAGTGTCCCATATGCCTTTTTCACCTCCTATTAACCTTCCCTTCTGCCTTCAGAGACCTATAGACAAACAGGCCAAGGTCCCTTTGTTCCTCGGAGCTTCCCAGTGTCTGGCCATTCATTGAATACGTCTTTCTCCTATTACTCCTTCCAAAGTATATCCTCACACATTTCAGGGTTAAATTCCATCCGCCCATTTGACCATCCCGTCTATATCTTCCTGTAACCAAGACACTCAACCTCACTGTTAACCAGCCGCCCAATCTTTGTGTCATCCGTTAACTTACTGATCCTACCCCCCACACAGTCATCCATGTCGTTGATACAAATGATGTGTAATCGGGGACCCAGCACAGATCCCTGCGGTACACCACTGGACACTGGCTTCCAGTCACTAAAACAACAGTCTGTCATCACCCCGCGTCTCCAACCACGAACACAGTTTTGAATCAAGTTACCCTCTGCCCCATGTGCATTTGTATTCTTGCCCTGAGGCTGCGAGACATCACTAAGTTATTCCTCACCTTCTGCCTGGAGGATAGAGGAATGCAAACCGCGGTTGTAGCCCAGAGGCATGGGATTACATTAAGACCACTCGGATATTACTCCACCCGTATGGATGTGGTAACCACAGGCATGCACAGATGCGTGCCAGCCTTAACGTGCGCCTCATGGGCAATAAATGCATCAGAACCCATCACACTGATGGGAAAGATAATCCTCCAAAGCCCTCACGCTATTGATCAACTCTTAGAGGCCGGAAGATTGAAGGGTGTCTCGGATGGGAGGCTCTCGAAATGGGAAGCTAATATTATACTGGGAGACAAACATGTGGAAATCTGTAAAGATATAAGGGAAAAGCCCGCGATAAGATTAACGAGACACGAAACGGAGCATGAATGTGTTGAGGAAGTAGAGGAGGACACCAGAGAGGCTTGGCGGAAGAAGCATTAGTGAGACAAGGAGTGAGTGACTGATATGTGGCTGGAGCAATGAAGTATATAGGAGGAGAGCCCCGTACGGGATGTGCAGGGTTGTGACCACATTCTGCCAGCGATGCAAACAGTGCACCCTGGTGGAAACGGGCCGTCCCTGCAAGAGTAAAATAGGAAACCAGCCCTGGCCTTTGCAGCCGCTGCTCTTCTGGTAGGAATAACCTGGATTTGTAAATGGGCCACTAGAGTAGCCCAGGCTGTGGGACAAAGGAACAGAGAGGGTGCAGACGAGGAGGGATTGGAGATGATGTGAATGATATAATACTAACTGAGCGCCGGAAGGCTTTTGTTTAAAGCCACAGGATTCTATTGCTAGCACCTCGGGATCCCATCTCAACTCTGGTTGTAACCACCGACATTGATCTTCTCGCCCTGGACAAGGACATCGCTGACACAAAAACAATGATCGATTGTGTACTAATGTAATGCGGGTGTGTGGGAACACAGTAAATGTAATGTGAGACGTAAGGTGAAGGAGAGTTATCGGTGTTTATTATGACAGGACCCAGGATGTATGCACAAACGGGACTTCATACGTTCCTGTGGGGCAGCTTGTACGAATCACCTGCAATTCGGAAATGCCGAGGCCCTATATCAGTGGGGAAGCCAGGATCAAGGGAATTACAGGTGATCGGGAAAGCTGGGATACAGGACCCTGACCTCCCAGGCAAGGTGACATTACTTTCTTTAAATGGCAGATCAGAAAATGTTAAATGCCCTCGATAACCCGAATCGATGTTTGTAAAATACAAAGTTAGAGGGGACCGTTTAGAAATTCATTGTCTGAACCCCTGCCAAGCACCTAACCGTACTAAAGATCAAGAGGTGATGTGCGAGAGATTATCGGCTTTGTACCAGGGAAGGGGAGCAGGAGGCCAGTCTGCACAGGAGCCCGAGAATCGGAGGAGAGGGGAGGTGGGGGGGGGGGGGGGATATTGTAGGAAGCAAGGACCCCACCAAATAACGGTAGGGATCAGGCAGGAACCTACCACCAGCACTGTGGCGAACCCCGGCTGGGATACAACCACGAGCCCAAGGTGACCCCCAGGCCCGAATGTGATGAGCAAGTCACTGGCCACACTATGGGACACGTGTGTGTCCTGACCCACACTGACCAATCAGCGACAATAGTGCCTGAATATGAACATGTGAACGTTATGATCAATCTCACCAATCTACACCTGCCAGCCGAGAGCTCCGGCCAGGGATTAATTGTGACCCTGGAGCGGGAAATTCTGGAGGGGAGTGGACTGAAAACGCGTCAGCGACTACAGAGAGGGAGCGTGGAACTTGCGGTTGGAGGATGTGGTGCAGGAGTTTCAACAGTTAATGCCCTTGACACTGCAGAGATTAGTGAAGAGATTGAGGTTGTGAAAGGACCAATGAGAGCTGCAGTTACGGACATATACCAGGATGGCGGAACGGCTACAGACCTCAGCCAGCGACTCAATCAGCTCGTGTGGAAGGAACTTAAACAGTTGCAGCCATATCGGACAACGATTAACAAGTTAATTGACAGGCAGGGTGAGATTTCACAGAAGGTGCACAGGGTGCAGGTATGTAACATATATGTAACACACGTGTTACAGAGTGTTCAGGCCAACCTACTCCAGCTGGATTCACAGCGAGTACATAATTGGGTGAGCAATGACCAATTGAAGGCTTGGATAAAAACGACCCACCCAGCTCCTGAACTGCTGAGGGAATTGACGTTGGTCCGTCACGTTCCCTTTGAGAATGGTAACCACACCCTCCTAGTGGGAATGATGTTGCATATTCCCCGGGAAGGGGAGAACAGAACAGCACTCACCAGCTTCTCCAGGTGAACATTCCTATGGGAGTGAGGTGTTGGTTCAACTAAAGGATGACCCTGAAAATGCAATGCAAAAGAGAGAGAATTTACTCCATCGACCTTGGGAAATGCAAAGGAAGTGGAACTAACTGGTTGTGCCCAGAGACGGCCATTAGTTCAGGAGATTACTGCGGGTACACTACATATGAGTTCTGCACGTTTGTGGTCCAAAGTAAACAACCAGACTGTGTGTAACAGTGCTCAGTACTTGCCTAATTACTGTATTCTGACGTCACATCGCAACTCTCCAAATCGTGGCATTGTGTGTGAATTGCCTGGGCATCATGTTGTTCTCACCAATTTACCTGAGGCAATTATAATTGGCCATCATGAGCTAACTCCATAGATGGATCTGTCCATCGTGCAAGCAGATGACTTCGAGCGAACTGATGACCAACAGACTGACTGATACGTCCAGAAGGGATTTCTACGCCTCCCGCACTTGCACGCAGACTGGGAAGGACTCAAGAAGGAAGCAAAACAGATTGACCATCTCTGGAACTAGGAGCGTGAGCCAATTAAAACTCTCACCGACAAGGCTGAGCAACTGTTTAAATCACAGAACTTGTTCCCCAAAATATGGAATTGGGGACTGAATACCAATATCCATCCATGGATACACATTATATCGCACATCGTTGTAATTCTGCAGCTGTTAGTACTGCTCGTCTTTCTTTTTTTTAAAGATATATTTTATTCAAGATTTTTTGGCCAAACATAACAGCACATAGTGTTTCCTTTACACAACAATAAAACAATATAAATAACAATGGCCAGTTTTAAACAAATAAATAAATAATATATGAACAAAATCAAAAACAAAACTAAATGGCAACTGCCTTGTCCACGATAAATACTCTCCAAAAATACAATCCAAGAATCCAATATACAATTACATATACCAAATACCTAGGCATATACAATAACATCCCTGAGAGTCCTTCTGATTCCTCCCCCCCTCCCCCCCCCCCCCCCCCCCGGGTTGCTACTGCTATCTTCTTCTTTTCCATTCCCTCTATCTTTCTGTGAGGTATTCGACGAACGGTTGCCACCGCCTGCTGAACCCTTGAGCCGACCCCCTTAGAACGAACTTAATCCGTTCCAACTTTATGAACCCTGCCATGTCATTTATCCAGGTCTCCACACCCGGGGGCTTGGCTTCCTTCCACATTAACAATATCCTGCGCCGGGCTACTAGAGACGCAAAGGCCAAAACATCAGCCTCTTTCGCCTCCTGCACTCCCGGCTCTTCTGCAAACCCAAATATAGCCAGCCCCCAGCTTGGTTCGACCTCGACCCCCACTACCTTCGAAAGCACCTTTGCCACTCCCACCCAAATCCCCGGTAGTGCCGGGCATGACCAGAACATGTGGGTATGATTCGCTGGGCTTCTCGAGCATCTCGCACACCTATCCTCTACTCCAAAAAATTTACTGAGCCGTGCTCCAGTCATATGCGCCCTGTGTAACACCTTAAATTGTATCAGGCTTAGCCTGGCACACGAGGACGATGAGTTTACCCTACTTAGGGCATCAGCCCACAGCCCCTCCTCAATCTCCTCTCCCAGCTCTTCTTCCCATTTCCCTTTCAGCTCATCTACCATGATCTCCCCCTCGTCCCTCATTTCCCTATATATGTCTGACACCTTATCGTCCCCCACCCATGTCTCTGAGATCACTCTATCCTGCACCTCCTGCATCGGGAGCTGCGGGAATTCCCTCACCTGTTGCCTCGCAAAGGCCCTCAGTTGCACATACCGAAATGCATTCCCTTGGGGCAACCCATATTTTTCCGTCAGCGCTCCCAGACTCGCAAACGTCCCATCTACGAACAGATCTCTCAATTGTGTTACCCCTGCTCTTTGCCATGCTCCAAATCCCCCATCCATTCTCCCCGGAACAAACCTATGGTTATTTCTTATCGGGGACCGCACCGAGGCTCCCGTCTTTCCCCTATGCCGTCTCCACTGCCCCCAAATTTTCAGTGTAGCCACCACCACCGGGCTTGTGGTGTATTTCTTTGGTGAGAACGGCAACGGCGCCGTCACCATAGCTTGTAAGCTAGTCCCCCTGCAGGACGCCCTCTCCAATCTCTTCCACGCCGCTCCCTCCTCTTCTCCCGTCCACTTACACACCATTGAGATATTGGCGGCCCAGTAGTACTCACTTAGGCTCGGTAGTGCCAGCCATCGCCCCCTATCCCTACTACGCTGCAAAAATCCCCTCCTCACTCTCAGGGTCTTCCCGGCCCACACAAAACTCATAATACCCTTCTCAATTCTTTTAAAAAAAGCCTTCGTGACCACCACTGAGAGGCACTGAAACACAAAAAGGAATCTCGGGAGGACCACCATTTTAACCGCCTGCACCCTCCCTGCCAGTGACAGGGACACCATGTCCCATCTCTTAAAGTCCTCCTCCATCTGCTCCACCAACCGCGTTAAATTTAGCCTATGCAATGTACCCCAATTCTTGGCTATCTGGATCCCCAACTACCGAAAGTCCCTTGTTACCTTCCTCAACGGCAAGTCCTATATTTCTCTGCTCTGCTCCCCTGGATGCACCACAAACAACTCACTTTTCCCCATGTTCAATTTATACCCTGAAAAACTCCAAACTCCCCAAGTATCCGCATTATCTCTGGCATTCCCTCCGCCGGGTCTGCCACATATAACAACAAATCGTCCGCATACAGAGATACCCGGTGTTCTTCTCCTCCCCTGAGTACTCCCCTCCACTTCCTGGAACCCCTCAATGCTATTGCCAGGGGCTCAATCGCCAGTGCAAACAATAATGGGGACAGAGGACATCCCTGCCTCTTCCCTCTATGGAGCCGAAAATATTCAGACCCCCGTCCATTCGTAACTACGCCCGCCATCGGGGCCCTATACAGCAGCTGTACCCATCTGATATACCCATCTCCAAAGCCGAATCTCCTCAGCACCTCCCACAAATAATCCCACTCCACTCTATCAAATGCTTTCTCGGCATCCATCGCCACCACTATCTCCGCTTCCCCCTCTGGTGGGGGCATCATCATTCCCCCTAGCAGCCTCCGTATATTTGTATTCAGCTGTCTCCCCTTCACAAACCCAGTTTGGTCCTCATGGACCACCCCCGGGACACAATCCTCTATCCTCATTGCCATTACTTTGGCCAGAATCTTAGCGTCCACATTCAGGAGGGAAATAGGCCTATAGGACCTGCATTGCAGCGGGTCTATTTCCTTCTTCAGGAGGAGCGATATCGTTGCCTCTGACATAGTCGGGGGCAGCTGCCCCCTTTCCCTCGCCTCATTAAAGGTTCTCATCAGTAGCGGGGCCAGCAAGTCCACATATTTCCTATAAAATTCAACTGGGAATCCGTCTGGTCCCGGGGCCTTCCCCGCCTGCATGCTCCTAATTCCTTTCACTATTTCCTCCGTTTCAATCTGTGCTCCCAGTCCCACCCTCTCCTCCTCCACCACCTTAGGAAATTCCAGCTGGTCCAGAAAACACATCATTCTCTCCTTCCCATCCGGGGGCTAAGCTTCATATAATCTTTCATAGAATGCCTTGAACACTCCATTCACTCTCTCCGCTCCCCGCTCCATCTCTCCCTCCTCATCTCTCACTCTCCCTATCTCCCTCGCTGCTCCCCTTTTCCTCAGTTGGTGGGCCAGGAACCTGCTCACCTTCTCCCCATATTCGTACTGTACACCCTGTGCCTTCCTCCACTGTGCCTCTGCATTACCCGTAGTCAGCAAATCAAATTCTACATGTAGCCTTTGCCTTTCCCTGTATAGTCCCTCCTCCGGTGCCTCCGCATATTGCCTGTCCACCCTCAGAAGTTCTTTCAGCAACCGCTCCCGTTCCCTACTCTCCTGCTTTCCTTTATGTGCCCTGATTGATATCAGCTCCCCTCTAACCACTGCCTTCAGCGCCTCCCAGACCACTCCCATCTGGACCTCCCCATTATCATTGAGTTCCAAGTACCTTTCAATACACCCCCTCACCCTTAAGCACACCCCCTCGTCCGCCAATAGTCCCATGTCATTCACCAGGGTGGACGATGTTCTTTTTCCTCCCCTATCTCCAAGTCCACCCAATGTGGAGCGTGATCCGAAATGACTATAGCCGTATACTCCGTCTCCGTCACCTTCGGGATCAGCGCCCTTCCCGAAACAAAAAAGTCTATCCGTGAATAAACTTTGTGGACATAGGAGATAAACGAAAACTCCTTACTCCTAGGTCTACTAAATCTCCAGGGATCTACTCCACCCATCTGCTCCATAAAGTCCTTAAGCACCCTAGCTGCTGCCGGCCTCCTTCCGGTCCTGGACCTTGATCTGTCCAGCCCTGGTTCCAGCACCGTGTTAAAATCTCCACCCATTACCAGCTTCCCCGCCTCTAGGTCCGGGATACGTCCTAGCATGCGCCTCATAAAGTTGGCATCATCCCAGTTCGGGGCATATACGTTCACTAAGACCACCGCCTCCCCCTGTAATTTGCCACTCACCATCACGTATCTGCCCCCACTATCCGCCACTATGGTCTTTGCCTCAAACATTACCCGCTTCCCCACTAGTTTCGCCAACCCCCTGTTTTTCGCATCTAGTCCCGAATTAAACACCTGCCCAACCCATCCTTTGCGTAGTCTGACCTGGTCTATCAGTTTCAAATGCGTCTCCTGTAGCATAACCACATCTGCCTTAAATTTCTTTAGGTGTGCGAGTACCCATGCCCTCTTTATCGGCCCGTTCAGCCCTCTCACATTCCACGTGATCAGCCGGTTTGGGGGGCTCTTTACCCCCCCCCCCCACCCCCTTGTCGACTAGCCATCCCCTTTTTTAAACCAGCTCCTCACCCGGTTCCCACGTAGCTGTGTCCCCCCCCCCCCCAGGTGGCGCCCCCCCCCGCCCCACCCACCCCATACCAGCTCCCCCTTCCCCCCCAGCAGCAGCAACCCAGTTAACCCCCCCCCACCCCACCCCCCCCCCGCTAGATCCCCCACTAGCGTAATTGCACCCCCCATGTTGCTCCCAGAAGTCAGCAAACTCTGGCCGACCTCGGCTTCCCCCGTGACCTCGGCTCGCACTGTGCGACACCCCCTCCTTCCTGCTTCCCTGTTCCCGCCATAATTATCATAGCGCGGGAACAAAGCCCGCGCTTCCCTTTTGGCCCCGCCCCCAATGGCCGACGCCCACAGCTCCTCCACCTCCCTCCCTCCCCCACAACAAGGGGAAGAGAGAAAAGTTACCGGGTCGCAGGATTAACAACTTAAAAATCATTTCTCCTCTCCCCCCTTTTTCCCCCCTCTTCGCCCCCCATATTCGCCCCACCACTTTGTCTCAAACGTTCTTTTTTTTTATATATAACCCACTTATTCCAATTTCTCTTCGACAATAAATGTCCATGCCTCATCCGCCGGTTCAAAGTAGTGGTGTTTCCCTTGATGTGTGACCCACAGTCTTGCCGGCTGCAGCATTCCAAATTCGACCTTCCTTTTATGAAGCACCGCCTTGGTCCGATTAAAGCTCGCCCTCCTTCTCGCCACCTCCACACTCCAATCCTGATATACGCGGATCACCGCGTTCTCCCACCTACTGCTCCGAGTTATCTTTGCCCATCTGAGGACCTTCTCTCTGTCCTTATATCGGAGAAATCTCACCACTATGGCTCGGGGAATTTCTCCAGCCCTCGGTCTTCGCGCCATAACTCGATAGGCTCCCTCCACCTCCAACGGACCCGTCGGGGCCTCCGATCCCATTAACGAGTGCAGCATCGTGCTCACATATGCCCCAACGTCCGCCCCCTCTGCACCCTCGGGAAGACCAAGAATCCTTAAATTCTTCCTCCTCGCATTATTCTCCAGCACCTCCAGCCTTTCCACACACCTTTTATGGTGTGCCTCGTGCATCTCCGTCTTCACCACCAGGCCCTGTATATCGTCCTCGTTCTCGGCAGCCTTTGCCTTCACGACCCTAAGCTCCTGCTCCTGGGTCTTTTGCTCATCCTTTAGCCCTTCAATCGCCTGTAATATTGGGGCCAACAGCTCCTTCTTCATCTCCTTTTTAAGTTCTTCCACGCAGCGCTTCAAGAATTCGTGTTGTTCAGGGCCCCATATTAAACTGCCACCTTCCGACGCCATCTTGGTTTTTGCTTGCCTTCCTTGCCGCTGCTCTAAAGGATCCACCGCAATCCGGCCACTTTCCTCTCCTTTTTCCATCCGTGTCCAGGGGGGATTCCCTTCTGGTTTACCGCACAGTGCTTTTAGCCGTTAAAATTGCCGTTGGGGCTCTCATTAAGAGCCAAAAGTCCGTTCCACCGGGAGCTGCCGAAAGGTGCGACTTAGCTGGTCATCGCCGCACCCGGAAGTCCCCTGATCGTCTTTCTTTGTGACACTCTGCCGCCTCAGGTGGCGAATGAGTAAATGGCAGAAGGACAGGTGTCTCCTAGAGAAAGAGGAAATATACCCAGTACTCATTATCAACTTTTAAACATGTATTCTTCGAACATGTCAGTATCAAGCGCCATTCTTGTGGCCGAAATGAATGATGGGATTTAAGCCAGCTAACTTGACCGCATTCCTGAGAAAGACAGAATCATACAGAAATAATGTGGTCAGGAGAAACACATCCAGAGGAAACAGTGCTTATCAGAAAGCCCAAACATCCCCTACTCAGACAGATAAAGGTACAGGGAGGGACCACGCTATGATAAGTGGAAATGGGAGTGAGGGATACCGAAGGTTAGTAGACGAGGGGGGCTTTGAAGAACAACAGACAGCCAGTGGGCAGGACGTGCCTACACCATGAGCTGATCGCGCAGTTACCATGCTGCCTAAATTAAAATTAATTGGTCAAGGTCTAATCTATAGCTGCAAGGTTTGGACTGAGTCCAGCTGCGGCAGGGGGACTGATTTTTGGAAATTGTATACCTGTTGAACCGAGAAAAACGTAAAGCAGACTGGGTTCTGAGTCTAATCCAAATTACTCTCCCTCGTTCATTGACGAAGCTTGGAAAGTAAAGCCGACCTAACCAGAGTTACTGTCTCTGTGAGTCTTTGTGTTAGCGGAGCAATAATTAAGAGAGGAAATCCCCCACATCAGCTCAATACTCAGTCTGTAAAAACGCTCCTACAACACCGACATGAACTATTTGAACTTCCTCTCGAGTTTAGTTGTGCCAGTTCCATGCATGCTCACACAGGTAAGCTCCCTTCCCTGTAGATGATGGCAATGGTGTTGCAAAAAAAACAGCAAACTAATTTTCATCACAGGGATTCCCTCCGCCTTTCCCTCAATCTGCAAGCTTTGGGAATCCCTCACTCCCTCACACTAACTCCTGATGATGGATTGAAAGGAACAGAAGGATTTGGTAATTTCTCTATTAGTCGCTCGTAACACGAAAGATAATCCTGTATCATAATTTCACTTCCATCGCGCATGTCTCCTGGTGCCGGAGCCGGGTACCGGGCAGGACTTTTCTCCAAAATTCGTGGATGGGCAAGATGAGTTTAATCCGCACATCACCCAGCCCTCAAAAGCTCTACCAGGACAGGTACAGCATGGGGTTAGATACAGAGTAAAGCTCCCTCTACACCGCCCCCATCAAACACTCCCAAGACTGGTTCAGCACGGGATTAGATACAGAAAAAAGCACCCTCTACATTGTCCTCATCAAACACGCCCAGGACAGCTACAGCACGGGGTTAGATACAGAGTAAAGCTCCCTCTACACTGCCCCCATCAAACACTCCCAAGACTCGTTCAGCACGGGATTAGATACAGAATAAAGCACCCTCTACATTTTCCTCATCAAACACTCCCAGGACAGGTACAGCACGGCGTTAGATACAGAGTAAAGCTCCCTCTACACTGTCCCTATCAAACACTCCCAGGACAGGTACAGCATGAGGTTAGATACAGAGTAAAGCTCGCTCTACACTGTCCCCATCAAACACTCCCAGGTCAGGTGTGTCAAGGGGTCAGATACAGAGTTAAGCTCCCTCATTACAGAATACACAATCCGTTTGCCTCTGATCTATGTCTCTCTCGCTCTCTCTCACGCCCTGAATTTCTATCTGTCTGTTACTCTCTCCCTATCTCTCTCTGTCTCTCATTCTGACTCTCACTCTCATTTTGTCTCTCTCTGTCTGTGCGTCTCCATCTATCTCTCTCACTCTGTCTCTCTCGGTCCCTATATCTCTTTGCCTGGCTGTCTACCCTCCCCCCCCCCCTCCTCTCTCTCTCCCTCTCTCTCTCCCTGTATCTCTTCGCCCCTATCTTTCTCTCAATCTTTCTCTCTCTCTCTCTCTTAATCTCTACCTCTCTCTCTCGGTCTTTCAGTATTCACTTTTCTCTCACTGATCGGCTACAGGAAACATTCTGAGTTGTCTCCGCTCTCTGCTCAGTAGTAATTAAACTGATTTTCAGGGTTAATTTAAACTCTTTTGAGTCCAACCCAACAAAAGACAGAAAACAAACTGAGGCACAAAGCTTAAAGGGCCGCTCCTGTTAGGGGTCCTACCCGAACGGTACCACGATCAACAGAAACGTTAAAAAAACACCAAACGAGAGTGCAGTTACAGGATTGAATAAAGCCCCCCAAACTCTGCAGTGCCCACCGGGCACGGGACGCTTGGATGGTGCAGATCAGCAGCGTGGGGCTGAAGTGCAAACAAACCTTCAACAAAAGATTCAACAGAAAACTAAAGGTGGAGTGCAGCCAATAACAGGTAAGCTAGACATTGTCCGCGCCCTCCACAAGGCCGCACACACGGCAGGTTCTTGGGAGTCCATGAACCGGTGCAGTCGGTGGTTGTCCGGCGCTGCTGCGCCCTCCACACCAGCTCCCCAAGATTGAGGGGGAGTGGGGGGATTTCTCCATAGAGGGACCTCCAGTGGGGATCTCCACCGCTGCACTGCAACAAGCCTCACCATGGCGTGCCCGGGGCGAGGGTGAGGAGGTGAAGGGTGTGCAGCAGCAGCCCGGCCAGGGAACCCCTCCGCGCAGAGCGAATAGGCACAGAGCGCATTTCCGCTAGGCGGCTGGGATTGTGGGGCACCAGCCCCCGAGGGTCGGGGACTGGGGCCAATGTGGAATTCCGTCCGAACAGGGCTCACTCTGACGGGACACCACTGCACACCTGCGCATCCTCCAGACCGCGAGTGCCATCAGGTCCGAGTCCAACCGGTTTGAGGTGTCGGATGGACTTGGCCGTCAGCTGGGCGTCCACTGCCGCACATTGTGATAACTCATGAGGTGTCATCCAACCCATCCCTCCGCCACCGAGCACGTCCCCGACCCTGGTCACCCCGGCAGACACAGCTCGGTCCTCCGCCACCGAGCACGTCCCCGACCCTGGTCACCCCGGCAGCCACAGCTCGCTCCTCCGCCATCCACTCGATATGGTGGAGGTGCGGATTCCGGAGCAGCGGCTCCCTGACGGGAGCCCCTACTTGTAACGGGGGGTGGGGGGGGCGGGGAAGGGGGGGTGAGCTGCGGCACAAGGTGGCCATGTTCCAGAAGCTCCTGGTAAAAGACAGGCAGCGACTGCAGAGGGTAAGAAGACCCTGCAGATCTATGAACGGGAGCTGCATGTCATAATTCAGGCCGAGCACTTGGCGGAAGAAATGCGCCGCCAGGTTACAGATTCCGGATGTGGCTCAAAGTAAAGGTGTCGCTGCAGGGTCTGAAGGCAGACGTTCGCCACAGACACACGCACAAACATACACACACACACTCACCCAGACCCACACTGTCACTCAACACACACACACATACATTCAACAAATACACTCACAAACACACACTCACACAGACTTACACATGTACCCCAACACTCTCAAAAACACACGCTAAACGAGCTCATAAACACACACACACAAAACACACACATGCTCACGCAAACATGCAGTCAAACATACACATGCAATCTCACACACAGAAATAGTTTGAATCATAACTCTCAAGGACAATTTGCGACAGTAACTCACCAATCTTATTTACTACACACGGTGTATTCACACACACGCGCACAGTGACCCTGATTTAGATTCTGTTACATTTCCCCTTTACTGTGACCCCACTAATAACTCGACTACTTCCTACTTTAGAGCTGCCTATCTCTGCCAGTATAGTTTCCCTTGTGTAATATCCAGGTTCCCAGACCACCTGCCCAGATTCACCTTCCGCGACCAGTGTGCTCTGCAGCCATTCAGTGACGTCGCTGACCCTGGTGACAGGGAGGTAATAAACCATCCTGAATACAGCTGCAGAATGGGCTGCCCAATCCCCGAATTAACAGATCTCCGATCACTATTGCTCTTCTAGCCTTCTTCCTGTCTCCAGGTGCTCAGCTACATGATTAAGGCAACACGGTAGCCTTCTGGATAGCACAATTGCTTCACAGCTCCAGGGTCCCAGGTTCGATTCTGGCTTGGCTCACTGTCTGTGCGGAGTCTGCACATCCTCCCCGTGTGTGCGTGGGTTTCCTCCGGGTGCTCCGGTTTCCTCCCACAGTCCAAAGATGTGTGGGTTAGGTGGATTGGCCATGATAAATTGCCCTTAGTGTCCAAAATTGCCCTTAGTGTTGGGTGGGGTTACTGGGTTATGGGGATAGAGTGGCGGTGTTGACCTTGGGTAGGGTGCTCTTTCCAAGAGACGGTGCAGACTCGATGGGCTGAATGGCCTCCTTCTGCACTGTAAATTCTATGATAATCTATGATAATCAGCCAGAGAGATGTTCCTGGCTGCAATAGACAGATCATCCCCCGCCCTCATCTACATTCAGGACTGGGTGGAGAGTGGGATGCCCACAAGGAAACTCCTGCTCCACATGTCTGCTTCTTATCGGCTGTCCTGGACAGGAGGAGCGTCCCGGAGTTCCCACAAACCAGAGTGTTATCGGTCAGGGTTTAAGAACTCCAAAGTCTATTATGGAATTCACCTGACCTAAAACGTTCTGTTGAATTTGGCTAGGATGAGCACAAGAGCTTTCACTTCAGGTGTTATTCAACAGACATCCCTGACTCTTTAATCAAACTCATCTTTATTCTGAGAACTTAGTGAACATTTATATATAAGCAAACAGCAAGAGGTTTATTTTATCAATTACAAACATAAAGGCACCCCACAGCTACTGTAATCTATGTATAACACATAATGAATTCCCCCTTAACTGTTCCAATTAAAAACAAAAACCCGTAAACCAATCCCCCCCTTTTCAAGGGCGTGGCCCAGCACTCTGCCTTCTCACTTGAATAAAACTGGCTTTCCCTGAGATTCTGACCCCGTCTCACCAGCAGGTTTAAACCCTTCCAGAAAGCAAACTATATCTGTAAGTTACCAAAACAGCAGGTAGCTATAATTATTTTTATTTACTGGAACTGATATTTAAAATGAAAATAGAGAGAGACAGGCTAAAAACCTTTCTTCTCCTGTCTGAGTCCACAGCAGTCAAATGTGAAATCAAAACCAAAAAAAACCGTTCACAGAGCCACAGCCCAGCTCCAGCCAGAAAAATGACAACACTGAAGCAATGTCATAAGAAAGAAACCTTTTTTAGAGGGTCACTCCCATGACAATAGGGGTGTGCTTTCCAGGGGAGCGAGGTGCCCTGTGCCACCCCTATCTGTCATCCCACTGTCCCTCTCTCAGCAGCGGTGGACTGTGGTTATGATGATTGCCCTGGCCTGGGCACCGCGGGGATTGACAAACAGGCAGAGGTCACTCAGGAGTTTGGGCCATGCCTTGTCGGAGCAAGTAACCATTAAATCCTGGCTCAATAACGGCACTTTCCCAATGGAGGAACGGACTGCATGGGTCTGAGTCGGAGAGTCACCATTCAATCCCCAAACTATTCGCAGGTGTCAGTGGAATCACCCAGAGAAACACAATGACAATTGGAACTAAATCACTGAATGGTCACAGTTACAGAGGCAGCAACACCCCAGAGTGCAGTGGAAACACCCAGAGAAACACACTGACAATTGGAAATGAATCACTGAATGGTAACAGTTACAGAGGCAGCTAAACACCAGAGTGCAGTGGAACCACCCAGAGAAACACACTGACAATTGGAACTGAATCACTGAATGGTCACAGTTACAGAGGCAGCTACACCCCAGAGTGCAGTGGAACCACCCAGAGAAACACACTGACAATTGGAACTGAATCACTGAATGGTCACAGTCGAGTGATGGGTGTCACTGAAACAATGTGAGATCTGGAGATGGGACTGGTGGTGTTTGAGTGGACGGCGTCCTTTCTGTTATTGTTAGTTGATCAATGTGATCAACACAGTTCAGTATTTGGAAAGAGGTCACTTCATCAAAATAATATTTTCCATCATTGAACTCAATGTCGTAATCTCTTTGTTCCTATGTTTAAAAATAGATTGAAGGATTTTGCAACATCACTATCCCTGAGGTGGTTCCACGGGGTATAAATTAAAGACTTTGTGAATGTAGAACCTCAGAGTTTAAGACAGAGACTGTCAGCAGCACGAAGGGAAACATCACTTCACACTGAACATGCTTTATCCAATTGAAATTGCTGAGAAAATATTCTACCCAAGCATTGCTATTGTTGGAGTTCCTGGTAAGTGACTATCACCATTGAAGTTGTGGAAATCTGTGTGTGAGCAGCTCTCTGATTTTAAACGGTGTCTGAAAATGTTTAATACTGATCTTGTGTTCACTGTTACACAGACACTTGATCAACGATAACATTGTCTTCCTGTTGGGAGCCATTTTAACTCAGCACCTTGTCGTCCTGCCCACACGTCTGTTCTTGGCCTGCTGCAAGGTTCCAATGAAGCCCGACTCGAGCTGGAGGAGCAGCATCTCATCTTCCAATGAGGCACGTTACAGCCCTCAGGACTCAGCATTGAGTTCAACAACTTTAAACTGGGACCTTTCTGCTCCATCTTATCGCCCTTGTTTTGTTATAATCCGTTTATTAATCTAATGCAACGGGTCCAAATCTGGAGAGGGTCGATTGCTGACAATGGAATCCTGGGGAAAGTCCAATGCTAGAGAGGGAATATTACTGAGAAAAGATTGTCAGGGATAGTTTCTAAACCGGGAGAGGATGTATTCCCGGGAATAGCGTGATCTGGGGATGTTCGGAACTTGACAATGGACTGCTCCTGGGACAGGGTACCTTACGATTGGCTGAACCTGGAAAGGGTGTACCCTGGGAATGTTCTGGAGACTGGACAGGCTCTATTAGCCCCATGATTATGATGTGGGGATGTCCTGCACCTGTTTTATTTTTCCATTGATCATGGAGGATTCCAATAATCAAGGAGTGGTGCCGAACTCCATCAGGATTCCAGTCCAGGGAACGGTTCAATCCGGGGTGTGGTCCAATAATTGGGAGTGCGGCAGGATGAAAATCTCTGGTATATTTCTATCCTCCTTGTGAAACATGGCCAGGCTGAGTTAATCCTGTAAATCAGATTGAATGAGAAATGTAACCTCCCCCAAAAGTATTTGAATTGTGAACATTTTCCTACCACTGCCATCAAACTGACAAGGCTGCAATCATTTTCAGCCTTCCTCTTCTTAAAAACTGAAGTCACATTTGCTACTTTCGTCTGCAATTTTAATCACTTTACCCACATCTCCAAACAGGAGCTCCAGCTGCTGAATGACTGCCCCTGAGCCAATCAGGAGCTTCTGCAGCCGAAAGCCAGCAGCTCAGCCAATCAGAGACTCCGCTTTCATACTGTCACGGAGATTTCCGTGTGAGACACAGAAGGTTCAACCAATCAGTGAGCTCAGTCTATGACTGGAAAACGCCGCAACCTAACAGGGAGTCTGAACCCAATAATGATTCAATCCTATTGGACAGGAATGTTGAGCCTGTGGGATGGCAGTTTCTGAGTAACTTTGTAACGGTAAGTTACCCGACCGTGAAAACACACACACACATACATGCACACACATTAATATATACACACACAGACACACACACTCACAGACAGGCACAAACACACAAAGGCACACACACACATTCTCTGAAAAGGAAGAATGTGCAGGGTGACGGCGAGAAGGCAGGGGAGTGCCACTCGCTGAATTGCTCATTGGGAGAACGGAGAGCTGGGACAGACACGGTGGGCCGAATGGCCTCCTTTGCACTGGAACAATTGTGTGATCCAGTGATGGGATGGACAGACCGAGAGAGGAAATATGAAGGTCGATAGACAATGGTTCCTGACCGAGACTCTACAACCAGCAAGAAATGTTGATTTCCATCAATCCGATCAGTTTCCATTGTTCTCCTGACAACTTTGATCAAATTCTCCCTGAAACTCCAAAATTCCCCATAATACAACCATGGTTTGTATCTCCATATCTGCGTCTATGTCACATTTAATGTACAAACATTACCTTAGAGAGGAGCGAACACTGTGATGAATGTCTCAGTGCTTTGCTGACTGATGTTTGTGGATTTTATTTCCAGATTCCCAGACAGAGAAAGAGAGATGCAGAGATCAACAGATGACACATGGAGAGAGTGAGTGTGTGTGAGAGAGAGAGAGACATTGAGAGAGGTAGAAAATGTTTCCCTGTTTCTGCTCCCATTTAAACTTGGTGACATTTAGTTTATATGTTCTCTCCTCACCGTATTGTCCAAAACACATCAGTTCCCCTTTCTGTCCGTTTCATTGAAATTCCCTCTGCGACCTTTCCAGAACACACATAATTGCCTTGTGGAAAATGACGAGGAGCCTCGGCAGTGAGGATGGGAAGGAGTGACTGGATAGCAACAGGAAAAACTGAACACATTGCAAAACGACATTGATTTTAACTTGAAGCAATAATTTCTCCACATCTTCACTGTCCAATCACAACACTCAGAGATGGCGCCCCACAGGAGAAGATACAGAGGCAAGTTACGTCCACACTGTCCACATCAAACACTAGCAGCAAAGGTACAGGATGGGTTTACACACCGAGTGATGTTCCCACGACAGGGTCCTCATCAAACACCCCCAAAACTGGTATTTCCTGGGGTTCAATACAGATTGAAGCTCCCACGACAGTGTCCCCATCAAACACCCCCAACACTGGGACATCCTGGGGTTAAACACAGATTAAAGCTCCCTCTCAGAATCACAGACTAATACAGTAGAAAAGAGACACTTCGGCCCATCGAGTCTTCACTGTCACACGAAAAACACCTGACCTACCTTCCTCACCCCATTTCTCAGCACGGCCCATAGCCTTGAATGTTAAAACGTGCCGAGTACTCATCCATAATGATAATAAATGTTTAAAGGATGTGAGGCAACCTGCCTCTCCCATCCTCCCAGGCAGTGCATTCATGAGCCTCACCACCCTCTGGGGAAAAAATGTCCCTCACCTTGAACTTGTGTCCTCTCGTGACTGACCATTCAACTAAGGAGAACAGCTGCTCCCTATCCAACCTGTCCGTGCCCCTCATAATTCTGTACACCCCGAGCAGGTCCCCCCTCAGTCTTCTCTGCTCCAGCGAAAACAGCCCAAGCCTATCCAACCTATCTTCATAACTGAAATGTTCGTTCCCAGGCAGCATCCTAGTGAATCTCCTCTGCACCCCCTCCAGTGCAATCACATCCTTCCTATAATGTGGCGACTAGAATTGCATACAGTGCTCCAGCTGAGACCTCACCAATGTTCTATACAGCTTCAACGTGACCTCCCTGATTTTGTAATCTTCGACTCATTTGATGAAGACAAGTGTCCCATATGCCTTTTTCACCTCCCATTAACCTTCCCTTCTGCCTTCAGAGACCTATAGACAAACAGGCCAAGGTCCCTTTGTTCCTCGGAGCTTCCCAGTGTCAGGCCATTCATTAAATAAGTACTTCTCATATTACTCCTTCCAAAGTGTATCCTCACACTTTTCAGGGTTAAATTCCATCCGCCCATTTGACCATCCCGTCTATATCTTCCTGTAACCAAGACACTCAACCTCACTGTTAACCAGCCGCCCAATCTTTGTGTCATCCGTTAACTTACTGATCCTACCCCCCACACAGTCATCCATGTTGTTGATACAAATGATGTGTAATCGGGGACCCAGCACAGATCCCTGCGGTACACCACTGGACACTGGCTTCCAGTCACTAAAACAACAGTCTGTCATCACCCCGTGTCTCCAACAACGAACACAGTTTTGAATCAAGTTATCCTCTGTCCCATGTGCATTTGTGTTCTTGCCCTGAGGCTGCCAGACGTCACTAAGCTATTTCTCACTTTCTGCCTGGAGGATAGAGGAATGCAAACCGCTGTAGTAGCCCAGAGGCATGGGATTACATTAAGACCACTCGGATATTACTCCACCCGTATGGATGTGGTAACCACAGGCATGCACAGATGCGTGCCAGCCTTAACGTGCGCCTCATGGGCAATAAATGCATCAGAACCCATCACACTGATGGGAAAGATAATCCCCCAAAGCCCTCACGCTATTGATCAACTCTTAGAGGCCGGAAGATTGAAGGGTGTCTCGGATGGGAGGCTCTCGAAATGGGAAGCTGATATAGTGGGAGACAGACATGTGGAAATCTGTAAAGATATGAGGGAAAAGCCCGCGATAAGATTAACGAGACACGAAACGGAGCATGACTGTGTTGAGGAAGTAGAGGAGGACACCAGAGAGGCTTGGCGGAAGAACCATTAGTGAGACAAGGAGTGAGTGACTGATATGTGGCTGGAGCAGGGAAGTATATAGGAGGAGAGCCCCGTACGGTATGTGCAGGGTTGTGACCAAATTCTGCCAGCGATGCAAACAGTGCACCCTGGTGGAAACGGGCCGTCCCTGCAAGAGTAAAATAGGAAACCAGCCCTGGCCTTTGCAGCCGCTGCTCTTCTGGTAGGAATAACCTGGATTTGTAAATGGGCCACTAGAGTAGCCCAGGCTGTGGGACAAAGGAACAGAGAGGGTGCAGACGAGGAGGGATTGGAGATGATGTGAATGATATAATACTAACTGAGCGCCGGAAGGCTTTTGTTTATAGCCACACGATTCTATTGCTCGCACCTCGGGATCCCATCTCAACTCTGGTTGTAACCACCGACATCGACCTCCTCGCCATGGACAAGGACATCGCTGACACAAAAACAATGATCGCGTGTGCACTAATGTAATGCGGGTGGGTCGGAACACAGTAAATGTAATGTGAGACGTAAGGTGAAGGAGATATCGGTGTTTATTATGACAGGACCCAGGATGTATGCACAAACGGGACTTCATACGTTCCTGCGGGGCAGCTTGTATGAATCACCTGCAATTCGGAAATGCCGAGGCCCTATATCAGTGGGGAAGCCAGGATCAAGGGAATTACAGGTGATCGGGAAAGCTGGGATACAGGACCCTTACCTCCCAGGCAAGGTGACATTACTTTCTTTAAATGGCAGATCAGAAAATGTTAAATGCCCTCGATAACCCGAATCGCCGTTTGTAAAATACAAAGTTAGAGGGGACTGTTTAGAAATTCATTGTCTGAACCCCTGCCAGGCACCTAACCGTACTAAAGATCAAGAGGTGATGTGTGAGAGATTATCGGCTTTGTACCAGGGAAGGGGAGCAGGAGGCCAGTCTGCACAGGAGCCCGAGAATCGGAGGAGAGGGGAGGTGGGGGGGGGGGGATATTGTAGGAAGCAAGGACCCCACCAAATAACGGTAGGGATCAGTCAGAAACCTACCACCAGCACTGTGGCGAACCCCAGCTGGGATACAACCACGAGCCCAAGGTGACCCCCAGGCCCGAATGTGATGAGCAAGTCACTGGCCACACTATGGAACACGTGTGTGTCCTGACCCACACTGACCAATCAGCGTCAATAGTGCCTGAATATGAACATGTGAAAGTTATGATCAATCTCACCAATCTACACCTGCCAGCCGAGAGCTCCGGCCAGGGATTAATTGTGACCCTGGAGCGTGACATTCTGGAGGGGAGTGGACTGAAAACGCGTCAGCGACTACAGAGAGGGAGTGTGGAACTTGCGGTTGGAGGATGTGGTGCAGGAGTTTCAACAGTTAATGCCCTTGACACTGCAGAGATTAGTGAAGAGATTGAGGTTATGAAAGGACCAATGAGAGCTGCAGTTAAGGACATATACCAGGATGGCGGAACGGCTACAGACCTCAGCCAGCGAGTCAATCAGCTCGTGTGGAAGGAACTTAAACAGTTGCAGCCATATCGGACAACGATTAACAAGTTAATTGACAGGCAGGGTGAGATTTCACAGAACGTGCACAGGGTGCAGGTATGTAACACACGTGTTACAGAGTGTTCAGGCCAACCTACTACAGCTGGATTCACAGCGAGTACATAATTGGGTGAGCAATGACCAATTGAAGGCTTGGATAAAAACGACCCACCCAGCTCCTGAACTGCTGAGGGAATTGACGTTGGTCCGTCAGGTTCCCTTTGAGAATGGTAACCACACCCTCCTAGTGGGAATGATGTTGCATATTCCCCGGGAAGGGGAGAACAGAACAGCACTCACCAGCTTCTCCAGGTGAACATTCCGATGGGAATGAGGTGTTGGTTCAACTAAAGGATGACCCTGAAAATGCAATGCAAAAGAGAGAGAGAATTTACTCCATCGACCTTGGGAAATGCAAAGGAAGTGGAACTAACTGGTTGTGCCCAGAGACGGCCATTAGTTCAGGAGATTACTGTGGGTACACTACATATGAGTTCTGCACGTTTGTGGTCCAAAGTAAACAACCAGACTGTGTGTAACAGTGCTCAGTACTTGCCTAATTACTGTATTCTGACGTCACATCGCAACTCTCTAAATCGTGGCATTGTGTGTGAATTGCCTGGGCATCATGTTGTTCTCACCAATTTACCTGAGGCAATTATAATTGGCCATCATGAGCTAACTCTATACATGGATCTGTCCATCGTGCAAGCAGATGACTTCGAGCGAACTGATGACCAACAGACTGACTGATACGTCCAGAAGGGATTTCTACGCCTCCCGCACTTGCACGCAGACTGGGAAGGACTCAAGAAGGAAGCAAAACAGATTGACCATCTCTGGAACTAGGAGCGTGAGCCGATTAAAACTCTCACCGACAATGCTGAGGAACTGTTTAAATCACAGAACTTGTTCCCCAAAATATGGAATTGGGGACTGAATACCAATATCCATCCATGGATACACATTATATCGCACATCGTTGTAATTCTGCAGCTGTTTGTACTGATCGTCTTTTTTTTTTTAAGATATATTTTATTCAAGATTTTTTGGCCAAACATAACAGCACATAGTGTTTCCTTTACACAACAATAAAACAATATAAATAACAATGGCCAGTTTTAAACAAATAAATAAATAATATATGAACAAAATCAAAAACAAAACTAAATGGCAACTGCCTTGTCCACGATAAATACTCTCCAAAAATACAATCCAACAATCCAATATACAATTACATATACCAAATACCAATGCATATACAATAACATCCCTGAGAGTCCTTCTGATTCCTCCCCCCCCCCTCCCCCCCCGCCCCCTGGGTTGCTGCTGCTATCTTCTTCTTTTCCATTCCCTCTATCTTTCTGTGAGGTATTCGACGAACGGTTGCCACCGCCTGGTGAACCCTTGAGCCGACCCCCTTAGAACGAACTTAATCCGTTCCAACTTTATAAAC
The DNA here is from genome assembly GCF_047496885.1 of Scyliorhinus torazame. NCBI lineage: Eukaryota > Metazoa > Chordata > Chondrichthyes > Carcharhiniformes > Scyliorhinidae > Scyliorhinus > Scyliorhinus torazame. The sequence goes on along the minus strand of NC_092725.1, from coordinate 5,568,785 downwards.
CCTGCCATGTCATTTATCCAGGTCTCCACACCCGGGGGCTTGGCTTCCTTCCACATTAACAATATCCTGCGCCGGGCTACTAGAGACGCAAAGGCCAAAACATCAGCCTCTTTCGCCTCCTGCACTCCCGGCTCTTCTGCAAACCCAAATATAGCCAGCCCCCAGCTTGGTTCGACCTGGACCCCCACTACCTTCGAAAGCACCTTTGCCACTCCCATCCAAATCCCCGGTAGTGCCGGGCATGACCAAAACATTTGGGTATGATTCGCTGGGCTTCTCGAGCATCTCGCACACCTATCCTCTACTCCAAAAAATTTACTGAGCCGTGCTCCAGTCATATGCGCCCTGTGTAACACCTTAAATTGTATCAGGCTTAGCCTGGCACACGAGGAAGATGAGTTTACCCTACTTAGGGCATCAGCCCACAGCCCCTCCTCAATCTCCTCCCCCAGCTCTTCTTCCCATTTCCCTTTCAGCTCATCTTCCATGATCTCCCCCTCGTCCCTCATTTCCCTATATATGTCTGACACCTTACCGTCCCCCACCCATGTCTCTGAGATCACTCTATCCTGCACCTCCTGCATCGGGAGCTGCGGGAATTCCCTCACCTGTTGCCTCGCAAAGGCCCTCAGTTGCATATACCGAAATGCATTCCCTTGGGGCAACCCATATTTTTCCGTCAGCGCTACCAGACTCGCAAATGTCCCATCTACGAACAGATCTCTCAATTGTGTTACCCCTGCTCTTTGCCATGCTCCAAATCCCCCATCCATTCTCCCCGGAAAAAAACTATGGTTATTTCTTATCGGGGACCGCACCGAGGCTCCCGTCTTTCCCCTATGCCGTCTCCACTGCCCCCAAATTTTCAGTGTAGCCACCACCACCGGGGTTGTGGTGTATTTCTTCGGTGAGATCGGCAACGGCGCCGTCACCATAGCTTGTAAGCTAGTCCCCCTGCAGGACGCCCTCTCCAATCTCTTCCACGCCGCTCCCTCCTCTTCTCCCATCCACTTACACACCATTGAGATATTGGCGGCCCAATAGTACTCACTTAGGCTCGGTAGTGCCAGCCATCGCCCCCTATCCCTACTACGCTGCAAAAATCCCCTCCTCACTCTCGGGGTCTTCCCGGCCCACACAAAACTCAATTCTTTAAAAAAAAGCCTTCGTGACCACCACTGGGAGGCACTGAAACACAAAAAAGAATCTCGGGAGGACCACCATTTTAACCGCCTGCACCCTCCCTGCCAGTGACAGGGACACCATGTCCCATCTCTTAAAGTCCTCCTCCATCTGCTCCACCAACCACGTTAAATTTAGCCTATGCAATGTACCCCAATTCTTGGCTATCTGGATCCCCAACTACCGAAAGTCCCTTGTTACCTTCCTCAACGGCAAGTCCTATATTTCTCTGCTCTGCTCCCCTGGATGCACCACAAACAACTCACTTTTCCCCATGTTCAATTTATACCCTGAAAAAACTCCAAACTCCCCAAGTATCCGCATTATCTCTGGCATTCCCTCCGCCGGGTCTGCCACATATAACAACAAATCGTCCGCATACAGAGATACCCGGTGTTCTTCTCCTCCCCTGAGTACTCCCCTCCACTTCCTGGAACCCCTCAATGCTATTGCCAGGGGCTCAATCGCCAGTGCAAACAATAATGGGGACAGAGGACATCCCTGCCTCTTCCCTCTATGGAGCCGAAAATATTCAGACCCCCGTCCATTCGTAACTACGCCCGCCATCGGGGCCCTATACAGCAGCTGTACCCATCTGATATACCCATCTCCAAAGCCGAATCTCCTCAGCACCTCCCACAAATAATCCCACTCCACTCTATCAAATGCTTTCTCGGCATCCATCGCCACCACTATCTCCGCTTCCCCCTCTGGTGGGGGCATCATCATTCCCCCTAGCAGCCTCCATATATTTGTATTCAGCTGTCTCCCCTTCACAAACCCAGTTTGGTCCTCATGGACCACCCCCGGGACACAATCCTCTATCCTCATTGCCATTACTTTGGCCAGAATCTTAGCGTCCACATTCAGGAGGGAAATAGGCCTATAGGACCTGCATTGCAGCGGGTCTTTTTCCTTCTTTAGGAGGAGCGATATCGTTGCCTCTGACATAGTCGGGGGCAGCTGCCCCCTTTCCCTCGCCTCATTAAAGGTTCTCATCAGTAGCGGGGCCAGCAAGTCCACATATTTCCTATAAAATTCAACTGGGAATCCGTCTGGTCCCGGGGCCTTCCCTGCCTGCATGCTCCTAATTCCTTTCACTATTTCCTCCGTTTCAATCTGTGCTCCCAGTCCCACCCTCTCCTCCTCCTCCACCTTAGGAAATTCCAGCTGGTCCAGAAAACACATCATTCTCTCCTTCCCATCCGGGGGCTAAGCTTCATATAATCTTTCATAGAATGCCTTGAACACTCCATTCACTCTCTCCGCTCCCCGCTCCATCTCTCCCTCCTCATCTCTCACTCCCCCTATCTCCCTCGCTGCTCCCCTTTTCCTCAGTTGGTGGGCCAGCAACCTGCTCACCTTCTCCCCATATTCGTACTGTACACCCTGTGCCTTCCTCCACTGTGCCTCTGCATTACCCGTAGTCAGCAAATCAAATTCTACATGTAGCCTTTGCCTTTCCCTGTATAGTCCCTCCTCCGGTGCCTCCGCATATTGCCTGTCCACCCTCAGAAGTTCTTTCAGCAACCGCTCCCGTTCCCTACTCTCCTGCTTTCCTTTATGTGCCCTGATTGATATCAGCTCCCCTCTAACCACTGCCTTCAGCGCCTCCCAGACCACTCCCATCTGGACCTCCCCATTATCATTGAGTTCCAAGTACCTTTCAATACACCCCCTTACCCTTAAGCACACCCCCTCGTCCGCCAATAGTCCCATGTCATTCTCCAGGGTGGACGATGTTCTTTTTCCTCCCCTATCTCCAAGTCCACCCAATGTGGAGCGTGATCCGAAATGACTATAGCCGTATATTCCGTCTCCGTCACCTTTGGGATCAGCGCCCTTCCCGAAACAAAAAAGTCTCTCCGTGAATAAACTTTGTGGACATAGGAGATAAACGAAAACTCCTTACTCCTAGGTCTACTAAATCTCCAGGGATCTACTCCTCCCATCTGCTCCATAAAGTCCTTAAGCACCCTAGCTGCTGCCGGCCTCCTTCCGGTCCTGGACCTTGATCTGTCCAGCCCTGGTTCCAGCACCGTGTTAAAATCTCCACCCATTACCAGCTTCCCCGCCTCTAGGTCCGGGATACGTCCTAGCATGCGCCTCATAAAGTTGGCATCATCCCAGTTCGGGGCATATACGTTCACTAAGACCACCGCCTCCCCCTGTAATTTGCCACTCACCATCACGTATCTGCCCCCACTATCCGCCACTATGGTCTTTGCCTCAAACATTACCCGCTTCCCCACTAGTTTCGCCACCCCCCTGTTTTTCGCATCTAGTCCCGAATTAAACACCTGCCCAACCCATCCTTTGCGTAGTCTGACCTGGTCTATCAGTTTCAAATGCGTCTCCTGTAGCATAACCACATCTGCCTTAAATTTCTTTAGGTGTGCGAGTACCCGTGCCCTCTTTATCGGCCCGTTCAGCCCTCTCACATTCCACGTGATCAGCCGGGTTGGGGGGGCTCTTTACCCCCCCCCCACCCCCTTGTCGACTAGCCATCCCCTTTTTTAAACCAGCTCCTCACCCGGTTCCCACGTAGCTGTGTCTCCCCCCCAGGTGGCGCCCCCCTGCCCCGCCCACCCCATACCAGCTCCCACTTCCCCCCAGCAGCAGCAACCCAGTTAACCCCCCCCACCCTCCCCCTCCCCCCGCTAGATCCCCCACTAGCGTAATTGCACCCCCCATGTTGCTCCCAGAAGTCAGCAAACTCTGGCCGACCTCGGCTTCCCCTGTGACCTCGGCTCGCACTGTGCGACGCCCCCTCCTTCCTGCTTCCCTGTTCCCGCCATAATTGTCATAGCGCGGGAACAAAGCCCGCGCTTCCCTTTTGGCCCCGCCCCCAATGGCCGACGCCCCCAGCTCCTCCACCTCCCTCCCTCCCTCCCCCACAACAAGGGGAAGAGAGAAAAGTTACCGGGTCGCAGGATTAACAACTTAAAAATCATCTCTCCTCTCCCCCCTTTTCCCCCCTCTTCGCCCCCCATATTCGCCCCACCACTTTGTCTCAAACGTTCTTTTTTTTAATATATAACCCACTTATTCCAATTTCTCTTCGACAATAAATGTCCATGCCTCATCCGCCGTTTCAAAGTAGTGGTGTTTCCCTTGATGTGTGGCCCACAGTCTTGCCGGCTGCAGCATTCCAAATTCGGCCTTACTATTATGAAGCACCGCCTTGGCCCGATTAAAGCTCGCCCTCCTTCGCGCCACCTCCGCACTCCAATCCTGATATACGCGGATCACCGCGTTCTCCCACCTACTGCTCCGAGTTTTCTTTGCCCATCTGAGGACCATCTCTCTGTCCTTATATCGGAGAAATCTCACCACTATGGCTCGGGGAATTTCTCCAGCCCTCGGTCTTCGCGCCATAACTCGATAGGCTCCCTCCACCTCCAACGGACCCGTCGGGGCCTCCGATCCCATTAACGAGTGCAGCATCGTGCTCACATATGCCCCAACGTCCGCCCCCTCTGCACCCTCGGGAAGACCAAGAATCCTTAAATTCTTCCTCCTCGCATTATTCTCCAGCACCTCCAGCCTTTCCACACACCTTTTATGGTGTGCCTCGTGCATCTCCGTCTTCACCACCAGGCCCTGTATATCGTCCTCGTTCTCGGCAGCCTTTGCCTTCACGACCCTAAGCTCCTGCTCCTGGGTCTTTTGCTCATCCTTTAGCTCTTCAATCGCCTGTAATATCGGGGCCAACAGCTCCTTCTTCATCTCCTTTTTAAGTTCTTCCACGCAGCGCTTCAAGAACTCGTGTTGTTCAGGGCCCCATATTAAACTGCCACCTTCCGACGCCATCTTGGTTTTTGCTTGACTTCCTTGCCGCTGCTCTAAAGGATCCACTGCAATCCGGCCACTTTCCTCTCCTTTTTCCATCCGTGTCCAGGGGGGATTCCCTTCTGGTTTACCGCACAGTGCTTTTAGCCGTTAAAATTGCCGTTGGGGCTCTCATTAAGAGCCCAAAAGTCCGTTCCACCGGGGGCTGCCGAAAGGTGCGACTTAGCTGGTCATCGCCGCACCCAGAAGTCCCCTGATCGTCTTTCTTTGTGACACTCTGCCGCCTCAGGTGGCGAATGAGTAAATGGCAGAAGGACAGGTGTCTCCTAGAGAAAGAGGAAATGATACGGCTCTTACCTAATGGCCATTCCACTCTTAAGCCTGAACCCAACAAGTTCAGTCTGTCTATTTAATGGTCTATCTTTGGAATAGCCAAGGGCCAAAATGGGGGACTTAATGGGGATCCTGAGTTGAGCCCGCTTAGAGCCTGAAAGCAAGGATAAGACTAGAATAGCTCTGCATAAGTTAGTTTATTGAGGACTGAAACTAATCATAGAAAATATACCCAGTACTCATTATCAACTTTTAAACATGCATTCTTCGACAGTATCAAGCGCCATTCTTGTGGCCGCAATGAATGATGGGATTTAAGCCAGCTAACTTGACCGCATTCCTGAGAAAGACAGAATCATACAGAAATAATGTGGTCAGGAGAAACACATCCAGAGGAAACAGTGCTTATCAGAAAGCCCAAACATCCCCTACTCAGACAGATAAAGGTACAGGGAGGGACCACGCTATGATAAGTGGAAATGGGAGGGAGGGATACCGAAGGTTAGTAGACGAGGGGGGCCTTGATGAACAACAGACAGCCAGTGGGCAGGACGTGCCTACACCATGAGCTGATCGCGCAGTTACCATGCTGCCTAAATTAAAATTCATTGGTCAAGGTCTAATCTATAGCTGCAAGGTTTGGATTGAGTCCAGCTGCGGCAGGGGGACTGATTTTTGGAAATTGTATACCTGTTGAACCGAGAAAAATATAAAGCAGACTGGGTTCTGAGTCTAATCCAAATTACTCTCCCTCGTTCATTGATGAAGCTTGGAAAGTAAAGCCGACCTAACCAGAGTTACTGTCTCTGTGAGTCTTTGTGTTAGCGGAGCAATAATTAAGAGAGGAAATCCCCCACATCAGCTCAATACTCAGTCTGTAAAAACGCTCCTACAACACCGACATGAACTATTTGAACTTCCTCTCGAGTTTAGTTGTGCCAGTTCCATGCATGCTCCCACAGGTAAGCTCCCTTCCCTGTAGATGATGGCAATGGTGTTGCAAAAAAAAAAAGCAAACTAATTTTCATCACAGGGATTCCGTCCGCCTTTCCCTCAATCTGCAAGCTTTGGGAATCCCTCACTCCCTCACACTAACTCCTGATGATGGATTGAAAGGAACAGAAGGATTTGGTAATTTCTCTATTAGTCGCTCGTAACACGAAAGATAATCCTGTATCATAATTTCACTTCCATCGCGCATGTCTCCTGGTGCCGGAGCCGGGTACCGGGCAGGACTTCTCTCCAAAATTCGTGGATGGGCAAGATGAGTTTAATCCGCACATCACCCAGCCCTCAAAAGCTCTCCCAGGACAGGTACAGCATGGGGTTAGATACAGAGTAAAGCTCCCTCTACACCGCCCCCATCAAACACTCCAAAGACTGGTTCAGCACGGGATTAGATACAGAATAAAGCACCCTCTACATTGTCCTCATCAAACACGCCCAGGACAGCTACAGCACGGGGTTAGATACAGAGTAAAGCTCCCTCTACACTGCCCCCATCAAACACTCCCAAGACTCGTTCAGCACGGGATTAGATACAGAATAAAGCACCCTCTACATTGTCCTCATCAAACACTCCCAGGACAGGTACAGCACGGCGTTAGATACAGAGTAAAGCTCCCTCTACACTGTCCCTATCAAACACTCCCAGGACAGGTACAGCATGAGGTTAGATACAGAGTAATGCTCGCTCTACACTGTCCCCATCAAACACTCCCAGGTCAGGTGTGTCAAGGGGTCAGATACAGAGTTAAGCTCCCTCATTACAGAATACACAATCCGTTTGCCTCTGATCTATGTCTCTCTCGCTCTCTCTCACGCCCTGAATTTCTATCTGTCTGTTACTCTCTCCCTATCTCTCTCTGTCTCTCATTCTGACTCTCACTCTCATTTTGTCTCTCTCTGTCTGTGCGTCTCCATCTGTCTCTCTCACTCTGTCTCTCTCGGTCCCTATATCTCTTTTCCTGGCTGTCTACCCTCCCCCCCCTCCTCTCTCTCTCTCCCTCTATCTCTCCCTGTATCTCTTCGCCCTTATCTTTCTCTCAATCTTTCTCTCTCTCTCTCTCTCTTAATCTCTACCTCTCTCTCTCGGTCTTTCAGTATTCACTTTTCTCTCACTGATTGGCTACAGGAAACATTCTGAGTTGTCTCCGCTCTCTGCTCAGTAGTAATTAAACTGATTTTCAGGGTTAATTTAAACTCTTTTGAGTCCAACCCAACAAAAGACAGGAAACAAACTGAGGCACAAAGCTTAAAGTGCCGCTCCTGTTAGGGGTCCTACCCGAACGGAAACACGATCAACAGAAACGTTAAAAAAACACCAAACGAGAGTGCAGTTACAGGATTGAATAAAGCCCCCCAAACTCTGCAGTGCCCACCGGGCACGGGACGCTTGGATGGTGCAGATCGGCAGCGTGGGGCTGAAGTGCAAACAAACCTTCAACAAAAGATTCAACAGAAAACTAAAGGTGGAGTGCAGCCAATAACAGGTAAGCTAGACATGGTCCGCGCCCTCCACAAGGCCGCACACACGGCAGGTTCTTGGGAGTCCATGAACCGGTGCAGTCGGTGGTTGTCCGGCGCTGCTGCGCCCTCCACACCAGCTCCCCAAGATTGAGGGGGAGTGGGGGGATTTCTCCATAGAGGGACCTCCAGTGGGGATCTCCACCGCTGCACTGCAAAAAGCCTCACCATGGCGTGCCCGGGGCGAGGGTGAGGAGGTGAAGGGTGTGCAGCAGCAGCCCGGCCAGGGAACCCCTCCGCGCAGAGCGAATAGGCACAGAGCGCATTTCGGCTAGGCGGCTGGGATTGTGGGGCACCAGCCCCCGAGGGTCGGGGACTGGGGCCAATGTGGAATTCCGTCCGAACAGGGCTCACTCTGACGGGACACCACTGCACACCTGCGCATCCTCCAGACCGCGAGTGCCATCAGGTCCGAGTCCAACCGGTTTGAGGTGTCGGATGGACTTGGCCGTCAGCTGGGCGTCCACCGCCGCACATTGTGCTAACTCATGAGGTGTCATCCAACCCATCCCTCCGCCACCCAGCACGTCCCCGACCCTGGTCACCCCGGCAGACACAGCTCTGTCCTCCGCCACCCAGCACGTCCCCGACCCTGGTCACCCCGGCAGCCACAGCTCGCTCCTCCGCCACCCAACACGTCCCCGACCCTGGTCACCCCGGCAGCCACAGCTCGCTCCTCCGCCATCCACTCGATATGGTGGAGGTGCGGATTTCGGAGCAGCGGCTCCCTGACGGGAGCCCCTACTTGTAACGCGGGGTGGGGGGGCGGGGAAGGGGGGGGGGTGAGCTGCGGCACAAGGTGGCCATGTTCCAGAAGCTCCTGGTAAAAGACAGGCAGCGACTGCAGAGGGTAAGAAGACCCTGCAGATCTATGAACGGGAGCTGCATGTCATAATTCAGGCCGAGCACTTGGCGGAAGAAATGCGCCGCCCGGGTACCGATTCTGGAGGTGGCTCAAAGTAAAGGTGTCGCTGCAGGGTCCGAAGGCAGACGTTCGCCACAGACACACGCACAAACATACACACACACACTCACCCAGACCCACACTGTCACTCAACACACACACACACATACATTCAACAAATACACTCACAAACACACACTCACACAGACTTACACATGTACCCCAACACTCTCAAAAACACACGCTAAACGAACTCATAAACACACACACACAAAACACACACATGCTCACGCAAACATGCAGTCAAACATACACATGCAATCTCACACACAGAAATAGTTTGAATCATATCTCTAAAGGACAATTTGCGACAGTAACTCACCAATCTTATTTACTACACACGGTGTATTCACACACACGCGCACAGTGACCCTGATTTAGATTCTGTTATATTTCCCCTTTACTGTGACCCCACTAATAACTCGACTACTTCCTACTTTAGATCTGCCTATCTCTGCCAGTATAGTTTCCCTTGTGTAATATCCAGGTTCCCAGACAACCTGCCCAGATTTACCTTCCGCGACCAGTGTGCTCTGCAGCCATTCAGTGACGTCGCTGACCCTGGTGACAGGGAGGTAATAAACCATCCTGAATACAGCTGTAGAATGGGCTGCCCAATCCCCGAATTAACAGATCTCCGATCACTATTGCTCTTCTAGCCTTCTTCCTGTCTCCAGGTGCTCAGCTACATGATTAAGGCAACACGGTAGCCTTCTGGATAGCACAATTGCTTCACAGCTCCAGGGTCCCAGGTTCGATTCTGGCTTGGGTCACTGTCTGTGCGGAGTCTGCACATCCTCCCCGTGTGTGCGTGGGTTTCCTCCGGGTGCTCCGGTTTCCTCCCACAGTCCAAAGATGTGTGGGTTAGGTGGATTGGCCATGATAAATTGCCCTTAGTGTCCAAAATTGCCCTTAGTGTTGGGTGGGGTTACTGGGTTATGGGGATAGGGTGGCGGTGTTGACCTTGGGTAGGGTGCTCTTTCCAAGAGACGGTGCAGACTCGATGGGCTGAATGGCCTCCTTCTGCACTGTAAATTCTATGATAATCTATGATAATCAGCCAGAGAGATGTTCCTGGCTGCAATAGACAGATCATCCCCCGCCCTCATCTACATTCAGGACTGGGTGGAGAGTGGGATGCCCACAAGGAAACTCCTGCTCCACATGTCTGCTTCTTATCGACTGTCCTGGACAGGAGGAGCGTCCCGGAGTTCCCACAAACCAGAGTGTTATGGGTCAGGGTTTAAGAACTCCAAAGTCTATTATGGAATTCACCTGACCTAAAACGTTCTGTTGAATTTGGCTAGGATGAGCACAAGAGCCTTCACTTCAGGTGTTATTCAACAGACATCCCAGTCCCTTTAATCAAACTCATCTTGATTCTGAGAACTTCGTGCACATTTATAAATAAGCAAACAGCAAGAGGTTATTTTAATCAATTACAAACATAAAGGCACCCCACAGCTACTGTAATCTATGTATAACACTTAATGAATTCCCCCTTAACTGTTCCAATTAAAAAAAAAAAACCGTAAACCAATCCCCCACCTTTTCAAGGGCGTGGCCCAGCACTCTGCCTTCTCACTTGAATAAAACTGGCTTTCCCTGAGATTCTGACCCCGTCTCACCAGCAGGTTTAAACCCTTCCAGAAAGCAAACTATATCTGTAAGTTACCAAAACAGCAGGTAACTATAATCATTGTTTTTATTTACTGGAACAGATATTTAAAATGAAAATAGAGAGAGACAGGCTAAAAACCTTTCTTCTCCTGTCTGAGTCCACAGCAGTCAAATGTGAAATTGAAACCAAAAAAAACAGTTCACAGAGCCACAGCCCAGCTCCAGCCAGAAAAATGATAACACTGAAGCAACGTCATGAGACAGAAACCTTTTTTAGAGGGTCACTCCCATGACAATAGGGGTGTGCTTTTCAGGGGAGCGAGGTGCCCTGTGCCACCCCTATCTGTCATCCCACTGTCCCTCCCTCAGCAGTGGTGGACTGTGGTTATGAAGATTGCCCTGGCCTGGGCACCGCGGGGATTGACAAACAGGCAGAGGTCACTCAGGAGTTTGGGCCATGCCTTATCGGAGCAAGTAACCATTAAATCCTGGCTCAATAACGGCACTTTCCCAATGGAGGAACGGACTGCATGGGTCTGAGTCGGAGAGTCACCATTCAATCCCCAAACTATTCGCAGATGTCAGTGGAATCACCCAGAGAAACACAATGACAATTGGAACTAAATCACTGAATGGTCACAGTTACAGAGGCAGCAACACCCCAGAGTGCAGTGGAAACACCCAGAGAAACACACTGACAATTGGAAATGAATCACTGAATGGTAACAGTTACAGAGGCAGCTAAACACCAGAGTGCAGTGGAACCACCCAGAGAAACACACTGACAATTGGAACTGAATCACTGAATGGTCACAGTTACAGAGGCAGCTACACCCCAGAGTGCAGTGGAACCACCCAGAGAAACACACTGACAATTGGAACTGAACACGGAATGGTCACAGTCGAGTGATGGGTGTCACTGAAACAATGTGAGATCTGGAGATGGGATTGGTGGTGTTTGAGTGGACGGCGTCCTTTCTGTTATTGTTAGTTGATCAATGTGATCAACACAGTTCAGTATTTGGAAAGAGGTCACTTCATCAAAATAATATTTTCCATCATTGAACTCAATGTCGTAATCTCTTTGTTCATACGTTTAAAAATAGATTGAAGGATTTTGCAACCTCACTATCCCTGAGGTGGTTCCACGGGGTATAAATTAAAGACTTTGTGAATGTAGAACCTCAGAGTTTAAGACAGAGACTGTCAGCAGCACGAAGGGAAACATCACTTCACACTGAACATGCTTTATCCAATTGAAATTGCTGAGAAAATATTCTACCCAAGCATTGCTATTGTTGGAGTTCCTGGTAAGTGGCTATCACCATTGAAGTTGTGGAAATCTGTGTGTGAGCAGCTCTCTGATTTTAAACTGTGTCTGAAAATGTTTAATACTGATCTTGTGTTCACTGTTACACAGACACTTGATCAACGATATCATTGTCTTCCTGTTGGGAGCCATTTTAACTCAGCACCTTGTCGCCCTGCCCACACGTCTGTCCTTGGCCTGCTGCAAGGTTCCAATGAAGCCCGACTCGAGCTGGAGGAGCAGCATCTCATCTTCCAATGAGGCGCGTTACAGCCCTCAGGACTCAGCATTGAGTTCAACAACTTTAAACTGGGACCTTTCTGCTCCACCTTATCGCCCTTGTTTTGTTATAATCCGTTTATTAATCTAATGCAACGGGTCCAAATCTGGAGAGGGTCGATTGCTGACAATGGAATCCTGGGGAAAGTCCAATGCTAGAGAGGGAATATTACTGAGAAAAGATTGTCAGGGATAGTTTCTAAACCGGGAGAGGATGTATTCCCGGGAATAGCGGGGATGTTCGGAACCTGACAATGGAATGCTCCTGGGACAGGGCACCTTACGATTGGCTGAACCTGGAAAGGGTGTACCCTGGGAATGTTCTGGAGACTGGACAGGCTCTATTAGCCCCATGATTATGAAATGGGGATGTCCTGCACCTGTTTTATTTTTCCATTGATCATGGAGGATTCCAATAATCAAGGAGTGGTGCCCAACTCCATCAGGATTCCTGTCCAGGGAACGGTTCAATCCGGGGTGTGGTCCAATAATTGGGAGTGTTGCAGGATGAAAATCTCTGGTATATTTCTATCCTCCTTGTGAAACATGGCCAGGCTGAGTTAATCCTGTAAATCAGATTGAATGAGAAATGTAACCTCCCCCAAAAGTATTTGAATTGTGAACATTTTCCTACCACTGCCATCAAACTGACAAGGCTGCAATCATTTTCAGCCTTCCTCTTCTTAAAAACTGAAGTCACATTTGCTACCTTCCTCTGCAATTTTAATCACTGTACCCACATCTCTTCCAGCCCCCCCCCCCCCCACCCCCGCCCCCCCTCCCCCACCACCACCACCCAGTTTATAGTTTGTGAGCTCTTGTACTTACTGTCGATTCAGACACAGAGAAGGTTTAATCCGTAATTTATCGGCTCTTCTTCCTTCTCTCTTTGACAGTTAATTTACTGGGAATTGTGATTCTATTTCGGGGAAAGTGTGGCCTCACTACCTGCACCACTCGCTACCTGGTGGCCATGGCAATGGCGGATCAGCTGTTTATTATCACTCAGGCCATACTGACCTTCATCAATGATTATTATTTCCCCGGGAGTTTCCTGTCCCTCACCTCTGTGTGTCGTGTTAACAATGTCCTGCTGTCTGCATCCAGAGACTGTTCTGTCTGGTTCACCCTCACTTTCTCCTTTGATCGATTTGTGGCTATTCGCTGTCAGAAACTGAAAACTAAATATTGCACTGGGAAAACTGCGGCGGTGGTTCTGTCAACAAACGGCCTCCTGCTCTGTGTAAAAAACATCCCCATGTACTTTACATATGAACCTGGAGTGATCATCGATAACGTTCAGTGGTTCTGCCAGACAAAGGGAAGCTTTTTCTCTGATCCCGTGTGGGTTGTATTTCTCTGGTTTGATCGGGTTTTAACCCCATTGATCCCATTCTTTTCAATCCTGTTAATCAACGCTCTGACAGTCAGACACATTTTACTCACCAGTCGAGTCCGGAAGGCACTTAGGGCTGAGCGTCAGGGAGAGAATCACAGGGACCCAGAGATGGAGAGCAGAAGAAAGTCAATGATTTTACTCTTCAGCATCTCCGGAGCTTTCATTCTCCTCTGGACGGTATATGTTGTAACATTTTTCTATTTGTATATGAGTGGATTATATTACCTCACCATTCCCCAATATAATTTACAACAAGTCGGATATATGCTGCAGGGTTTAAATTGCTGCACAAACACATTTATTTACATGGTGACTCAGTCCCGGTTCAGGGAGCAGATCAAGATCATGGTGAAATATCCGGTTATATCAATTATTAAATTAATCAATAAACGTAACTGACTGATACCCCAAAGCCAATCAGGAGCTCCAGCTGCTGAATGACTGCCCCTGAGCCAATCAGGAGCTTCTGCAGCCGAAAGTCAGCAGCTCAGCCAATCAGAGACTCCGCTTTCATACTGTCGTCAGGTCCATCCCATCACGGATGTTTCCGTGTGAGACACAGAAGGTTCAACCAATCAGAGACCTCAGTCTATGACTGGTAAACGCCGCAACCTATCAGGGAGTCTGAACCCAATAATGATTCAATCCTATTGGACAGGAATGTTGAGCCTTGTGATGACAGTTTCTGAGGAACTTTGTAAGGTTAAGTTACCCAACCGTGAAAACACACACACACATACATGCACACACATTAATATATACACACACATACACACACACTCACAGACAGGCACAAACACACAAAGACACACACACACATTATCTGAAAAGGAAGAATGTGCAGGGTGACGGCGAGAAGGCAGGGGAGTGGCACTCGCTGAACTGCTCATTTGGAGAGCTGGGACAGACACAGTGGGCCGAATGGCCTCCTTTGCACTGGAACAATTGTGTGATCCAGTGATGGGATGGACAGAATGAGAGAGGAAATATGAAGGTCGATAGACAATGGTTCCTGACCGAGACTCTACAACCAGCAAGAAATGTTGATTTCCATCAATCCGATCAGTTTCCATTGTTCTCCTGACAACTTTGATCAAATTCTCCCTGAAACTCCAAAATTCCCCATAATACAACCATGGTTTGTATCTCCATATCTGCGTCTGTGTCACATTTAATGTACAAACATTACCTTAGAGAGGAGAGAACACTGTGATGAACGTCTCAGTACTTTGCTGACTGATGTTTATGGATTTTATTTCCAGATTCCCAGACAGAGAAAGAGAGATGGAGAGATCAACAGATGACACATGGAGAGAGTGAGTGTGAGAGAGACATTGAGAGAGGTAGAAAATGTCTCCCTGTTTCTGCTCCCATTTAAACTTGGTGACATTTAGTTTATATGTTCTCTCCTCGCCTTATTGTCCAAAACACATCAGTTCCTCTTTCTGTCCGTTTCATTGAAATTCCCTCTGCGACTTTTCCAGAATAGAAATAAATGCCTTGTGGAAAATGACGAGGAGCCTCGGCAGTGAGGATGAGAAGGAGTGACTGGATAGCAACAGGAAAAACTGAACACATTGTAAAACGACATTGATTTCAACTTGAAGCAATAACTTATCCACATCTTCACTGTCCAATCACAACACTCAGAGATGGTGCCCCACAGGAGAAGATACAGAGGCAAGTTACGTCCACACTGTCCCCATCAAACACTGGCAGCAAAGGTACAGGATGGGGTTACACACCGATTAATGTTCCCACGACAGGGTCCTCATCAAACACCCCCAAAACTGGTATTTCCTGGAGTTCAATACAGATTGAAGCTCCCACGACAGTGTCCCCATCAAACACCCCCAACACTGGGACATCCTGGGGTTAAACACACATTAAAGCTCCCTCTCAGAATCACAGACTAATACAGTAGAAAAGAGACACTTCGGCCCATCGAGTCTTCACCGTCACACGAAAAACACCTGACCTACCTTCTTAACCCCATTTGTCAGCACGGCCCATAGCCTTGAACGTTAAGTCGTGCCGAGTACTCATCCATAATGATAATAAATGTTTAAAGGATGTGAGGCAACCTGCCTCTCCACCCTCCCAGGCAGTGCATTCATGAGCCTCACCACCCTCTGGGTAAAAAATGTCCCTCACCTTGAACTTGTGTCCTCTCGTGACTGACCATTCAACTAAGGAGAACAACTGCTCCCTATCCAACCTGTCCGTGCCCCTCATAATTCTGTACACCTCGAGCAGGTCCCCCCTCAGTCTTCTCTGCTCCAGCGAAAACAACCCAAGCCTATCCAACCTCTCTTCGCAACTGAAGTGTTCCATCCCAGGCAGCATCCTGGTGAATCGCCTCTGCACCCCCTCCAGTGCAATCACATCCTTCCTATAATGTGGCCACCAGAATTGCACACAGTGCTCCAGCTGTGACCTCACCAAAGTTATATACAGCTGCAACGTGACCTCCCTGCTTTTGTAATCTACGACTCGTTTGATGAAGATAAGTGTCCCATATGCCTTTTTCACCTCCTATTAACCTTCCCTTCTGCCTTCAGAGACCTATAGACAAACAGGCCAAGGTCCCTTTGTTCCTCGGAGCTTCCCAGTGTCAGGCCATTCATTGAATAAGTACTTCTCATATTACTCCTTCCAAAGTGTATCCTCACACTTTTCAGGGTTAAATTCCATCCGCCCATTTGACCATCCCGTCTATATCTTCCTGTAACCAAGACACTCAACCTCACTGTTAACCAGCCGCCCAATCTTTGTGTCATCCGTTAACTTGCTGATCCTACCCCCCACACAGTCATCCATGTCGTTGATACAAATGATGTGTAATCGGGGACCCAGCACAGATCCCTGCGGTACACCACTGGACACTGGCTTCCAGTCGCTAAAACAACAGTCTGTCATCACCCCGTGTCTCCAACAACGAACACAGTTTTGAATCAAGTTACCCTCTGTCCCATGTGCATTTGTATTCTTGCCCTGAGGCTGCGAGACATCGCGAAGCTATTTCTCACTTTCTGCCAGGAGGATAGAGGAATGCAAACCGCTGTAGTATCCCAGAGGCATGGGTTCAGATTATGACCAGTCGGATATTACTCTGCCCAAATGGAGGCGGTAGCCACAGTCATGCACAGATGCGGGCCAGCCTTAACGTGCGCCTCAACGGGCAATAAATGCATCAGAACCCATCACACTGATGGGAAACATGATGTGGAGATGCCGGCGTTGGACTGGGGTGAGCACAGTACGAAGTCTTACAACACCAGGTTAAAGTCCAACAGGTTTGTTTCGATGTCACTAGCGTATGTACATACTCGTGCGACTCGGCCAACGTTGTCTACCTCATATGCTGCAGGAAAGGATGTCCCAAAGCGTGGTACATTGGCGAGACCATGCAGACGCTGCGACAACGAATGAACGGACATCGCGCAACAATCACCAGGCAGGAATGTTCCCTTCCAGTCGGGGAACACTTCAGCAGTCAAGGGCATTCAGCCTCTGATCTCTGGGTAAGCATTCTCCAAGGCAGCCTTCAGGATGCGCGACAACGCAGAATCGTCGAGCAGAAACTTATAGCCAAGTTCCGCACACATGAGTACGACCTCAACCGGGACCTGGGATTCATGTCACATTACATTCATCCCCCACCATCTGGCCTGCAAAATCCTACCAACTGTCCTGGCTTGAGACAATTCACACCTCTTTGACCTGGGGTTACCCCATCTCTGGATCTGTAAAGATTTAATCACCTGCTAATGCTCGCATTCCTAGCATTGTTTGGCATCTTTGAATCTGTCTATATATATGTTTCTGGAACCTCTTCATTCACCTGAGGAAGGAGCAGCGCTCCGAAAGCTAGTGACATCGAAACAAACCTGTTGGACTTTAACCTGGTGTTGTAAGACTTCGTACTGATGGGAAAGATAATCCTCCAAAGCCCTCACGCTTTTGATCAACTCTTAGAGGCCGGGAGACTGAAAGTGGTCTCGGATGAGTGGCTCTCGAAATGGGAAGCTAATATTATACTGGGAGACAGCCATGTGGAAATCTGTAAAGATATGAGGGAAAAGCCCGCGATAAGATGAACGAGACACGAAACGGTGCATGAATGTGTTGAGGAAGTAGAGGAGGACACCAGAGAGGCTTGGCGGAAGAACCATTAGTGAGACAAGGAGTGAGTGACTGATATGTGCATGGAGCAGGGAAGTATATGGGAGCAGAGCCCCGTACGGTATGTGCAGTATGTGCCAGCGACGCAAACAGTGCACCCTGGCGGGAATGGGCCGTTCCTGCAAGAGTAAAATGGGAAATCAGCCATGGCCTTTGCAGCCGCTGCTCTTTTGGTAGGAATAACATGGATTTGTAAATGGGCCACTGGAGTTGCCCAGGCTGTGGGACAAAGGAACAGAGAGGGTGCAGACGAGGAGGGATTGGAGATGTTGTGAATGATATAATACTAACTGAGCGTCGGAAGGCGTTTGTTTAAAGCCACTGGAATTTATTGCTAGCGCCTCGGGATCCCATCTCAACTCTGGTTGTAACCACCGACATTGATCTCCTCGCCATGGACACGGACATTGCTGACACAAAAAACAATGATGGCGTATATACTAATGTCACGCGGGTGTGTCGGAACACTGTAAATGTAACGAGAGACGTAAGGGGAAGGAGTGATACAGGTTTTTATTACGACAGGACCCAGGATGTATGCACAAACGGGACTTCATACGTTCCTGCGGGGCAGCTTGTACGAATCACCTGTAATTCGGAAATACAGAGGCCCTATATCAGTGGGGAAGCCAGGATCAAGGGAATTACAGGTGATCGGGAAAGCTGGGACACAGGACCCTTACCCCCCAGGCAAGGTGACATTGTTGTTTGAAATGGCAGATCAGGAAATGTTAAATACCCTCGACAACCCGAATCGCCGTTTCTAAAATACAAAGTTAGAGGGGACCGTTTAGAAATTCATTGTTTAAACCCCTGCCAGGCACCTAACCGTAGTAAAGATCAAGAGGTGATGTGCGAGAGATTGTCGGCTTTGTACCAGGGAAGGGGAGCAGGAGGCCGGTCTGCACAGGAGCCCGAGAATCGTGGGGGGGGGGGGGGCATATTGGAGGAAGCAGGGTCTCCACCAGATAATGGTAGGGATTAGACAGAAACCTACCACCACCACTGTGACACCGGCGAGCCCCGGCTGGGATACAACAACGAGCCCAAGGTGACCCCCAGGCCCGAATGCGATGAGCAAATCACTGGCCACAAATGGGACACGTGTGTGTCCTGACGCCCACTGACCAATCAGTGACAATAGTACCTGGATATGAACATGTGAAAGTTAAGGTTAATCTCACCAACCTACACCTACCAGCCGAGAGCTCCGGCCAGGGATTAATTGTGACCCTGGAGCGGGAAATTCTGGAGGGGAGTGGACTGAAAACGCGTCAGCGACAACAGAGAGGAAGAGTGGAACTTGCGGTTGGAGGATGTGGTGCAGGAGTTTCAACAGTTAATGCCCTTGACACTGCAGAGATTAGTGAAGAGATTGAGGTTATGAAAGGACCAATGAGAGCTGCAGTTACGGACATATACCAGGATGGCGGAACGGCTACAGACCTCAGCCAGCGACTCAATCAGCTCGTGTGGAAGGAACTTAAACAGTTGCAGCCATATCGGACAACGATTAACAAGTTAATTGACAGGCAGGGTGAGATTTCAATGAAAGTGCACAGGGTACAGGTATATGACATGTATTTAACATACGTGTTACAGAGTCGTCAGGCCAACCTACTCCAGCTGGATTCACAGCGAGTACATAATTGGGTGAGCAATGACCAATTGAAGGCTTGGATAAAAACGACCCACCCAACTCCTGAACTGCTGAGGGAATTGACGTTGGTCCGTCACGTTCCCTTTGAGAATGGTAACCACACCCTCCCAGTGGGAATGATGTTGCATATTCCCCGGGAAGGGGAGAACAGAACAGCACTCACCAGCTTCTCCAGGTGAACATTCCTATGGGAATGAGGTGTTGGTTCAACTAAAGGATGACCCTGAAAATGCAATGCAAAAGAGAGAGAGAATTTACTCCATCGACCTTGGGAAATGCAAAGGAAGTGGAACTAACTGGTTGTGCCCAGAGACGGCCATTAGTTCAGGAGATTACTGCGGGTACACTACATATGAGTTCTGCACGTTTGTGATCCAAAGTAAACAACCAGACTGTGTGTAACAGTGCTCAGTCCTTGCCTAATTACTGTATTCTGACGTCACATAGCAACTCTCCAAATCGTGGCATTGTGTGTGAATTGCCTGGGCATCATGTTGTTCTCACCAATTTACCTGAGGCAATTATAATTGGCCATCATGAGCTAACTCCATACATGAATCAGTCCATCGTGCAAGCAGATGACTTCGAGCGAACTGATGACCAACAGACTGACTGATACGTCCAGAAGGGATTTCTACGCCTCCCGCACTTGCACGCAGACTGGGAAGGACTCAAGAAGGAAGCAATACAGATTGACCATCTCTGGAACTAGGAGCGTGAGCCAATTAAAACTCTCACCGACAAGGCTGAGCAACTGTTTAAATCACAGAACTTGTTCCCCAAAATATGGAATTGGGGACTGAATACCAATATCCATCCATGGATACACATTATATCGCACATCGTTGTAATTCTGCAGCTGTTAGTACTGCTCGTCTTTCTTTTTTTTAAAGATATATTTTATTCAAGATTTTTTGGCCAAACATAACAGCACATAGTGTTTCCTTTACACAACAATAAAACAATATAAATAACAATGGCCAGTTTTAAACAAATAAATAAATAATATATGAACAAAATCAAAAACAAAACTAAATGGCAACTGCCTTGTCCACGATAAATACTCTCCAAAAATACAATCCAAGAATCCAATATACAATTACATATACCAAATACCTAGGCATATACAATAACATCCCTGAGAGTCCTTCTGATTCCTCCCCCCCTCCCCCCCCCCCCCCCCCCCCCCGGGTTGCTACTGCTATCTTCTTCTTTTCCATTCCCTCTATCTTTCTGTGAGGTATTCGACGAACGGTTGCCACCGCCTGCTGAACCCTTGAGCCGACCCCCTTAGAACGAACTTAATCCGTTCCAACTTTATAAACCCTGCCATGTCATTTATCCAGGTCTCCACACCCGGGGGCTTGGCTTCCTTCCACATTAACAATATCCTGCGCCGGGCTACTAGAGACGCAAAGGCCAAAACATCAGCCTCTTTCGCCTCCTGCACTCCCGGCTCTTCTGCAAACCCAAATATAGCCAGCCCCCAGCTTGGTTCGACCTCGACCCCCACTACCTTCGAAAGCACCTTTGCCACTCCCACCCAAATCCCCGGTAGTGCCGGGCATGACCAGAACATGTGGGTATGATTCGCTGGGCTTCTCGAGCATCTCGCACACCTCTCCTCTACTCCAAAAAATTTACTGAGCCGTGCTCCAGTCATATGCGCCCTGTGTAACACCTTAAATTGTATCAGGCTTAGCCTGGCACACGAGGACGATGAGTTTACCCTACTTAGGGCATCAGCCCACAGCCCCTCCTCAATCTCCTCCCCCAGCTCTTCTTCCCATTTCCCTTTCAGCTCATCTACCATGATCTCCCCCTCGTCCCTCATTTCCCTATATATGTCTGACACCTTACCGTCCCCCACCCATGTCTCTGAGATCACTCTATCCTGCACCTCCTGCATCGGGAGCTGCGGGAATTCCCTCACCTGTTGCCTCGCAAAGGCCCTCAGTTGCATATACCGAAATGCATTCCCTTGGGGCAACCCATATTTTTCCGTCAGCGCTCCCAGACTCGCAAACGTCCCACCTACGAACAGATCTCTCAATTGTGTTACCCCTGCTCTTTGCCATGCTCCAAATCCCCCATCCATTCTCCCCGGAACAAACCTATGGTTATTTCTTATCGGGGACCGCACCGAGGCTCCCGTCTTTCCCCTATGCCGTCTCCACTGCCCCCAAATTTTCAGTGTAGCCACCACCACCGGGCTTGTGGTGTATTTCTTCGGTGAGAACGGCAACGGCGCTGTCACCATAGCTTGTAGGCTAGTCCCCCTGCAGGACGCCCTCTCCAATCTCTTCCACGCCGCTCCCTCCTCTTCTCCCATCCAGTTACACACCATTGAGATATTGGCGGCCCAGTAGTACTCACTTAGGCTCGGTAGTGCCAGCCCCCCCTATCCCTACTACGCTGCAAAAGTCCCCTCCTCACTCTCGGGGTCTTCACGGCCCACACAAAGCTCATAATACCCTTCTCAATTCTTTTTTAAAAAGCCTTCGTGACCACCACTGGGAGGCACTGAAACACAAAAAGGAATCTCGGGAGGACCACCATTTTAACCGCCTGCAACCTCCCTGCCAGTGACAGGGACACCATGTCCCATCTCTTAAAGTCCTCCTCCATCTGCTCCACCAACCGCGTTAAATTTAGCCTATGCAATGTACCCCAATTCTTGGCTATCTGGATCCCCAAGTACCGAAAGTCCCTTGTTCCCTTCCTCAACGGTAAGTCCTATATTTCTCTGCTCTGCTCCGCTGGATGCACCACAAACAACTCACTTTTCCCCCTGTTCAATTTATACCCTGAAAAAACTCTAAACTCCCCAAGTATCCGCATTATCTCTGGCATCCCCTCCGCCGGGTCTGCCACATATAACAACAAATCGTCCGCATACAGAGATACCCGGTGTTCTTCTCCTCCCCTGAGTACTCCCCTCCACTTCCTGGAACCCCTCAATGCTATTGCCAGGGGCTCAATCGCCAGTGCAAACAATAATGGGACAGAGGACATCCCTGCCTCATCCCTCTATGGAGCCGAAAATATTCAGACCCCCGTCCATTCGTAACTACGCCCGCCATCGGGGCCCTGTACAGCAGCTGTACCCATCTGATATACCCATCTCCAAACCCGAATCTCCTCAGCATCTCCCACAAATAATCCCACTCCACTCTATCATATGCTTTCTCGGCATCCATCGCCACCACTATCTCCGCTTCCCCCTCTGGTGGGGGCATCATCATTACCCCTAGCAGCCTCCGTATATTCGTATTCATCTGTCTCCCCTTCACAAACCCAGTTTGGTCCTCATGGACCACCTTCGGGACACAATCCTCTATCCTCATTGCCATTACTTTGGCCAGAATCTTAGCGTCCACGTTCAGGAGGGAAATAGGCCTATAGGACCTGCATTGCAGCGGGTCTTTTTCCTTCTTTAGGAGGAGCGATATCGTTGCCTCTGACATAGTCGGGGGCAGCTGCCCCCTTTCCCTCGCCTCTTTAAAGGTTCTCATCAGTAGCGGGGCCAGCAAGTCCACATATTTCCTATAAAATTCAACTGGGAATCCGTCTGGTCCCGGGGCCTTCTCCGCCTGCATGCTCCTAATTCCTTTCACTACTTCCTCCGTTTCAATCTGTGCTCCCAGTCCCACCCTCTCCTCCTCCTCCACCTTAGGAAATTCCAGCTGGTTCAGAAAACTCATCATTCTCTCCTTCCCATCCGGGGACTAAGCTTCATATAATCTTTCATAGAATGCCTTGAACACTCCATTCACTCTCTCCGCTCCCCGCTCCATCTCACCCTCCTCATCTCTCACTCACCCTATCTCCCTCGCTGCTCCCCTTTTCCTCAGTTGGTGGGCCAGCAACCTGCTCGCCTGCTCCCCATATTCGTACTGTACACCCTGTGCCTTCCTCCACTGTGCCTCTGCATTACCCGTAGTCAGCAAATCAAATTCTACATGTAGCCTTTGCCTTTCCCTGTATAGTCCCTCCTCCGGTGCCTCCGCATATTGCCTGTCCACCCTCAGAAGTTCTTTCAGCAACCACTCCCGTTCCCTAATCTCCTGCTTTCCTTTATGTGCCCTGATTGATATCAGCTCCCCTCTAACCACTGCCTTCAGCGCCTCCCAGACCACTCCCATCTGGACCTCCCCATTATCATTGAGTTCCAAGTACCTTTCAATACACCCCCTCACCCTTAAGCACACCCCCTCGTCCGCCAATAGTCCCATGTCCATTCTCCAAGGTGGACGCTGTTCTTTTTCCTCCCCTATCTCCAAGTCCACCCAATGTGGAGCGTGATCCGAAATGACTATAGCCGTATACTCCGTCTCCGTCACCTTCGGGATCAGCGCCCTTCCCAAAACAAAAAAGTCTATCCGTGAATAAACTTTGTGGACATAGGAGAAAAACGAAAACACCTTACTCCTAGGTCTACTAAATCTCCAGGGATCTACTCCTCCCATCTGCTCCATAAAGTCCTTAAGCACCCCAGCTGCTGCCGGCCTCCTTCCGGTCCTGGACCTTGATCTGTCCAGCCCTGGTTCCAGCACCGTGTTAAAATCTCCACCCATTACCAGCTTCCCCGCCTCTAGGTCCGGGATACGTCCTAGCATGCGCCTCATAAAGTTGGCATCATCCCAGTTCGGGGCATATACGTTCACTAAGACCACCACCTCCCCCTGTAATTTGCCACTCACCATCACGTATCTGCCCGCACTATCCGCCACTATGGTCTTTGCCTCAAACATTACCCGCTTCCCCACTAGTATAGCCACCCCCCTGTTTTTCGCATCTAGTCCCGAATTAAACACCTGCCCCACCCATCCTTTGCGTAGTCTGACCTGGTCTATCAGTTTCAAATGCGTCTCCTGTGGCCTACCCACATCTGCCTTAAATTTCTTTAGGTGTGCGAGTACCCGTGCCCTCTTTATCGGCCCGTTCAGCCCTCTCACATTCCACGTGATCAGCCGGGTTGGGGGGCGCTTTAACCCCCCCCCACACCCCTTTGTCGACTAGCCATCCCCTTTTTTTAACCAGCTCCTCACCTGGTTCCCACGTAGCTGTGTCCCCCACAGGTGGCGCCCCCCCCCCCGCCCCGCCCACCCCACCCCATACCAGCTCCCCCTTCTCCCCAGCAGCAGCAACCAAGTTAACCCCCCCCACCCTCCCCCCCCCCCGCTAGATCCCCCACTAGCGTAATTGCACCCCCCATGTTGCTCCCAAAAGACAGCAAACTCTGGCCGACCTCGGCTTCCCCTGTGACCTCGGCTCGCACTGTGCGACACCCCCTCCTTCCTGCTTCCCTGTTCCCGCCATAATTGTCATAGCGCGGGAACAAAGCCCGCGCTTCCCTTTTGGCCCCGCCCCCAATGGCCGACGCCCCCAGCTCCTCCACCTCCCTCCCTCCCGCACAACAAGGGGAAGAGAGAAAAGTTACCGGGTCGCAGGATTAACAACTTAAAAATCATCTCTCCTCTCCCCCCTTTTCCCCCCTCTTCGCCCCCCATATTCGCCCCACCACTTTGTCTCAAACATTCTTTTTTTTAATATATAACCCACTTATTCCAATTTCTCTTCGACAATAAATGTCCATGCCTCATCCGCCGTTTCAAAGTAGTGGTGTTTCCCTTGATGTGTGGCCCACAGTCTTGCCGGCTGCAGCATTCCAAATTCGGCCTTACTTTTATGAAGCACCGCCTTGGCCCGATTAAAGCTCGCCCTCCTTCGCGCCACCTCCGCACTCCAATCCTGATATACGCGGATCACCGCGTTCTCCCACCTACTGCTCCGAGTTTTCTTTGCCCATCTGAGGACCATCGCTCTGTCCTTATATCGGAGAAATCTCACCACTATGGCTCGGGGAATTTCTCCAGCCCTCGGTCTTCGCGCCATAACTCGATAGGCTCCCTCCACCTCCAACGGACCCGTCGGGGCCTCCGATCCCATTAACGACTGCAGCATCGTGCTCACATATGCCCCAACGTCCGCCCCCTCTGCACCCTCGGGAAGACCAAGAATCCTTAAATTCTTCCTCCTCGCATTATTCTCCAGCACCTCCAGCCTTTCCACACACCTTTTATGGTGTGCCTCGTGCATCTCCGTCTTCACCACCAGGCCCTGTATATCGTCCTCGTTCTCGGCAGCCTTTGCCTTCACGACCCTAAGCTCCTGCTCCTGGGTCTTTGCTCATCCTTTAGCCATTCAATCGCCTGTAATATCGGGGCCAACAGCTCCTTCTTCATCTCCTTTTTAAGTTCTTCCACGCAGCGCTTCAAGAACTCGTGTTGTTCAGAGCCCCATATTAAACTGCCTCCTTCCGACGCCATCTTGGTTTTTGCTTGCCTTCCTTGCCGCTGCTCGAAAGGATCCACCGCAATCCGGCCACTTTCCTCTCCTTTTTCCATCCGTGTCCACGGGGGATTCCCTTCTGGTTTACCGCACAGTGCTTTTAGCCGTTAAAATTGCCGTTGGGGCTCTCATTAAGAGCCCAAAAGTCCGTTCCACAGGGAGCTGCCGAAAGGTGCGACTTAGCTGGTCATCGCCGCACCCGGAAGTCCCCTGATCGTCTTTCTTTGTGACACTCTGCCGCCTCAGGTGGCGAATGAGTAAATGGCAAAAGGACAGGTGTCCCCTAGAGAAAGAGGAAATGCTACGGCTCTTACCTAATGGCCATTCCACTCTTAAGCCTGAACCCAACAAGTTCAGTCTGTCTATTTAATGGTCTATCTTTGGAATAGCCAAGGGCCAAAATGGGGACTTAATGAGGGTCCTGAGTTGAGCCCGCTTAGAGCCTGAAAGCAAGGATAAGACTAGAATAGCTCTGCATAAGTTAGTTTATTGAGGACTGAAACTAATCATAGAAAATATACCCAGTACTCATTATCAACTTTTAAACATGTATTCTTCGAACATGGCAGTATCAAGTGCTTAAATTCTTGTGGCCGCAATGAATGATGGGATTTAAGCCAGCTAACCTGACCGCATTCCTGAGAAAGACAGAATCATACAGAAATAATGTGGTCAGGAGAAACACATCCAGAGGAAACAGTGCTTATCAGAAAGCCCAAACATCCCCTACTCAGACAGATAAAGGTACGGGGAGGAACCACGCTATGATAAGTGGAAATGGGAGTGAGGGTTACCGAAGGTTAGTAGACGAGGGGGGCCTTGAAGAACAACAGACAGCCAGTGGGCAGGACGTGCCTACACCATGAGCTGATCGCGCAGTTACCATGCTGCCTAAATTAAAATTCATTGGTCAAGGTCTAATCTATAGCTGCAAGGTTTGGATTGAGTCCAGCTGCGGCAGGGGGACTGATTTTTGGAAATTGTATACCTGTTGAACCGAGAAAAATGTAAAGCAGACTGGGTTCTGAGTCTAATCCAAATTACTCTCCCTCGTTCATTGACGAAGCTTGGAAAGTAAAGCCGACCTAACCAGAGTTACTGTACCTGTGAGACTTTGTGTTAGCGGAGCTATAATTAAGAGAGGAAATCCCCCACATCAGCTCAATACTCAGTCTGTAAAAACGCTCCTACAACACCGACATGAACTATTTGAACTTCCTCTCGAGTTTAATTGTGCCAGTTCCATGCATGCTCACACATGGAAATCTCCCTTCCCTGTAGATGATGGCAATGGTGTTGCAAAAAAAAAGCAAACTAATTTTCATCACAGGGATTCCCTCCGCCTTTCCCTCAATCTGCAAACTTTGGGAATCCCTCACTCCCTCCCACTAACTCCTGATGATGGATTGAAAGGAACAGAAGGATTTGGTAATCAAATATTCATCCTGTTCTCATACCTTATTAGTCGCTCATAACACGAAAGATAATCCTGTATCATATTTTCACTTCCATCGCGCATGTCTCCTGGTGCCAGAGCCGGGAACCGGGCAGGACTTTTCTCCAAAATTCGTGGATGGGCAAGATGAGTTTAATCCGCACATCACCCAGCCCTCAAAAGCTCTCCCAGGACAGGTACAGCATGGGGTTAGATACAGAGTAAAGCTCCCTCTACACCGCCCCATCAAACATTCCCAGGACAGGTACAGCACGCGGTTAGACACAGAGTAAAGCTCCCTCTACACCGCCCCCATCAAACACTCCCAAGACTGGTTCAGCACGGGATTAGATACAGAATAAAGCACCCTCTACATTGTCCTCATCAAACACTCCCAGGACAGGTACAGCACGGCGTTAGATACAGAGTAAAGCTCCCTCTACACTGTCCCTATCAAACACTCCCAGGACAGGTACAGCATGAGGTTAGATACAGAGTAAAGCTCGGTCTACACTGTCCCCATCAAACACTCCCAGGTCAGGTGTGTCAAGGGGTCAGATACAGAGTTAAGCTCCCTCATTACAGAATACACAATCCGTTTGCCTCTGATCTATGTCTCTCTCGCTCTCTCTCACTCCCTGAATTTCTATCTGTCTGTCACTCTCTCCCTATCTCTCTCTGTCTCTCATTCTGACTCTCACTCTCATTTTGTCTCTCTCTGTCTGTGCGTCTCCATCTGTCTCTCTCACTCTGTCTCTCTCGGTCCCTGTATCTCTTTGCCTGGCTGTCTACCCTCCCCCCCCCCTCCTCTCTCTCTCTCCCTCTCTCTCTCCCTGTATCTCTTCGCCCCTATCTTTCTCTCAATCTTTCTCTCTCTCTCTCTCTTAATCTCTACCTCTCTCTCTCGGTCTTTCAGTAATCACTTTTCGCTCACTGATCGGCTACAGGAAACATTCTGAGTTGTCTCCGCTCTCTGCTCAGTAGTGATTAAAGGGTTAATTTAAACTCTTTTGAGTCCAACCCAACAAAAGACAGGAAACAAACTGAGGCACAAAGCTTAAAGGGCCGCTCCTGTTAGGGGTCCTACCCGAACGGAACCACGATCAACAGAAACTTAAAAAAAAAACATCAACGAGAGTGCAGTTAAAGGATTGAATAAAGCCCCCCAAACCCTGCGGTGCCCACCGGGCACGGGACGCGTGCATGGTGCAGATCAGCAGCGTGGGGCTGAAGTGCAAACAAACCTTCAACAAAAGATTCAACAGAAAACTAAAGGTGGAGTGCAGCCAATAACAGGTAAGATAGACATGGTCCGCGCCCTCCACAAGGCCGCACACACGGCAGGTTCTTGGGAGTCCATGAACCGGTGCATTCGGTAGTTGTCCGGCGCTGCTGCGCCCTCCACACCAGCTCCCCAAGATTGAGGGCGGTGGGGGGATTTCTCCATAGAGGGACCTCCAGTGGGGATCTCCACCGCTGCACTGCAACAAGCCGCACCATGGCGTGCCCGGGGCGAGGGTGAGGAGGTGAAGGGTGTGCAGCAGCAGCCCGGCGAGGGAACCCCTCCACGCAGAGCGAATAGGCACAGAGCGCATTTCCGCTAGGCGGCTGGGATTGTGGGGCACCAGCCCCCGAGGGTCGGGGACTGGGGCCAATGTGGAATTCCGTCCGAACAGGGCTCACTCAGACGGGACACCACCGCACACCTGCGCATCCTCCAGGCCGCGAGTGCCATCAGGTCCGAGTACAACCGGTTTGAGGTGTCGGATGGAATTGGCCGTCAGCTGGGCGTCCACCGCCGCACGTTGTGCTAACTCATGAGGTGTCATCCAGCCCATCCCTCCGCCACCCAGCACGTCCCCGACCCTGGTCACCCCGGCATCCACGGCTCTGTCCTCCGCCACCCAGCACGTCTCCGACCCTGGTCACCCCGGCATCCACGGCTCTGTCCTCCGCCACCGAGCACGTCCCCGACCCTGGTCACCCCGGCAGACACAGCTCGCTCCTCCGCCACCCAGCACGTCCCCGACCCTGGTCACCCCGGCAGACACAGCTCGCTCCTCCGCCACCCAGCACGTCCACGACCCTGGTCACCCCGGCAGACACAGCTCGCTCCTCCGCCACCCAGCACGTCCCCGACCCTGGTGACCCCGGCATCCACGGCTCGGTCCTCCGCCACCCAGCACGTCCCCGACCTTGGTCACCCCGGCACCCACAGCTCGCTCCTCCGCCACCCAACACGTCCCCGACCCTGGTCACCCCGGCAGCCACAGCTCGCTCCTCCGCCATCCACTCGAAATGGTGGAGGTGCGGATTCCGGAGCCTCTACTTGTAACGGGGGTGGGGGGGGAAGGGGGGTGAGCTGCGGCACAAGGTGGCCATGTTCCAGAAGCTCCTGGTAAAAGACAGGCAGCGACTGCAGAGGGTAAGAAGACCCTGCAGATCTATGAACGGGAGCTGCATGTCATAATTCAGGCCGAGCACTTGGCGGAAGAAATGCGCCGCCAGGGTACAGATTCCGGAGGTGGCTCAAAGTAAAGGTGTCGCTGCAGGGTCTGAAGGCAGACGTTCGCCACAGACACACGCACAAACATACACACACACACTCACCCAGACCCACACTGTCACTCAACACACACACACATACATTCAACAAATACACTCACAAACACACACTCACACAGACTTACACATGTTCCCCAACACTCTCAAAAACACACGCTAAAAGAACTCATAAACACACACACACAAAACACACACATGCTCACGCAAACATGCAGTCAAAATACACATGCAATCTCACACACAGAAATAGTTTGAATCATATCTCTAAAGGACAATTTGCGACAGTAACTCACCAATCTTATTTACTACACCCGGTGTATTCACACACACGCGCACAGTGACCCTGATTTAGATTCTGTTACATTTCCCCTTTACTGTGCCCCCACTAATAACTCGACTACTTCCTACTTTATAGCTGCCTATCTCTGCCAGTATAGTTTCCCTTGTGTAATATCCAGGTTCCCAGACCACCTGCCCAGATTCACCTTCCGCGACCAGTGTGCTCTGCAGCCATTCAGTGACGTCGCTGACCCTGGTGACAGGGAGGTAATAAACCATCCTGAATACAGCTGCAGAATGGGCTGCCCAATCCCCGAATTAACAGATCTCCGATCACTATTGCTCTTCCAGCCTTCTTCCTGTCTCCAGGTGCTCAGCTACATGATTAAGGCAGCACGGTAGCCTTCTGGAAAGCAGAATTGCTTCACAGCTCCAGGGTCCCAGGTTCGATTCTGGTTTGGGTCACTGTCTGTGCGGAGTCTGCACATCCTCCCCGTGTGTGCGTGGGTTTCCTCCGGGTGCTCCGGTTTCCTCCCACAGTCCAACGATGTGCGGGTTAGGTGGATTGGCAATGATAAATTGCCCTTAGTGTCCAAAATTGCCCTTAGTGTTGGGTGGGGTTACTGGGTTATGGGGATAGGGTGGCGGTGTTGACCTTGGGTAGGGTGCTCTTTCCAAGAGACGGTGCAGACTCGATGGGCTGAATGGCCTCCTTCTGCACTGTAAATTCTATGATAATCTATGATAATCAGCCAGAGAGATGTTCCTGGCTGCAAGAGACAGATCATCCCCCGCCCTCATCTACATTCAGGACTGGGTGGAGAGTGGGATGCCCACAAGGAAACTCCTGCTCCACATGTCTGCTTCTTATCGGCTGTCCTGGACAGGAGGAGCGTCCCGGAGTTCCCACACACCAGAGTGTTATGTGTCAGGGTTTAAGAACTCCAAAGTCTATTATGGAATTCACCTGACCTAAAACGTTCTGTTGAATTTGGCTAGGATGACCACAAGAGCCTTCACTTCAGGTGTTATTCAACAGACATCCCAGACTCTTTAATCAAACTCATCTTTATTCTGAGAACTTAGTGAACATTTATATATAAGCAAACAGCAAGAGGTTTGTTTTATCAATTACAAACATAAAGGCACCCCACAGCTACTGTAATCTATGTATAACACTTAATGAATTCCCCCTTAACTGTTCCAATTTTTTAAAAAAAACCGTAAACCAATCCCCCACCTTTTCAAGGGCGTGGCCCAGCACTCTGCCTTCTCACTTGAATAAAACTGGCTTTCCCTGAGATTCTGACCCCGTCTCACCAGCAGGTTTAAACCCTTCCAGAAAGCAAACTATATCTGTAAGTTACCAAAACAGCAGGTAACTATAATCATTGTTTTTATTTACTGGAACAGATATTTAAAATGAAAATAGAGAGAGACAGGCTAAAAACCTTTCTTCTCCTGTCTGAGTCCACAGCAGTCAAATGTGAAATTGAAACCAAAAAAAACAGTTCACAGAGCCACAGCCCAGCTCCAGCCAGAAAAATGACAACACTGAAGCAACGTCATGAGACGGAAACCTTTTTTAGAGGGTCACTCCCATGACAATAGGGGTGTGATTTCCAGGGGAGCGAGGTGCCCTGTGCCACCCCTATCTGTCATCCCACTGTCCCTCCCTCAGCAGCGGTGGACTGTGGTTATGATGATTGCCCTGGCCTGGGCACCGCAGGGATTGACAAACAGGCAGAGGTCACTCAGGAGTTTGGGCCATGCCTTATCAGAGCAAGTAACCATTAAATCCTGGCTCAATAACGGCACTTTCCCAATGGAGGAACGGACTGCATGGGTCTGAGTCGGAGAGTCACCATTCAATCCCCAAACTATTCGCAGATGTCAGTGGAATCACCCAGAGAAACACAATGACAATTGGAACTAAATCACTGAATGGTCACAGTTACAGAGGCGGCAACACCCCAGAGTGCAGTGGAAACACCCAGAGAAACACGCTGACAATTGGAAATGAATCACTGAATGGTAACAGTTACAGAGGCAGCTAAACACCAGAGTGCAGTGGAACCACCCAGAGAAACACACTGACAATTGGAACTGAATCACTGAATGGTCACAGTTACAGAGGCAGCTACACCCCAGAGTGCAGTGGAACCACCCAGAGAAACACACTGACAATTGGAACTGAATCACTGAATGGTCACAGTCGAGTGATGGGTGTCACTGAAACAATGTGAGATCTGGAGATGGGATTGGTGGTGTTTGAGTGGACGGCGTCCTTTCTGTTATTGTTAGTTGATCAATGTGATCAACACAGTTCAGTATTTGGAAAGAGGTCACTTCATCAAAATAATATTTTCCATCATTGAACTCAATGTCGTAATCTCTTTGTTCATACGTTTAAAAATAGATTGAAGGATTTTGCAACCTCACTATCCCTGAGGTGGTTCCACGGGGTATAAATTAAAGACTTTGTGAATGTAGAACCTCAGAGTTTAAGACAGAGACTGTCAGCAGCACGAAGGGAAACATCACTTCACACTGAACATGCTTTATCCAATTGAAATTGCTGAGAAAATATTCTACCCAAGCATTGCTATTGTTGGAGTTCCTGGTAAGTGGCTATCACCATTGAAGTTGTGGAAATCTGTGTGTGAGCAGCTCTCTGATTTTAAACTGTGTCTGAAAATGTTTAATACTGATCTTGTGTTCACTGTTACACAGACACTTGATCAACGATATCATTGTCTTCCTGTTGGGAGCCATTTTAACTCAGCACCTTGTCGCCCTGCCCGCACGTCTGTCCTTGGCCTGCTGCAAGGTTCCAATGAAGCCCGACTCGAGCTGGAGGAGCAGCATCTCATCTTCCAATGAGGCGCGTTACAGCCCTCAGGACTCAGCATTGAGTTCAACAACTTTAAACTGGGACCTTTCTGCTCCACCTTATCGCCCTTGTTTTGTTATAATCCGTTTATTAATCTAATGCAACGGGTCCAAATCTGGAGAGGGTCGATTGCTGACAATGGAATCCTGGGGAAAGTCCAATGCTAGAGAGGGAATATTACTGAGAAAAGATTGTCAGGGATAGTTTCTAAACCGGGAGAGGATGTATTCCCGGGAATAACGGGGATGTTCGGAACCTGACAATGGAATGCTCCTGGGACAGGGCACCTTACGATTGGCTGAACCTGGAAAGGGTGTACCCTGGGAATGTCCTGGAGACTGGACAGGCTCTATTAGCCCCATGATTATGAAATCAACTCCATCAGGATTCCTGTCCAGGGAACGGTTCAATCCGGGGTGTGGTCCAATAATTGGGAGTGTTGCAGGATGAAAATCTCTGTTATATTTCTATCCTCCTTGTGAAACATGGCCAGGCTGAGTTAATCCTGTAAATCAGATTGAATGAGAAATGTAACCTCCCCCAAAAGTATTTGAATTGTGAACATTTTCCTACCACTGCCATCAAACTGACAAGGCTGCAATCATTTTCAGCCTTCCTCTTCTTAAAACTGAAGTCACATTTGCTACCTTCCTCTGCAATTTTAATCACTGTACCCACATCTCTTCCAGCCCTCCCCCCCCCCCCCACCCCCGCCCCCCCCCCTCCCCCACCACCACCACCCAGTTTATAGTTTGTGAGCTCTTGTACTTACTGTCGATTCAGACACAGAGAAGGTTTAATCCGTAATTTATCGGCTCTTCTTCCTTCTCTCTTTGACAGTTAATTTACTGGGAATTGTGATTCTATTTCGGGGAAAGTGTGGCCTCACTACCTGCACCACTCGCTACCTGGTGGCCATGGCAATGGCGGATCTGCTGTTTATTATCACTCAGGCCATACTGAGCTTCATCAATGATTATTATTTCCCCGGGAGTTTCCTGTCCTTCACCTCTGTGTGTCGTGTTAACAATGTCCTGCTGTCTGCATCCAGAGACTGTTCTGTCTGGTTCACCCTCACTTTCTCCTTTGATCGATTTGTGGCTATTCGCTGTCAGAAACTGAAAACTAAATATTGCACTGGGAAAACTGCGGCGGTGGTTCTGTCAACAAACGGCCTCCTGCTCTGTGTAAAAAACATCCCCATGTACTTTACATATGAACCTGGAGTGATCATCGATAACGTTCAGTGGTTCTGCCAGACAAAGGGAAGCTTTTTCACTGATCCCGTGTGGTTTGTATTTCTCTGGTTTGATCGGGTTTTAACCCCATTGATCCCATTCTTTTCAATCCTGTTAATCAACGCTCTGACAGTCAGACACATTTTACTCACCAGTCGAGTCCGGAAGGCACTTAGGGCTGAGCGTCAGGGAGAGAATCACAGGGACCCAGAGATGGAGAGCAGAAGAAAGTCAATGATTTTACTCTTCAGCATCTCCGGAGCTTTCATTCTCCTCTGGACGGTATATGTTGTAACATTTTTCTATTTGTATATGAGTGGATTATATTACCTCACCATTCCCCAATATAATTTACAACAAGTCGGATATATGCTGCAGGGTTTAAATTGCTGCACAAACACATTTATTTACATGGTGACTCAGTCCAGGTTCAGGGAGCAGATCAAGATCATGGTGAAATATCCGGTTATACCAATTATTAAATTAATCAATAAACGTAACTGACTGATACCCCAAAGCCAATCAGGAGCTCCAGCTGCTGAATGACTGCCCCTGAGCCAATCAGGAGCTTCTGCAGCCGAAAGTCAGCAGCTCAGCCAATCAGAGACTCCGCTTTCATACTGTCGTCAGGTCCATCCCATCACGGAGATTTCCGTGTGAGACACAGAAGGTTCAACCAATCAGAGAGCTCAGTCTATGACTGGTAAACGCCGCAACCTATCAGGGAGTCTGAACCCAATAATGATTCAATCCTATTGGACAGGAATGTTGAGCCTTGTGATGACAGTTTCTGAGGAACTTTGTAAGGTTAAGTTACACGACCGTGAAAACACACACACACATACATGCACACACATTAATACATACACACACACTCACAGACAGGCACAAACACACAAAGACACACACACACATTATCTGAAAAGGAAGAATGTGCAGGGTGACGGCGAGAAGGCAGGGGAGTGGCATTCGCTGAACTGCTCATTGGGAGAGCTGGGACAGACACGGTGGGCCGAATGGCCTCCTTTGCACTGGAACAATTGTGTGATCCAGTGATGGGATGGACAGACTGAGAGAGGAAATATGAAGGTCGATAGACAATGGTTCCTGACCGAGACTCTACAACCAGCAAGAAATATTGATTTCCATCAATCTGATCAGTTTCCATTGTTCTCCTGACAACTTTGATCAAATTCTCCCTGAAACTCCAAAATTCCCCATAATACAACCATGGTTTGTATCTCCATATCTGCGTCTGTGTCACATTTAATGTACAAACATTACCTTGGAGAGGAGAGAACACTGTGATGAATGTCTCAGTACTTTGCTGACTGATGTTTATGGATTTTATTTCCAGATTCCCAGACAGAGAAAGAGAGATGGAGAGATCAACAGATGACACATGGAGAGAGTGAGTGTGAGAAAGACATTGAGAGAGGTAGAAAATGTTTCCCTGTTTCTGCTCCCATTTAAACTTGGTGACATTTAGTTTATTTGTTCTCTCCTCGCCTTATTGTCCAAAACACATCAGTTCCTCTTTCTGTCCGTTTCATTGAAATTCCCTCTGTGACTTTTCCAGAATACAAATAAATGCCTTGTGGAAAATGACGAGGAGCCTCGGCAGTGCGGATGGGAAGGAGTGACTGGATAGCAACAGGAAAAACTGAATACTTTGCAAAACGACATTGATTTTAACTTGAAGCAATAAGTTCTCCACATCTTCACTGTCCAATCACAACACTCAGAGATGGTGCCCCACAGGAGAAGATACAGAGGCAAGTTACGTCCACACTGTCCCCATCAAACACTGGCAGCAAAGGTACAGGATGGGGTTACACACCGATTAATGTTCCCACGACAGGGTCCTCATCAAACACCCCCAAAACTGGTATTTCCTGGAGTTCAATACAGATTGAAGCTCCCACGACAGTGTCCCCATCAAACACCCCCAACACTGGGACATCCTGGGGTTAAACACAGATTAAAGCTCCCTCTCAGAATCACAGACTAATACAGTAGAAAAGAGACACTTCGGCCCATCGAGTCTTCACCGTCACATCAAAAAAACACCTGACCTACCTTCCTAACCCCATTTCGCAGCACGGCCCATCGCCTTGAACGTTAAGTCGTGCCGAGTACTCATCCATAATGAGAATAAATGTTTAAAGGATGTGAGGCAACCTGCCTCTCCACCCTCCCAGGCAGTGCATTCATGAGCCTCACCACCCTCTGAGTAAAAAATGTCCCTCACCTTGAACTTGTGTCCTCTCGTGACTGACCATTCAACTAAGGAGAACAACTGCTCCCTGTCCAACCTGTCCGTGCCCCTCATAATTCTGTACACCTCGAGCAGGTCCCCCCCTCAGTCTTCTCTGCTCCACCGAAAACAACCCAAGCCTATCCCTCTCTTCACAACTGAAGTGTTCCATCCCAGGAAGCATCCTGGTGAATCGCCTCTGCACCCCCTCCAGTGCAATCACATCCTTCCTATAATGTGGCGACTAGAATTGCATACAGTGCTCCAGCTGTGACCTCACCAAAGTTCTATACAGCTTCAACGTGACCTCCCTGCTTTTGTAATCTTCGACTCATTTGATGAAGACAAGTGTCCCATATGCCTTTTTCACCTCCTATTAACCTGCCCTTCTGCTTTCAGAGATCTATAGACAAACAGGCCAAGGTCCCTTTGTTCCTCGGAGCTTCCCAGTGTCTGGCCATTCATTGAATACGTCTTTCTCATATTACTCCTTCCAAAGTATATCCTCACACGTTTCAGGGTTAAATTCCATCCGCCCATTTGACCATCCCGTCTATATCTTCCTGTAACCAAGACACTCAACCTCACTGTTAACCAGCCGCCCAATCTTTGTGTCATCCATTAACTTGCTGATCCTACCCCCCACACAGTCATCCATGTCGTTGATACAAATGATGTGTAATCGGGGACCCAGCACAGATCCCTGCGGTACACCACTGGACACTGGCTTCCAGTCACTAAAACAACAGTCTGTCATCACCCCGTGTCTCCAACAACGAACACAGTTTTGAATCAAGTTACCCTCCGTCCCATGTGCATTTGTATTCTTGCCCTGAGGCTGCGAGACATCGCTAAGCTATTTCTCACGTTCTGCCAGGAGGATAGAGGAATGCAAACCGCTGTAGTAGACCAGAGGCATGGGTTCAGATTATGACCAGTCGGATATTACTCTGCCCAAATGGAGGCAGTAGCCACAGTCATGCACAGATGCGTGCCAGCCTTAACGTGCGCCTCAACGGGCAATAAATGCATCAGAACCCATCACACTGATGGGAAACATGATGTGGAGATGCCGGCGTTGGACTGGGGTGAGAACAGTACAAAGTCTTACAACACCAGGTTAAAGTCCAACAGGTATGTTTCGATGTCACTAGCTTATGTACACACTCGTGCGACTCGGCCAACGTTGTCTACCTCATACGCTGCAGGAAAGGATGTCCCAAAGCGTGGTACATTGGCGAGACCATGTAGACGCTGCGACAACGAATGAACGGACATCGCGCAACAATCACCAGGCAGGAATGTTCCCTTCCAGTCGGGAAACACTTCAGCAGTCAAGGGCATTCAGCCTCTGATCTCCGGGTAAGCGTTCTCCAAGGCGGCCTTCAGGATGCGCGACAACGCAGAATCGTCGAGCAGAAACTTATAGCCAAGTTCCGCACACATGAGTGCGGCCTCAACCGGGACCTGGGATTCATGTCGCATTACATTCATCCCCCACCATCTGGCCTGCAAAATCCTACCAACTGTCCTGGCTTGAGACAATTCACACCTCTTTGACCTGGGGTTACCCCATCTCTGGATCTGTAAAGATTTTATCACCTGCTAATGCTCGCATTCCTAGCATTGTTTGGCATCTTTGAATTTGTCCATATATGTGTTTCTGGAACATACCTCTTCATTCACCTGAGGAAGGAGCAGCGCTCCGAAAGCTAGTGACATCGAAACAAACCTGTTGGACTTTAACCTGGTGTTGTAAGACTTCGTACTGATGGGAAAGATAATCCTCCAAAGCCCTCACGCTTTTGATCAACTCTTAGAGGCCGGGAGACTGAAAGTGGTCTCGGATGAGTGGCTCTCGAAATGGGAAGCTAATATTATACTGGGAGACAGACATGTGGAAATCTGTAAAGATATGAGGGAAAAGCCCGCGATAAGATGAACGAGACACGAAACGGTGCATGAATGTGTTGAGGAAGGAGAGGAGGACACCAGAGAGGCTTGGCGGAAGAACCATTAGTGAGACAAGGAGTGAGTGACTGATATGTGGATGGAGCAGGGAAGTATATCGGAGCAGAGCCCCGTACGGTATGTGCAGTATGTGCCAGCGACGCAAACAGTGCACCCTGGTGGGAATGGGCCGTTCCTGCAAGAGTAAAATGGGAAACCAGCCCTGGCCTTTGCAGCCGCTGCTCTTTTGGTAGGAATAACCTGGATTTGTAAATGGGCTACTAGAGTAGCCCAGGCAGTGGGACAAAGGAACAGAGAGGGTGCAGACGAGGAGGGATTGGAGATGTTGTGAATGATATAATACTAACTGAGCGCCGGAAGGCGTTTGTTTAAAGCCACTGGAATTTATTGCTAGCGCCTCGGGATCCCATCTCAACTCTGGTTGTAACCACCGACATTGATCTCTTCGCCATGGACACGGACATTGCTGACACAAAAAACAATGATGGCGTGTGTACTAATGTCACGCGGGTGTGTCGGAACACTGTAAATGTAACGAGAGACGTAAGGGGAAGGAGTGATACAGGTTTTTATTACCACAGGACCCAGGATGTATGCACAAACGGGACTTTATACGTTCCCGCGGGGCAGCTTGTACGAATCATCTGTAATTCGGAAATACAGAGGCCCTATATCAGTGGGGAAGCCAGGATCAAGGGAATTACAGGTGATCGGGAAAGCTGGGATCCAGGACCCTTACCCCACCCCCGCCCCCAGGCAAGGTGACATTGTTGTTTAAAATGGCAGATCAGGAAATGTTAAATACCCTCGACAACCCGAATCGCCGTTTGTAAAATACAAAGTTAGAGGGGACCGTTTAGAAATTCATTGTCTGAATCGGGGGGGGGGGGGGGGGGGGGTATTGGAGGAAGCAAGGTCTCCACCAGATAATGGTAGGGATTAGGCAGAAACCTACCACCACCACTGTGACACCGGCGAGCCCCGGCTGGGATACAACAACGAGCCTAAGGTGACCCCCAGGACCGAATGCGATGAGCAAATCACTGGCCACAAATGGGACACGTGAGTATCCTGACGCCCACTGACCAATCAGTGACAATAGTACCTTGATATGAACATGTGAAAGTTAAGGTTAATCTCACCAACCTACACCTACCAGCCGAGAGCTCCGGCCAGGGATTAATTGTGACCCTGGAGCGGGAAATTCTGGAGGGGAGTGGACTGAAAACGCGTCAGCGACAACAGAGAGGAAGAGTGGAACGTGCGGTTGGAGGATGTGGAGCAGGAGTTTCAACAGTTAATGCCCTTGACATTGCAGAGATTAGTGAAGTGATTGAGGTTGTGAAAGGACCAATGAGGGCTGCAGTTCAGGACATATACCAGGATGGCGGAACGGCTACAGACCTCAGCCAGCGA
This sequence comes from Scyliorhinus torazame, assembly GCF_047496885.1. Lineage (NCBI taxonomy): Eukaryota > Metazoa > Chordata > Chondrichthyes > Carcharhiniformes > Scyliorhinidae > Scyliorhinus > Scyliorhinus torazame. Next base: position 5,529,128 of record NC_092725.1, on the reverse strand, counting down.
CTCAATCAGCTCGTGTGGAAGGAACTTAAACAGTTGCAGCCATATCGGACAACGATTAACAAGTTAATTGACAGGCAGGGTGAGATTTCACAGAACGTGCACAGGGTGCAGGTATGTAACATATATGTAACACACGTGTTACAGAGTGTTCAGGCCAACCTACTACAGCTGGATTCACAGCGAGTACATAATTGGGTGAGCAATGACCAATTGAAGGCTTGGATAAAAACGGCCCACCGAGCTCCTGAACTCCTGAGGGAATTGACGTTGGTCCGTCACGTCCCTTTGAGAATGAGAACCACACCCTCCTAGTGGGAATGGTGTTGCATATTCCTCGGGAAGGGGAGAACAGGACAGCACTCACCAGCTTCTCCAGGTGAACATTCCGATGGGAATGAGGTGTTGGTTCAACTAAAGGATGTCCCTGAAAATGCAATCCAAAAGAGAGAGAGAGTTTACTCCATCGACCTTGGGAAATGCAAAGGAAGTGGAACTAACTGGTTGTGCCCAGAGACGGCCATTAGTTCAGGAGATTACTGCAGGTACACTACATATGAGTTCTGCACGTTTGCGGTCCAAATTAAACAGCCAGACTGTGTGTAACAGTGCTCAGTTCTTGCCTAATTACTGTATTCTGACGTCACATAGCAACTCTCCAAATCGTGGCATTGTGTGTGAATTGCCAGGGCATCATGTTGTTCTCACCAATTTACCTGAGGCTATTATAATTGGCCATCATGAGCTAACTCCATGCAGGGATCTGCCCATCGTGCAAGCAGATGACTTCGAGCGAACTGATGACCAACAGACTGACCGATACGTCCAGAAGGGATTTCTACGCATCCCGCACTTGCACGCAGAGTGGGAAGGACTCAAGAAGGAAGCCAAACAGATTGACCATCTCTGGAACAAGGAGCGTGAGCTGATTAAAACGACAAGGCTGAGGAACTGTTTAACTCACAGAACATGTTCCCTAAAATATGGAATTGGGGACTGAATACCAATATCCATCCATGGATACACATTATATCGCACATCGTTGTAATTCTGCAGCTGTTTGCACTGATTGTCTTTCTTTGTGACACCCTGCCGCCTCAGGTGGCGAAAGAGTAAATGGCAGAAGGACAGGTGTCCCCTAGATAAAGAGGAAATGCTGCGGCTCTTAGCTAATGGCCATTCCACTCTTAAGCCTGAACCCAACAAGTTCAGTATGTCTATTCACTGGTCTTTCTTTGGAATAGCCAAGGGCCAAAATGGGGGACTTAAGGGGGGTCCTGAGTTGAGCCCGCTTAGAGCATGAAAGCAATGATAAGACTCGAATTGCTCTGCATAAGTTTGTTTATTGAGGACTGAAACTAATCATAGACAATATACCCAGTACTCATTATCAACTATTAAACATGTATTCTTCGAACATGGCAGTATCAAGCGCTTAAATTCTTGTGGCCGCAATGAATGATGGGATTTAAGCCAGCTAACTTGACCGCATTCCTGAGAAAGACAGAATCATACAGAAATAATGTGGTCAGGAGAAACACATCCAGACGAAACAGTGCTTGTCAGAAAGCCCAAACATCCCCTACTCCGACAGATAAAGGTACAGGGAGGGACCACGCTATGATAAGTGGAAATGGGAGTGAGGGATACCGAATGTTAGTAGACGAGGGGGGCCTTGAAGAACAACAGACAGCCAGTGGGAAGGACATGCCTACACCATGAGCTGATCGCGCAGTTACCATGCTGCCTAAATTAAAATTCATTGGTCAAGGTCTAATCTATAGCTGCAAGGTTTGGATTGAGTCCAGCTGCGGCAGGGGGACTGATTTTTGGAAATTGTATACCTGTTGAACCGAGCAAAATGTAAAGCAGACTGGGTTCTGAGTCTAATCCAAATTACTCTCCCTCGTTCATTGACGAAGCTTGGAAAGTAAAGCCGACCTAACCAGAGTTACTGTCTCTGTGAGTCTTTGTGTTAGCGGAGCAATAATTAAGAGAGGAAATCCCCCACATCAGCTCAATACTCAGTCTGTAAAAACGCTCCTACAACACCGACATGAACTATTTGAACTTCCTCTCGAGTTTAATTGTGCCAGTTCCATGCATGCTCACACAGGTAAGCTCCCTTCCCTGTAGATGATGGCAATGGTGTTGCAAAATGAATAAGCAAACAAACTTTCATCACAGGGATTCCCTCCCCCTTTCCCTCAATCTCCAAACTTTGGGAATCCCTCACCCCCTCCCACTAACTCATGATGATTGATTTAAAGGAACAGTAGGATTTCATCCTGTATTCATCCTGTTCTCATACCTTATTAGTCGCTCGTAACACGAAAGATAATCTTGTATCATATTTTCACTTCCATCGCGCATGTCTCCTGGTGCCGGAGCCGGGAACCGGACAGGAATTTTCTCCAAAATTCGTGGATGGGCAAGATGAGTTTAATCCGCACATCATCCAGCCCTCAAAAGCTCTCCCAGGATATGTACAGCAGGGCGTTAGATACAGAGTAAAGCTCCCTCTACACTGTCACCATCAAACACTCCCAGGACAGGTAGAGCACGGGGTTAGATACAGAGTAAAGGTCCCTCTACACTGTCACCATCAAACACTCGCAGGACAGGTACAGCACGGGGTTAGATACAAAGTATTGATCCCTCTACACTGCCCCATCAAACATTCCCAGGAGAGGAACAGCACGGTGTTAGATACGTTGTAAAGCTCTCTCTACACTGTCCCCATGAAACACTCCCAGACCAGGTACAGCACGGTGTTAGATGCAGAGTAAAGCTCCCTCTACACTGTTCCCATCAAACATTCCCAAGACAGGTATAGCACGGGGATAGATACAGAGTAAAGCTCCCTCTACACTGTCACCATCAAACACCCCCAGGACAGGTACAGCACGGGGTTACATACAGAGTAAAGCTCCCTCTCCACTGTCCCAATCAAACACAGCCAGGACAGGTACGGCACGAGATTAGATACAGAGTAAAGCACCCTCTACACTGTCCTCATCAAACACTCCCAGGACAGGTACAGCACGGGGTTAGATACAGAGTAAAGCTCCCTCTAAACTGTCCCCATCAAACACTCCCAGGACAGATACAGCACGGGGTTAGACACAGAGAAAAGCTCCCTCTACACTGACCCCATCAAACACTCCCAGGACAGGTACAGCACGGGATTAGATACAGAGTAAAGCTCCCTCTAAACTGTCCCCATCAAACACTCCCAGGGCAGATACAGCACGGGGTTAGACACAGAGTAAAGCTCCCTCCACACTGTCAACATCAAATACTCCCAAGACAGGTACAGCACCGGGTTAGATACAGAGTAAAGTTCCCTCTACACTGTCACCATCAGACACTCCCAGGACAGGTACAGCACGGGGTTAGATGGACAGAAAAGCACCCTCTACACTGTCCGCATAAAACACTCCTAGGACAGGTACAGCACGGGGTTAGATACAGAGTAAAGCTCTCGCTACACTGTCAGCATCAAACACTCCCAGGACAGGAGCGGAACGGGGTTAGATCCAGAGTAAAGCCGCATCTACACTGTCTCCTCAAACACTCGCAAGGCTTGTAAAACACGGGGATAGATACAGAGTAAAGCTCTCTCCACATTGTCCCCATCAACACTCCCAGGTCAGGTACAGCACGCGGATAGATACAGAGCAAAGCTCGCTCTACGCTGTCGCCATCAAACTCTCCCAGGACAGGTGCAGCACGAGGTAGATACAGAGTAAAGCTCCCTCTACACTGTTCCCATCAAACACTCCCAGGACAGGTACAACACGGTGTTAGATACAGAGTAAAGCTCCCTCTACACTGTCACCATCAAACACTCCCAGGACAGGTACAGCACGGGGTTAGATACAGAGTAAAGGTCCCTCTACACTGTCACCATCAAACACTCGCAGGACAGGTATAGCACGGGGATAGATACAGAGTAAAGCTCCCTCTACACTGTCACCATCAAACACCCCCAGGACAGGTACAGCACGGGGTTACATACAGAGTAAAGCTCCCTCTACACTGTCCCAATCAAACACAGCCAGGACAGGTCCAGCACGAGATTAGATCCAGAGTAAAGCACCCTCTACACTGTCCTCATCAAACACTCCCAGGACAGGTACAGCACGGGGTTAGATACAGAGTAAAGCTCCCTCTAAACTGTCCCCATCAAACACTCCCAGGACAGATACAGCACGGGGTTAGACACAGAGAAAAGCTCCCTCGACACTGACCCCATCAAACACTCCCAGGACAGGTACAGCACGGGATTAGATACAGAGTAAAGCTCCCTCTAAAGTGTCCCCATCAAACACTCCCAGGGCAGATACAGCACGGGGTTAGACACAGAGTAAAGCTCCCTCCACACTGTCACCAACAAATACTCCCAAGACAGGTACAGCACCGGGTTAGATACAGAGTAAATTTCCCTCTACACTGTCACCATCAGACACTCTCAGGACAGATACAGCACGGGGTTAGATGGACAGAAAAGCACCCTCTACACTGTCCGCAATAAACACACCTAGGACAGGTACAGCACGGGGTTAGATACAGAGTAAAGCTCTCGCTACACTGTCATCATCAAACACTCCCAGGACAGGAGCGGAACGGGGTTGGATACAGAGTAAAGCCGCCTCTACACTGTCTCCTCAAACACTCGCAAGCCTTGTAAAACACGGGGATAGATACAGAGTAAAGCTCTCTCTACATTGTCCCGATCAACACTCCCAGGGCAGGTACAGCACGCGGATAGATACAGAGCAAAGCTCGCTCTACGCTGTCGCCATCAAACTCTCCCAGGACAGGTACAGCACGAGGTAGATACAGAGTAAAGCTCCCTCTACACTGTTCCCATCAAACACTCCCAGGACAGGTACAACACGGTGTTAGATACAGAGTAAAGCTCCCTCTACACTGACGCCATCAAACACTCCCAGGACAGGTACAGCACGGGGATAGATGCAGAGTGAAGCTCCCTCTACACTGTCGCCATCAAACACTCCCAGGACTGGTACAGCACGGGGTTAGATACAGAGTAAAGCTCCCTCTACACTGCCCCCATTAAACACTCCCAGGACAGGTACAGCACGGGGTTAGATACAGAGTAAAGCTCCCTCCACACTGTCCCCATCAAATACTCCCAGGACAGGTACAGCACGGGGTTAGAAACAGAGTAAAGCTCCCTCTACACTGTCCCCATCAAACACTCCCAGGACAGGTACAGCACGGGGTTAGATACAGAGTAAAGATCCCTCTATACTGTCCCCATCAATCACTCCCAGGACAGGTACAGCACGGGGTTAGATACAGAGTAAAGCTCCCTCTACACTGTCCCCATCAAACACTCCCAGGACAGGTACAGCACGGGGTTAGATACAGAGTAAAGATCCCTCTACACCTTTCCCTAACATTCATGCCTTTCTCAACAGTAAATGCTGACGAGAAACATTCATATAGGACCTCTCCCAGCCCTTGTAGATGTGCACATAGATGCCCTTGTTTATCCTTAAGAGACCCTACTCTGCCCCTTGTCACCCTTCTACCCTCTATGTATCTGTAAAAGCTCTTTGGATATTCCTTTGCATTATCTGCCAAGACAATCTCATGTCCCCTTTTTGCGATCCTGATTTCTCTCTTAACTCTACTCCGACAGGCCTGTACTCTTCAAGGGATCCATTTGATCCCAGCTGGCCATTCATGTCATATGCCTCCTTCTTCCTTTTTGACCATTGCCTCAATATCCCGATTCATCCACGGTTCCCTCCTCCTGCCAGCCTTACTCTTCACTCTAAGAGGAATGTGCTCACCTTGAACACCTTTTTGAAAGATTCCCACTTACCAGCTGTCCCCATGCCGGTAAATAGGCACCCCAATCAACTTTTGAAAGTTCCTGCCTGGTCCCCTCGAAATTGGCATTGCCCCAATTTAAAATGTAAAGTTTTGTGCCAGAACTATCATTCTCCATGGCTATCTTAAAACTAATGGAATTATGGTCACTGGTCCCAAAGTGATCCCTCACGAACACTTCCATCACTGTTTTGCCCCCTCTCTAGTTGGGCCATCCACATATTGAATGAGAAATTCTTCCTGAATACACTCGACACATTTCTCTCCATCCAAACCCCTCGTGCTATGGCTGTCCCAGTTAATGTTGGGAAAGTTAAATTCCGCCAACTATCATCACCCTATTTTTCCGGCAGCTATCCGTAATCTCTTTACATATTTGCTCCTCTGACTATTTGGGGGCCTATAGTAAAGTGCTATCAAAGTGATTTCACACTTGGTGGGCCGAAGGGCCTGTTCCTGTGCTGTACATTGTTTTGTTCTTGTTCTTCTACGCATGTCATGACATCGTGGGTGAGCATACGGTCAGTTACAGCCCCCCTCGACCCGGGGTCGCAACATGAGTCAATTAACCACTAATTCTAATTAACTTCTCGAGATTCCGGTCCTTGACTGCTGCAATGAGATGCAAACACCAGATTTATAAGTAAAAATGTTAACAAACTATTTATTAATGACTAGAGGTAATGATTCACCGGGCGGACCGCACGGCATCATCAGGCAAAGCGAAGGGTGGCGGGGTGTGCCTCCTCATCACCTCCTTCTGGTGCTTGGATGTGGCGATCCTGGCGACCTACTGCTCCCCAGACCTGGAATATCTGACCGTGAAGTGCCGCCCATATTATCTTCCACGTGAGTTCACTTTAGCCATTATCACAGCGGTCTACATCCCACCCCAGGCAGAAGTGAGGAAGGCGCTGGACGAACTATACACAGTTATAAACAACTATGAAACAGAACACCCGGAGGCCTTGTTCATCGTGTTCGGAGACTTCAACAAGGCCAACCTCAAGAGCGTACTGCCAAAATTCCACCAGCACATCTCCTGTCCCACCAGGGGTGACAACACTCTTGAACACTTCTACTCAAAAATCAAGGGTGCCTACCGTTCCATCCCCCGACCGCACTTTGGGAAATCAGACCATAAGACGGTGCTCCTTCTCCCAGCATACAAGCAGAAACTCAAGCGGGAGAATCCAGCTAAGAAGGTTGTGCAGTGCTGGTCCGAGGAGACAGAAGAGCTCTTACGTGACTGCTTAGAGACAGTGGACTGGTCCATATTTAAGAACTCAGCGACCAACTTAAATGTGTATGCCACCACCGTCACAGACTTCATCAGCAAATGTGTGGACGACTGCGTGCCAAAGAAAGCAGTACGTACATTCCCCACCCGGAAACCATGGCTCAATCTCGAGATTGATTCTCTACTGAAGTCGAGATCTGAGGCGTTCAAGTCAGACGACCCTGACGTATACAAGAAATACAGGGTCGACCTCTACAAAGCCATCCGAGATGCCAAGAGAGAATATCAAACTAAGCTACAGTCACAGACAGGCTCTCGGCGGTTGTGGCAAGGACTAAACAACATAACGGGCTACAAAGCGAAGCCGAACAGTATCTCCAGCAGCAGCGCACCCCTCCCCGATGAACTGAATGCATTCTGTGCTCGGTTCGAGGAGGTAACCAACAATCCGTTAGCGAGTGTCCCAGCAGCCCAGAATTCACCCATACCCAATATCACAGCTTCCCAAGTCAGGTTGGCCTTCCTGAAAGTGAACCCTCGGAAGGGGACGGGCCCAGACAGGATCCCTGGTCGTGCACTCAGAGCCTGCATGGAACAGCTGGAAGACGCATTCGCTGACATCTTTAACCTGTCCCAACTCCACTCCGAGGTCCCCAGCTGCTTCAAGAAGGCCACCATCATTCCGGTACCAAAGAAGAACCAGGCAACGTGCTCAAGGACTACCGTCCAGTGGCCCTGACTTCAGTCGTAATGAACTGCTTCGAGAGGTTGATCATGAAGCGCATCACCTCCATACTCCCAGAACGCCTTGATCCACTGCAATTCGCATACCGTTGCAACCGGTCCACATCAGACGCCATTTCCCTGGCTCTACACTCATCCCTAGAGCATCTCGAAAACAAGGACTCCTACATCATACTCCTATTTATTGACTGCAGCTTCAACTTCAACACCATAATTCCAGCCAAGCTCCTATCAAACCTAGGACTTAGCTCCCCACTCTGCAACTGGATCCTCGATTTTCTGACCAACAGACCACAATCAGTAAGAATGAACAACAACACCTCCTCCACAATAGTCCTCAACACCGGGGCCCCGCAAGGCTGCGTACGTAGCTCCTTACTCTACTCCTTGTACACACACGACTGCGTGGCAAAACTTGGTCCCAACTCCATCTACAAGTTTGCTGACGATACGACCATAGTGGGCCGGATCTCGAATAACAACGAGTCAGAATAGGAGGGAGATAGATAACCTAGTGGAGTGGTGTAGCGACAACAATCTCTCCCTCAATGCCAGCAAAACTAAAGAGCTGGTCATTGATTTCAGGAAGCAAAGTAGTGTACATACCCCTGTCAGCATCAACGGGGCCGAGGTGGAGATGGTTAGCAGTTTCAAATTCCTAGCAGTGCACATCTCCAAAAATCTGACCTGCTCCACCCACGTCGACGCTACCACCAAGAAAGCACAACAGCGCCTATACTTCCTCAGGAAACTAAGGAAATTCGGCATGTCCACATTAACCCTTACCAACTTTTACAGGTGCACCATAGAAAGCATCCTATCGGGCTGCATCACAGCCTGGTATGGCAACTGCTCGGCCCAGGACCGCAAGAAACTTCAGAGTGTCGTGAACACCGCCCAGTCCATCACACGAACCTGCCTCCCATCCATTGACTCCATCTACACCTCCCGCTGCCTGGGGAAAGCGGGCAGCATAATCAAAGATCCCTCCCACCCGGCTTACTCACTCATCCAACTTCTTCCATCAGGCAGGAGATACAGAAGTCTGAGAACACGCACGAACAGACTCAGCTTCTTCCCCACTGTCACCGGACTCCTAAATGGCCCTCTTATGGACTGAACTGATTAACACTACACCCTGTATGCTTCACCCGATGCCGGTGCTTATGTAGTTACATTGTGTACCTTGTGTTGCCTATTATGTATTTTCTTTTATTCCCTTTTATTCCCATGTATTTAATGATCTGTTGAGCTGCTCGCAGAAAAATACTTTTCACTGTACCTCGGTACACGTGAGACTATACAAATCCAATCCAAGCCAATCAATGTATGAAGTAATAACAGAACAATCATCGAACAATGTACCTAATCCCAAAACCTTCTCTCCACCAAGTCCCACAGACAAGACAGAACCACACGGCAGGAATGGGTGGGAAAGGTTTAAACTGAAACGGGATTAATAGTTATGGGATTGTTCTTTGCTGCCGATGTAGCTCTTTGTAACCAGCGATCTCCTAATCACGTATCCAATCAGAAACTGGAGGTTGTAGAAAGCTCTCTAAATCAGCAGGAAGGGAGAGAGATTCACAGCTGCCTCGTGCATGGACCTCTTCACAGCGCACACCCTAAACAATATGGCACGTCTTCACAAGATCCACCTTCCATCCGGAACTTTCTGTCTGGCCCCACCAAACTCAGGCCCCAACAGCAAATTGTATATTCCCAATTGGATGCTTGCCAACTCTATCAAATCATCATCTGCCACAGAACCTAAAGGGGGTGTCTTGGCTTGGTCCATCAGACAGTGGTTCCAGCTCTAACTAAAATCTGTAGCTAAACAGAAATCCCAGATAGTGCAGCAACGTTGTAGCAGCTTAACTAGAAGATTGGCAGCAGGGATGTGATAAACAGGAGACTATAAGACAGACAGAATGGGGTTTATAGTAACTTAACACACACACATACACACACACACTGACTTATACATACAGCCAAAACTCTCCAAAACACAGGCAAAAAACACTCATATTTACAACACTCGGTGTATTCACCAACATGCACAGTGCCTCTGATTTAGATTCTATTACATTTCCCCTTTATTCTGACCCCACCAATAACGTGAGTGCTTCCTTTACTTTAGAGCTGCTTATCTCTGCCAGTATAGTTCCCCCTGATGTTACATCCAGATTCCCACACCTCCTGCCCAGTTTTGCATTCAGCGTCCAGTGTTCTCTGTCGTCATTCAATGACGTCCGTGACCCCGGCGACAGGGAGGCAATAAACAATCCTGAATACAGCTGCAGAATTAGCTGCCCAACCCTCGAATTAACAGATCTCCGATCACTATTGCTCTTCCAGGCGTCTTCCTGTCCCCAGGTGGAACTCAGCTACCTGGTCTGCCAGAGAGGTGCTCCTGGCTGCATTCCACAGATAAACTCTCACCCTCATCTACATTCAGGACTGGGTGGAGAGTGGGCTGCCCACAAGGGAACTCCTGCCCCACATATCTGCTTCTTATCGACTGCCTTGGACAGGAGGAACGACCTGGAGTTCCCACAAATCACAGGGACGGGCTTTCCGGGGAGCGAGGTGCCCTGTCACACCTCAATCTGTCATCCCACTGTCCCCTGTCCGCAGCAGTGGGCTGGGGTGAAGAACCTGCCCTGGCCTGGGCACCGCGGGCTTTGACAAACAGGCAGAGGTCACTCAGGGCCGTGCCTTCTCGGCACGAGTGACCATTAGATACTAGCTCAATAAAGGACTGGATGGCAGTTTTCGGATGGAGGAACAGACTGAATGGGTCTGAGTCGGAGAGTCACCATTCAATCCCCAACTAGTCCCAGAGTGCAGTGGAACCACCCAGAGAAACACACTGACAATTGGAACTGAATCAGTGAATGGTCACAGTTATAGAGGCAGCTACACACCAGAGTGCAGTGGACCCATCCAGACAAACACACTGACAATTGGAACTGAATCACTGAATGGTCACAGTTACAGAGGCAGCTACACCCCAGAGTGCAGTGGAACCACCCAGACAAACACACTAACAATTGGAACTGAATCACTGAATGGTCACAGTCGAGTTAGGGATGTCACTGAAACAATGTGAGATCTCGAGATGGGACTGATGGCGTTTTAGTGGACGGAATCCTTTCTGTTATTGTTCGTTGATCAATGTGATCAACACAGTCCCGTGTTTGGAAAGAAGTCACTTCACCAAAATAATATTTTCCATCACTGAACCCAATGCCGTAATCTCTTTGTTCATGTCTTTAAAAATAGATTAATACATTTTGCAATCTCAACATCCCTGAGGTGGTTCCACAGGATATAAATTAAAGAGTTTGGGGATGGAGAACCTCAGCGTTCAAGACAGAGAGACTGTCAGCAGCACGAAGGGACACATCACTTCACACTGAACATGGCTCTTCCAATTAACGAGGCTGAGAAAATATTCTACCCAATCCTTGCTGTTGTTGGAGTTCCTGGTGAGTGACTATCACCATTGAAGTTGTGGAAATCAGTGTGTGAGCAGCTCTCTGATTTTAAACTGTGACTGAAAATGTTTAATGCTGATCCCGTGCTCACTGTTATACAGACACCTGGTCAACGATCTCATTCACTTCAGTAAAATGTCTTGAAATCTGTCTGTGGTTTAAATCCCTTTCATCGACTGACAATAAACCTCTGTCTGTAACTCACGGGATGTCTGATCAATGACGTTATTATATTGAGTGGAATGTTGTGTAATGTTAGATTGGATCTCAGGGAAAGCAATCTCTCTGAAGGAAGGATTAGTGATATTAAGAATGAAATCACACTGAGTGTGGATCTCTAACCACAGTGGAATATCTGACAGCAGTGAACAAGAATTACTGGAAGTATCTGTCAGTACAGAATTGTACTGAGTGTGGATCACTAACCAGAGTGGAATACATGACAGCAGTGAACAAGTATCACATAAAACAAAAAAGAGTGGCTAAGGTAAATATTGGTCCTTTAGAGGATGAGAAGGGAGATTTAATAATGGAAGATGAGGAAATGGCTGAGGAACTGAACAGGTTTTTTGGGTCGGTCTTCACAGTGGAAGACACAAATAACATGCCAGTGACTGATAGAAATGAGGCTATGACAGGTGAGGACCTTGAGAGGATTGATATCACCAAGGAGGTAGTGATGGGCAAGCTAATGGGGCTAAAGGTAGACAAGTCTCCTGGCCCTGATGGAATGCATCCCAGAGTGCTGAAAGAGATGGCTAGGGAAATTGCAAATGCACTAGTGATAATTTACCAAAATTCATTAGACTCTGGGGTGGTTCCGGCGGATTGGAAATTAGCAAACGTGACACCACTGTTTAAAAAAGGAGGTAGGCAGAAAGTGGGTAATTATTGGCCAGAGAGCTTAACTTCGGTAGTAGGGTAGATGCTGGAATCTGTCATCAAGGAAGAAATAGCGAGGCATCTGGATGGAAATTGTCCCATTGGACAGACGCAGCATGGGTTCATAAAGGGCAGGTCGTGCCTAACTAATTTAGTGCAATTTTTTGAGGACATTAACAGTGCGGTAGATAACGGGGAGCCAATGGATGTGGTATATCTGGATTTCCAGAAAGCCTTTGACAAGGTGCCACATAAAGATGCATGGCATTAAGGGGAAAGTAGTAGCATGGATCGAGGATTGGTTAATTAATAGAAAGCAAAGAGTGGGGATTAATGGGTGTTTCTCTGGTTGGCAATCAGTAGCTAGTGGTGTCCCTCAGGGATCAGTGTTGGGCCCACAACTGTTCACAATTTACATAGATGATTTGGAGTTGGGGACCAAGGGCAATGTGTCCAAGTTTGCAGACGACACTAAGATAAGTGGTAAAGCAAAAAGTGCAGAGGATACTGGAAGTCTGCAGAGGGATTTGGATAGGCTAAGTGAATGGGCTAGGGTCTGGCAGATGGAATACAATGTTGACAAATGTGAGGTTATACATTTTGGTAGGAATAACAGCAAAAGGGATTATTATTTAAATGATAAAATATTAAAACATGCTGCTGTGCAGAGAGACCTGGGTGTGCTAGTGCATGAGTCGCAAAAAGTTGGTTTTCAGGTGCAACAGGTGATTAAGAAGGCAAATGGAATTTTGTCCTTCATTGCTAGAGGGATGGAGTTTAAGACTAGGGAGGTTATGCTGCAATTGTATAAGGTGTTAGTGAGGCCACACCTGGAGTATTGTGTTCATTTTTGGTCTCCTTACTTGAGAAAGGACGTACTGGCACTGGAGGGTGTGCAGAGGAGATTCACTAGGTTAATCCCAGATCTGAAGGGGTTGGATTACGAGGTGAGGTTGAGTAGACTGGGACTGTACTCGTTGGAATTTAGAAAGATGAGGGGGGATCTTATAGAATGTTATAAGATTATGAAGGGAATAGATAGGATAGATGCCGGCAGGTTGTTTCCACTGGCGGGTAAAAGCAGAACTAGGGGGCATAGCTTCAAAATAAGGAGAAGTAGATTTAGGACTGAGTTTAGGAGGGACTTCTTTACCCAAAGGGTTGTGAATCTATGGAATTCCTTGCCCAGTGAAGCAGTAGAGGCTCCTTCATTAAATGTTTTTAAGATAAAGATAGATAGTTTTTTGAAGAATAAAGGGATTAAGGGGGACCGCCGGCGTTCGGGACGGAAAGTGGAGCTGAGTCCACAAAAGATCAGCCATGATCTCATTGAATGGTGGAGCAGGCTCGAGGGGCCAGATGGCCGACTCCTGCTCCTAGTTCTTATGTTCTTATGTTCTTAAGTATTACTGGAAGTATTTTTCAGTGTAGAAATGTCCTGAGTGTGGGTCACTAACCAGAGTGGAATATCTAACAGCAGTGAACAAGTATTACTGGAAGTATCTGTCCGTGTAGAATTGTACTGAGTGTGGATCCCATGGCACCTTCCCGTGTAATCGCAGACGGTGCAACAACTGCCCCTTGACACCCCTGCCGTCTCATGATTCGAGGCAGCAAACTCTCCTTTCAGGTGAAGCAGCGTTTCACTGGCGTCTCCTACGATTTGGACGACTGTATTGGCTGCTCCCAATACCGTCTCCTCTCTACTGGGAGACTAAACGCAGACTGGGCGAACACTTTGCGGAACACCTTCACTCACTCCGCACGCGTGACCCCAGCTTTCCTATTGGGGGCTATTCTAACTCAGCACTTTGTCCTCCTACCCACATGTCTGTCCTTGGCCTGCTGCAAGGTCCCAGTGAAGCCCAACGTGAGCTGGAGGAGCAGCATTTCATCTTCCAATGAGGTGCGTTACAGCCCTCAGGGCTCAGCATTGAGTTCAGCAACTTTACACTGGGATTATTCGCCTCCATCTTATTGCCCTTGTTTTGTTATATCCAGTTTTTTAATCTAATGTAATGGGTCCGAATCTGGAGAGGGTATATTCTTGACAACGGAATCCTGGGGAATGTCCACTTACCGAGAGGGAATATTACTGAGAAAAGATTGTCAGGGATTGTTTCCAAACCGGGAGAGGATGTATTCCCGTGAACAGTGTGATCTGGGGATGCTCTGAACATGACGACGGTGTGCTGCTGGAAGAGGGTGCCTTACGAATGACTGAACCTGTGAAAGGTGTGCCTGGGAATGTTCTGGAGACTGGACAGGCTTTGTTAGTCCCATGATTATGAACTGGGGAGGTCCTGCGCCTGTTTTATTTTTCCATTGAATATGGAGGATCCAGGAGTGGTGCCGAAGTCCATCAAGAATCCAATCCAGGGAACGGTCCAATCAAGGGTGTGGTCCTATAATTGGCAATGAGGAAGGATGACAATCTCTGGTATATTTCTACCCTGCTTGGGAAACCTGCCCAGTCTGAGTTAATCCTGCAAATCAAATGAGAAATATAACCTCTCCCAAAGATATTTGAATTATGAACATTTTACTACCATTGCCATCATCTGACATTGCTGCAATCCACATTTCCCGCCTCCCCCTTCTTAATGTCTTAAGATTATTTCCTACATCTCCCTCTGTACCCACTCATCTACCAACACCCGCACCCCCACCTACCCACCCCAGTTTATTGCTGCTGAGCTGCTGTACTTACTGTCCGTTCAGACACGGAGAAAGCTTAATCAGTCATTTCAAGGCTCTTCCTTCTCTCTTTGACAGTTAATTTACTGGGAATTACGATTTTGTATCGTGGAAAGTGTGGCCTCTCTACCTGCACCACTCGCTACTTGGTGGCCATGGCAATGGCGGATCTGCTGTTTATTATCACTGAGCCCATACTGAACATCATCAGCGGTTATTATTTCCTCTGGAGTTTCCTGTCCCTCACTCCTGTGTGCCGTGTTATCAATGTCCTGCTGTCTGCATTCAGAGATTGTTCTGTCTGGTTCACCCTCACTTTCTCCTTTGATCGATTTGTGGCCATTCGCTGCCAGAAACTGAAACCTAAATATTGCACCGGCAAAACTGCGGCTGTGGTTCTGTCAACAAGTGGCCTCCTGCTCTGTGTAAAAAACAACCCCATGTACTTTATATATGAACCTAGAGTGGTAATCGACAATGTCCAGTGGTTCTGTCAGACAAAGAGAAGCATTCTCACTGACCCCGGGTTGGTTGTATTTCTCTGGTTTGATCAGATTTTAACCCCATTGATCCCATTCTTTTCAATCCTGTTGATTAACGCTCTGACAGTCAGACACATTTTACTCCCCAGTCGAGTCCGGAAGTCACTGAGGGCTCAGAGTCAGGGAGAGAATCACAGAGACCCAGAGATGGAGAGCAGAAGGAAGTCAATGATTTTGCTCTTCAGCATCTCCGGAGCTTTCATTCTCCTCTGGACGGTATATGTTGTCACATTTTTCTATTTGTATATGAGTGGATTATATTACCTCACCATTCCCCAATATAATTTACAACAAGTCGGATATATGCTGCAGGGTTTAAATTGCTGCACAAACACATTTATTTATGTGGTGACTCAGTCCAGGTTCAGAGAGCAGATCAAGATCATGGTGAAATATCCGGTAACCTTAATAATTAAATTAATCAGTAACCAAAATTGACTGACAATCCTTCAACCAATCAGAAGCTGCAGTCGCTGACTGACACCCCCTCAGCCAATCACGCGCTCCAGTCGCTTAACGACAGCCTCCTCAACCAATCAGGGAGCTCAATCTGTGACTTAAAAACGCCCCTACTTATCAGAGATCCTGAACCCAATAGTGATTCAATCTTCTTGGACAGGAATGTTGAGCCTGTGGGCTGACAGTTTCTGAGTAACTTTGTAACGTTAAGTTGCCCGACCGAGTGCCTTTCACAACATTTGCAGCACTTCCAAAATCTCAGACACATTGCTGTCTATATTGTATGAATCCAGCTGTGAAATATCTGCACATTTTATACCTCCACTGCTTCTGTCTTCTCATCATTAATACAGTGCACGATCCTGTCCTTTTAAAGTCAAAAGTGCTTCAACTTACATTTCCCGATACAGAAACACATCCACCAGTTTTGTCCATTCACAAAACATTAATATGTCTGAGCAATTTGATGTTTCCAGCTACACTGCTTCCAATTTTTGCAATATTTTGTACCATTGGCAAACTAGGATGTGTGGCATTCTGTCATATTATCTTGAAAATACTGTGTGTATATGTGTGTGTACATGCGTGTGTGAGTGCGTATGTGTGTGTTTGTGAATTTGTGTTTATGCCTGTGCATGTGTGTCTGTGTGTGTGTTTGTATGCAATTCTGTGTGTGTGCCTTTGTACGTGTGTGTATGTGCGAGTGTGTGCATCTGTGTGTGAATATGCGTGTGTATGATCGTGTGTATGTGTGTTAATGCGTGCCTGTGTGTGTGCCTGAGTGTTTCTGTGCGTCTGTGTCTCCATAAGACCATAAGACATAGGAGTGGAAGTAAGGCCATTCGGCCCATCGAGCCCACTCCACCATTCAATCATGGCTGATTTCAACTCCATTTACCCGCTCTCTCTCCATAGCCCTTAATTCCTCGAGAAATCAAGAATTTATCAACTTCTGTCTGAAAGACACTCAACGTCCCGGCCTCCACCGCCCTCTGTGGCAATGAATTCCACAGACCCACCACTCTCTGGCTGAAGAAATTTCTCCTCATCTCTGTTCTAAAGTGACTCCCTTTTATTCTAAGGCTGTGCCTCCGGGTCCTAGTCTCCCCTGCTAATGGAAACAACTTCCCTACATCCACCCTATCTAAGCCATTCATTATCTTGTAAGTTTCTATTAGATCTCCCCTCAACCTCCTAAACTCCAATGAATATAATCCCAGGATCCTCATACGTTCATCGTATGTTAGGCCTACCATTCCTGGGATCATCCGTGTGAATCTCAGCTGGACCCGCTCCAGTGCCAGTATGTCCTTCCTGAGGTGTGGGGCCCCAAATTGCTCACAGTATTCTAAATGGGACCTAACTAATGCTTTATAAAGCTTAAGAAGTACATCCCTGATTTTATATTCCAAGCCTCTTGAGATGAATGGCAACATTGCATTTGAGTGTTTCTGTGCATGTATCTGTGTGTGTGTACACGTGTGTATGTTTGCGAGTGCATTTGTGTATGTGTGTGGTTTTGTGTGTATGTGTGTGCTTCTGTGCGTGTGTGTGTGAGTATGTGTGTGTGTGCATGTGGAGTTCATAATAAAGTGTTCCTTTATGAAGGATGTGGGTCTGCAGAGACAGATTGATGGATGCAACCGAAACAAAAATGTGTTTGTGTAAACTGCAGCAACCACCCAAGGACAAATGGGAGATAAGGTATTCAAACGAAGGATTGAAAATACTCATTTTCTATTGGACCAGATACCCTGTTTTCTATTGGCTAGAATATTTCTATTGGTTTAAAATGAAAGTTTAACTGTGATATTATTGGTGCGTTGACATGCAAATAAATGATTAGACTGCGTCTGTAAACTTACTGGTTGAAAGTGTTATATATATTACAGCTTCGCTGGATTTAGTCAGAACATTGTAGTGAATCTAACTGTGTTGTTTAAAGTTTGTTTCAGGAGTGCTGGCCATGCCGACTTGTTCATTTCCACAGTTCCTTGGAGGTTCCACCGAGATGCTGAACCCCCCCCCCCCCCAGAGTGCCGGACACGGTAAATAGCCGAGTGCCTCGCTAGTCAATAACTCAGAGAGTGTGGCTGCCTGATTTCGGCAGGACCAGGTTTAGATGGAAGAAACTCTGACGCTCCACTATGTGGCACTACCGGGCTGAGTCACCTTGAGTCGATAGGAGGTTCGACTCCCCCTTACGTTTAGAGGCCCTGGTTGGAATTGGAGTTAGGGGCTCCCGGTTGGAACTGGGGTTGGAGGGCCCGGCTGGATTTAGGGTTAGGGGCCCCAGTTGGAATTGGAGTTTGGGGCTCCCGGTTGGAATTGGGGATCAAGGCACCCGTTGGAATTGCGGCGAGAGGCCCCGTTTGGAATTGGGGTTCGGGGCTCCCGATTGGAATTGGAGTTAGAGACCCCGGTTGGAAAGGCTTGGTCAGTGGGTTAGAGACCCAGATTTATTAAAGTTAACTTCAATGCCGGCCGCCAAAGTAAGATCTAAACTGTATACAGTGAACTGTATACCTGCTGGTATGTAAAGTATTAACAACTGCATTTTAGTTTAAGACAACCACTAGATGGCAGCACTAGATCCATGTATATAAACTGAGTACTTTTGTGTTGGAATTGTAATCTATGAAAATAGATCTAGCAGAACCTGGAGTCATGATTTTCTGGCCAGAGGCATTATTCCAGGATATTTGTTTAAAAAATGAGAGAATTTTAATCTGGATACAAATTCACAAACGTAGGAGTCAGATATTTTAGATTTAATAGGATTGATTGGAGTTTGGAATATCTAAAATGATTATGGCATCTTATGTTGGATTGATCTTGTGTTAAACCTTCTGGAAATGTTAAAAACAAATTATTCCGGACACAACTGACACAAGACGAAAGACAGAAGCTATTCTGAGATTTAAAGAAATAAAAAGAGAGTAAAGTGCAGAATATTATAGAAAAGGGATTCACTGATCATGGACTGGATTCTCCGCCGAGCCACATTCCTGTTTCACCCCGCTGGCGGGATGTTCCGTTATGCCGGCTGGGCAATGGGGTTCCCATTGTGGGGCAGCCTCACGGCGTCGAGAAACCCCCGGGCTTCCGGCAAAGCGGAGTATCCGCCGATGGAGAATCCAGCACACTGTTTATCCTCAGGTAGAAACAAAGAGAGGTTTGACGTAATGACGTCCAGTTAAAACTTTTACTCCACCCATTTTTCGAACGAGCCGAGAATTAACCCTTGCCTGTTAACAGCGGAAGGTGTATTTATACCTTTACAGGAATTGGAAATTACAAATTCTACGTCGAAATGTCAGGTATCTTCCAATTAATTTACCCATTTTGCCCCAAGCAGAATGATCTTTTGTGTTTTACTTTACAGGTAATTGCAAGTGGAACAAGAATTGCAGTAGCCCCAGGAATTGGAGAATTTATTTGATAGAATCACAGCATTATAGAATCGAAACAGTGCCGAGAGAGGCGAGTTGGCCTATCATCTGCACCAATTGTCTGGGGGAGGCCCTAGCCCAGGCCCACTCCCCCGCTCTTTCCCCATATACCCACCTAACCTGCACATCCTTGGATCATGGCCAACACACCTACCCCGTATATCTTGGAAATCCATATAGAACATCCCTTAGTGCAGATTCTGATCATGGGAAGATTGAAAATGCTCTCAGAAGCTACATAAATGGGTGGGTTACAGTAGTTAATGTAAGAGGAAGCCAAAATCCAGGATCCTGGTGGTACAAAATGCCCGGCCAAAAAAACAAGGAATAAATAAAAAATCGGCGCCTCCTGTTGGCGAGAATGTCCGTGATTATGTCGAATGCTTCCATTGTGAGTTTACTAAGTGTTCCGGAATTGCTATCGACGCCGGTATGTCGGTATTCGTTAATGTCCTTGTACAGGTGTCGCAGTTTGATATTAAGAGAATGTTTCCACTGACCTGTGTTGGTTGGGAGTGTTAGCAAAATCTGCCAGAAATTATTAATGCTGCACAACACTGTGAGCGGCAGCTCCAGTAGCAGAAAGAGAAATGAACAAACAAAGGCTCCGACAAGATCCTGTATGTCTGTCCACCCGCACCTGAAGGACAGCAAGAGCGGTGGACTCGGAATGGTGGACGTGAGTGAGGTAGGCAAGCAGGCCGGGAAGGGTAGTGCCGCCTGTTATACGCGTGGTCTCTGTCGTGATCTCTATATGTGCATGTACACAAGGGGTTAATGTGTCATCAGTACCACCACATAATCACTAGAGGGCTGGACCAACAGGGGTATAAAAGGCAACCACATTGGGTCTCTGGCTCTCTGAGGGGTGCACTGTGACCAGGGCAATAAGAGACTAGTTCAGATGGCTCGTGGAGATACGTATAGTTACCGTAGTTAGTTCTTGTTAACCATATCACTCGTATTAAAGTTAAAGTAAAGAACTAATGCAATTATTGTTATGGTTACTCAATAAACCTTTTGTTACTACTGGACGGGTTCAAGTCTTCTTCATCGAGATTCAGAAGACGTCGGGCGGGATTCTCTGATCCCGCGCCGGGTCGGAGCATCGCCGTGGTGCGGCGTGAATCCCGCCCCTGCCGGCCGTGGAATTCTCTGGCACTGGAGATTCGGCGGGGGCGGGAATCGCGCCGCGCCGGTAGGCGGGGGCAGCCCCCGGCGATTCCCCGGCCCGCGGTGGGCCGAGGTCCTGCTGCAGCAATCCAGTTCCACCTGCGTGAATTAAACCACCTCCTTTACCGGCGGGATCAGGCGGCGCGAGCGGGCTCCGGGGTCCTGGGGGGTGGGCGCGGGGCCATCTGGCCCTAGGGGGGGCCTCGGTGGCCTGGCTCGCGATTGGGGCCCACCGATCCACGGGCGGACCTGTGCCGTGGAGGCACTCTTTCCCCTCCCTGTCGGACGAGTAGATCTCCGCGATGGCCGACGAGGAGCTGACTCCCCCTGCACATGGGTGCGGTGACGTCAGCAGCCGCTGACGCTCCCGCGCATGCGCCGACTTCCGCCGCCCGGCGGAGTCCCTTCGGCCCTGTCTGGCGTGGCGGCAAATGCCTTCCATGCCCGCCGGCGGGACGGCAACCACTCCAGCGCCGGCCTAGGCTCTAAAGGTGCGGAGAAATCCGCACCTTTGGGTCGGCCCGACATCGGAATGGTTCACATCACTCCAGCCGCACCGCAGTGTAGGGGAAAATCCCGTCCCTCATCACTAACCAAGGTTTGAGCAGCACATGTTACCTATCACACAGGTCACAAAATAGTCTCCAGTGGCACTGGTCCCGTATTGCCCTTGGAAACAGCAGCTGCCAACCCCCGTTTTCATGTCCCGCCCACCTCGGACTCTCTAAGCTGTTCCTTACACCATGTACAACCCCTTTGATCCTCCAGGACCCTCGCAATCGTGATGCCAAACCCGTCAAATGCCTGTCATGACCGCTGAAGATCCATTTGTCCCATTGGCAGTGAATGAAACTTTCTCGTCGATACTGGTACCTCTTACTCCGCTAGCTGTGCGATGAGGCTCCTAAGATTCGCCCTTCACAGCAACCCCTTGGTGTTATCGGGGTATCGGGCCAACCACTGTCATTACCTCTGTGGGAAGAGGTCCCGTTCTCCCTCGCAGGACAATCTGGTGAACACCGAGTGCTCCTCGGCTATGATCTTCCTATCGATCTCCGAGGTCGTGACCTCCTCTGAACACCAGGTTGTGTGGTGATATGCATCACTGTAAATACACAAGGGGTTAATGTAAATAGACTACAACTAAGTAAACACTAGAGGGAGCACCGCAGATGTCATGACATGCAGACATACAGCTAATGAATACATAGAATAGGACATGACCAATGGGCAGTCAAGACACCCAGAGGTGACACAACCACAAGGGGGCATTACACAACTCAGGTCTAAGGACAGGGCACACATGCTCTGTCTCTTTGCACAGGCGACACTCAGAGAGACAGGGACAGATCAGAAGCATCACACCAACCGCGTGGCTTAGAGCAGACTGGTTAGTTAGACTGAGTTACTATAGCAGGATTAGCAAGAGAGTCGAACTCATAGAGAACTGAGCTAATGGTTCGGTGAATCACATTGAACTTACTTCAAAGTCTTTTGGTCAAAGCTGCATCGAGTTGCAGCCTGTGTTATCCCAGAGTACATACCACATCAGGTTGCACACTCGTTTGTTCCCCCGAACGTGCCAACTCGACGTCCCCCAGTCACCTTCCCCAGCAGTCTGTGCTTTACTACAGGTCGCTGAACTCTCCTTTCAGACCCCATGTGCGGTGGTGGAGCTTTGGGCACTTCAACCTTTGGTCCTGCCTGCGAAATATATCCCTTCATCTACTGGCTGATGAGCGGGTTGAAGACACCTGGGCGACTGTTCTCCACTGTTCAGCCCATTCCCCGGCGGATGTCCCTGATCCTGTGTGACCGAGAGCTATCTGCCCACTTGCGTCGGCCCCGTGGGCGTCTCCTACTCTCTCACCCTTCCGCCCTCTGCTGCGTCCCTTTCTCAAATCCCGCCAAATGTAGCCCCACATGTCACCCTTTCCGTGACTCTCGGTTCCCAGGCCAAGGATCCTGGCCCTATGGTTTGTCGCCCTCAACAGGAGAACCCGAAACGAGGTTTGAATGGAGGGCTGTGGTATTGGCTATTTCTGAACTGGCTGTCCAGCCCCATTTTTGCTCTCCCTCTGTTATCAGGCTGCCACCTCTGCTCCGTCTGTTACCCCTACTGTTGCTTTCTCTGATGTTATTCATTGACAGTCCATGGCTCCGCGTTCTGAACACGATACGTGGGTACAAGTCCAATGTACTCAGCGTTCTGGTCGTCTTTGCTTTACCCGGAAGGGCGAGCTGTTGCCCCTCTATCACTCCTGCCCTGGCTTGCCTGCATGTTACATGCTACATGTGGGCAAAGGGGCGATAATAAGGATGGCACAGCAGGGAGGGTTTGCACCAGAATTGTCGAACATGGCACGAAAGGTTGCTGCCCAGTGCCTGCTCTGCCAACGCCATAACCCGGGAAAGACACCCGTAGTGACTGTCGCGGTGGGCCCACAGCCCTTTTGTGCATTTACCGATGCACTTTAGACAAACACGTAAATGCATTGGATATGGCTACGTGCTTGTTGGTGCATGCCTGTTCTCTCGATGGGTAGAAGCATACCCAACAAGAAAGAATGATGCTGTTACTGTAGCCAAGTTCCTGTTACTCGAATATGTGCCCAGGTTTGGGACCACTGAAATCATACCCTGTCACAATGGTCCCCATTTTATTGAAAAAGTGGTAGGAACCGTAGCATTGTGGATAGCATGGTAGCACTGTGGATAGCACAATTGCTTCACAGCTCCAGGGTCCTAGGTTCGATTCCGGCTTGGGTCACTGTCTGTGCGGAGTCTGCACATCCTCCCCGTGTGTGCGCAGGTTTCCTCCGGGTGCTCCAAAATTGCCCTTAGTGTTGGGTGGGGTTACTGGGTTATGGGGATACGGTGGAGGTGTTGACCTTGGGTAGGGTGTTCTTTCCAGGAGCCGGTGCAGACTCGATGGGCCGAATAGCCTCCTTCTGCATTGTAAATTCTATGATAATCTATGAAAATGTGTGAATGTATTAGAATGTAAAGACCACCTCTCTTGTCCTTACCATCGTCAGCCTCCGGGGGGCGGTGGAGAGGCAAAATGAGAAACTAAAGAACAAGTTGGCTGTGTTGTAAAGAAACAGGTCAGAAGGTGCCCCTTGACCCTGTGACCATTCGCTCCCATCCCAACCATACCATCTCCATGTCGCCGTGTGAGATAGGATAGGACGACCCATGCGCCTCCGTGTTCCCCACCCCTCAATGTTAAACAGATGGAAATCCACTCCATGGATGAGGGAATGTTGGGCTGTTGCATGGCACTGACTAATTTTCTTCGAAGCTTGCATCCCCAGATGGCAGAGGTGCAGAAGAAAGCGACCACTGAACGGTACCACCAGTACCAACCGGAGGATTAGGTCCTTGTGAAGGTCTTCTGTAGGAAGCATTGCCTGGACCCTCCTTGGGAAGGCCCTTACCAGGTGCAGTTGACCATCCACACGGCCGTGAAAGTCTAGGGACGGCCTTTGTGGATCCACGCCTCACAGGTCAAGCGGGCACCGACTACGAACGTACATGTCTGAGCAATAACCTCGACTGGATCATTAGATGCAGACTCTAATCCTGAGCCTGTCCTGCGCGGTCCGTGCCGGGGGGGAATAGGTATAAAATTTACAGTGCAGAAGGAGGCCATACGGCCCATCGAGTCTGCACCGGCTCTTTCAAAGAGCACCCTACCCAGGCCCACACCTCCACCCTATCCCCATAACCCAGTAACCCCAGCCAACATTAAGGGCACTTTTGGACACTAAGGGCAATTTAGCATGATCAATCCACCTAACCTGCACATCTTTGGACTGTGGAGGAAACTGCAGCACCCGGAGGAAATCCACGCAGACACGGGGAGAACGTGCAGACTCCGCACAGACAGTGACCCAAGCCGGGAATCGAACCTGTGCTAACCACCATGCTACCATGCTGCCCTAGGTGCTACCGTGCTACCGTGCATGGACTGATAATTATTTGGTCCAAAGGATTCAGGCCGTTGTCTCACAGGTCAACCGGGCAAAGTGCTGGATTTGTTCTCATTTTCCCACTAACCCTTCCTCCTCAGAGATGTAGGTCGGGATTTTGCGCTCGCCGATGCCAAAATCGCGTTCGGCGATCGGCCGGAAAATGACCGTTTCCGCCAAAATTGGGGGCGCCGCCGCTTTCGCGATGCACCGGCCCTCCAAAGTGTCGTACTCGCACAGTCCACCACGCACCGTATAGAGTGCCTCTATACGCACCGTATAAAGTGCCTGAGACCCGCCCTCCGCTACTCCGCCCCGACTGGCGGAGTTCCTGATGGCATCGGTCACGTCCGCTATCATCCGCCGGGGGGAGGACCGATCTGCGGGCAGGGGGGACTTTGTCATAGGCTGGGGTCACTGTTGGCGGCGTTCCAGGCTCGCGAGTCGGACAAAAGGGGGGGGGGCACTATTTCGCAGGCCGAGACCGCGAGCGGCCGGCACCATGTTGCACGGCGCAGACGCTGCAGGCCGCTGCTGTGCACATGCCTGGCCATGGACCTGCCAATTCTCCGGGCCGTATCGCCAGCTAGAGTTAGGTGCTCCACGCTGATCGGCTGTTAGTTCCCTGCTAAACGGAGTGTCGGTGGCTGTTTTGCGCCGGAATTTCGTCCGTAAAATGGCACCATCCCCACGCCATCCTGTGGACAGAGCCTCGGGACCCCGAGGTGACAGGAAGTCTGGTCCGATCTGGGCTTCTAACTGTGTTTGATTTTAATATGCCCAATTCTTTCATTTAGGATATCCAATTTAACAGACGTTAAAACTAGACCCTGATTATGTTACCACAGAACCTCCTTCTGATCCAGTGAGCGTCAGCGAACCGGATCACACAATTCTTACCAAACCACCTCAACGAGCAAGTACCCTGAATCCGCGTTTACAGTATAATCCCAAACCCATAATAGTAACACATTTAAATGAAGTGAAATAATAATATGAGCAATAAAGAAACAATACCTTAGTATGGTATAAAACAAAGCAATAAACAGTACAAAATGACAAGTGGCTAGACATATTGCAATATAGATGGAAGAGTATCAAGGTTCTTGTTTGTAGAACCTTTCCCGATGTCGGTGTTGGTGGGTGGACACTAACCATGGGCGCATGGATTGCAGTGTGCAGGTGTTGTCGGGATTCCTTCTTCCATCAGCGGAATTTAAATGTGAGGATTTTTAGGTACACTGCCATAAGTAGGATTCCCATTACGGCCAGGTGTGACAGCGTGCGGATCCATGGGTTGATTTGGACCCGCGAATCCCAGTCCCAGAGATCCGCCCACCGTACAGTGCCTCTAATTTCACTAATGTTCTATTTTATTCCCCCTGTTTGTTGCACCACTTTGACGAAGGCCTCGTGTTCTCTGATCAATCGTGTCCCAAGGTGGTGAGGTTTCTCGGATAGAAGTGTAATCCCGATATCACATTTTTCACAATAGCGCCCCCCCCCCCCCCCACCCCAAGCTGTGTCTCAATTCCTCGCTGTCGTTTATTTGTGTTCTCTCTGTTCTGTGTATGTCTGCCATCTCAATCACCCCTATCCTAGCGGGAATGTGTGATTCAATGCAGGAGGTGGTATTGTGGGTGTTACATACGGCTTCCCCATACTAGTAACATTCCAGCGAGGCCGTGATACAATATTCTCCCTCCACCCTGTAAGCTTCCCGGGTGACATCCCATTCCAAACTCCAAATTTCCAGTCTACAGTTTAGGTCAGTGGGTGTTCTGGATACACACAGGGCATGTGCATTTTCATACACGAGATATGGACACATGACCGTTTTGTCCGTGTGTTCCCATTCCTCCAGACTGGTGCTTATTAGCTTCCCTCCTTTCCCAACCACATCGGTTAGAGTCCCCTGGTGTCCCAGCCACATCCCTCCCTTAATCACTCCGATATTGTCGGCTTCATGGAGTCTCAACCCGACCTTCCCTTTCAGTGTTACTGGGATCCAGTCCTGGTGCGGACCCCAGGGTTCCTCTGCAACAATGGTTAGACCAGACCTTGATCAGTTGCCGTAATGGGCAGTTCGTGACTTTGGGGTGACGTTTTCCTCCGGCACAGGTGTCCAATCTGTTCATCGCTGATCCAGGACGGAACTTTCCCCCTGCTGACCTGGTTAAGGTTCTCCCCTAATTCCAGCACTTTTTCAGCGCCATGGGCTCGTCAGGCTAGTTCCATGCACCCATGGTTAGTGTCCACCCACCAATCACTAGTGAGGGTGGTCCTTACGGAGCTATTCACAGAGCTCCCATTATCTTTCCTGTACACCACTCTTTGCTTGTTCCACCCGCAGGTGATACTCTTATTCGGGTGCACCCATTGGATGCTATCCTCAACATTTGCCTGCATCTGGTGGGGTGAACCAGACATATCCGGGGGATCGTTCGCTGATCATCTGGCGTCTGTGGTTCGGTCCTTCTGTGTCCACTCTGAAACGAGAGGTCCCAGATAGCAAGGCAGGATGTACTTCATTCTGGGGGAGATCAAGGTAGCACCTGTTAATTCTTATTAATAACTGTTTCTCTTTTCCTTTCATTTACTAGAATGTCGTCTCACTCCCATCTTTAAAAAAAAATAGAAGAAGTATGTAAATGAATAATGAAGGCCCAATAGTGTCATGCTAAGGGTTGATGGGTGATCAGTGTTAAGGGGCTTGTGTGGGTGAAGGAGTTCACAGAACGCACACCAGGAGGTGGCAGCTTTAGTGTTAGCCCTTCCTCCGCACTTAGGAGGTGGTATATACACCGTGTGCGGAAAAAGGAAAGGGAAGGATAGGAGAGGGGAAAACTGTGTGTGTAGTCCTCCCTGTACATTTGAGAGAGCCAATGTGCGAGACCCTTGGAATGTGTCATCTGTCCTTGTTGTCGGATTACTATGGCACAGTATATCAATGCACACTTAATCTCACAACACACTGTGGAGTGTAGCGGACGGTGGAACAGTGTAACAATACACACTTCATCTCACAACACACTGTGGAGTGTCGGGGAGTGTGGCACAGTATAACAATACACACTTCATCCCACAACACACTGTGGAGTGTCGTGGACTGTGGCTCAGTATAACAATACACACTTCATCCCACAACACACTGTGGAGCGTCGGGGACTCTGGCACAGTATAACAATACGCACTTCATCCCACAACACACTGTGGAGTGTCGGGGACGATGACACAGTATAACAATACACACTTCATCCCACAACACACTGTGGAGTGTCGGGGACTGTGGCTCAGTATAACAATACACACTTCATCCCACAACACACTGTGGAGTGTCGGGGAGTGTGGCACAGTATAACAATACATACTTCATCCCACAATACACTGTGGAGTGTCGGGGACTGTGGCTCAGTATAACAATACACACTTCATCCCACAACACGCAGTGGATTGTCGGAGACTGTGGCACAGTATAAAAATACACACTTCATCTCACAACACACTGTGGACTGTCGGAGACTGTGGCACAGTATAACAACACACACTTCATCCCACAACACACAGTGGAGTGTCGGGGCTGTGGCTCAGTATAACAATACACACTTCATCCCACAACACACTGTGGAGTGTCGGGGACTGCGGCTCAGTGTAACAATACACACGTCATCCCACAACACACAGTTGACTGTCGGAGACTGTGGCACAGTATAACAACACACACTTCATCCCACAACACACAGTGGAGTGTCGGGGACTGTAGCTCAGTATAACAATACACACTTCACCCACAACACACAGTGGACTGTCGGAGACTGTGGCACAGTATAACAACACACACTTCATCCCACAACACACAGTGGAGTGTCGGGGACTGTGGCTCAGTATAACACTACACACTTCATCCCACAACACACAGTGGACTGTCGGAGACTGTGGCACAGTATAACAACACACACTTCATCCCACAATACACAGTGGAGTGTCGGGGACTGTGGCTCAGTATAACAATACACACTTCATCCCACAACACACTGTGGAGTGTCGGGGAGTGTGGCACAGTATAACAATACACACTTCATCCCACAACACACTGTGGAGTGTCGGGGACGATGACACAGTATAACAATACACACTTCATCTCACAACCCACTGTGGAGTGTCCCGGGCTGTGGCATAGTATAACAATACACACTTCATCCCACAACACACTGTGGAGTGTCGGGGACTGTGGCACAGTATAACAATACACACTTCATCCCACAACACACAGTGGAGTGTCGGGGACTGTGTCACAGTATAACAATACACACTTCATCCCACAACACACTGTGGAGTGTCGGGGACTGTGTCACAGTATAACAATACACACTTCATCCCACAACACACTGTGGAGTGTCGGAGGACTATGGCACAGTATAACAATACACACTTCATCCCACACCACACAGTGGAGTGTCGGGGACTGTGGCACAGTATAACAATGCACACTTCATCTCACAACACACTGGAGTGTCGGGGACTGTGGCACAGTAGAACAACACACACTTCATCTCACAACACACTGGAGTGTCGGGGACTGTGGCACAGTATAACAACACACACCTCATCCCACAACACGCAGTGAAGTGTTGCGGACTGTGGCACAGTATAACAATACACACTTCATCTCACAACACACTGGTGTGTCGGGGTCTGTGGCACAGTATAACAATACACACTTTATCTCACAACACACTGTGGAGTGACGGGGACTGTGGCACAGTATAACAATACACACTTAATCTCACAAAACACTGTGGAGTGTCGGGGACTGAGGCTCAGTATAACAATACACACTTCATCCCACAACACACTGTGGAGTGTCGGGGACTGTGGCACAGTATATCAATGCACAGTTCATCCCACAACACACTGTGGAGTGTCGGGGACGATGGCACAGTATAATAGTACACACTTCATCTCACAACACACTGTGGAGTGTCGGGGACTGTGGCACAGTATAACAAAACTCACTTCATCCCACAACACACTGTGGAGTGTTTGGGACTGTGGCACAGTTTCACAATACACACTTCATCTCTCAACACACAGTGGAGTGTCGGGGACTGTGGCACAGTATAAAAATACACACTTCATCCCACAACACACTGTGGAGTGTAGCGGACTGTGGCACAGTATAACAATACACACTTCATTCCACAATACACTGTGGAGTGTCGGGGACTGTGGCACAGTATAGCAATACACACTTCATTCCACAATACACTGTGGAGTGTCGGGGACTGTGGCACAGTATAACAATGCACACTTCATCTCACAACACACTGTGGAGTGTCGGGGACTGTGGCACAGTATAACAATACACACTTCATCTCACAACACACTGTGGAGTGTCGGGGACGATGACACAGTCTATCAATACACACTTCATCTCACAACACACAGTGGAGTGTCGGGGACTGTGGTTCAGTATAACACTACACACGTCATCTCACAACACCCAGTGGAGTGTCGGAGACTGTGGCACAGTATAACAATATACACTTCATCCCACAACACACAGTGGAGTGTCGTAGACTGTGGCACAGTATAACAATACACACTTCATCCCACAACACACTGTGGAGTGTCGGAGGACTATGGCACAGTATAACAATACACTCTTCATCCCACAACACACTGTGGATTGTCGGGGACTGTGGCACAGTATAACAATACACACTTCATCCCACAACACACTGTGGAGTGTCGGAGACGATGACACAGTACAACAATACACACTTCATCTCACAACACACTGTGGAGTGTCCCGGACTGTGGTTCTGTATAACACTACACACTTCATCTCACACCACACTGTGGAGTGTCAGGGGACGGTGGCACAGTATAAGAATACACACTTTATCGCACAACACACTGTGGAGTGTCAGGGACGATGACACAGTATAACAATACACACTTCATCCCACAACACACGGTGGAGTGTCCGGGACTGTGGTAAAGTGTAACAATACACACTTCATCTCACAATACACTGTGGAGTGTAGCGGACTGTGGTACAGTATAACAATACACACTTCATCCCACAACACACTGTGGAGTGTCGGGGACTGTGGCTCAGTATAACAATACACACTTCATCCCACAACACACTGTGGAGTGTCGGGGACTCTGGCACAGTATAACAATACACACTTCATCCCACAACACGCAGTGGATTGTCGGAGACTGTGGCACAGTATAACAATACACACTTCATCCCACAACACACTGTGGAGTGTCGGGGACGATGACACAGAATAACACTACACACTTCATCCCACAATACACTGTGGAGTGTCGGGGACTGTGGCTCAGTATAACAATACACACTTCATCCCACAACACGCAGTGGATTGTCGGAGACTGTGGCACAGTATAACAATACACACTTCATCTCACAACACACTGTGGAGTGTCGGGGACTATGGCACAGTATAACAATACACACTTCATCCCACAACACACTGTGGAGTGTCGGGGACTGTGGCACAGTAAAACAATACACACTTCATCTCACAACACACAGTGGAGTGTCGGGGACTATGGCACAGTATAACAATATACACTTCATCCCACAACACACTGTGGAGTGTCGGGGACTGTGTCACAGTATAACAATACACTCTTCACCCCACAACACACTGTGGAGTGTCGGGGACGATGACACATTATAACAATACACACTTCATCTCACAACACACTCTGGAGTGTCAGGGGACGGTGGCACAGTATAAGAATACACACTTCATCGCACAACACACTGTGGAGTGTCAGGGACGATGACACAGTATAACAATACACACTTCATCCCACAACACACGGTGGAGTGTCCGGGACTGTGGTAAAGTATAACAATACACACTTCATCCCACAACACACTGTGGAGTGTCGGGGACTATGGCACAGTATAACAATATACACTTCATCTCACAAAACACTGTGGAGTGTAGCGGGCTGTGGTACAGTATAACAATACACACTTCATCCCACAACACACTGTGGAGTTTCGGGGACTGTGGCTCAGTATAACAATACACACTTCATCCCACAACACACTGTGGAGTGTCGGGGACTCTGGCACAGTATAACAATACACACTTCATCCCACAACACGCAGTAGATTGTCGGAGACTGTGGCACAGTTTAACAATACACACTTCATCCCACAACACACTGTGGAGTGTCGGGGACGATGACACAGAATAACAATACACACTTCATCCCACAATACACTGTGGAGTGTCGGGGACTGTGGCTCAGTATAACAATACACACTTCATCCCACAACACGCAGTGGATTGTCGGAGACTGTGGCACAGTATAACAATACACACTTCATCTCACAACACACTGTGGAGTGTCGGGGACTATGGCACAGTATAACAATACACACTTCATCCCACAACACACTGTGGAGTGTCGGGGACTGTGGCACAGTAAAACAATACACACTTCATCTCACAACACACAGTGGAGTGTCGGGGACTATGGCACAGTATAACAATATACACTTCATCCCACAACACACTGTGGAGTGTCGGGGACTGTGTCACAGTATAACAATACACTCTTCACCCCACAACACACTGTGGAGTGTCGGGGACGATGACACATTATAACAATACACACTTCATCTCACAACACACTCTGGAGTGTCAGGGGACGGTGGCACAGTATAAGAATACACACTTCATCGCACAACACACTGTGGAGTGTCAGGGACGATGACACAGTATAACAATACACACTTCATCCCACAACACACGGTGGAGTGTCCGGGACTGTGGTAAAGTATAACAATACACACTTCATCCCACAACACACTGTGGAGTGTCGGGGACTATGGCACAGTATAACAATATACACTTCATCTCACAAAACACTGTGGAGTGTAGCGGGCTGTGGTACAGTATAACAATACACACTTCATCCCACAACACACTGTGGAGTGTCGGGGACTGTGGCTCAGTATAACAATACACACTTCATCCCACAACACACTGTGGAGTGTCGGGGACTCTGGCACAGTATAACAATACACACTTCATCCCACAACACGCAGTAGATTGTCGGAGACTGTGGCACAGTTTAACAATACACACTTCATCCCACAACACACTGTGGAGTGTCGGGGACGATGACACAGAATAACAATACACACTTCATCCCACAATACACTGTGGAGTGTCGGGGACTGTGGCTCAGTATAACAATACACACTTCATCCCACAACACGCAGTGGATTGTCGGAGACTGTGGCACAGTATAACAATACACACTTCATCTCACAACACACTGTGGAGTGTCGGGGACTATGGCACAGTATAACAATACACACTTCATCCCACAACACACTGTGGAGTGTCGGGGACTGTGTCACAGTATAACAATACACACTTCATCCCACAACACACTGTGGAGTGTCGGGGACTGTGGCTCAGTATAACAATACACACGTCATCCCATTAAACACAGTGGACTGTCGGAGCCTGTGGCACAGTATAACAACACACACTTCATCCCAGAACGCACAGTGGAGTGTCGGGCACTGTGGCTCAGTATAACAATACACACTTCATCCCACAACACGCAGTGGATTGTCGGAGACTGTGGCACAGTATAACAATACACACTTCATCTCACAACACACTGGAGTGTCGGGGACTGTGGCACAGTAGAACAACACACACTTCATCTCACAACACACTGGAGTGTCGGGGACTGTGGCACAGTATAACAACACACACCTCATCCCACAACACGCAGTGAAGTGTTGCGGACTGTGGCACAGTATAACAATACACACTTCATCTCACAACACACTGGTGTGTCGGGGTCTGTGGCACAGTATAACAATACACACTTTATCTCACAACACACTGTGGAGTGACGGGGACTGTGGCACAGTATAACAATACACACTTAATCTCACAAAACACTGTGGAGTGTCGGGGACTGAGGCTCAGTATAACAATACACACTTCATCCCACAACACACTGTGGAGTGTCGGGGACTGTGGCACAGTATATCAATGCACAGTTCATCCCACAACACACTGTGGAGTGTCGGGGACGATGGCACAGTATAATAGTACACACTTCATCTCACAACACACTGTGGAGTGTCGGGGACTGTGGCACAGTATAACAAAACTCACTTCATCCCACAACACACTGTGGAGTGTTTGGGACTGTGGCACAGTTTCACAATACACACTTCATCTCTCAACACACAGTGGAGTGTCGGGGACTGTGGCACAGTATAAAAATACACACTTCATCCCACAACACACTGTGGAGTGTAGCGGACTGTGGCACAGTATAACAATACACACTTCATTCCACAATACACTGTGGAGTGTCGGGGACTGTGGCACAGTATAGCAATACACACTTCATTCCACAATACACTGTGGAGTGTCGGGGACTGTGGCACAGTATAACAATGCACACTTCATCTCACAACACACTGTGGAGTGTCGGGGACTGTGGCACAGTATAACAATACACACTTCATCTCACAACACACTGTGGAGTGTCGGGGACGATGACACAGTCTATCAATACACACTTCATCTCACAACACACAGTGGAGTGTCGGGGACTGTGGTTCAGTATAACACTACACACGTCATCTCACAACACCCAGTGGAGTGTCGGAGACTGTGGCACAGTATAACAATATACACTTCATCCCACAACACACAGTGGAGTGTCGTAGACTGTGGCACAGTATAACAATACACACTTCATCCCACAACACACTGTGGAGTGTCGGAGGACTGTGGCACAGTATAACAATACACTCTTCATCCCACAACACACTGTGGATTGTCGGGGACTGTGGCACAGTATAACAATACACACTTCATCCCACAACACACTGTGGAGTGTCGGAGACGATGACACAGTACAACAATACACACTTCATCTCACAACACACTGTGGAGTGTCCCGGACTGTGGTTCTGTATAACACTACACACTTCATCTCACAACACACTGTGGAGTGTCAGGGGACGGTGGCACAGTATAAGAATACACACTTTATCGCACAACACACTGTGGAGTGTCAGGGACGATGACACAGTATAACAATACACACTTCATCCCACAACACACGGTGGAGTGTCCGGGACTGTGGTAAAGTATAACAATACACACTTCATCTCACAATACACTGTGGAGTGTAGCGGACTGTGGTACAGTATAACAATACACACTTCATCCCACAACACACTGTGGAGTGTCGGGGACTGTGGCTCAGTATAACAATACACACTTCATCCCACAACACACTGTGGAGTGTCGGGGACTCTGGCACAGTATAACAATACACACTTCATCCCACAACACGCAGTGGATTGTCGGAGACTGTGGCACAGTATAACAATACACACTTCATCCCACAACACACTGTGGAGTGTCGGGGACGATGACACAGAATAACACTACACACTTCATCCCACAATACACTGTGGAGTGTCGGGGACTGTGGCTCAGTATAACAATACACACTTCATCCCACAACACGCAGTGGATTGTCGGAGACTGTGGCACAGTATAACAATACACACTTCATCTCACAACACACTGTGGAGTGTCGGGGACTATGGCACAGTATAACAATACACACTTCATCCCACAACACACTGTGGAGTGTCGGGGACTGTGGCACAGTAAAACAATACACACTTCATGTCACAACACACAGTGGAGTGTCGGGGACTATGGCACAGTATAACAATATACACTTCATCCCACAACACACTGTGGAGTGTCGGGGACTGTGTCACAGTATAACAATACACTCTTCACCCCACAACACACTGTGGAGTGTCGGGGACGATGACACATTATAACAATACACACTTCATCTCACAACACACTCTGGAGTGTCAGGGGACGGTGGCACAGTATAAGAATACACACTTCATCGCACAACACACTGTGGAGTGTCAGGGACGATGACACAGTATAACAATACACACTTCATCCCACAACACACGGTGGAGTGTCCGGGACTGTGGTAAAGTATAACAATACACACTTCATCCCACAACACACTGTGGAGTGTCGGGGACTATGGCACAGTATAACAATATACACTTCATCTCACAAAACACTGTGGAGTGTAGCGGGCTGTGGTACAGTATAACAATACACACTTCATCCCACAACACACTGTGGAGTTTCGGGGACTGTGGCTCAGTATAACAATACACACTTCATCCCACAACACACTGTGGAGTGTCGGGGACTCTGGCACAGTATAACAATACACACTTCATCCCACAACACGCAGTAGATTGTCGGAGACTGTGGCACAGTTTAACAATACACACTTCATCCCACAACACACTGTGGAGTGTCGGGGACGATGACACAGAATAACAATACACACTTCATCCCACAATACACTGTGGAGTGTCGGGGACTGTGGCTCAGTATAACAATACACACTTCATCCCACAACACGCAGTGGATTGTCGGAGACTGTGGCACAGTATAACAATACACACTTCATCTCACAACACACTGTGGAGTGTCGGGGACTATGGCACAGTATAACAATACACACTTCATCCCACAACACACTGTGGAGTGTCGGGGACTGTGGCACAGTAAAACAATACACACTTCATCTCACAACACACAGTGGAGTGTCGGGGACTATGGCACAGTATAACAATATACACTTCATCCCACAACACACTGTGGAGTGTCGGGGACTGTGTCACAGTATAACAATACACTCTTCACCCCACAACACACTGTGGAGTGTCGGGGACGATGACACATTATAACAATACACACTTCATCTCACAACACACTCTGGAGTGTCAGGGGACGGTGGCACAGTATAAGAATACACACTTCATCGCACAACACACTGTGGAGTGTCAGGGACGATGACACAGTATAACAATACACACTTCATCCCACAACACACGGTGGAGTGTCCGGGACTGTGGTAAAGTATAACAATACACACTTCATCCCACAACACACTGTGGAGTGTCGGGGACTATGGCACAGTATAACAATATACACTTAATCTCACAAAACACTGTGGAGTGTAGCGGGCTGTGGTACAGTATAACAATACACACTTCATCCCACAACACACTGTGGAGTGTCGGGGACTGTGGCTCAGTATAACAATACACACTTCATCCCACAACACACTGTGGAGTGTCGGGGACTCTGGCACAGTATAACAATACACACTTCATCCCACAACACGCAGTAGATTGTCGGAGACTGTGGCACAGTTTAACAATACACACTTCATCCCACAACACACTGTGGAGTGTCGGGGACGATGACACAGAATAACAATACACACTTCATCCCACAATACACTGTGGAGTGTCGGGGACTGTGGCTCAGTATAACAATACACACTTCATCCCACAACACGCAGTGGATTGTCGGAGACTGTGGCACAGTATAACAATACACACTTCATCTCACAACACACTGTGGAGTGTCGGGGACTATGGCACAGTATAACAATACACACTTCATCCCACAACACACTGTGGAGTGTCGGGGACTGTGTCACAGTATAACAATACACACTTCATCCCACAACACACTGTGGAGTGTCGGGGACTGTGGCTCAGTATAACAATACACACTTCATCTCACAACACACTGTGGAGTGTCGGGGACTGTGTCACAGTATAACAATACACACGTCATCCCATTAAACACAGTGGACTGTCGGAGCCTGTGGCACAGTATAACAACACACACTTCATCCCACAACGCACAGTGGAGTGTCGGGCACTGTGGCTCAGTATAACAATACACACTTCATCCCACAACACACTGTGGACTGTCGGAGACTGTGGCACAGTATAACAATTCAAACTTCATCCCACAACACACAGTGGAGTGTCGGGGACGATGACACAGTATAGCAATACACACTTCATCCCACAACACACTGTGGAGTGTCGGGGAGTGTGGCACAGTATAACAATACACACTTCATCCCACGACACACTGTGGAGTGTCGGGGACGATGACACAGTATAGCAATACACACTTCATCCCACAACACACTGTGGAGTGTCGGGGAGTGTGGCACAGTATAACAATACACACTTCATCCCACGACACACTGTGGAGTGTCGGGGACGATGACACAGTATAGCAATACACACTTCATCCCACAACACACTGTGGAGTGTCGGGGACGATGACACAGTATAACAATACACACTTCATCCCACAACACACTGTGGAGTGTCGGGGACGATGACACAGTATAGCAATACACACTTCATCCCACAACACACTGTGGAGTGTCGGGGAGTGTGGCACAGTATAACAATACACACTTCATCCCACGACACACTGTGGAGTGTCGGGGACGATGACACAGTATAGCAATACACACTTCATCCCACAACACACTGTGGAGTGTCGGGGACTGTGGCACAGTATAACAATACACACTTCATCTCACAACACACTGGAGTGTCGGGGACTGTGGCACAGTATAACAATACACACTTCATCCCACAACACACAGTGGAGTGTCGGGGACTGTGGCACAGTATAACAATACACACTTCATCCCACAACACACTGTAGAGTGTCGGGGACTGTGGCACAGTATAACAATACACACTTCATCCCACAACACACAGTGGAGTGTCGGGGACTGTGGCACAGTATAACAATACACACTTCATCTCACAACACACTGGAGTGTCGGGGACTGTGGCACAGTATAACAACACACACTTCATCTCACAACAAACTGTGGAGTGTCGGGGACTGTGGCACAGTATAACAATACACACTTCATACCACAACACACAGTGGAGTGTCGGGGACTGTGGCACAGTATAACAATATACACTTCATCCCACAACACACTGTGGAGTGTCGGGGACTGTGGCACAGTATAACAACACACACTTCATCTCACAACAAACTGTGGAGTGTCGGGGACTGTGGCACAGTATAACAATACACACTTCATCCCACAACACACAGTGGAGTGTCGGGGACTATGGCACAGTATAACAATATACACTTCATCCCACAACACACTGTGGAGTGTCGGGGACTGTGGCACAGTATAACAATACACACTTCATCCCACAACACACTGTGGAGTGTCTGGGACTGTGGCTCAGTATAACAATACACACGTCATCCCACAACACACAGTGGACTGTCGGAGACTGTGGCACAGTATAACAACACACACTTCATCCCACAACGCACAGTGGAGTGTCGGGGACTGTGGCTCAGTATAATAATACACAATTCATCCCACAACACACTGTGGACTGTCGGAGACTGTGGCACAGTATAACAATACACACTTCATCCCACAACACACTGTGGAGTGTCGGGGTCGATGACACAGTATGGCAATACACACTTCATCCCACAACACACTGTGGAGTGTCGGGGAGTGTGGCACAGTATAACAATACACACTTCATCCCAAAAAAACTGTGGAGTGTTGGGGACGATGACACAGTATACCAATGCACACTTAATCTCACAACACACTGTGGAGTGTAGCGGACGGTGGCAGAGTGTAACAATACACACTTCATCTCACAACACACTGTGGAGTGTCGGGGAGAGTGGCACAGTATAACAATACACACTTCATCCCACACCACACAGTGGAGTGTCGGGGACTGTGGCATAGTATAACAATGCACACTTCATCTCACAACACACTGTGGAGTGTCGGGGACTGTGGCACAGTATAACAAAACTCACTTCATCCCACAACACACTGTGGAGTGTCGGGGACTATGGCACAGTATAACAATACATACTTCATCTCTCAACACACAGTGTAGTGTCGGGGACTGTGGCACAGTATAAAAATACACACTTCATCCCACAACACACTGTGGAGTGTAGCGGACTGTGGCACAGGATAACAATACACACTTCATCCCACAATACACTGTGGAGTGTCGGGGACTGTGGCACAGTATAACAATACACACATCATCTCACAACACACTGTGGAGTGTCGGGGACTGTGGCACAGTATAACAATACACACTTCTCCCACAACACACTGTGGAGTGTCGCGGACGATGACACAGTATACCAATGCACACTTAATCTCACAACACACTGTGGAGTGTAGCGGACGGTGGCAGAGTGCAACAATACACACTTCATCTCACAACACACTGTGGAGTGTCGGGGAGTGTGGCACAGTATAACAATACACACTTCATCCCACAACACACTGTGGAGTGTCGGGGACTGTGGCCCAGTATAACAATACACACGTCATCCCACAACACACAGTGGACTGTCGGACACTGTGGCACAGTATAACAACACACACTTCATCCCACAACGCACAGTGGAGTGTCGGGGACTGTGGATCAGTATAATAATACACAATTCATCCCACAACACACTGTGGACTGTCGGAGACTGTGGCACAGTATAACAATACACACTACATCCCACAACACACTGTGGAGTGTCGGGGACGATGACACAGTTAGCAATACACACTTCATCCCACAACATACTGTGGTGTGTCGGGGAGTGTGGCACAGTATAACAATACACACTTCATCCCACACAAAACTGTGGAGTGTCGCGGACGATGACACAGTATACCAATGCACACTTAATCTCACAACACACTGTGGAGTGTAGCGGACGGTGGCAGAGTGCAACAATACACACTTCATCTCACAACACACTGTGGAGTTTCGGGGAGTGTGGCACAGTATAACAATACACAGTTCATCCCACAACACACTGTGGAGTGTCGGGGACTGTGGCTCAGAATAACAATACACACGTCATCCCACTACACACAGTGGACTGTCGGAGCCTGTGGCACAGTATAACAACACACACTTCATCCCACAACGCATAGTGGAGTGTCGGGGACTGTGGCTCAGTATAACAATACACACTTCATCCCACAACACACTGTGGACTGTCGGAGACTGTGGCACAGTATAACAACTCACACTTCATCCCACAACTCACAGTGGAGTGTCGGGGACTGTGGCACAGTATAACAATACACACTTCATCCCACAACACACAGTGGACTGTCGGAGACTGTGGCACAGTATAACAACTCACACTTCATCCCACAACTCACAGTGGAGTGTCGGGGACTGTGGCACAGTATAACAATACACACTTCATCCCACAACACACTGTGGAGTGTCGGGGACGATGACACAGTATAGCAATACACACTTCATCCCATAACACACTGTGGAGTGTCGGGGAGTGTGGCACAGTATAACAATACACACTTCATCCCACAAAAAACTGTGGAGTGTCGGGGACGATGACACAGTATACCAATGCACACTTAATCTCACAACACACTGTGGAGTGTAGCGGACGGTGGCAGAGTGTAACAATACACACTTCATCTCACAACACACTGTGGAGTGTCGGGGAGTGTGGCACAGTATAACAATACACACTTCATCCCACACCACACAGTGGTGTGTCGGGGACTGTGGCACAGTATAACAATGCACACTTCATCTCACAACACACTGGAGTGTCGGGGACTGTGGCACAGTATAACAACACACGCTTCATCTCACAACAAACTGTGGAGTGTCGGGGACTGTGGCACAGTATAACAATACACACTTCATCCCACAACACACAGTGGAGTGTCGGGGACTATGGCACAGTATAACAATATACACTTCATCCCACAACACACTGTGGAGTGTCGGGGACTGTGGCACAGTATAACAATACACACTTCATCCCACAACACACTGTGGAGTGTCTGGGACTGTGGCTCAGTATAACAATACACACGTCATCCCACAACACACAGTGGACTGTCGGAGACTGTGGCACAGTATAACAACACACACTTCATCCCACAACGCACAGTGGAGTGTCGGGGACTGTGGCTCAGTATAATAATACACAATTCATCCCGCAACACACTGTGGACTGTCGGAGACTGTGGCACAGTATAACAATACACACTTCATCCCACAACACACTGTGGAGTGTCGGGGTCGATGACACAGTATGGCAATACACACTTCATCCCACAACACACTGTGGAGTGTCGGGGTCGATGACACAGTATGGCAATACACACTTCATCCCACAACACACTGGACTGTCGGAGACTGTGGCACAGTATAACAACACACACTTCATCCCACAACGCACAGTGGAGTGTCGGGGACTGTGGCTCAGTATAATAATACACAATTCATCCCACAACACACTGTGGAGTGTCGGGGACTGTGGCTCAGTATAATAATACACAATTCATCCCACAACACACTGTGAACTGTCGGAGACTGTGGCACAGTATAACAATACACACTTCATCCCACAACACACTGTGGAGTGTCGGGGACTGTGGCACAGTATAACAATGTACACTTCATCTCACAACACACTGGAGTGTCGGGGACTGTGGCACAGTATAACAACACACACTTCATCTCACAACACACTGGAGTGTCGGGGACTGTGGCACAGTATAACAACACACACTTCATCCCACAACACGCAGTGGAGTGTTGCGGACTGTGGCACAGTATAACAATACACACTTCATCCCACAACACACTGGAGTGTCGGGGTCTGTGGCACAGTATAACAATACACACTTTATCTCACAACACACTGTGGAGTGTCGGGGACTGTGGCACAGTATAACAATACACACTTAATCTCACAAAACACTGTGGAGTGTCGGGGACTGAGGCTCAGTATAACAATACACACTTCATCCCACAACACACTGTGGAGTGTCGGGGACTGTGGCACAGTATAACAATGCACAGTTCGTCCCACAACACACTGTGGAGTGTCGGGGATGATGGCACAGTATCATAGTACACACTTCATCTCACAACACACTGTGGAGTGTCGGGGACTGTGGCACAGTATAACAATACATACTTCATCTCTCAACACACAGTGGAGTGTCGGGGACTGTGGCACAGTATAAAAATACACACTTCATCCCATAACACACTGTGGAGTGTAGCGGACTGTGGCACAGGATAACAATACACACTTCATCCCACAATACACTGTGGAGTGTCGGGGACTGTGGCACAGTATAACAATACACACTTCATCTCACAACACACAGTGGAGTGTCGGAGACTGTGGCACAGTATAACAATATACACTTCATCCCACAACACACAGTGGAGTGTCGTAGACTGTGGCACAGTATAACAATACACACTTCATCCCACAACACACTGTGGAGTGTCGGAGGACTATGGCACAGTATAACAATACACACTTCATCCCACAACACACTGTGGAGTGTCGGGGACTGTGGCACAGTATAACAATACACACTTCATCCCACAACACACTATGGAGTGTCCGGGACGATGACACAGTATAACAATACACACTTCATCTCACAACACACTGTGGAGTGTCCCGGACTGTGGTTCTGTCTAACACTACACACTTCATCTCACAACACACTGTGGAGTGTCAGGGGACGGCGGCACAGTATAAGAATACACACTTCATCGCACAACACACTGTGGAGTGTCAGGGACGATGACACAGTATAACAATACACACTTCATCCCACAACACACGGTGGAGTGTCCGGGACTGTGTTAAAGTATAACAATACACACTTCATCTCACAAAACACTGTGGAGTTTAGCGGACTGTGGTACAGTATAACAATACACACTTCATCCCACAACACACTGTGGAGTGTCGGGGACTGTCGCTCAGTATAACAATACACACTTCATCCCACAACACACTGTGGAGTGTCGGGGACGATGACACAGAATAACAATACACACTTCATCCCACAATACACTGTGGAGTGCCGGGGACTGTGGCTCAGTATAACAATACACACTTCATCCCACAACACGCAGTGGATTGTCGGAGACTGTGGCACAGTATAACAATACACACTTCATCTCACAACACACTGTGGAGTGTCGGGGACTGTGGCACAGTAAAACAATACACACTTCATCTCACAACACACAGTGGAGTGTCGGGGACTATGGCACAGTATAACAATATACATTTCATCCCACAACACACTGTGGAGTGTCGGGGACTGTGTCACAGTATATCAATACACACTTCATCCCACAACACACTGTGGAGTGTCGGGGACTGTGGCTCAGTATAACAATACACACGTCATCCCACTACACACAGTGGACTGTCGGAGCCTGTGGCACAGTATAACAACACACACTTCATCCCACAATACACTGTGGAGTGCCGGGGACTGTGGCTCAGTATAACAATACACACTTCATCCCACAACACGCAGTGGATTGTCGGAGACTGTGGCACAGTATAACAATACACACTTCATCTCACAACACACTGTGGAGTGTCGGGGACTGTGGCACAGTAAAACAATACACACTTCATCTCACAACACACAGTGGAGTGTCGGGGACTATGGCACAGTATAACAACACACACTTCATCCCACAACACACTGTGAACTGTCGGGAACTGTGGCACAGTATAACAACACACACTTCATCTCACAACAAACTGTGGAGTGTCGGGGACTGTGGCACAGTATAACAATACACACTTAATCCCACAACACACTGTGGAGTGTCGGGGACGATGACACAGAATAACAATACACACTTCATCCCACAATAAACTGTGGAGTGCCGGGGACTGTGGCTCAGTATAACAATACACACTTCATCCCACAACACGCAGTGGATTGTCGGAGACTGTGGCACAGTATAACAATACACACTTCATCCCACAACACACTGTGGAGTGTCGGGGACTGTGGCACAGTATAACAATACACACTTCATCTCACAACACACTGTGGAGTGTCGGGGACTGTGGCACAGTAAAACAATACACACTTCATCTCACAACACACAGTGGAGTGTCGGGGACTATGGCACAGTATAACAATATACACTTCATCCCACAACACACTGTGGAGTGTCGGGGACTGTGTCACAGTATATCAATACACACTTCATCCCACAAC
This sequence comes from Scyliorhinus torazame, assembly GCF_047496885.1. NCBI lineage: Eukaryota > Metazoa > Chordata > Chondrichthyes > Carcharhiniformes > Scyliorhinidae > Scyliorhinus > Scyliorhinus torazame. Next base: position 5,484,539 of record NC_092725.1, on the reverse strand, counting down.
ACACTGTGGAGTGTCGGGGACTGTGGCTCAGTATAACAATACACACTTCATCCCACAACACACAGTGGACTGTCGGACACTGTGGCACAGTATAACAACACACACTGCATCCCACAACGCACAGTGGAGTGTCGGGGACTGGCTCAGTATAATAATACACAATTCATCCCACAACACACTGTGGACTGTCGGAGACTGTGGCACAGTATAACAATACACACTTCATCCCACAACACACTGTGGGGTGTCGGGGAGTGTGGCACAGTATAACAATACACACTTCATCCCACAAAAAACTGTGGAGTGTCGCGGACAATGACACAGTATACCAATGCACACTTAATCTCACAACACACTGTGGAGTGTAGCGGACGGTGGCAGAGTGTAACAATACACACTTCATCTCACAACACACTGTGGATTGTCGGGGAATGTGGCACAGTATAACAATACACACTTCATCCCACAACACACTGTGGAGTGTCGGGGACTGTGGCTCAGTATAACAATACACACTTCATCCCACAACACACTGTGGAGTGTCGGGGACTCTGGCACAGTATAACAATACACACTTCATCCCACAACACACTGTGGAGTGTCGGGGACGATGACACAGTATAACAATACACACTTCATCCGACAACACACTGTGGAGTGTCGGGGACTGTGGCTCAGTATAACAATACACACTTCATCCCACAACACACTGTGGAGTGTCGGGGAGTGTGGCACAGTATAACAATACACACTTCATCCCACAATACACTGTGGAGTGTCGGGGACTGTGGCTCAGTATAACAATACACACTTCATCCCACAACACGCAGTGGATTGTCGGGGACTGTGGCTCAGTATAACAATACACACTTCATCCCACAACACACTGTGGAGTGTCGGGGACTGTGGCTCAGTATAACAATACACAAGTCATCCCACAACACACAGTTGACTGTCGGAGACGGCGGCACAGTATAACAATACACACTTCATCCCACAAAAAACTGTGGAGTGTCGGGGACGATGACACAGTATACCAATGCACACTTAATCTCACAACACACTGTGGAGTGTAGCGGACGGTGGCAGAGTGTAACAATACACACTTCATCTCACAACACACTGTGGAGTGTCGGGGAGTGTGGCACAGTATAACAATACACACTTCATCCCACACCACACAGTGGAGTGTCGGGGACTGTGGCACAGTATAACAATGCTAACTTCATCTCACAACACACTGGAGTGTCGGGGACTGTGGCACAGTATAACAACACACGCTTCATCTCACAACAAACTGTGGAGTGTCGGGGACTGTGGCACAGTATAACAATACACACTTCATCCCACAACACACAGTGGATTGTCGGGGACTATGGCACAGTATAACAATATACACTTCATCCCACAACACACTGTGGAGTGTCGGGGACTGTGGCACAGTATAACAATACACACTTCATCCCACAACACACTGTGGAGTGTCTGGGACTGTGGCTCAGTATAACAATACACACGTCATCCCACAACACACAGTGGACTGTCGGAGACTGTGGCACAGTATAACAACACACACTTCATCCCACAACGCACAGTGGAGTGTCGGGGACTGTGGCTCAGTATAATAATACACAATTCATCCCACAACACACTGTGGACTGTCGGAGACTGTGGCACAGTATAACAATACACACTTCATCCCACAACACACTGTGGAGTGTCGGGGTCGATGACACAGTATGGCAATACACACTTCATCCCACAACACACTGTGGAGTGTCGGGGTCGATGACACAGTATGGCAATACACACTTCATCCCACAACACACTGGACTGTCGGAGACTGTGGCACAGTATAACAACACACACTTCATCGCACAACGCACAGTGGAGTGTCGGGGACTGTGGCTCAGTATAATAATACACAATTCATCCCACAACACACTGTGGAGTGTCGGGGACTGTGGCTCAGTATAATAATACACAATTCATCCCACAACACACTGTGGACTGTCGGAGACTGTGGCACAGTATAACAATACATACTTCATCCCACAACACACTGTGGAGTGTCGGGGACTGTGGCACAGTATAACAATGTACACTTCATCTCACAACACACTGGAGTGTCGGGGACTGTGGCACAGTATAACAACACACACTTCATCTCACAACACACTGGAGTGTCGGTTACTGTGGCGCAGTATAACAACACACACTTCATCCCACAACACGCAGTGGCGTGTTGCGGACTGTGGCACAGTATAACAATACACACTTCATCCCACAACACACTGGAGTGTCGGGGTCTGTGGCACAGTATAACAATACACACTTTATCTCACAACACACTGTGGAGTGTCGGGGACTGTGGCACAGTATAACAATACACACTTAATCTCACAAAACACTGTGGAGTGTCGGGGACTGAGGCTCAGTTTAACAATACACACTTCATCCCACAACACACTGTGGAGTGTCGGGGACTGTGGCACAGTATAACAATGCACAGTTCGTCCCACAACACACTGTGGAGTGTCGGGGATGAAGGCACAGTATCATAGTACACACTTCATCTCACAACACACTGTGGAGTGTCGGGGACTGTGGCACAGTATAACAAAACTCACTTCATCCCACAACACACTGTGGAGTGTCGGGGACTGTGGCACAGTATAACAATACATACTTCATCTCTCAACACACAGTGGAGTGTCGGGGACTGTGGCACAGTATAAAAATACACACTTCATCCCACAACACACTGTGGAGTGTCGGGGACTGTGGCTCAGTATAACAATACACACGTCATCCCACTACACACAGTGGACTGTCGGAGCCTGTGGCACAGTATAACAACACACACTTCATCCCACAACGCACAGTGGAGTGTCGGGGACTGTGGCTCAGTATAACAATACACACGTCATCCCACTACACACAGTGGACTGTCGGAGCCTGTGGCACAGTATAACAACACACACTTCATCCCACAAAACACTGTGGACTGTCGGGGACTGTGGCACAGTATAACAACACACACTTCATCTCACAACAAACTGTGGAGTGTCGGGGACTGTGGCACAGTATAACAATACACACTTCATCCCACAACACACTGTGGAGTGTCGGGGACGATGACACAGAATAACAATACACACTTCATCCCACAATACACTGTGGAGTGCCGGGGACTGTGGCTCAGTATAACAATACACACTTCATCCCACAACACGCAGTGGATTGTCGGAGACTGTGGCACAGTATAACAATACACACTTCATCTCACAACACACTGTGGAGTGTCGGGGACTGTGGCACAGTAAAACAATACACACTTCATCTCACAACACACAGTGGAGTGTCGGGGACTATGGCACAGTATAACAACACACACTTCATCCCACAATACACTGTGAACTGTCGGGGACTGTGGCACAGTATAACAACACACACTTCATCTCACAACAAACTGTGGAGTGTCGGGGACTGTGGCACAGTATAACAATACACACTTCATCCCACAACACACTGTGGAGTGTCGGAGACTGTGGCACAGTATAACAATACACACTTCATCCCACAACACACTGTGGAGTGTCGGAGACTGTGGCACAGTATAACAATACACACTTCATCTCACAACACACTGTGGAGTGTCGGGGACTGTGGCACAGTAAAACAATACACACTTCATCTCACAACACACAGTGGAGTGTCGGGGACTATGGCACAGTATAACAATATACATTTCATCCCACAACACACTGTGGAGTGTCGGGGACTGTGTCACAGTATATCAATACACACTTCATCCCACAACACACTGTGGAGTGTCGGGGACTGTGGCTCAGTATAACAATACACACGTCATCCCACTACACACAGTGGACTGTCGGAGCCTGTGGCACAGTATAACAACACACACTTCATCCCACAACGCACAGTGGAGTTTCGGGGACTGTGGCTCAGTATAACAATACACACGTCATCCCACTACACACAGTGTACTGTCGGAGCCAGTGGCACAGTATAACAACACACACTTCATCCCACAACACACTGTGGACTGTCGGGGACTGTGGCACAGTATAACAACACACACTTCATCTCACAACAAACTGTGGAGTGTCGGGGACTGTGGCACAGTATAACAATACACACTTCATCCCACAACACGCAGTGGATTGTCGGAGACTGTGGCACAGTATAACAATCCACACTTCATCTCACAACACAATGTGGAGTGTCGGGGACTGTGGCACAGTAAAACAATACACACTTCATCTCACAACACACAGTGGAGTGTCGGGGACTATGGCACAGTATAACAACACACACTTCATCCCACAACACACTGTGGACTGTCGGGGACTGTGGCACAGTATAACAACACACACTTCATCTCACAACAAACTGTGGAGTGTCGGGGACTGTGGCACAGTATAACAATACACACTTCATCCCACAACACACTGTGGAGTGTCGGGGACGCTGACACAGAATAACAATACACACTTCATCCCACAATACACTGTGGAGTGCCGGGGACTGTGGCTCAGTATAACAATACACACTTCATCCCACAACACGCAGTGGATTGTCGGAGACTGTGGCAAAGTATAACAATACACACTTCATCTCACAACACAATGTGGTGTGTCGGGGACTGTGGCACAGTAAAACAATACACACTTCATCTCACAACACACAGTGGAGTGTCGGGGACTATGGCACAGTATAACAACACACACTTCATCCCACAACACACTGTGAACTGTCGGGGACTGTGGCACAGTATAACAACACACACTTCATCTCACAACAAACTGTGGAGTGTCGGGGACTGTGGCACAGTATAACAATACACACTTCATCCCACAACACACTGTGGAGTGTCGGGGACGATGACACAGAATAACAATACACACTTCATCCCACAATAAACTGTGGAGTGCCGGGGACTGTGGCTCAGTATAACAATACACACTTCATCCCACAACACGCAGTGGATTGTCGGAGACTGTGGCACAGTATAACAATACACACTTCATCCCACAACACACTGTGGAGTGTCGGGGACTGTGGCACAGTATAACAATACACACTTCATCTCACAACACACTGTGGAGTGTCGGGGACTGTGGCACAGTAAAACAATACACACTTCATCTCACAACACACAGTGGAGTGTCGGGGACTATGGCACAGTATAACAATATACACTTCATCCCACAACACACTGTGGAGTGTCGGGGACTGTGTCACAGTATATCAATACACACTTCATCCCACAACACACTGTGGAGTGTCGGGGACTGTGGCACAGTATAACAATACACACGTCATCCCACTACACACAGTGGACTGTCGGAGCCTGTGGCACAGTATAACAACACACACTTCATCCCACAACGCACAGTGGAGTTTCGGGGACTGTGGCTCAGTATAACAATACACACTTCATCCCACAACACACTGTGGACTGTCGGGGACTGTGGCACAGTATAACAACACACACTTCATCTCACAACAAACTGTGGAGTGTCGGGGACTGTGGCACAGTATAACAATACACACTTCATCCCACAACACACAGTGGAGTGTCGGGGACTATGGCACAGTATAACAATACACACTTCATCCCACAACACACAGTGGAGTGTCGGGGACTATGACACAGTTAGCAATACACACTTCATCCCACAACACACTGTGGGGTGTCGGAGAGTGTGGCACAGTATAACAATACACACTTCATCCCACAAAAAACTGTGGAGTGTCGCGGACAATGACACAGTATACCAATGCACACTTAATCTCACAACACACTGTGGAGTGTAGCGGACGGTGGCAGAGTGTAACAATACACACTTCATCTCACAACACACTGTGGATTGTCGGGGAATGTGGCACAGTATAACAATACACACTTCATCCCACAACACACTGTGGAGTGTCGGGGACTGTGGCTCAGTATAACAATACACACTTCATCCCACAACACACTGTGGAGTGTCGGGGACTCTGGCACAGTATAACAATACACACTTCATCCCACAACACACTGTGGAGTGTCGGGGACGATGACACAGTATAACAATACACACTTCATCCGACAACACACTGTGGAGTGTCGGGTTCTGTGGCTCAGTATAACAATACACACTTCATCCCACAACACACTGTGGAGTGTCGGGGAGTGTGGCACAGTATAACAATACACACTTCATCCCACAATACACTGTGGAGTGTCGGGGACTGTGGCTCAGTATAACAATACACACTTCATCCCACAACACGCAGTGGATTGTCGGGGACTGTGGCTCAGTATAACAATACACACTTCATCCCACAACACACTGTGGAGTGTCGGGGACTGTGGCTCAGTATAACAATACACAAGTCATCCCACAACACACAGTTGACCGTCGGAGACGGCGGCACAGTATAACAACACACACTTCATCCCACAACACACAGTGGAGTGTCGGGGACTGTAGCTCAGTATAACAATACACACTTCACCCACAACACACAGTGGACTGTCGGAGACTGTGGCACAGTATAACAACACACACTTCATCCCACAACACACAGTGGAGTGTCGGGGACTGTGGCTCAGTATAACACTACACACTTCATCCCACAACACACAGTGGACTGTCGGAGACTGTGGCACAGTATAACAACACACACTTCATCCCAAAATACACAGTGGAGTGTCGGGACTGTGGCTCAGTATAACAATACACACTTCATCCCACAACACACTGTGGAGTGTCGGGGAGTGTGGCACAGTATAACAATACACTCTTCATCCCACAACACACTGTGGAATGTCGGGGACTGTGGCTCAGTATAACAATACACCCTTCATCCCAGAACACACTGTGGAATGTCGTGGACGATGACACAGTATAACAATACACACTTCATCTCACAACACACTGTGGCGTGTCCCGGACTGTGGCACAGTATAACAAGACACACTTCATCCCACAACACACTGTGGAGTGTCGGGGACTGTAGCACAGTAAAACAATACACACTTCATCCCACAACACACTGTGGAGTGTCGGGGACTGTGGCACAGTATACCAACACACACTTCATCCCACAACACGCAGTGGAGTGTCGGGGACTGTGGCACAGTATAACAATACACACTTCATCTCACAACACACTGTGGAATGTCGGGGACTGTGGCTCAGTATAACAATACACACTTCATCCCACAACACACTGTGGAGTGTAGCGGACTGTGGCACAGTATAACAATACACACTTCATCTCACAACACACTGTGGAGTGTCGGGGACTGTGGCACAGTATAACAAAACTCACTTCAACCCACAACACACTGTGGAGTGTCGGGGACTGTGGCACAGTATAACAATACACACGTCATCCCACTACACACAGTGGACTGTCGGAGCCTGTGGCACAGTATAACAACACACACTTCATCCCACAAAACACTGTGGACTGTCGGGGACTGTGGCACAGTATAACAACACACACTTCATCTCACAACAAACTGTGGAGTGTCGGGGACTGTGGCACAGTATAACAATACACACTTCATCCCACAACACACTGTGGAGTGTCGGGGACGATGACACAGAATAACAATACACACTTCATCCCACAATACACTGTGGAGTGCCGGGGACTGTGGCTCAGTATAACAATACACACTTCATCCCACAACACGCAGTGGATTGTCGGAGACTGTGGCACAGTATAACAATACACACTTCATCTCACAACACACTGTGGAGTGTCGGGGACTGTGGCACAGTAAAACAATACACACTTCATCTCACAACACACAGTGGAGTGTCGGGGACTATGGCACAGTATAACAACACACACTTCATCCCACAATACACTGTGAACTGTCGGGGACTGTGGCACAGTATAACAACACACACTTCATCTCACAACAAACTGTGGAGTGTCGGGGACTGTGGCACAGTATAACAATACACACTTCATCCCACAACACACTGTGGAGTGTCGGAGACTGTGGCACAGTATAACAATACACACTTCATCCCACAACACACTGTGGAGTGTCGGAGACTGTGGCACAGTATAACAATACACACTTCATCTCACAACACACTGTGGAGTGTCGGGGACTGTGGCACAGTAAAACAATACACACTTCATCTCACAACACACAGTGGAGTGTCGGGGACTATGGCACAGTATAACAATATACATTTCATCCCACAACACACTGTGGAGTGTCGGGGACTGTGTCACAGTATATCAATACACACTTCATCCCACAACACACTGTGGAGTGTCGGGGACTGTGGCTCAGTATAACAATACACACGTCATCCCACTACACACAGTGGACTGTCGGAGCCTGTGGCACAGTATAACAACACACACTTCATCCCACAACGCACAGTGGAGTGTCGGGGACTGTGGCTCAGTATAACAATACACACGTCATCCCACTACACACAGTGTACTGTCGGAGCCAGTGGCACAGTATAACAACACACACTTCATCCCACAACACACTGTGGACTGTCGGGGACTGTGGCACAGTATAACAACACACACTTCATCTCACAACAAACTGTGGAGTGTCGGGGACTGTGGCACAGTATAACAATACACACTTCATCCCACAACACGCAGTGGATTGTCGGAGACTGTGGCACAGTATAACAATCCACACTTCATCTCACAACACAATGTGGAGTGTCGGGGACTGTGGCACAGTAAAACAATACACACTTCATCTCACAACACACAGTGGAGTGTCGGGGACTGTGGCACAGTATAACAATACACACTTCATCCCACAACACACTGTGGAGTGTCGGGGACGCTGACACAGAATAACAATACACACTTCATCCCACAATACACTGTGGAGTGCCGGGGACTGTGGCTCAGTATAACAATACACACTTCATCCCACAACACGCAGTGGATTGTCGGAGACTGTGGCAAAGTATAACAATACACACTTCATCTCACAACACAATGTGGTGTGTCGGGGACTGTGGCACAGTAAAACAATACACACTTCATCTCACAACACACAGTGGAGTGTCGGGGACTATGGCACAGTATAACAACACACACTTCATCCCACAACACACTGTGAACTGTCGGGGACTGTGGCACAGTATAACAACACACACTTCATCTCACAACAAACTGTGGAGTGTCGGGGACTGTGGCACAGTATAACAATACACACTTCATCCCACAACACACTGTGGAGTGTCGGGGACGATGACACAGAATAACAATACACACTTCATCCCACAATAAACTGTGGAGTGCCGGGGACTGTGGCTCAGTATAACAATACACACTTCATCCCACAACACGCAGTGGATTGTCGGAGACTGTGGCACAGTATAACAATACACACTTCATCCCACAACACACTGTGGAGTGTCGGGGACTGTGGCACAGTATAACAATACACACTTCATCTCACAACACACTGTGGAGTGTCGGGGACTGTGGCACAGTAAAACAATACACACTTCATCTCACAACACACAGTGGAGTGTCGGGGACTATGGCACAGTATAACAATATACACTTCATCCCACAACACACTGTGGAGTGTCGGGGACTGTGTCACAGTATATCAATACACACTTCATCCCACAACACACTGTGGAGTGTCGGGGACTGTGGCACAGTATAACAATACACACGTCATCCCACTACACACAGTGGACTGTCGGAGCCTGTGGCACAGTATAACAACACACACTTCATCCCACAACGCACAGTGGAGTTTCGGGGACTGTGGCTCAGTATAACAATACACACTTCATCCCACAACACACTGTGGACTGTCGGGGACTGTGGCACAGTATAACAACACACACTTCATCTCACAACAAACTGTGGAGTGTCGGGGACTGTGGCACAGTATAACAATACACACTTCATCCCACAACACACAGTGGAGTGTCGGGGACTATGGCACAGTATAACAATACACACTTCATCCCACAACACACAGTGGAGTGTCGGGGACTATGACACAGTTAGCAATACACACTTCATCCCACAACACACTGTGGGGTGTCGGAGAGTGTGGCACAGTATAACAATACACACTTCATCCCACAAAAAACTGTGGAGTGTCGCGGACAATGACACAGTATACCAATGCACACTTAATCTCACAACACACTGTGGAGTGTAGCGGACGGTGGCAGAGTGTAACAATACACACTTCATCTCACAACACACTGTGGATTGTCGGGGAATGTGGCACAGTATAACAATACACACTTCATCCCACAACACACTGTGGAGTGTCGGGGACTGTGGCTCAGTATAACAATACACACTTCATCCCACAACACACTGTGGAGTGTCGGGGACTCTGGCACAGTATAACAATACACACTTCATCCCACAACACACTGTGGAGTGTCGGGGACGATGACACAGTATAACAATACACACTTCATCCGACAACACACTGTGGAGTGTCGGGATCTGTGGCTCAGTATAACAATACACACTTCATCCCACAACACACTGTGGAGTGTCGGGGAGTGTGGCACAGTATAACAATACACACTTCATCCCACAATACACTGTGGAGTGTCGGGGACTGTGGCTCAGTATAACAATACACACTTCATCCCACAACACGCAGTGGATTGTCGGGGACTGTGGCTCAGTATAACAATACACACTTCATCCCACAACACACTGTGGAGTGTCGGGGACTGTGGCTCAGTATAACAATACACAAGTCATCCCACAACACACAGTTGACCGTCGGAGACGGCGGCACAGTATAACAACACACACTTCATCCCACAACACACAGTGGAGTGTCGGGGACTGTAGCTCAGTATAACAATACACACTTCACCCACAACACACAGTGGACTGTCGGAGACTGTGGCACAGTATAACAACACACACTTCATCCCACAACACACAGTGGAGTGTCGGGGACTGTGGCTCAGTATAACACTACACACTTCATCCCACAACACACAGTGGACTGTCGGAGACTGTGGCACAGTATAACAACACACACTTCATCCCAAAATACACAGTGGAGTGTCGGGACTGTGGCTCAGTATAACAATACACACTTCATCCCACAACACACTGTGGAGTGTCGGGGAGTGTGGCACAGTATAACAATACACTCTTCATCCCACAACACACTGTGGAATGTCGGGGACTGTGGCTCAGTATAACAATACACCCTTCATCCCAGAACACACTGTGGAATGTCGTGGACGATGACACAGTATAACAATACACACTTCATCTCACAACACACTGTGGCGTGTCCCGGACTGTGGCACAGTATAACAATACACACTTCATCCCACAACACACTGTGGAGTGTCGGGGACTGTAGCACAGTAAAACAATACACACTTCATCCCACAACACACTGTGGAGTGTCGGGGACTGTGGCACAGTATACCAACACACACTTCATCCCACAACACGCAGTGGAGTGTCGGGGACTGTGGCACAGTATAACAATACACACTTCATCTCACAACACACTGTGGAATGTCGGGGACTGTGGCTCAGTATAACAATACACACTTCATCCCACAACACACTGTGGAGTGTAGCGGACTGTGGCACAGTATAACAATACACACTTCATCTCACAACACACTGTGGAGTGTCGGGGACTGTGGCACAGTATAACAAAACTCACTTCAACCCACAACACACTGTGGAGTGTCGGGGACTGTGGCACAGTATAACAATACACACTTAATCTCTCAAAACACTGTGGAGTGTCGGGGACTGAGGCTCAGTATAACAATACACACTTCATCCCACAACACACTGTGGAGTGTCGGGGACTGTGGCACAGTATAACAATGCACAGTTCATCCCACAACACATTGTGGAGTGTCGGGGACGATGGCACAGTATAATAGTACACACTTCATCTCACAACACACAGTGGAGTGTCGGGGACTGTGGCATAGTATAACAAAACTCAATTCATCCCACAACACACTGTGGAGTGTCGGGGACTGTGGCACAGGATAACAATGCACACTTCATCTCTCAACACACAGTGGAGTGTCGGGGACTGTGGCACAGTATAAAAATACACACTTCATCCCACAACACATTGTGGAGTGTAGCGGACTGTGGCACAGTATAACAATACACAGCAGTCTGAGTCCACAGCAGTCAAATGTGAAAGCGAAACCAAAAAAAAACAGTTCACAGAGCCACAGCCCAGCTCCAGCCAGAAAAATGACAACACTGAAGCAACGTCATGAGACGGAAACCTTTTTGAGAGGGTCACTCCCATGACAATAGGGGTGAGATTTCCAGGGGAGCGAGGTGCCCGATGCCACCCCTATCTGTCATCCCACTGTCCCTCCCTCAGCAGCGGTGGACTGTGGATATGAACCGGCCCTGGCCTTGGCATCGCGGGGATTGACAAACAGGCAGAGGTCACTCAAGTGTTTGGGCCATGCCTTGTCGGAGCGAGTGACCATTAAATCCTGGCTCAATAACGGCACTTTCCCAATGTAGGAACGGACTGCATGGGTCTGGGTCGGAGAGTCACCATTCAATCCCCAAACTATTCGCAGATGTGAGTGGAACCACCCAGAGAAACACACTGGCACTTGGAACTAAATGACAGAAAGGTCACAGTTACAGAGGCAGCAACACCCCAGAGTGCAGTGGAACCACCCAGAGAAACACACTGACAATTGGAACTGAATCACTGAATGGTCACAGTTTCAGAGGCAGCTACACCCCAGAGTGCAGTGGAACCACCCAGAGAAACAAACTGACGATTGGAACTGAATCACTGAATGGTCACAGTCGAGTGAGGGATGTCTCTGAAACAATGTGAGATCTGGAGAGGGGACTGATGGTGTTTGAGTGGACGGCATCCTTTCTGTTGTTGTTAGTTGCTCAATGTGATCAACACAGTCCATTGTTTGGAAAGAGTTCACTTCATCAAAATAATATTTTCCATCAAAGAACTCAATGTCGTAATCTCTTTGTTCATATGTTTAAAAATAAATTGAAGGATTTTGCAACCTCAATATCCCTGAGGTGGTTCCACAGGGTATAAATTAAAGAGTTTGGAAATGTGTAACGTCAGAGTTTAAGACACAGACTGTTAGCAGCACGAAGGGACACATCACTTCATACTGAACATGCTTTATCCAATTGAAATTGCTGAGAAACTATTCTACCCAATCCTTGCTATTGTTGGAGTTCCTGGTAAGTGACTATCACCATTGAAGTTGTGGAAATCTGTGTGTGAGCAGCTCTCTGATTTTAAACTGTGTCTGAAAATGTTTAATGCTGATCTCGTGCTCACTGTAATACAGGCACTTGATCAACGATATCATTGCATTCCTGTTGGGAGCCATTTTAATTCAACACCTTGTCCTCCTGCCCCCACGTCTGTCCTTGGCCCGCTGCAAGGTTCCAATGAAGCCAGACGCGAACTGGAGGAGCAGCATCTCATCTTCCAATCAGGCGCGTTACAGCCCTCAGGACTCAGCATTGAGTTCAACAACTTTTGACTGGGATCTTTCTGCTCCATCTTATCACCCTTGTTTTGTTATAACCTGTTTATTAATCTAATGCAACGGGTCCGAATCTGGAGAAGTTCGAGTGCTGACAATGGAATCCTAGGGAAAGTCCAATGCTAGACAGGGAATATTACTGAGAAAAGATTGTCAGGGATAGTTTCTAAAACGGGAGAGGGTGTATTCCCGAGAATAGTGTGATCTGGGGATGTTCGGAAATTGACGATGGAGTGCTCCAGGGACAGGATGCCTTACGATTGGCTGAACCTGGGAAGGGTGTGCCTTGGGAATGTTCTGGAGATTGGAGAGTCTCTATTACCCCCATGATTATGAACTGGGGCGGTCCTACACCTGTTTTATTTTTCCGCTGATCATGGAGGATTCCGATAATCCAGGAGTGGTTCCCAAATCCATCAGGGTTCCAGTCCAGGGAACGGTCCAATCCGGGGTGTGGTCCAATAATTGGGAGTTTGGAAGGATGACACTCTCTGGTATATTTCTATCCTGCTTGGGAAACCTGGCCAGTCTGAGTTAATCCTGTAAATCAGATTGAATGAGAAACCTAACCTCCCCCAAACGTGAATTGTGAACATTTTCCTACCACTGCCATCAAACTGACAAGGCTGCAATCATTTTCCGCCACCTTCTTCTTAAAAACTGAAGTCACATTTGCTACCTTCCTCTGCAATTTTAATCACTGTACCCCCCCCCCCTCTTCCAGCAGCCCCACCACCCACTTTATTGCTTGTGAGCTCTTGTACTTGCTGTCGATTCAGGCATAGAGAATGTTTAATCCGTAATTTATCGGCTCTTCGTCCTTCTCTCTTTGACAGTTAATCTACTGGGAATTGTGATTCTTTGTCGGGGAAAGTGTGGCCTCACTACCTGCACCACTCGCTACCTGGTGGCCATGGCAATGGTGGATCTGCTGTTTATTATCACGCACCCAATACTGACCTTAATCAATGCTTATTATTTCCACTGGAGTTTCCTGTCCCTCACCTCTGTGTGTAGTGTTAACAATGTCTTGCTGTCTGCATCCAGAGACTGTTCTGTCTGGTTCACCCTTACTTTCTCCTTTGATCGATTTGTGGCTATTCGCTGCCAGAAACTGAAAACTAAATATTGCACTGGTAAAACTGCGGCTGTGGTTCTGTCAACAAACGGCCTCCTGCTCTGTGTAAAAAACATCCCCATGTACTTTATATATGAACCTGGAGTGATCATCGATAACGTCCAGTGGTTCTGCCAGACAAAGGGAAGCTTTTTCTCTGATCCCGTGTGGGTTGTATTTCTCTGGTTTGATCGGGTTTTAACCCCATTGATCCCATTTTTTTCAATCCTGTTAATCAACGCTCTGATGGTCAGACACATTTTACTCACCAGTCGAGTCCGGAAGGCACTGAGGGCTCAGAGTCAGGGAGCGAATGACAGGGACCCAGAGATGGAGAGCAGAAGAAAGTCAATGATTTTACTCTTCAGCATCTCCGGAGCTTTCATTCTCCTCTGGCTGGTATATGTTGTAACATTTTTCTATTTGTACTTGAGTGGATTATATTACCTCACCATTCCCCAATATAATTTACAACAAGTCGGATATATGCTGCAGGGTTTAAATTGCTGCACAAACACATTTATTTACATGGTGACTCAGTCCAGGTTCAGGGAGCAGATCAAGATCATGGTGAAATATCCGGTTACATCAATTATTAAATTAATCAATAAACTAAACTGACTGATACCCCAAAGCCAATCAGGAGCTCCAGCTGCTGAAAATGACTGCCCCTGAGCCAATCAGGAGCTTCTGCAGCCGAAAGACAGCAGCTCAGCCAATCAGAGACTCCGCTTTCATACTGTCGGCAGCTCCATCCCATCACGGAGATTTCCGTGTGAGACACAGAAGGTTCAACCAATCAGAGAGCTCAGTCTGTGACTGGAAAACGCCGCAACCTATCAGGGAGTCTGAACCCAATAATGATTCAATCCTATCGGACAGGAATGTTGAGCCTGTGGGATGACAGTTTCTGAGTAACTTTGTAACGTTAAGTTTCCCGACCGTGAAAACACACACACACATACATGCACACACATTCATATACACACACACAAGCGCACACACACTCGCAGATAGGCACAAGCACACACAGTCGCACTCACTCACACACACAAGGACACTCATGCACACACGCATACATGCACACACACATGTACACACACATTATCTGAAAAGGAAGAATGGGCAGGTGAGAAGGCAGGGGAGTGGCGCTCGCTGAATTGCTCATTGGGAGAGCGGAGAGCTGGGACAGACACGGTGGGCCGAATGGCCTTCTTTGCACTGGAACAATTGTGCAATCCAGTGATGGGATGGACAGACCGTGAGAGGAAATATGATGGTCGATCGACAATGGTCCCTGACCGAGCCTCAACAACCAACAAGAAATATTGATTTCCATCTCTCCGATCAGTTTCCATTGTTCTCCTTGATCAAATTCTCCCTGAAACTCCAAAATTCCCCATATTACATCCCTGGTTTGTGTCTCCATATCTGCGTCTGTGTCACATTTAATGCACAAACATTACCTTAGAGAGGAGCCAACGCTGTGATGAATCTCTCAGTGCATTGCAGAATGATGTTTGTGAATTTTATTTCCAAATTCCCAGACAGAGAAAGAGAGATGGGGAGATCAACAGATGACACATGTGGAGAGAGTGAGTGAGAGAGAGAGAGAGAGACATTGAGAGAGGTAGAAAATGTCTCCCTGTTTCTGCTCCCATTTTAACTTGGTGACATTTAGTTTATGTTTTCTCTCCTCACCTTATTGTCCAAAACACATCAGTTCCCCTTTCTGTTCGTTTCATTGAAATTCCCTCTGCGACCTTTCCTGAACACAAATAGTTGCCTTGTGGAAAATGACGAGGAGCCTCGGCAGTGAGGATCGATAGGAGTGACTGGATAGCAACAGAAACACTGAACACATTGCAAAACGACATTGATTTTAACTTGAAGCAATAACTTCTCCACATCTACACTGTCCAGTCACAACACTCAGAGATGGTGCCCCACAGGAGAAGATACAGAGGAAAGTTCCATCCACATTGTCCCCATCAAACACTGGCAGCAAAGGTACAGCATGGGGTTACACACAGATTAATGGTCCCACGACAGGGTCCTCATCAAACACCCCGAAAACTGGTACTTCCTGGGGTTAAATACAGATTGAAGCTCCCACGACAGTGTCCCCATCAAACACCCCCAACACTGGGACATCCTGGGGTTAAACACAGATTAAAGCGCCCTCTCAGAATCACAGACTAATACAGTAGGAAAGAGACACTTCGGCTCATCGAGTCTTCACCGACACACGAAAAACACCTGACCTACCTTCCTAACCCCATTTGTCAGCACGGCCCATAGCCTTGAATGTTAAGGCGTGCCGAGTACTCAACCATAATGATAATAAATGTTTAAAGGATGTGAGGCAACCTGCCTCTCCACCCTCCCAGGCAGTGCATTCAAGAGCCTCACCACCCTCTGGGTAAAAAATGTCCCTCACCTTGAACTTGTGTCCTCTCGTGACTGACCATTCAACTAAGGGGTACAGCTGTTCCCTATACACCCTGTCCATGCCCCTCATAATCTTGTACACCTCGATCAGGTCGCCCCTCACTCTTCTCTGCTCCAGCGTAAATAAGCCAAGCCTCTCCAACCTATCTTCATAACTGAAATGTTTCTTCCCAGGCAGCATACTGGTGAATCCCCTCTGCACCCCCTCCAGTGCAATCACATCCTTCCTATACTGTGGCGACCAGAAATGCACACGGTACTCCCGCTGTGACCTCACCAAAGTTCTATACAACACCAAAGTTCTATGATCTCCTTGCTTTTGTCATCTTTGACTCGTTTGATGAAGACAAGTGTCCCATATGCCTTTTTCACCTCCTATTAACCTTCCCTTCTGCCTTCAGAGACCTATAGACAAACAGGCCAAGGTCCCTTTGTTCCTCGGAGCTTCCCAGTGTCTGGCCATTCATTGAATACGTCTTTCTCATATTACTCCTTCCAAAGTATATCCTCACACATTTCAGGGTTAAATTCCATCCGCCCATTTGACCATCCCGTCTATATCTTCCTGTAACCAAGACACTCAACCTCACTGTTAACCAGCCGCCCAATCTTTGTGTCATCCGTTAACTTACTGATCCTACCCCCCACACAGTCATCCATGTCGTTGATACAAATGATGTGTAATCGGGGACCCAGCACAGATCCCTGCGGTACACCACTGGACACTGGCTTCCAGTCACTAAAACAACAGTCTGTCATCACCCCGTGTCTCCAACCACGAACACAGTTTTGAATCAAGTTACCCTCTGTCCCATGTGCATTTGTATTCTTGCCCTGAGCTGCGAGACATCACTAAGTTATTCCTCACCTTCTGCCTGGAGGATAGAGGAATGCAAACCGCTGTAGTAGCCCAGAGGCATGGGATTACATTAAGACCACTCGGATATTACTCCATCCGTATGGATGTGGTAACCACAGGCATGCACAGATGCGTGCCAGCCTTAACGTGCGCCTCATGGGCAATAAATGCATCAGAACCCATCACACTGATGGGAAAGATAATCCTCCAAAGCCCTCACGCTATTGATCAACTCTTAGAGGCCGGAAGATTGAAGGGTGTCTCGGATGGGAGGCTCTCGAAATGGGAAGCTAATATTATACTGGGAGAAAAACATGTGGAAATCTGTAAAGATATGAGGAAAAAGCCCGCGATAAGATTAACGAGACACGAAACGGAGCATGAATGTGTTGAGGAAGTAGAGGAGGACACCAGAGAGGCTTGGCGGAAGAACCATTAGTGAGACAAGGAGTGAGTGACTGATATGTGGCTGGAGCAGGGAAGTATATAGGAGGAGAGCCCCGTACGGTATGTGCAGGGTTGTGACCAAATTCTGCCAGCGATGCAAACAGTGCACCCTGGTGGAAAGGGGCCGTCCCTGCAAGAGTAAAATAGGAAACCAGCCCTGGCCTTTGCAGCCGCTGCTCTTCTGGTAGGAATAACCTGGATTTGTAAATGGGCCACTAGAGTAGCCCAGGCTGTGGGACAAAGAAACAGAGAGGGTGCAGACGAGGAGGGATTGGAGATGATGTGAATGATATAATACTAACTGAGCGCCGGAAGGCTTTTGTTTATAGCCACAGGATTCTATTGCTCGCACCTCGGGATCCCATCTCAACTCTGGTTGTAACCACCGACATCGACCTCCTCGCCATGGACAAGGACATCGCTGACACAAAAACAATGATCGCGTGTGTACTAATGTAATGCGGGTGTGTCGGAACACAGTAAATGTAATGTGAGACGTAAGGTGAAGGAGAGTTATCGGTGTTTATTATGACAGGACCCAGGATGTATGCACAAACGGGACTTCATACGTTCCTGCGGGGCAGCTTGTACGAATCACCTGCAATTCGGAAATGCCGAGGCCCTATATCAGTGGGGAAGCCAGGATCAAGGGAATTACAGGTGATCGGGAAAGCTGGGATACAGGACCCTTACCTCCCAGGCAAGGTGACATTACTTTCTTTAAATGGCAGATCAGAAAATGTTAAATGCCCTCGATAACCCGAATCGCCGTTTGTAAAATACAAAGTTAGAGGGGACAGTTTAGAAATTCATTGTCTGAACCCCTGCCAGGCACCTAACCGGACGAAAGATCAAGAGGTGATGTGCGAGAGATTGTCGGCTTTGTACCAGGGAAGGGGAGCAGGAGGCCAGTCTGCACAGGAGCCCGAGAATCGGAGGGGCGGGGGGGAGGGGGGGGATATTGTAGGAAGCAAGGACCCCACCAAATAACGGTAGGGATCAGGCAGAAACCTACCACCAGCACTGTGGCGAACCCCGGCTGGGATACAACCACGAGCCCAAGGTGACCCCCAGGCCCGAATGTGATGAGCAAGTCACTGGCCACACAATGGGACACGTGTGTGTCCTGACCCACACTGACCAATCAGCGTCAATAGTGCCTGAATATGAACATGTGAACGTTATGATCAATCTCACCAATCTACACCTGCCAGCCGAGAGCTCCGGCCAGGGATTAATTGTGACCCTGGAGCGGGAAATTCTGGAGGGGAGTGGACTGAAAACGCGTCAGCGACTACAGAGAGGGAGCGTGGAACTTGCGGTTGGAGGATGTGGTGCAGGAGTTTCAACAGTTAATGCCCTTGACATTGCAGAGATTAGTGAAGTGATTGAGGTAGTGAAAGGACCAATGAGGGCTGCAGTTACGGACATATACCAGGATGGCGGAACGGCTACAGACCTCAGCCAGCGACTCAATCAGCTCGTGTGGAAGGAACTTAAACAGTTGCAGCCATATCAGGCAAAGATTAACAAGTTAATTGACAGGCAGGGTGAGATTTCACAGAACGTGCACAGGGTGCAGGTATGTAACATATACGTAACACACGTGTTACAGAGTGTTCAGGCCAACCTACTACAGCTGGATTCACAGCGAGTACATAATTGGGTGAGCAATGACCAATTGAAGGCTTGGATAAAAACGACCCACCCAGCTCCTGAACTGCTGAGGGAATTGACGTTGGTCCGGCACGTTCCCTTTGAGAATGGTAACCACACCCTCCCAGTGGGAATGATGTTACATATTCCCCGGGAAGGGGAGAACAGAACAGCACTCACCAGCTTCTCCAGGTGAACATTCCTATGGGAGTGAGGTGTTGGTTCAACTAAAGGATGACCCTGAAAATGCAATGCAAAAGAGAGAGAATTTACTCCATCGACCTTGGGAAATGCAAAGGAAGTGGAACTAACTGGTTGTGCCCAGAGACGGCCATTAGTTCAGGAGATTACTGCGGGTACACTACATATGAGTTCTGCACGTTTGTGGTCCAAAGTAAACAACCAGACTGTGTGTAACAGTGCTCAGTACTTGCCTAATTACTGTATTCTGACGTCACATAGCAACTCTCCAAATCGTGGCATTGTGTGTGAATTGCCTGGGCATCATGTTGTTCTCACCAATTTACCTGAGGCAATTATAATTGGCCATCATGAGCTAACTCCATACATGGATCTGTCCATCGTGCAAGCAGATGACTTCGAGCGAACTGATGACCAACAGACTGACTGATACGTCCAGAAGGGATTTCTACGCCTCCCGCACTTGCACGCAGACTGGGAAGGCCTCAAGAAGGAAGCAAAACAGATTGACCATCTCTGGAACTAGGAGCGTGAGCCGATTAAAACTCTCACCGACAAGGCTGAGGAACTGTTTAAATCACAGAACTTGTTCCCCAAAATATGGAATTGGGGACTGAATACCAATATCCATCCATGGACACACATTATATCGCACATCGTTGTAATTCTGCAGCTGTTAGTACTGATCGTCTTTCTTTTTGTTTAAGATATATTTTATTCAAGATTTTTTGGCCAAACATAACAGCACATAGTGTTTCCTTTACACAACAATAAAACAATATAAATAACAATGGCCAGTTTTAAACAAATAAATAAATAATATATGAACAAAATCAAAAACAAAACTAAATGGCAACTGCCTTGTCCACGATAAATACTCTCCAAAAATACAATCCAACAATCCAATATACAATTACATATACCAAATACCTATGCATATACAATAACATCCCTGAGAGTCCTTCTGATTCCTCCCCCCCCCCTTCCCCCCCACGCCCCCCCCCCCCCCCCGGGTTGCTGCTGCTATCTTCTTCTTTTCCATTCCCTCTATCTTTCTGTGAGGTATTCGACGAACGGTTGCCACCGCCTCCTGAACCCTTGAGCCGACCCCCTTGGAACGAACTTAATCCGTTCCAACATTATAAACCCTGCCATGTTATTTATCCAGGTCTCCACACCCGGGGGCTTGGCTTCCTTCCACATTAACAATATCCTGCGCCGGGCTACTAGAGACGCAAAGGCCAAAACATATGCCGCTTTCGCCTCCTGCACTCCCGGCTCTTCTGCAAACCCAAATATAGCCAGCCCCCAGCTTGGTTCGACCTGGACCCCCCTACCTTCGAAAGCACCTTTGCCACCCCCACCCAAATCCCCGGTAGTGCCGGGCATGACCAGAACATGTGGGTATGATTCGCTGGGCTTCTCGAGCATCTCGCACACCTATCCTCTACTCCAAAAAATTTACTGAGCCGTGCTCCAGTCATATGCGCCCTGTGTAACACCTTAAATTGTATCAGGCTTAGCCTGACACACGAGGACGATGAGTTTACCCTACTTAGGGCATCAGCCCACAGCCCCTCCTCAATCTCCTCCCCCAGCTCTTCTTCCCATTTCCCTTTCAGCTCATCTACCATAATCTCCCCCTCGTCCCTCATTTCCCTATATATGTCTGACACCTTACCGCCCCCCACCCATGTCTCTGAGATCACTCTATCCTGCACCTCCTACATCGGGAGCTGCGGGAATTCCCTCACCTATTGCCTCGCAAAGGCCCTCAGTTGCATATACCGAAATGCATTCCCTTGGGGCAACCCATATTTTTCCGTCAGCGCTCCCAGACTCGCAAACGTCCCATCTACGAACAGATCTCTCAATTGTGTTACCCCTGCTATTTGCCGTGCTCCAAATCCCCCATCCATTCTCCCCGGAACAAACCTATGGTTATTTCTTATCGGGGACCGCACCGAGGCTCCCGTCTTTCCCCTATGCCGTCTCCACTGCCCACAAATTTTCAGTGTAGCCACCACCACTGGGCTTGTGGTGTATTTCTTCGGTGAGAACGGCAACGGCGCCGTCACCATAGCTTGTAGGCTAGTCCCCCTGCAGGACGCCCTCTCCAATCTCTTCCACGCCGCTCCCTCCTCTTCTCCCATCCACTTACATACCATTGAGATATTGGCGGCCCAGTAGTACTCACTTAGGCTCGGTAGTGCCAGCCCCCCCTATCCCTACTACGCTGCAAAAATCCCCTCCTCACTATCGGGGTCTTCCCGGCCCACACAAAACTCATAATACCCTTCTCAATTCTTTTTTAAAAAGCCTTCGTGACCACCACTGGGAGGCACTGAAACACAAAAAGGAATCTCGGGAGGACCACCATTTTAACCGCCTGCACCCTCCCTGCCAGTGACAGGGACACCATGTCCCATCTCTTAAAGTCCTCCTCCATCTGCTCCACCAACCGCGTTAAATTTAGCCTATGCAATGTACCCCAATTCTTGGCTATCTGGATCCCCAAGTACCGAAAGTCCCTTGTTACCTTCCTCAACGGTAAGTCCTATATTTCTCTGCTCTGCTCCCCTGGATGCACCACAAACAACTCACTTTTCCCCATGTTCAATTTATACCCTGAAAAAACTCCAAACTCCCCATGTATCCGCATTATCTCTGGCATCCCCTCCGCCGGGTCTGCCACATATAACAACAAATCGTCCGCATACAGAGATACCCGGTGTTCTTCTCCTCCCCTGAGTACTCCCCTCCACTTCCTGGAACCCCTCAATGCTATTGCCAGGGGCTCAATCGCCAGTGCAAACAATAATGGGGACAGAGGACATCCCTGCCTCGTCCCTCTATGGAGCCGAAAATATTCAGACCCCCGTCCATTCGTAACTACGCCCGCCATCGGGGCCCTATACAGCAGCTGTACCCATCTGATATACCCATCTCCAAAGCCGAATCTCCTCAGCACCTCCCACAAAGAATCCCACTCCACTCTATCAAATGCTTTCTCGGCATCCATCGCCACCACTATCTCCGCTTCCCCCTCTGGTGGGGGCATCATCATTACCCCTAGAAGCCTCCGTATATTCGTATTCAGCTGTCTCCCCTTCACAAACCCAGTTTGGTCCTCATGGACCACCCCCGGGACACAATCCTCTATCCTCATTGACATTACTTTGACCAGAATCTTAGCGTCCACGTTCAGGAGGGAAATAGGCCTATAGGACCTGCATTGCAGCGGGTCTTTTTCCTTCTTTAGGAGGAGCGATATCGTTGCCTCTGACATAGTCGGGGGCAGCTGCCCCCTTTCCCTCGCCTCATTAAAGGTTCTCATCTGTAGCGGGGCCAGCAAGTCCACATATTTCCTCTAAAATTCAACTGGGAATCCGTCTGGTCCCGGGGCCTTCCCCGCCTGCATGCTCCTAATTCCTTTCACTACTTCCTCCGTTTCAATCTGTGCTCCCAGTCCCACCCTCTCCTCCTCCTCCACCTTAGGAAATTCCAGCTGGTCCAGAAAACACATCATTCTCTCCTTCCCATCCGGGGGCTAAGCTTCATATAATCTTTCATAGAATGCCTTGAACACTCCATTCACTCTCTCCGCTCCCCGCTCCATCTCTCCCTCCTCATCTCTCACTCCCCCTACCTCCCTCGCTGCTCCCCTTTTCCTCAGTTGGTGGGCCAGCAACCTGCTCGCCTTCTCCCCATATTCGTACTGTACACCCTGTGCCTTCCTCCACTGTGCGTCTGCATTACCCGTAGTCAGCAAATCAAATTCTACATGTAGCCTTTGCCTTTCCCTGTATAGTCCCTCCTCCGGTGCCTCCGCATATTGCCTGTCCACTCTCAGAAGTTCTTTCAGCAACCGCTCCCATTCCCTACTCTCCTGCTGTCCTTTATGTGCCCTGATTGATATCAGCTCCCCTCTAACCACTGCCTTCAGCGCCTCCCAGACCACTCCCATCTGGACCTCCCCATTATCATTGAGTTCCAAGTACCTTTCAATACACCCCCTCATCCTTAAGCACACCCCCTCGTCCTCCAATAGTCCCATGTCCATTCTCCAGGGTGGACGCTGTTCTTTTTCCTCCCCTATCTCCAAGTCCACCCAATGTGGAGCGTGATCCGAAATGACTATAGCCGTATACTCCGTCTCCGTCACCTTCGGGATCAGCGCCCTTCCCAAAACAAAAAAGTCTATCCGTGAATAAACTTTGTGGACATAGGAGAAAAACGAAAACTCCTTACTCCTAGGTCTACTAAATCTCCAGGGATCTACTCCTCCCATCTGCTCCACAAAGTCCTTAAGCACCCTAGCTGCTGCCGGCCTCCTTCCGGTCCTGGACCTTGATCTGTCCAGCCCTGGTTCCAGCACCGTGTTAAAATCTCCACCCATTACCAGCTTCCCCGCCTCTAGGTCCGGGATACGTCCTAGCATGCACCTCATAAAGTTGGCATCATCCCAGTTCGGGGCATATACGTTCACTAAGACCACCGCCTCCCCCTGTAATTTGCCACTCACCATCACGTATCTGCCCCTACAATCCGCCACTATGGTCTTTGCCTCAAACATTACCCGCCACCCCCCTGTTTTTCGCATCTAGTCCCGAATTAAACACCTGCCCCACCCATCCTTTGCGTAGTCTGACCTGGTCTATCAGTTTCAAATGCGTCTCCTGTGGCATAACCACATCTGACTTAAATTTCGTTAGGTGTGCGAGTACCCGTGCCCTCTTTATCGGCCCGTTCATCCCTCTCACATTCCACGTGATCAGCCGGGTTGGGGGGCTCTTTACCCCCCCCCCCACCCCCTTGTCGACTAACCATCCCCTTTTTTTAACCAGCTCTTCACCCGGTTCCCACGTAGCTGTGCCCCCCCCCCAGGTGGCGCACCCCCCGCCCCGCCCACCTCATACCAGCTCCCCCTTCTCCCCAGCAGCAGCAACCCAGTTAACCCCCCCATCCCCCCCCCACCCCCGCTAAATCCCCCACTAGTGTAATTGCACCCCCCATGTTGCTCCCAGAAGTCAGCAAACTCTGGCCGACCTCGGCTTCCCCCGTGACCTCGGCTCGCACTGTGCGACACCCCCTCTTTCCTGCTTCCCTGTTCCCGCCATAATTATCATAGCGCGGGAACAAAGCCCGCGCTTCCCTTTTGGCCCCGCCCCCAATGGCCGACGCCCCCAGCTCCTCCACCTCCCTCCCTCCCTCCCCCACAAGAAGGGGAAGAGAGAAAAGTTACCGGGTCGCAGGATTAACAACTTAAAAATCATCTCTCCTCTCCCCCCTTTTTCCCCCCTCTTCGCCCCCCATATTCGCCCCACCACTTTGTCTCAAACGTTCTTTTTTTGTATAAGTAACCCACTTATTCCAATTTCTCTTCGACAATAAATGTCCATGCCTCATCCGCCGTTTCAAAGTAGTGGTGTTTCCCTTGATGTGTGACCCACAGTCTTGCTGGCTGCAGCATTCCAAATTCGGCCTTCCTTTTATGAAGCACCGCCTTGGCCCGATTAAAGCTCGCCCTCCTTCTCGCCACCTCCGCACTCCAATCCTGATATACGCGGATCACCGCGTTCTCCCACCTTCTGCTCCGAGTTTTCTTTGCCCATCTGAGGACCATCTCTCTGTCCTTATATTGGAGAAATCTCACCACTATGGCTCGGGGAATTTCTCCAGCCCTCGGTCTTCGCGACATAACTCGATAGGCTCCCTCCACCTCCAACGGACCCGTCGGGGCCTCCGATCCCATTAACGAGTGCAGCATTGTGCTCACGTATGTCCCAACGTCCGCCCCCTCTGCACCCTCGGGAAGACCAAGAATCCTTAAATTCTTCCTCCTCGCATTATTCTCCAGCACCTCCAGCCTTTCCACGCACCTTTTATGGTGTGCCTCGTGCATCTCCGTCTTCACCACCAGGCCCTGTATATCGTCCTCGTTCTCGGCAGCCTTTGCCTTCAAGACCCTAAGCTCCTGCTCCTGGGTCTTTTGCTCATCCTTTAGCACTTCAATCGCCTGTAATATCGGGGCCAACAGCTCCTTCTTCATCTCCTTTTTAAGTTCTTCCACGCAGCGCTTCAAGAACTCGTGTTGTTCAGGGCCCCATATTAAACTGCCACCTTCCGACGCCATCTTGGTTTTTGCTTGCCTTCCTTGCCGCTGCTCTAAAGGATCCACCGCAATCCGGCCACTTTCCTCTCCTTTTTCCATCCGTGTCCAGGGGGGATTCCCTTCTGGTTTACCGCACAGTGCTTTTAGCCGTTAAAATTGCCGTTGGGGCTCTCATTAAGAGCCAAAAGTCCGTTCCACCGGGAGCTGCCGAAAGGTGCGACTTCGCTGGTCATCGCCGCACCCGGAAGTCCCCTGATCGTCTTTCTTTGTGACACTCTGCCGCCTCAGGTGGCGAATGAGTAAATGGCAGAAGGACAGGTGTCCCCTAGAGGAAAGAGGAAATGCTACGCTCTTACCTAATGGCCATTCCACTCTTAAGCCTGAACCCAACAAGTTCAGTCTGTCGATTTAATGGTCTATCTTTGGAAAAGCCAAGCGCCAAAATGGGGGACTTAAGGGGGGTCCTGAGTTGAGCCCGCTTAGAGCCTGAAGGCAAGGATAAGACTAGAATAGCTCTGCATAAGTTAGTTTATTGAGGACAGAAACTAATCATAGACAATATACCCAGTACTCATTATCAACTTTTAAACATGTATTCTTCGAACATGGCAGTATCAAGCGCTTAAATTCTTGTGGCCGCAATGAATGATGGGATTTAAGCCAGTTAACTTGACCGTATTCCTGAGAAAGACAGAATCATACAGAAATAATGTGGTCAGGAGAAACACATCCAGACGAAACAGTGCTTATCAGAAAGCCCAAACATCCCCTACTCCGACAGATAAAGGTACAGGGAGGGACCACGCTATGATAAGTGGAAATGGGAGTGAGGGATACCGAAGGTTAGTTGACGAGGGGGGGCCTTGAAGAACAACAGACAGCCAGTGGGCATGACGTGCCTACACCATGAGCTGATCGCGCAGTTACCATGCTGCCTAAATTAAAATTCATTGGTCAAGGTCTAATCTATAGCTGCAAGGTTTGGACTGAGTCCAGCTGCGGCAGGGAGACTGATTTTTGGAAATTGTATACCTGTTGAACCGAGAAAAATGTAAAGCAGACTGGGTTCTGAGTCTAATCCAAATTACTCTCCCTCGTTCATTGACGAAGCTTGGAAAGTAAAGCCGACCTAACCAGAGTTACTGTCTCTGTGAGTCTTTGTGTTAGCGGAGCTATAATTAAGAGGGGAAATCCCCCACATCAGCTCAATACTCAGTCTGTAAAAACGCTCCTACAACACCGACATGAACTATTTGAACTTCCTCTCGAGTTTAATTGTGCCAGTTCCATGCATGCTCACACAGGTAAGCTCCCTTCCCTGTAGATGATGGCAATGGTGTAGCAAAAAAAAAAAAAAAGCAAACTAATTTTCATCACAGGGATTCCCTCCGACTTTCCCTCAATCTGCAAATTTTGGGAATCCCTCACTCCCTCCCACTAACTCCTGATGATGGATTGAAAGGAAAAGAAGGATTTGGTAATCAAATATTCATCCTGTTCTCATACCTTATTAGTCGCTCGTAACACGAAAGATAATCCTGTATCATATTTTCACTTCCATCGCGCATGTCTCCTGGTGCCGGAGCCGGGAACCGGGCAGCACTTTTCTCCAAAATTCGTGGATGGGCAAGATGAGTTTAATCCGCACATCACCCAGCCCTCTAAAGCTCTCCCAGGACAGGTACAGCATGGGGTTAGATACAGAGTAAAGCTCCCTCTACACCGCCCCATCAAACATTCCCAGGACAGGTACAGCACGGGGTTAGAAACAGAGCAAAGCTCCCTCTACACTGTCCCCATCAAACACTCCCAGGACAGCTACAGCACGGGGTTAGATACAGAGTAAAGCTCCCTCTACACTGACCCCATCAAACACTCCCAAGACTGGTTCAGCATGGGATTAGATACATAATAAAGCACCCTCTACATTGTCCTCATCAAACACTCCCAGGACAGGTACAGCACGGCGTTAGATACAGAGTAAAGCTCCCTCTACACTGTCCCTATCAAACACTCCCAGGACAGGTACAGCATGAGGTTAGATACAGAGTAAAGCTCGCTCTACACTGTCCCCATCCAACACTCCCAGGTCAGGTGTGTCAAGGGGTCAGATACAGAGTTAAGCTCGCTCATTACAGAATACACAATCCGTTTGCCTCTGATCTATGTCTCTCTCGCTCTCTCTCACTCCCTGAATTTCTATCTGTCTGTCACTCTCTCCCTATCACTCTCTGTCTCTCATTCTGACTCTCACTCTCATTTTGTCTCTCTCTGTCTGTGCGTCTCCATCTGTCTCTCTCACTCTGTCTCTCTCGGTCCCTATATCTCTTTGCCTGGCTGTCTACCCTGCCCCCCCCCCCTCCTCTCTCTCTCTCTCTCCCTCTCTCTCTCTCTCTCTCTCCCTGTATCTCTTCGCCCCTATCTTTCTCTCAATCTTTCTCTCTCTCTCTCTCTTAATCTCTACCTCTCTCGGTCTTTCAGTATTCACTTTTCTCTCACTGATCGGCTACAGGAAACATTCTGCGTTGTCTCCGCTCTCTGCTCAGTAGTAATTAAACTGATTTTCAGGGTTAATTTAAACTCTTTTGAGTCCAACCCAACAAAAGACAGGAAACAAACTGAGGCACAAAGCTTAAAGGGCCGCTTCTGTTAGGGGTCCTACCCGAACGGAACCACGATCAACAGAAACTTTAAAAAAAACACCAAACGAGAGTGCAGTTAAACGATTGAATAAAGCCCCCCAAACCCTGCGGTGCCCACCGGGCACGGGACGCTTGCATGGTGCAGATCAGCAGCGTGGGGCTGAAGTGCGAACAAACCTTCAACAAAAGATTCAACAGAAAACTAAAGGTGGAGTGCAGCCAATAACAGGTAAGATAGACATGGTCCGCGCCCTCCACAAGGCCGCACACACGGCAGGT
Organism: Scyliorhinus torazame; assembly: GCF_047496885.1. Lineage (NCBI taxonomy): Eukaryota > Metazoa > Chordata > Chondrichthyes > Carcharhiniformes > Scyliorhinidae > Scyliorhinus > Scyliorhinus torazame. The sequence goes on along the minus strand of NC_092725.1, from coordinate 5,455,204 downwards.
TCTTGGGAGTCCATGAACCGGTGCATTCGGTAGTTGTCCGGCGCTGCTGCGCCCTCCACACCAGCTCCCCAAGATTGAGGGGGAGTGGGGGGATTACTCCAGAGAGGGACCTCCAGTGGGGATCTCCACCGCTGCACTGCAACAAGCCTCACCATGGCGTGCCCGGGGCGAGGGTGAGGAGGTGAAGGGTGTGCAGCAGCAGCCCGGCGAGGGAACCCCTCCGCGCAGAGCGAATAGGCACAGAGCGCATTTCCGCGAGGCGGCTGGGATTGTGGGGCACCAGCCCCCGAGGGTCGGGGACTGGGGCCAATGTGGAATTCCGTCCGAACACGGCTCACTCAGACGGGACACCACCGCACACCTGCGCATCCTCCAGGCCGCGACTGCCATCAGGTCCGAGTACAACCGGTTTGAGGTGTCGGATGGAATTGGCCGTCAGCTGGGCGTCCACCGCCGGACGTTGTGCTAACTCATGAGGTGTCATCCAGCCCATCCCTCCGCCACCCAGTACGTCCCCGGCCCTGGTCACCCCGGCATCCACGGCTCGCTCCTCCGCCACCCAGCACGTCCCCGACCCTGGTCACCCCGGCAGACACAGCTCGCTCCTCCGCCACCCAGCACGTCCCCGACCCTGGTCACCCCGGCAGACAGCTCGCTCCTCCGCCACCCAACACGTCCCCGACCCTGGTGACCCCGGCATCCACGGCTCGGTCCTCCGCCACCCAGCACGTCCCCGACCCTGGTCACCCCGGCACCCACAGCTCGCTCCTCCGCCACCCAACACGTCCCCGACCCTGGTCACCCCGGCAGCCACAGCACGCTCCTCCGCCATCCACTCGAAATGGTGGAGGTGCGGATTCCGGAGCCCCTACTTGTAACGGGGGGGGGGGCGGAGAAGGGGGGTGAGCTGCGGCACAAGGTGGCCATGTTCCAGAAGCTCCTGGTAAAAGACAGGCAGCGACTGCAGAGGGTAAGAAGACCCTGCAGATCTATGAACGGGTGCTGCATGTCATAATTCACGCCGAGCACTTGGCGGAAGAAATGCGCCGCCAGGGTACAGATTCCGGAGGTGGCTCAAAGTAAAGGTGTCGCTGCAGGGTCCGAAGGCAGACGTTCGCCACAGACACACGCACAAAAATACACACACACACTCACCCAGACCCACACTGTCACTCAACACACACACACATACATTCAACAAATACACTCACAAACACACACTCACACAGACTTACACATGTTCCCCAACACTCTCAAAAACACACGCTAAAAGAACTCATAAACACACACACACAGAACACACACATGCTCACGCAAACATGCAGTCAAACATACACATGCAATCTCACACACAGAAATAGTTTGAATCATATCTCTAAAGGACAATTTGCGACAGTAACTCACCAATCTTATTTACTACACCCGGTGTATTCACACACACACGCACAGTGACCCTGATTTAGATTCTGTTACATTTCCCCTTTACTGTTCCCCCACTAATAACTCGACTACTTCCTACTTTATAGCTGCCTATCTCTGCCAGTATAGTTTCCCTTGTGTAATATCCAGGTTCCCAGACCACCTGCCCAGATTCACCTTCCGCGACCAGTGTGCTCTGCAGCCATTCAGTGACGTCGCTGACCCTGGTGACAGGGAGGTAATAAACCATCCTGAATACAGCTGCAGAATGGGCTGCCCAATCCCCGAATTAACAGATCTCCGATCACTATTGCTCTTCCAGCCTTCTTCCTGTCTCCAGGTGCTCAGCTACATGATTAAAGCAGCACGGTACCCTTCTGGAAAGCAGAATTGCTTTACAGCTCCAGGGTCCCAGGTTCGATTCTGGTTTGGGTCACTGTCTGTGCGGAGTCTGCACATCCTCCCCGTGTGTGCGTGGGTTTCCTCCGGGTGCTCCGGTTTCCTCCCACAGTCCAAAGATGTGCGGGTTAGGTGGATTGGCCATGATAAATTGCCCTTAGTATCCAAAATTGCCCTTAGTGTTGGGTGGGGTTACTGGGTTATGGGGATAGGGTGGCGGTGTTGACCTTGGGTAGGGTGCTCTTTCCAAGAGACGGTGCAGACTCGATGGGCTGAATGGCCTCCTTCTGCACTGTAAATTCTATGATAATCTATGATAATCAGCCAGAGAGATGTTCCTGGCTGCAATAGGCAGATCATCCCCCGCCCTCATCTACATTCAGGACTGGGTGGAGAGTGGGATGCCCACAAGGAAACTCCTGCTCCACATGTCTGCTTCTTATCGGCTGTCCTGGACAGGAGGAGCGTCCCGGAGTTCCCACAAACCTGAGTGTTATGGGTCACGGTTTAAGAACTCCAAAGTCTCTTATGGAATTCACCTGACCTAAAACGTTCTGTTGAATTTGGCTAGGATGGGCACAAGAGCCTTCACTTCAGGTGTTATTCAACAGACATCCCAGTCCCTTTAATCAAACTCATCTTGATTCTGAGAACTTAGTGAACATTTATATATAAGCAAACAGCAAGAGGTTTTTTTAATCAATTACAAACATAAAGGCACCCCACAGCTACTGTAATCTATGTATAACACTTAATGAATTCCCCCTTAACTGTTCCAATTAAAAAAAAACCGTAAACCAAACCCCCACCTTTTCAAGGGCGTGGCCCAGCACTCTGCCTTCTCACTTGAATAAAACTGGCTTTCCCTGAGATTCTGACCCCGTCTCACCAGCAGGTTTAAACCCTTCCAGAAAGCAAACTATATCTGTAAGTTACCAAAACAGCAGGTAGCTATAATCATTATTTTTATTTACTGGAACAGATATCTAAAATGAAAATAGAGAGAGACAGGCTAAAAACCTTTCTTCTCCTGTCTGAGTCCACAGCAGTCAAATGTGAAAGCGAAACCAAAAAAAACCGATCACAGAGCCACAGCCCAGCTCCAGCCAGAAAAATGACAACACTGAAGCAATGTCATAAGTAAGAAACCTTTTTTAGAGGGTCACTCCCATGACAATAGGGGTGTGTTTTCCAGGGGAGCGAGGTGCCCTGTGCCACCCCTATCTGTCATCCCACTGTCCCTCCCTCAGCAGCGGTGGACTGTGGTTATGATGATTGCCCTGGCCTGGGCACCGCGGGGATTGACAAACAGGCAGAGGTCACTCAGGAGTTTGGGCCATGCCTTGTCGGAGCAAGTAACCATTAAATCCTGGCTCAATAACGGCACTTTCCCAATGGAGGAACGGACTGCATGGGTCTGAGTCGGAGAGTCACCATTCAATCCCCAAACTATTCGCAGGTGTCAGTGGAATCACCCAGAGAAACACAATGACAATTGGAACTAAATCACTGAATGGTCACAGTTACAGAGGCAGCAACACCCCAGAGTGCAGTGGAAACACCCAGAGAAACACACTGACAATTGGAAATGAATCACTGAATGGTAACAGTTACAGAGGCAGCTAAACACCAGAGTGCAGTGGAACCACCCAGAGAAACACACTGACAATTGGAACTGAATCACTGAATGGTCACAGTTACAGAGGCAGCTACACCCCAGAGTGCAGTGGAACCACCCAGAGAAACACACTGACAATTGGAACTGAATCACTGAATGGTCACAGTCGAGTGATGGGTGTCACTGAAACAATGTGAGATCTGGAGATGGGACTGGTGGTGTTTGAGTGGACGGCGTCCTTTCTGTTATTGTTAGTTGATCAATGTGATCAACACAGTTCAGTATTTGGAAAGAGGTCACTTCATCAAAATAATATTTTCCATCATTGAACTCAATGTCGTAATCTCTTTGTTCCTATGTTTAAAAATAGATTGAAGGATTTTGCAACATCACTATCCCTGAGGTGGTTCCACGGGGTATAAATTAAAGACTTTGTGAATGTAGAACCTCAGAGTTTAAGACAGAGACTGTCAGCAGCACGAAGGGAAACATCACTTCACACTGAACATGCTTTATCCAATTGAAATTGCTGAGAAAATATTCTACCCAAGCATTGCTATTGTTGGAGTTCCTGGTAAGTGACTATCACCATTGAAGTTGTGGAAATCTGTGTGAGCAGCTCTCTGATTTTAAACGGTGTCTGAAAATGTTTAATACTGATCTTGTGTTCACTGTTACACAGACACTTGATCAACGATATCATTGTCTTCCTGTTGGGAGCCATTTTAACTCAGCACCTTGTCGTCCTGCCCACACGTCTGTCCTTGGCCTGCTGCAAGGTTCCAATGAAGCCCGACTCGAGCTGGAGGAGCAGCATCTCATCTTCCAATGAGGCACGTTACAGCCCTCAGGACTCAGCATTGAGTTCAACAACTTTAAACTGGGACCTTTCTGCTCCATCTTATCGCCCTTGTTTTGTTATAATCCGTTTATTAATCTAATGCAACGGGTCCAAATCTGGAGAGGGTCGATTGCTGACAATGGAATCCTGGGGAAAGTCCAATGCTAGAGAGGGAATATTACTGAGAAAAGATTGTCAGGGATAGTTTCTAAACCGGGAGAGGATGTATTCCCGGGAATAGCGTGATCTGGGGATGTTCGGAACTTGACAATGGACTGCTCCTGGGACAGGGTAACTTACGATTGGCTGAACCTGGAAAGGGTGTAGCCTGGGAATGTTCTGGAGACTGGACAGACTCTATTAGCCCCATGATTATGATGTGGGGATGTCCTGCACCTGTTTTATTTTTCCATTGATCATGGAGGATTCCAATAATCAAGGAGTGGTGCCGAACTCCATCAGGATTCCAGTCCAGGGAACGGTTCAATCCGGGGTGTGGTCCAATAATTGGGAGTGCGGCAGGATGAAAATCTCTGGTATATTTCTATCCTCCTTGTGAAACATGGCCAGGCTGAGTTAATCCTGTAAATCAGATTGAATGAGAAATGTAACCTCCCCCAAAAGTATTTGAATTGTGAACATTTTCCTACCACTGCCATCAAACTGACAAGGCTGCAATCATTTTCAGCCTTCCTCTTCTTAAAAACTGAAGTCACATTTGCTACCTTCCTCTGCAATTTTAATCACTGTACCCCCATCTCTTCCAGCCCCCCCTCCCCCCCCCCCCCCCCAACCCACGCCCCACCACCACCCAGTTTATAGTTTGTGAGCTCTTGTACTTACTGTCGATTCAGACACAGAGAATGTTTAATCCGTAATTTATCGGCACTTCTTCCTTCTCTCTTTGACAGTTAATTTACTGGGAATTGTGATTCTATTTCGGGGAAAGTGTGGCCTCACTACCTGCACCACTCGCTACCTGGTGGCCATGGCAATGGCGGATCTGCTGTTTATTATCACTCAGCCCATACTGACCTTCATCAATGATTATTATTTCCCCTGGAGTTTCCTGTCCCTCACTTCTGCGTGTCGTGTTAAGAGTGTCCTGCTGTCTGCATCCAGAGACTGTTCTGTCTGGTTCACGCTCACTTTCTCCTTTGATCGATTTGTGGCTATTCGCTGTCAGAAACTGAAAACTAAATATTGCACCGGCAAAACTGCGGCTGTGGTTCTGTCAACAAACGGCCTCCTGCTCTGTGTAAAAAACATTCCCTGGTACTTTACATATGAACCTGGAGAGATAATCGATAATGACCAGTGGTTCTGCGAGACAAAGGGAAGCTTTTTCACTGACCCCGGGTGGGTTGTATTTCACTGGTTTGATCAGGTTTTAACCCCATTGTTCCCATTCTTTTCAATCCTGTTGATCAACGCTCTGACAGTCAAACACATTTTATTCACCAGTCGAGTCCGGAAGGCACTTAGGGCTCAGAGTCAGGGAGAGAATCGCACAGACCCAGAGATGGAGAGCAGAAGAAAGTCAATGATTTTACTCTTCAGCATCTCCGGAGCTTTCATTCTCCTCTGGACGGTATATGTTGTAACATTTTTCTATTTGTATTTGAGTGGATTATATTACATCACCATGCCCCAATATAATTTACAACAAGTCGGATATATGCTGCAGGGTTTAAATTGCTGCACAAACACATTTATTTACATGGTGACTCAGTCCAGGTTCAGGGAGCAGATCAAGATCATGGTGAAATATCCGGTTACATCAATTATTAAATTAATCAATAAACTTAACTGACTGATACCCCAAAGCCAATCAGGAGCTCCAGCTGCTGAATGACTGCCCCTGAGCCAATCAGGAGCTTCTGCAGCCGAAAGCCAGCAGCTCAGCCAATCAGAGACTCCGCTTTCATACTGTCACGGAGATTTCCGTGTGAGACACAGAAGGTTCAACCAATCAGAGAGCTCAGTCTATGACTGGAAAACGCCGCAACCTAACAGGGAGTCTGAACCCAATAATGATTCAATCCTATTGGACAGGAATGTTGAGCCTGTGGGATGGCAGTTTCTGAGTAACTTTGTAACGGTAAGTTACCCGACCGTGAAAACACACACACACATACATGCACACACATTAATATATACACACACAGACACACACACTCACAGACAGGCACAAACGCACAAAGGCACACACACACATTCTCTGAAAAGGAAGAATGTGCAGGGTGACGGCGAGAAGGCAGGGGAGTGCCACTCGCTGAATTGCTCATTGGGAGAACGGAGAGCTGGGACAGACACGGTGGGCCGAATGGCCTCCTTTGCACTAGAACAATTGTGTGATCCAGTGATGGGATGGACAGACCGAGAGAGGAAATATGAAGGTCGATAGACAATGGTTCCTGACCGAGACTCTACAACCAGCAAGAAATGTTGATTTCCATCAATCCGATCAGTTTCCATTGTTCTCCTGACAACTTTGATCAAATTCTCCCTGAAACTCCAAAATTCCCCATAATACAACCATGGTTTGTATCTCCATATCTGCGTCTATGTCACATTTAATGTACAAACATTACCTTAGAGAGGAGCGAACACTATGATGAATGTCTCAGTGCTTTGCTGACTGATGTTTGTGGATTTTATTTCCAGATTCCCAGACAGAGAAAGAGAGATGCAGAGATCAACAGATGACACATGGAGAGAGTGAGTGTGTGTGAGAGAGAGAGAGACATTGAGAGAGGTAGAAAATGTTTCCCTGTTTCTGCTCTCATTTAAACTTGGTGACATTTAGTTTATATGTTCTCTCCTCACCGTATTGTCCAAAACACATCAGTTCCCCTTTCTGTCCGTTTCATTGAAATTCCCTCTGCGACCTTTCCAGAACACACATAATTGCCTTGTGGAAAATGACGAGGAGCCTCGGCAGTGAGGATGGGAAGGAGTGACTGGATAGCAACAGGAAAAACTGAACACATTGCAAAACGACATTGATTTTAACTTGAAGCAATAATTTCTCCACATCTTCACTGTCCAATCACAACACTCAGAGATGGCGCCCCACAGGAGAAGATACAGAGGCAAGTTACGTCCACACTGTCCCCATCAAACACTAGCAGCAAAGGTACAGGATGGGTTTACACACCGAGTGATGTTCCCACGACAGGGTCCTCATCAAACACCCCCAAAACTGGTATTTCCTGGGGTTCAATACAGATTGAAGCTCCCACGACAGTGTCCCCATCAAACACCCCCAACACTGGGACATCCTGGGGTTAAACACAGATTAAAGCTCCCTCTCAGAATCACAGACTAATACAGTAGAAAAGAGACACTTCGGCCCATCGAGTCTTCACTGTCACACGAAAAACACCTGACCTACCTTCCTCACCCCATTTCTCAGCACGGCCCACAGCCTTGAATGTTAAAACGTGACGAGTACTCATCCATAATGATAATAAATGTTTAAAGGATGTGAGGCAACCTGCCTCTCCCATCCTCCCAGGCAGTGCATTCAAGAGCCTCACCACCCTCTGGGGAAAAAATGTCCCTCACCTTGAACTTGTGTCCTCTCGTGACTGACCATTCAACTAAGGAGAACAGCTGCTCCCTATCCAACCTGTCCGTGCCCCTCATAATTCTGTACACCCCGAGCAGGTCCCCCCTCAGTCTTCTCTGCTCCAGCGAAAACAGCCCAAGCCTATCCAACCTATCTTCATAACTGAAATGTTCGTTCCCAGGCAGCATCCTAGTGAATCTCCTCTGCACCCCCTCCAGTGCAATCACATCCTTCCTATAATGTGGCGACTAGAATTGCATACAGTGCTCCAGCTGAGACCTCACCAATGTTCTATACAGCTTCAACGTGACCTCCCTGCTTTTGTAATCTTCGACTCATTTGATGAAGACAAGTGTCCCATATGCCTTTTTCACCTCCCATTAACCTTCCCTTCTGCCTTCAGAGACCTATAGACAAACAGGCCAAGGTCCCTTTGTTCCTCGGAGCTTCCCAGTGTCAGGCCATTCATTAAATAAGTACTTCTCATATTAATCCTTCCAAAGTGTATCCTCACACTTTTCAGGGTTAAATTCCATCCGCCCATTTGACCATCCCGTCTATATCTTCCTGAAACCAAGACACTCAACCTCACTGTTAACCAGCCGCCCAATCTTTGTGTCATCCGTTAACTTACTGATCCTACCCCCCACACAGTCATGCATGTTGTTGATACAAATGATGTGTAATCGGGGACCCAGCACAGATCCCTGCGGTACACCACTGAACACTGGCTTCCAGTCACTAAAACAACAGTCTGTCATCACCCCGTGTCTCCAACAACGAACACAGTTTTGAATCAAGTTATCCTCTGTCCCATGTGCATTTGTGTTCTTGCCCTGAGGCTGCCAGACGTCACTAAGCTATTTCTCACTTTCTGCCTGGAGGATAGAGGAATGCAAACCGCTGTAGTAGCCCAGAGGCATGGGATTACATTAAGACCGCTCGGATATTACTCCACCCGTATGGATGTGGTAACCACAGGCATGCACAGATGCGTGCCAGCCTTAACGTGCGCCTCATGGGCAATAAATGCATCAGAACCCATCACACTGATGGGAAAGATAATCCCCCAAAGCCCTCACGCTATTGATCAACTCTTAGAGGCCGGAAGATTGAAGGGTGTCTCGGATGGGAGGCTCTCGAAATGGGAAGCTGATATAGTGGGAGACAGACATGTGGAAATCTGTAAAGATATGAGGGAAAAGCCCGCGATAAGATTAACGAGACACGAAACGGAGCATGAATGTGTTGAGGAAGTAGAGGAGGACACCAGAGAGGCTTGGCGGAAGAACCATTAGTGAGACAAGGAGTGAGTGACTGATATGTGGCTGGAGCAGGGAAGTATATAGGAGGAGAGCCCCGTACGGTATGTGCAGGGTTGTGACCAAATTCTGCCAGCGATGCAAACAGTGCAACCTGGTGGAAAGGGGCCGTCCCTGCAAGAGTAAAATAGGAAACCAGCCCTGGCCTTTGCAGCCGCTGCTCTTCTGGTAGGAATAACCTGGATTTGTAAATGGGCCACTAGAGTAGCCCAGGCTGTGGGACAAAGAAACAGAGAGGGTGCAGACGAGGAGGGATTGGAGATGATGTGAATGATATAATACTAACTGAGCGCCGGAAGGCTTTTGTTTATAGGCACAGGATTCTATTGCTCGCACCTCGGGATCCCATCTCAACTCTGGTTGTAACCACCGACATCGATCTTCTCGCCATGGACAAGGACATCGCTGACACAAAAACAATGATCGCGTGTGCTCTAATGTAATGCGGGTGGGTCGGAACACAGTAAATGTAATGTGAGACGTAAGGTGAAGGAGAGTTATCGGTGTTTATTATGACAGGACCCAGGATGTATGCACAAACGGGACTTCATACGTTCCTGCGGGGCAGCTTGTATGAATCACCTGCAATTCGGCAATGCCGAGGCCCTTTATCAGTGGGGAAGCCAGGATCAAGGGAATTACAGGTGATCGGGAAAGCTGGGATACAGGACCCTTACCTCCCAGGCAAGGTGACATTACTTTCTTTAAATGGCAGATCAGAAAATGTTAAATGCCCTCGATAACCCGAATCGCCGTTTGTAAAATACAAAGTTAGAGGGGACCGTTTAGAAATTCATTGTCTGAACCCCTGCCAGGCACCTAACCGTACTAAAGATCAAGAGGTGATGTGTGAGAGATTACCGGCTTTGTACCAGGGAAGGGGAGCAGGAGGCCAGTCTGCGCAGGAGCCCGAGAATCGGAGGAGAGGGGAGGTGGGGGGGGGGGGGGGGGGGGATATTGTAGGAAGCAAGGACCCCACCAAATAACGGTAGGGATCAGTCAGAAATCTACCACCAGCACTGTGGCGAACCCCGGCTGGGATACAACCACGAGCCCGAATGTGATGAGCAAGTCACTGGCCACACTATGGAACACGTGTGTGTCCTGACCCACACTGACCAATCAGCGTCAATAGTGCCTGAATATGAACATGTGAAAGTTATGATCAATCTCACCAATCTACACCTGCCAGCCGAGAGCTCCGGCCAGGGATTAATTGTGACCCTGGAGCGTGACATTCTGGAGGGGAGTGGACTGAAAACGCGTCAGCGACTACAGAGAGGGAGTGTGGAACTAGCGGTTGGAGGATATGGGGCAGGAGTTTCAACAGTTAATGCCCTTGTCATTGCAGAGATTATGAAGAGATTGAGGTTGTGAAAGGACCAATGAGAGCTGCAGTTAAGGACATATACCAGGATGGCGGAACGGCTACAGACCTCAGCCAGCGACTCAATCAGCTCGTGTGGAAGGAACTTAAACAGTTGCAGCCATATCGGACAACGATTAACGAGTTAATTGACAGGCAGGGTGAGATTTCACAGAATGTGCACAGGGTGCAGGTATGTAACATATATGTAACACACGTGTTACAGAGTGTTCAGGCCAACCTACTACAGCTGGATTCACAGCGAGTACATAATTGGGTGAGCAATGACCAATTGAAGGCTTGGATAAGAGCGAACTGATGACCAACAGACTGACTGATACGTCCAGAAGGGATTTCTACGCCTCCCGCACTTGCACGCAGACTGGGAAGGACTCAAGAAGGAAGCAAAACTGATTGACCATCTCTGGAACTAGGAGCGTGAGCCGATTAAAACTCTCACCGACAAGGCTGAGCAACTGTTTAAATCACAGAACTTGTTCCCCAAAATATGGAATTGGGGACTGAATACCAATATCCATCCATGGATACACATTATATCGCACATCGTTGTAATTCTGCAGCTGTTAGTACTGCTCGTCTTTCTTTTTGTTTAAGATATATTTTATTCAAGATTTTTTGGCCAAACATAACAGCACATAGTGTTTCCTTTACACAACAATAAAACAATATAAATAACAATGGCCAGTTTTAAACAAATAAATAAATAATATATGAACAAAATCAAAAACAAAACTAAATGGCAACTGCCTTGTCCACGATAAATACTCTCCAAAAATGCAATCCAAGAATCCAATATACAATTACATATACCAAATACCGAGGCATATACAATAACATCCCTGAGAGTCCTTCTGATTCCTCCCCCCCTCCCCCGCCCCCCCCCGGGTTGCTACTGCTATCTTCTTCTTTTCCATTCCCTCTATCTTTCTGTGAGGTATTCGACGAACGGTTGCCACCGCCTGCTGAACCCTTGAGCCGACCCCCTTAGAACGAACTTAATCCGTTCCAACTTTATAAACCCTGCCATGTCATTTATCCAGGTCTCCACACCCGGGGGCTTGGCTTCCTTCCACATTAACAATATCCTGCGCCGGGCTACTAGAGACGCAAAGGCCAAAACATCAGCCTCTTTCGCCTCCTGCACTCCCGGCTCTTCTGCAAACCCAAATATAGCCAGCCCCCAGCTTGGTTCGACCTCGACCCCCACTACCTTCGAAAGCACCTTTGCCACTCCCACCCAAATCCCCGGTAGTGCCGGGCATGACCAGAACATGTGGGTATGATTCGCTGGGCTTCTCGAGCATCTCGCACACCTATCCTCTACTCCAAAAAATTTACTGAGCCGTGCTCCAGTCATATGCGCCCTGTGTAACACCTTAAATTGTATCAGGCTTAGCCTGGCACACGAGGACGATGAGTTTACCCTACTTAGGGCATCAGCCCACAGCCCCTCCTCAATCTCCTCTCCCAGCTCTTCTTCCCATTTCCCTTTCAGCTCATCTACCATGATCTCCCCCTCGTCCCTCATTTCCCTATATATGTCTGACACCTTATCGTCCCCCACCCATGTCTCTGAGATCACTCTATCCTGCACCTCCTGCATCGGGAGCTGCGGGAATTCCCTCACCTGTTGCCTCGCAAAGGCCCTCAGTTGCACATACCGAAATGCATTCCCTTGGGGCAACCCATATTTTTCCGTCAGCGCTCCCAGACTCGCAAACGTCCCATCTACGAACAGATCTCTCAATTGTGTTACCCCTGCTCTTTGCCATGCTCCAAATCCCCCATCCATTCTCCCCGGAACAAACCTATGGTTATTTCTTATCGGGGACCGCACCGAGGCTCCCGTCTTTCCCCTATGCCGTCTCCACTGCCCCCAAATTTTCAGTGTAGCCACCACCACCGGGCTTGTGGTGTATTTCTTTGGTGAGAACGGCAACGGCGCCGTCACCATAGCTTGTAAGCTAGTCCCCCTGCAGGACGCCCTCTCCAATCTCTTCCACGCCGCTCCCTCCTCTTCTCCCATCCACTTACACACCATTGAGATATTGGCGGCCCAGTAGTACTCACTTAGGCTCGGTAGTGCCAGCCATCGCCCCCTATCCCTACTACGCTGCAAAAATTCCCTCCTCACTCTCGGGGTCTTCCCGGCCCACACAAAACTCATAATACCCTTCTCAATTCTTTTTAAAAAAGCCTTCGTGACCACCACTGAGAGGCACTGAAACACAAAAAGGAATCTCGGGAGGACCACCATTTTAACCGCCTGCACCCTCCCTGCCAGTGACAGGGACACCATGTCCCATCTCTTAAAGTCCTCCTCCATCTGCTCCACCAACCGCGTTAAATTTAGCCTATGCAATGTACCCCAATTCTTGGCTATCTGGATCCCCAACTACCGAAAGTCCCTTGTTACCTTCCTCAACGGCAAGTCCTATATTTCTCTGCTCTGCTCCCCTGGATGCACCACAAACAACTCACTTTTCCCCATGTTCAATTTATACCCTGAAAAACTCCAAACTCCCCAAGTATCCGCATTATCTCTGGCATTCCCTCCGCCGGGTCTGCCACATATAACAACAAATCGTCCGCATACAGAGATACCCGGTGTTCTTCTCCTCCCCTGAGTACTCCCCTCCACTTCCTGGAACCCCTCAATGCTATTGCCAGGGGCTCAATCGCCAGTGCAAACAATAATGGGGACAGAGGACATCCCTGCCTCTTCCCTCTATGGAGCCGAAAATATTCAGACCCCCGTCCATTCGTAACTACGCCCGCCATCGGGGCCCTATACAGCAGCTGTACCCATCTGATATACCCATCTCCAAAGCCGAATCTCCTCAGCACCTCCCACAAATAATCCCACTCCACTCTATCAAATGCTTTCTCGGCATCCATCGCCACCACTATCTCCGCTTCCCCCTCTGGTGGGGGCATCATCATTCCCCCTAGCAGCCTCCGTATATTTGTATTCAGCTGTCTCCCCTTCACAAACCCAGTTTGGTCCTCATGGACCACCCCCGGGACACAATCCTCTATCCTCATTGCCATTACTTTGGCCAGAATCTTAGCGTCCACATTCAGGAGGGAAATAGGCCTATAGGACCTGCATTGCAGCGGGTCTATTTCCTTCTTTAGGAGGAGCGATATCGTTGCCTCTGACATAGTCGGGGGCAGCTGCCCCCTTTCCCTCGCCTCATTAAAGGTTCTCATCAGTAGCGGGGCCAGCAAGTCCACATATTTCCTATAAAATTCAACTGGGAATCCGTCTGGTCCCGGGGCCTTCCCCGCCTGCATGCTCCTAATTCCTTTCACTATTTCCTCCGTTTCAATCTGTGCTCCCAGTCCCACCCTCTCCTCCTCCACCACCTTAGGAAATTCCAGCTGGTCCAGAAAACACATCATTCTCTCCTTCCCATCCGGGGGCTAAGCTTCATATAATCTTTCATAGAATGCCTTGAACACTCCATTCACTCTCTCCGCTCCCCGCTCCATCTCTCCCTCCTCATCTCTCACTCTCCCTATCTCCCTCGCTGCTCCCCTTTTCCTCAGTTGGTGGGCCAGGAACCTGCTCACCTTCTCCCCATATTCGTACTGTACACCCTGTGCCTTCCTCCACTGTGCCTCTGCATTACCCGTAGTCAGCAAATCAAATTCTACATGTAGCCTTTGCCTTTCCCTGTATAGTCCCTCCTCCGGTGCCTCCGCATATTGCCTGTCCACCCTCAGAAGTTCTTTCAGCAACCGCTCCCGTTCCCTACTCTCCTGCTTTCCTTTATGTGCCCTGATTGATATCAGCTCCCCTCTAACCACTGCCTTCAGCGCCTCCCAGACCACTCCCATCTGGACCTCCCCATTATCATTGAGTTCCAAGTACCTTTCAATACACCCCCTCACCCTTAAGCACACCCCCTCGTCCGCCAATAGTCCCATGTCATTCACCAGGGTGGACGATGTTCTTTTTCCTCCCCTATCTCCAAGTCCACCCAATGTGGAGCGTGATCCGAAATGACTATAGCCGTATACTCCATCTCCGTCACCTTCGGGATCAGCGCCCTTCCCGAAACAAAAAAGTCTATCCGTGAATAAACTTTGTGGACATAGGAGATAAACGAAAACTCCTTACTCCTAGGTCTACTAAATCTCCAGGGATCTACTCCACCCATCTGCTCCATAAAGTCCTTAAGCACCCTAGCTGCTGCCGGCCTCCTTCCGGTCCTGGACCTTGATCTGTCCAGCCCTGGTTCCAGCACCGTGTTAAAATCTCCACCCATTACCAGCTTCCCCGCCTCTAGGTCCGGGATACGTCCTAGCATGCGCCTCATAAAGTTGGCATCATCCCAGTTCGGGGCATATACGTTCACTAAGACCACCGCCTCCCCCTGTAATTTGCCACTCACCATCACGTATCTGCCCCCACTATCCGCCACTATGGTCTTTGCCTCAAACATTACCCGCTTCCCCACTAGTTTCGCCAACCCCCTGTTTTTCGCATCTAGTCCCGAATTAAACACCTGCCCAACCCATCCTTTGCGTAGTCTGACCTGGTCTATCAGTTTCAAATGCGTCTCCTGTAGCATAACCACATCTGCCTTAAATTTCTTTAGGTGTGCGAGTACCCATGCCCTCTTTATCGGCCCGTTCAGCCCTCTCACATTCCACGTGATCAGCCGGTTTGGGGGGCTCTTTACCCCCCCCCCCCACCCCCTTGTCGACTAGCCATCCCCTTTTTTAAACCAGCTCCTCACCCGGTTCCCACGTAGCTGTGTCCCCCCCCCCAGGTGGCGCCCCCCCCCGCCCCACCCACCCCATACCAGCTCCCCCTTCCCCCCCAGCAGCAGCAACCCAGTTAACCCCCCCCACCCCACCCCCCCCCGCTAGATCCCCCACTAGCGTAATTGCACCCCCCATGTTGCTCCCAGAAGTCAGCAAACTCTGGCCGACCTCGGCTTCCCCCGTGACCTCGGCTCGCACTGTGCGACACCCCCTCCTTCCTGCTTCCCTGTTCCCGCCATAATTATCATAGCGCGGGAACAAAGCCCGCGCTTCCCTTTTGGCCCCGCCCCCAATGGCCGACGCCCCCAGCTCCTCCACCTCCCTCCCTCCCTCCCCCACAACAAGGGGAAGAGAGTCGCAGGATTAACAACTTAAAAATCATTTCTCCTCTCCCCCCTTTTTCCCCCCTCTTCGCCCCCCATATTCGCCCCACCACTTTGTCTCAAACGTTCTTTTTTTTTATATATAACCCACTTATTCCAATTTCTCTTCGACAATAAATGTCCATGCCTCATCCGCCGGTTCAAAGTAGTGGTGTTTCCCTTGATGTGTGACCCACAGTCTTGCCGGCTGCAGCATTCCAAATTCGACCTTCCTTTTATGAAGCACCGCCTTGGTCCGATTAAAGCTCGCCCTCCTTCTCGCCACCTCCACACTCCAATCCTGATATACGCGGATCACCGCGTTCTCCCACCTACTGCTCCGAGTTATCTTTGCCCATCTGAGGACCTTCTCTCTGTCCTTATATCGGAGAAATCTCACCACTATGGCTCGGGGAATTTCTCCAGCCCTCGGTCTTCGCGCCATAACTCGATAGGCTCCCTCCACCTCCAACGGACCCGTCGGGGCCTCCGATCCCATTAACGAGTGCAGCATCGTGCTCACATATGCCCCAACGTCCGCCCCCTCTGCACCCTCGGGAAGACCAAGAATCCTTAAATTCTTCCTCCTCGCATTATTCTCCAGCACCTCCAGCCTTTCCACACACCTTTTATGGTGTGCCTCGTGCATCTCCGTCTTCACCACCAGGCCCTGTATATCGTCCTCGTTCTCGGCAGCCTTTGCCTTCACGACCCTAAGCTCCTGCTCCTGGGTCTTTTGCTCATCCTTTAGCCCTTCAATCGCCTGTAATATTGGGGCCAACAGCTCCTTCTTCATCTCCTTTTTAAGTTCTTCCACGCAGCGCTTCAAGAATTCGTGTTGTTCAGGGCCCCATATTAAACTGCCACCTTCCGACGCCATCTTGGTTTTTGCTTGCCTTCCTTGCCGCTGCTCTAAAGGATCCACCGCAATCCGGCCACTTTCCTCTCCTTTTTCCATCCGTGTCCAGGGGGGATTCCCTTCTGGTTTACCGCACAGTGCTTTTAGCCGTTAAAATTGCCGTTGGGGCTCTCATTAAGAGCCAAAAGTCCGTTCCACCGGGAGCTGCCGAAAGGTGCGACTTAGCTGGTCATCGCCGCACCCGGAAGTCCCCTGATCGTCTTTCTTTGTGACACTCTGCCGCCTCAGGTGGCGAATGAGTAAATGGCAGAAGGACAGGTGTCTCCTAGAGAAAGAGGAAATATACCCAGTACTCATTATCAACTTTTAAACATGTATTCTTCGAACATGTCAGTATCAAGCGCCATTCTTGTGGCCGAAATGAATGATGGGATTTAAGCCAGCTAACTTGACCGCATTCCTGAGAAAGACAGAATCATACAGAAATAATGTGGTCAGGAGAAACACATCCAGAGGAAACAGTGCTTATCAGAAAGCCCAAACATCCCCTACTCAGACAGATAAAGGTACAGGGAGGGACCACGCTATGATAAGTGGAAATGGGAGTGAGGGATACCGAAGGTTAGTAGACGAGGGGGGCTTTGAAGAACAACAGACAGCCAGTGGGCAGGACGTGCCTACACCATGAGCTGATCGCGCAGTTACCATGCTGCCTAAATTAAAATTAATTGGTCAAGGTCTAATCTATAGCTGCAAGGTTTGGATTGAGTCCAGCTGCGGCAGGGGGACTGATTTTTGGAAATTGTATACCTGTTGAACCGAGAAAAACGTAAAGCAGACTGGGTTCTGAGTCTAATCCAAATTACTCTCCCTCGTTCATTGACGAAGCTTGGAAAGTAAAGCCGACCTAACCAGAGTTACTGTCTCTGTGAGTCTTTGTGTTAGCGGAGCAATAATTAAGAGAGGAAATCCCCCACATCAGCTCAATACTCAGTCTGTAAAAACGCTCCTACAACACCGACATGAACTATTTGAACTTCCTCTCGAGTTTAGTTGTGCCAGTTCCATGCATGCTCACACAGGTAAGCTCCCTTCCCTGTAGATGATGGCAATGGTGTTGCAAAAAAAACAGCAAACTAATTTTCATCACAGGGATTCCCTCCGCCTTTCCCTCAATCTGCAAGCTTTGGGAATCCCTCACTCCCTCACACTAACTCCTGATGATGGATTGAAAGGAACAGAAGGATTTGGTAATTTCTCTATTAGTCGCTCGTAACACGAAAGATAATCCTGTATCATAATTTCACTTCCATCGCGCATGTCTCCTGGTGCCGGAGCCGGGTACCGGGCAGGACTTTTCTCCAAAATTCGTGGATGGGCAAGATGAGTTTAATCCGCACATCACCCAGCCCTCAAAAGCTCTACCAGGACAGGTACAGCATGGGGTTAGATACAGAGTAAAGCTCCCTCTACACCACCCCCATCAAACACTCCCAAGACTGGTTCAGCACGGGATTAGATACAGAAAAAAGCACCCTCTACATTGTCCTCATCAAACACGCCCAGGACAGCTACAGCACGGGGTTAGATACAGAGTAAAGCTCCCTCTACACTGCCCCCATCAAACACTCCCAAGACTCGTTCAGCACGGGATTAGATACAGAATAAAGCACCCTCTACATTTTCCTCATCAAACACTCCCAGGACAGGTACAGCACGGCGTTAGATACAGAGTAAAGCTCCCTCTACACTGTCCCTATCAAACACTCCCAGGACAGGTACAGCATGAGGTTAGATACAGAGTAAAGCTCGCTCTACACTGTCCCCATCAAACACTCCCAGGTCAGGTGTGTCAAGGGGTCAGATACAGAGTTAAGCTCCCTCATTACAGAATACACAATCCGTTTGCCTCTGATCTATGTCTCTCTCGCTCTCTCTCACGCCCTGAATTTCTATCTGTCTGTTACTCTCTCCCTATCTCTCTCTGTCTCTCATTCTGACTCTCACTCTCATTTTGTCTCTCTCTGTCTGTGCGTCTCCATCTGTCTCTCTGACTCTGTCTCTCTCGGTCCCTATATCTCTTTGCCTGGCTGTCTACCCTCCCCCCCCCCTCCTCTCTCTCTCCCTCTCTCTCTCCCTGTATCTCTTCGCCCCTATCTTTCTCTCAATCTTTCTCTCTCTCTCTCTCTTAATCTCTATCTCTCTCTCGGTCTTTCAGTATTCACTTTTCTCTCACTGATCGGCTACAGGAAACATTCTGAGTTGTCTCCGCTCTCTGCTCAGTAGTAATTAAACTGATTTTCAGGGTTAATTTAAACTCTTTTGAGTCCAACCCAACAAAAGACAGGAAACAAACTGAGGCACAAAGCTTAAAGGGCCGCTTCTGTTAGGGGTCCTACCCGAACGGAACCACGATCAACAGAAACTTAAAAAAAAACACCAAACGAGAGTGCAGTTAAACGATTGAATAAAGCCCCCCAAACCCTGCGGTGCCCACCGGGCACGGGGCGCTTGCATGGTGCAGATCAGCAGCGTGGGGCTGAAGTGCAAACAAACCTTCAACAAAAGATTCAACAGAAAACTAAAGGTGGAGTGCAGCCAATAACAGGTAAGATAGACATGGTCCGCGCCCTCCACGAGGCCGCACACACGGCAGGCTTCTTGGGAGTCCATGAACCGGTGCAGTCGGTGGTTGTCCGGCGCTGCTGCGCCCTCCACACCAGCTCCCCAAGATTGAGGGGGAGTGGGGGGATTTCTCCATAGAGGGACCTCCAGTGGGGATCTCCACCGCTGCACTGCAACAAGCCTCACCATGGCGTGCCCGGGGCGAGGGTGAGGAGGTGAAGGGTGTGCAGCAGCAGCTCGGCGAGGGATCCCCTCCACGCAGAGCGAATAGGCACAGAGCGCATTTCCGCGAGGCGGCTGGGATTGTGGGGCACCAGCCCCCGAGGGTCGGGGACTGGAGCCAATGTGGAATTCCGTCCGAACAGGGCTCACTCAGACGGGACACCACCGCACACCTGCGCATCCTCCAGGCCGCGAGTGCCATCAGGTCCGAGTCCAACCGGTTTGAGGTGTCGGATGGACTTGGCCGTCAGCTGGGATCAACCGCCGCACGTTGTGCGAACTCATGAGGTGTCATCCAGCCCATCCCTCCGCCACCCAGCACCTCCCCGACCCTGGTCACCCTGGCATCCACGGCTCGGTCTCCGCCACCCAGCACGTCCCCGACCCTGGTCACCCCGGCAGACACAGCTCGCTCCTCCGCCACCCAGCACGTCCCCGACCCTGGTCACCCCGGCAGCCACAGCTCGCTCCTCCGCCACCCAGCACGTCGCCGACCCTGGTCACCCCGGCAGCCACAGGTCGCTCCTCCGCCATCCACTCGAAATGGTGGAGGTGCGGTTTCCGGAGCAGCGGCTCCCTGACGGGAGCCCCTACTTGTAACGGGGGGGGGGGGGGGGGGAAGGGGGGGTGAGCTGCGGCCTAAGGTGGCCATGTTCCAGAAGCTCCTGGTAAAAGACAGGCAGCGACTGCAGAGGGTAAGAAGACCCTGCAGATCTATGAACGGGAGCTGCATGTCATAATTCAGGCCGAGCACTTGGCGGAAGAAATGCGCCGCCAGGTTACAGATTCCGGAGGTGGCTCAAAGTAAAGGTGTCGCTGCAGGGTCCGAAGGCAGACGTTCGCCACAGACACACGCACAAACATACACACACACACTCACCCAGACCCACACTGTCACTCAACACACACACACATACATTCAACAAATACACTCACAAACACACACTCACAGACTTACACATGTACCCCAACACTCTCAAAAACACACGCTAAAGGAAGTCATAAACACACACACACAAAACACACACATGCTCACGCAAACATGCAGTCAAACATACACATGCAATCTCACACACAGAAATAGTTTGAATCATATCTCTAAAGGACAATTTGCGACAGTAACTCACCAATCTTATTTACTACACCCGGTGTATTCACACACACACGCACAGTGACCCTGATTTAGATTCTGTTACATTTCCCCTTTACTGTGACCCCACTAATAACTCGACTCCTTCCTACTTTAGAGCTGCCTCTCTCTGCCAGTATAGTTTCCCTTGTGTAATATCCAGGTTCCCAGGCCACCTGCCCAGATTCACCTTCCGCGACCAGTGTGCTCTGCAGCCATTCAGTGATGTCGCTGACCCTGGTGACAGGGAGGTAATAAACCATCCTGAATACAGCTGCAGAATGGGCTGCCCAATCCCCGAATTAACAGATCTCCGATCACTATTGCTCTTCTAGCCTTCTTCCTGTCTCCAGGTGCGCAGCTACATGATTAAGGCAGCACGGTAGCCTTCTGGATAGCACAATTGCTTCACAGCTCCAGGGTCCCAGGTTCGATTCTGGCTTGGGTCACTGTCTGTGCGGAGTCTGCACATCCTCCCCGTGCGTGCGTGGGTTTCCTCCGGGTGCTCCGGTTTCCTCCCACAGTCCAAAGATGTGCGGGTTAGGTGGATTGGCCATGATAAATTGTCCTTAGTGTCCAAAAGTGCCCTTAGTGTTGGGTGGGGTTACTGGGTTATGGGGATAGGGTGGCGGTGTTGACCTTGGGTAGGGTGCTCTTTCCAAGAGACGGTGCAGACTCGATGGGCTGAATGGCCTCCTTCTGCACTGTAAATTCTATGATAATCTATGATAATCAGCCAGAGAGATGTTCCTGGCTGCAATAGACAGATCATCCCCCGCCCTCATCTACATTCAGGACTGGGTGGAGAGTGGGATGCCCACAAGGAAACTCCTGCTCCACATGTCTGCTTCTTATCGACTGTCCTGGACAGGAGGAGCGTCCCGGAGTTCCCACAAACCAGAGTGTTATGGGTCAGGGTTTAAGAACTCCAAAGTCTATTATGGAATTCACCTGACCTAAAACGTTCTGTTGAATTTGGCTAGGATGACCACAAGAGCCTTCACTTCAGGTGTTATTCAACAGACATCCCAGACTCTTTAATCAAACTCATCTTTATTCTGAGAACTTAGTGAACATTTATATATAAGCAAACAGCAAGAGGTTATTTTTATCAATTACAAACATAAAGGCACCCCACAGCTACTGTAATCTATGTATAACACTTAATGAATTCCCCCTTAACTGTTCCAATTTTTTTTAAAAAACCGTAAACCAATCCCCCACCTTTTCAAGGGCGTGGCCCAGCACTCTGCCTTCTCACTTGAATAAAACTGGCTTTCCCTGAGATTCTGACCCCGTCTCACCAGCAGGTTTAAACCCTTCCAGAAAGCAAACTATATCTGTAAGTTACCAAAACAGCAGGTAACTATAATCATTGTTTTTATTTACTGGAACAGATATTTAAAATGTCTGAGCCCACAGCAGTCAAATGTGAAATTGAAACCAAAAAAAACAGTTCACAGAGCCACAGCCCAGCTCCAGCCAGAAAAATGACAACACTGAAGCAACGTCATGAGACAGAAACCTTTTTTAGAGGGTCACTCCCATGACAATAGGGGTGTGCTTTTCAGGGGAGCGAGGTGCCCTGTGCCACCCCTATCTGTCATCCCACTGTCCCTCCCTCAGCAGTGGTGGACTGTGGTTATGAAGATTGCCCTGGCCTGGGCACCGCGGGGATTGACAAACAGGCAGAGGTCACTCAGGAGTTTGGGCCATGCCTTATCGGAGCAAGTAACCATTAAATCCTGGCTCAATAACGGCACTTTCCCAATGGAGGAACGGACTGCATGGGTCTGAGTCGGAGAGTCACCATTCAATCCCCAAACTATTCGCAGATGTCAGTGGAATCACCCAGAGAAACACAATGACAATTGGAACTAAATCACTGAATGGTCACAGTTACAGAGGCAGCAACACCCCAGAGTGCAGTGGAAACACCCAGAGAAACACACTGACAATTGGAAATGAATCACTGAATGGTAACAGTTACAGAGGCAGCTAAACACCAGAGTGCAGTGGAACCACCCAGAGAAACACACTGACAATTGGAACTGAATCACTGAATGGTCACAGTTACAGAGGCAGCTACACCCCAGAGTGCAGTGGAACCACCCAGAGAAACACACTGACAATTGGAACTGAATCACTGAATGGTCACAGTCGAGTGATGGGTGTCACTGAAACAATGTGAGATCTGGAGATGGGATTGGTGGTGTTTGAGTGGACGGCGTCCTTTCTGTTATTGTTAGTTGATCAATGTGATCAACACAGTTCAGTATTTGGAAAGAGGTCACTTCATCAAAATAATATTTTCCATCATTGAACTCAATGTCGTAATCTCTTTGTTCATACGTTTAAAAATAGATTGAAGGATTTTGCAACCTCACTATCCCTGAGGTGGTTCCACGGGGTATAAATTAAAGACTTTGTGAATGTAGAACCTCAGAGTTTAAGACAGAGACTGTCAGCAGCACGAAGGGAAACATCACTTCACACTAAACATGCTTTATCCAATTGAAATTGCTGAGAAAATATTCTACCCAAGCATTGCTATTGTTGGAGTTCCTGGTAAGTGGCTATCACCATTGAAGTTGTGGAAATCTGTGTGTGAGCAGCTCTCTGATTTTAAACTGTGTCTGAAAATGTTTAATACTGATCTTGTGTTCACTGTTACACAGACACTTGATCAACGATATCATTGTCTTCCTGTTGGGAGCCATTTTAACTCAGCACCTTGTCGCCCTGCCCGCACGTCTGTCCTTGGCCTGCTGCAAGGTTCCAATGAAGCCCGACTCGAGCTGGAGGAGCAGCATCTCATCTTCCAATGAGGCGCGTTACAGCCCTCAGGAATCAGCATTGAGTTCAACAACTTTAAACTGGGACCTTTCTGCTCCACCTTATCGCCCTTGTTTTGTTATAATCCGTTTATTAATCTAATGCAACGGGTCCAAATCTGGAGAGGGTCGATTGCTGACAATGGAATCCTGGGGAAAGTCCAATGCTAGAGAGGGAATATTACTGAGAAAAGATTGTCAGGGATAGTTTCTAAACCGGGAGAGGATGTATTCCCGGGAATAGCGGGGATGTTCGGAACCTGACAATGGAATGCTCCTGGGACAGGGCACCTTACGATTGGCTGAACCTGGAAAGGGTGTACCCTGGGAATGTTCTGGAGACTGGACAGGCTCTATTAGCCCCATGGTTATGAAATGGGGATGTCCTGCACCTGTTTTACTTTTCCATTGATCATGGAGGATTCCAATAATCAAGGAGTGGTGCCAAACTCCATCAGGATTCCTGTCCAGGGAACGGTTCAATCCGGGGTGTGGTCCAATAATTGGGAGTGTTGCAGGATGAAAATCTCTGGTATATTTCTATCCTCCTTGTGAAACATGGCCAGGCTGAGTTAATCCTGTAAATCAGATTGAATGAGAAATGTAACCTCCCCCAAAAGTATTTGAATTGTGAACATTTTCCTACCAATGCCATCAAACTGACAAGGCTGCAATCATTTTCAGCCTTCCTCTTCTTAAAACTGAAGTCACATTTGCTACCTTCCTCTGCAATTTTAATCACTGTACCCACATCTCTTCCAGCCCTCCCCCCCCCCCACCCCCGCCCCCCCCCCCTCCCCCACCACCACCACCCAGTTTATAGTTTGTGAGCTCTTGTACTTACTGTCGATTCAGACACAGAGAAGGTTTAATCCGTAATTTATCGGCTCTTCTTCCTTCTCTCTTTGACAGTTAATTTACTGGGAATTGTGATTCTATTTCGGGGAAAGTGTGGCCTCACTACCTGCACCACTCGCTACCTGGTGGCCATGGCAATGGCGGATCTGCTGTTTATTATCACTCAGCCCATACTGACCTTCATCAATGATCATTATTTCCCCTGGAGTTTCCTGTCCCTCACCTCTGTGTGTCGTGTTAACAATGTCTTGCTGTCTGCATCCAGAGACTGTTCTGTCTGGTTCACCCTCACTTTCTCCTTTGATCGATTTGTGGCTATTCGCTGTCAGAAACTGAAAACTAAATATTGCACTGGGAAAACTGCGGCTGTGGTTCTGTCAACAAACGGCCTCCTGCTCTGTGTAAAAAACATTCCCATGTACTTTATATATGAACCTGGAGTGATCATCGATAACGTCCAGTGGTTCTGCCAGACAAAGGGAAGCTTTTTCACTGATCCCGTGTGGGTTGTATTTCTCTGGTTTGATCGGGTTTTAACCCCATTGATCCCATTCTTTTCAATCCTGTTAATCAACGCTCTGACAGTCAGACACATTTTACTTACCAGTCGAGTCCGGAAGGCACTTAGGGCTGAGCGTCAGGGAGAGAATCACAGAGACCCAGAGATGGAGAGCAGAAGAAAGTCAATGATTTTACTCTTCAGCATCTCCGGAGCTTTCATTCTCCTCTGGACGGTATATGTTGTAACATTTTTCTATTTGTATATGAGTGGATTATATTACCTCACCATTCCCCAATATAATTTACAACAAGTCGGATATATGCTGCAGGGTTTAAATTGCTGCACAAACACATTTATTTACATGGTGACTCAGTCCAGGTTCAGGGAGCAGATCAAGATCATGGTGAAATATCCGGTTATACCAATTATTAAATTAATCAATAAACGTAACTGACTGATACCCCAAAGCCAATCAGGAGCTCCAGCTGCTGAATGACTGCCCCTGAGCCAATCAGGAGCTTCTGCAGCCGAAAGTCAGCAGCTCAGCCAATCAGAGACTCCGCTTTCATACTGTCGTCAGGTCCAGCCCATCACGGACATTTCCGTGTGAGACACAGAAGGTTCAACCAATCAGAGAGCTCAGTCTGTGACTGGAAAACGCCGCAACCTATCAGGGAGTCTGAACCCAATAATGATTCAATCCTATTGGACAGGAATGTTGAGCCTTGTGATGACAGTTTCTGAGGAACTTTGTAAGGTTAAGTTACCCGACCGTGAAAACACACACACACATACATGCACACACATTAATACATACACACACACTCACAGACAGGCAGAAACACACAAAGACACACACACACATTATCTGAAAAGGAAGAATGTGCAGGGTGACGGCGAGAAGGCAGGGGAGTGGCATTCGCTGAACTGCTCATTGGGAGAGCTGGGACAGACACGATGGGCCGAATGGCCTCCTTTGCACTGGAACAATTGTGTGATCCAGTGATGGGATGGACAGACCGAGAGAGGAAATATGAAGGTCGATAGACAATGGTTCCTGACCGAGACTCTACAACCAGCAAGAAATATTGATTTCCATCAATCTGATCAGTTTCCATTGTTCTCCTGACAACTTTGATCAAATTCTCCCTGAAACTCCAAAATTCCCCATAATACAACCATGGTTTGTATCTCCATATCTGCGTCTGTGTCACATTTAATGTACAAACATTACCTTGGAGAGGAGAGAACACTGTGATGAATGTCTCAGTACTTTGCTGACTGATGTTTATGGATTTTATTTCCAGATTCCCAGACAGAGAAAGAGAGATGGAGAGATCAACAGATGACACATGGAGAGAGTGAGTGTGAGAAAGACATTGAGAGAGGTAGAAAATGTTTCCCTGTTTCTGCTCCCATTTAAACTTGGTGACATTTAGTTTATTTGTTCTCTCCTCGCCTTATTGTCCAAAACACATCAGTTCCTCTTTCTGTCCGTTTCATTGAAATTCCCTCTGCGACTTTTCCAGAATACAAATAAATGCCTTGTGGAAAATGACGAGGAGCCTCGGCAGTGAGGATGGGAAGGAGTGACTGGATAGCAACAGGAAAAACTGAACACATTGCAAAACGACATTGTTTTTAACTTGAAGCAATAACTTCTCCACATCTTCACTGTCCAATCACAACACTCAGAGATGGTGCCCCACAGGAGAAGATACAGAGGCAAGTTACGTCCACACTGTCCCCATCAAACACTGGCAGCAAAGGTACAGGATGGGGTTACACACCGATTAATGTTCCCACGACAGGGTCCTCATCAAACACCCCCAAAACTGGTATTTCCTGGAGTTCAATACAGATTGAAGCTCCCACGACAGTGTCCCCATCAAACACCCCCAACACTGGGACATCCTCGGGTTAAACACAGATTAAAGCTCCCTCTCAGAATCACAGACTAATACAGTAGAAAAGGGACACTTCGGCCCATCGAGTCTTCACCGAAGACTTCACCGAAAAACACCTGACCTACCTTCCTAACCCCATTTCGCAGCACGGCCCATCGCCTTGAACGTTAAGTCGTGCCGAGTACTCATCCATAATGATAATAAATGTTTAAAGGATGTGAGGCAACCTGCCTCTCCATCCTCCCAGGCAGTGCATTCATGAGCCTCACCACCCTCTGAGTAAAAAATGTCCCTCACCTTGAACTTGTGTCCTCTCGTGACTGACCATTCAACTAAGGAGAACAACTGCTCCCTGTCCAACCTGTCCGTGCCCCTCATAATTCTGTACACCTCGAGCAGGTCCCCCCCCTCAGTCTTCTCTGCTCCAGCGAAAACAACTCAAGCCTATCCCTCTCTTCACAACTGAAGTGTTCCATCCCAGGAAGCATCCTGGTGAATCGCCTCTGCACCCCCTCCAGTGCAATCACATCCTTCCTATAATGTGGCGACTAGAATTGCATACAGTGCTCCAGCTGTGACCTCACCAAAGTTCTATACAGCTTCAACGTGACCTCCCTGCTTTTGTAATCTTCGACTCATTTGATGAAGACAAGTGTCCCATATGCCTTTTTCACCTCCTATTAACCTGCCCTTCTGCTTTCAGAGATCGACAGACAAACAGGCCAAGGTCCCTTCGTTCCTCGGAGCTTCCCAGTGTCTGGCCATTCATTGAATACGTCTTTCTCATATTACTCCTTCCAAAGTGTATCCTCACACTTTTCAGGGTTAAATTCCATCCGCCCATTTGACCATCCCGTCTATATCTTCCTGTAACCAAGACACTCAACCTCACTGTTAACCAGCCGCCCAATCTTTGTGTCATCCATTAACTTGCTGATCCTACCCCCCACACAGTCATCCATGTCGTTGATACAAATGATGTGTAATCGGGGACCCAGCACAGATCCCTGCGGTACACCACTGGACACTCGCTTCCAGTCACTAAAACAACAGTCTGTCATCACCCCGTGTCTCCAACAACGAACACAGTTTTGAATCAAGTTACCCTCCGTCCCATGTGCATTTGTATTCTTGCCCTGAGGCTGACAGACATCACTAAGCTATTTCTCACGTTCTGCCAGGAGGATAGAGGAATGCAAACCGCTGTAGTAGCCCAGAGGCATGGGTTCAGATTATGACCAGTCGGATATTACTCTGCCCAAATGGAGGCAGTAGCCACAGTCATGCACAGATGCGTGGCAGCCTTAACGTGCGCCTCAACGGGCAATAAATGCATCAGAACCCATCACACTGATGGGAAACATGATGTGGAGATGCCGGCGTTGGACTGGGGTGAGCACAGTACCAAGTCTTACAACACCAGGTTAAAGTCCAACAGGTATGTTTCGATGTCACTAGCGTATGTACACACTCGTGCGACTCGGCCAACGTTGTCTACCTCATACGCTGCAGGAAAGGATGTCCCGAAGCGTGGTACATTGGCGAGACCATGTAGACGCTGCGACAACGAATGAACGGACATCGCGCAACAATCACCAGGCAGGAATGTTCCCTTCCAGTCGGGGAACACTTCAGCAGTCAAGGGCATTCAGCCTCTGATCTCTGGGTAAGCGTTCTCCAAGGCAGCCTTCAGGATGCGCGACAACGCAGAATCGTCGAGCAGAAACATATAGCCAAGTTCCGCACACATGAGTGCGGCCTCAACCGGGACCTGGGATTCATGTCGCATTACATTCATCCCCCACCATCTGGCCTGCAAAATCCTACCAACTGTCCTGGCTTGAGACAATTCACACCTCTTTGACCTGGGGTTACCCCATCTCTGGATCTGTAAAGATTTAATCACCTGCTAATGCTCGCATTCCTAGCATTGTTTGGCATCTTTGAATTTGTCCATATATGTGTTTCTGGAACATACCTCTTCATTCACCTGAGGAAGGAGCAGCGCTCCGAAAGCTAGTGACATCGAAACAAACCTGGTGGACTTTAACCTGGTGTTGTAAGACTTCGTACTGATGGGAAAGATAATCCTCCAAAGCCCTCACGCTTTTGATCAACTCTTAGAGGCCGGGAGACTGAAAGTGGTCTCGGATGAGTGGCTCTCGAAATGGGAAGCTAATATTATACTGGGAGACAGACATGTGGAAATCTGTAAAGATATGAGGGAAAAGCCCGCGATAAGATGAACGAGACACGAAACGGTGCATGAATGTGTTGAGGAAGTAGAGGAGGACACCAGAGAGGCTTGGCGGAAGAACCATTAGTGAGACAAGGAGTGAGTGACTGATATGTGGATGGAGCAGGGAAGTATATAGGAGCAGAGCCCCGTACGGTATGTGCAGTATGTGCCAGCGACGCAAACAGTGCACCCTGGTGGGAATGGGCCGTTCCTGCAAGAGTAAAATGGGAAATCAGCCATGGCCTTTGCAGCCGCTGCTCTTTTGGTAGGAATAACCTGGATTTGTAAATGGGCCACTAGAGTAGCCCAGGCTGTGGGACAAAGGAACAGAGAGGGTGCAGACGAGGAGGGATTGGAGATGTTGTGAATGATATAATACTAACTGAGCGCCGGAAGGCGTTTGTTTAAAGCCACTGGAATTTATTGCTAGCACTTCGGGATCCCATCTCAACTCTGGTTGTAACCACCGACATTGATCTCTTCGCCATGGACACGGACATTGCTGACACAAAAAACAATGATGGCGTATATACTAATGTCACGCGGGTGTGTCGGAACACTGTAAATGTAACGAGAGACGTAAGGGGAAGGAGTGATATAGGTTTTTCTTACCACAGGACCCAGGATGTATGCACAAACGGGACTTTATACGTTCCCGCGGGGCAGCTTGTACGAATCACCTGTAATTCGGAAATACAGAGGCCCTATATCAGTGGGGAAGCCAGGATCAAGGGAATTACAGGTGATCGAGAAAGCTGGGATACAGGACCCTTACCCCCCCCCCCCCCCAGGCAAGGTGACATTGTTGTTTAAAATGGCAGATCAGGAAATGTTAAATACCCTCGACAACCCGAATCGCCGTTTGTAAAATACAAAGTTAGAGGGGACCGTTTAGAAATTCATTGTCTGAACCCCTGCCAGGCACCTAACCGTACCAAAGATCAAGAGGTGATGTGCGAGAGATTCTGGGCTTTGTACCAGGGAACGGAAGCCGGAGGCCAGTCTGCACAGTAGCCCGAGAATCGGGGGGGGGGGGGGGATATTGGAGGAAGCAAGGTCTCCAGCAGATAATGGTAGGGATTAGGCAGAAACCTACCACCACCACTGTGACACCGGCGAGCCCCGGCTGGGATACAACAACGAGCCTAAGGTGACCCCCAGGACCGAATGCGATGAGCAAATCACTGGCCACAAATGGGACACGCGTGTGTCCTGACGCCCACTGACCAATCAGTGACAATAGTACCTGGATATGAACATGTGAAAGTTAAGGTTAATCTCACCAACCGACACCTACCAGCTGAGAGCTCCGGCCAGGGATTAATTGTGACCCTGGAGCGGGAAATTCTGGAGGGGAGTGGACTGAAAACGCGTCAGCGACAACAGAGAGGAAGAGTGGAACTTGCGGTTGGAGGATGTGGTGCAGGAGTTTCAGCAGTTAATGTCCTTGACATTGCAGAGATTAGTGAAGAGATTGAGGTTGTGAAAGGACCAATGAGAGCTGCAGTTACGGACATTTACCAGGATGGCGGAACGGCTACAGACCTCAGCCAGCGAGTCAATCAGCTCGTGTGGAAGGAACTGAAACAGTTGCAGCCATATCAGGCAAAGATTAACGAGTTCATTGACAGGCAGGGTGAGATTTCACAGAAAGTGCACAGGGTGCAGGTATATGACATGTATTTAACATACGTGTTACAGAGTCGTCAGGCCAACCTACTCCAGCTGGATTCACACCGAGTACATAATTGGGTGAGCAATGACCAATTGAAGGCTTGGATAAAAACGACCCACCCAGCTCCTGAACTCCTGAGGGAATTGACGTTGGTCCGTCACGTCCCTTTGAGAATGAGAACCACACCCTCCTAGTGGGAATGGTGTTGCATATTCCTCGGGAAGGGGAGAACAGGACAGCACTCACCAGCTTCTCCAGGTGAACATTCCGATGGGAATGAGGTGTTGGTTCAACTAAAGGATGTCCCTGAAAATGCAATCCAAAAGAGAGAGAGAGTTTACTCCATCGACCTTGGGAAATGCAAAGGAAGTGGAACTAACTGGTTGTGCCCAGAGACGGCCATTAGTTCAGGAGATTACTGCAGGTACACTACATATGAGTTCTGCACGTTTGCGGTCCAAATTAAACAGCCAGACTGTGTGTAACAGTGCTCAGTTCTTGCCTAATTACTGTATTCTGACGTCACATAGCAACTCTCCAAATCGTGGCATTGTGTGTGAATTGCCAGGGCATCATGTTGTTCTCACCAATTTACCTGAGGCTATTATAATTGGCCATCATGAGCTAACTCCATGCAGGGATCTGCCCATCGTGCAAGCAGATGACTTCGAGCGAACTGATGACCAACAGACTGACCGATACGTCCAGAAGGGATTTCTACGCATCCCGCACTTGCACGCAGAGTGGGAAGGACTCAAGAAGGAAGCCAAACAGATTGACCATCTCTGGAACAAGGAGCGTGAGCTGATTAAAACGACAAGGCTGAGGAACTGTTTAACTCACAGAACATGTT
Organism: Scyliorhinus torazame; assembly: GCF_047496885.1. Classification (NCBI taxonomy): domain Eukaryota; kingdom Metazoa; phylum Chordata; class Chondrichthyes; order Carcharhiniformes; family Scyliorhinidae; genus Scyliorhinus; species Scyliorhinus torazame. The sequence continues at coordinate 5,423,803 of NC_092725.1, read as the reverse complement.
CCCTAAAATATGGAATTGGGGACTGAATACCAATATCCATCCATGGATACACATTATATCGCACATCGTTGTAATTCTGCAGCTGTTTGCACTGATTGTCTTTCTTTGTGACACCCTGCCGCCTCAGGTGGCGAAAGAGTAAATGGCAGAAGGACAGGTGTCCCCTAGATAAAGAGGAAATGCTGCGGCTCTTAGCTAATGGCCATTCCACTCTTAAGCCTGAACCCAACAAGTTCAGTATGTCTATTCACTGGTCTTTCTTTGGAATAGCCAAGGGCCAAAATGGGGGACTTAAGGGGGGTCCTGAGTTGAGCCCGCTTAGAGCATGAAAGCAATGATAAGACTCGAATTGCTCTGCATAAGTTAGTTTATTGAGGACTGAAACTAATCATAGACTATATACCCAGTACTCATTATCAACTATTAAACATGTATTCTTCGAACATGGCAGTATCAAGCGCTTAAATTCTTGTGGCCGCAATGAATGATGGGATTTAAGCCAGCTAACTTGACCGCATTCCTGAGAAAGACAGAATCATACAGAAATAATGTGGTCAGGAGAAACACATCCAGACGAAACAGTGCTTGTCAGAAAGCCCAAACATCCCCAACTCCGACAGATAAAGGTACAGGGAGGGACCACGCTATGATAAGTGGAAATTGGAGTGAGGGATAACGAAGGTTAGTAGACGAGGGGGGGGGCTTGAAGAACAACAGACAGCCAGTGGGCAGGACATGCCTACACCATGAGCTGATCGCGCAGTTACCATGCTGCCTAAATTAAAATTCATTGGTCAAGGTCTAATCTATAGCTGCAAGGTTTGGACTGAGTCCAGCTGCGGCAGGAAGACTGATTTTTGGAAATTGTATACCTGTTGAACCGAGCAAAATGTAAAGCAGACTGGGTTCTGAGTCTAATCCAAATTACTCTCCCTCGTTCATTGACGAAGCTTGGAAAGTAAAGCCGTCTTAACCAGAGTTACTGTCTCTGTGAGTCTTTGTGTTAGCGGAGCCATAATTAAGAGGGGAAATCCCCCACATCAGCTCAATACTCAGTCTCTAAAAACGCTCCTACAACACCGACATGAACTATTTGAACTTTCTCTCGAGTTTAATTGTGCCAGTTCCATGCATGCTCACACAGGTAAGCTCCCTTCCCTGTAGATGATGGCAATGGTGTTGCAAAATGAATAAGCAAACAAACTTTCATCACAGGGATTCCCTCCCCCTTTCCCTCAATCTCCAAACTTTGGGAATCCCTCACCCCCTCCCACTAACTCATGATGATTGATTTAAAGGAACAGTAGGATTTCATCCTGTATTCATCCTGTTCTCATACCTTATTAGTCGCTCGTAACACGAAAGATAATCTTGTATCATATTTTCACTTCCATCGCGCATGTCTCCTGGTGCCGGAGCCGGGAACCGGACAGGAATTTTCTCCAAAATTCGTGGATGGGCAAGATGAGTTTAATCCGCACATCACCCAGCCCTCAAAAGCTCTCCCAGGATATGTACAGCAGGGCGTTAGATACAGAGTAAAGCTCCCTCTACACTGTCACCATCAAACACTCCCAGGACAGGTACAGCACGCGGTTAGATACAGAGTAAAGGTCCCTCTACACTGTCACCATCAAACACTCGCAGGACAGGTACAGCACGGGGTTAGATACAGAGTATTGCTCCCTCTACACTGCCCCATCAAACATTCCCAGGAGAGGTACAGCACGGTGTTAGATACGTTGTAAAGCTCTCGCTACACTGTCCCCATGAAACACTCCCAGGCCAGGTACAGCACGGTGTTAGATGCAGAGTAAAGCTCCCTCTACACTGTTCCCATCAAACATTCCCAAGACAGGTATAGCACGGGGATAGATACAGAGTAAAGCTCCCTCTACACTGTCACCATCAAACATCCCCAGGACAGGTACAGCACGGGGTTACATACAGAGTAAAGCTCCCTCTACACTGTCCCAATCAAACACAGCCAGGACAGGTACGGCACGAGATTAGATACAGAGAAAAGCACCCTCTACACTGTCCTCATCAAACACTCCCAGGACAGATACAGCACGGGGTTAGATACAGAGTAAAGCTCCCTCTAAACTGTCCCCATCAAACACTCCCAGGACAGATACAGCACGGAGTTAGACACAGAGGAAAGCTCCCTCTACACTGACCCCATCAAACACTCCCAGGACAGGTACAGCACGGGATTAGATACAGAGTAAAGCTCTCGCTACACTGTCATCATCAAACACTCCCAGGACAGGAGCGGAACGGGGTTGGATACAGAGTAAAGCCGCCTCTACACTGTCTCCTCAAACACTCGCAAGGCTTGTAAAACACGGGGATAGATACAGAGTAAAGCTCTCTCCACATTGTCCCCATCAACACTCCCAGGTCAGGTACAGCACGCGGATAGATACAGAGCAAAGCTCGCTCTACGCTGTCGCCATCAAACTCTCACAATCCAGGTGCAGCACGAGGTAGATACAGAGAAAAGCTCCCTCTACACTGTTCCCATCAAGCACTCCCAGGACAGGTACAACACGGTGTTAGATACAGAGTAAAGCTCCCTCTACACTGTCACCATCAAACACTCCCAGGACAGGTACAGCACGGGGTTAGATACAGAGTAAAGGTCCCTCTACACTGTCACCATCAAACACTCGCAGGACAGGTATAGCACGGGGATAGATACAGAGTAAAGCTCCCTCTACACTGTCACCATCAAACACCCCCCAGGACAGGTACAGCACGGGGTTACATACAGAGTAAAGCTCCCTCTACACTGTCCCAACCAAACACAGCCAGGACAGGTACAGCATGAGATTAGATCCAGAGTAAAGCACCCTCTACACTGTCCTCATCAAACACTCCCAGGACAGGTACAGCACGGGGTTAGATACAGAGTAAAGCTCCCTCTAAACTGTCCCCATCAAACACTCCCAGGACAGATACAGCACGGGGTTAGACACAGAGAAAAGCTCCCTCTACACTGACCCCATCAAACACTCCCAGGACAGGTACAGCACGGGATTAGATACAGAGTAAAGCTCCCTCCAAACTGTCCCCATCAAACACTCCCAGGGCAGATACAGCACGGGGTTAGACACAGAGTAAAGCTCCCTCCACACTGTCACCATCAAATACTCCCAAGACAGGTACAGCACCGGGTTAGATACAGAGTAAAGTTCCCTCTACACTGTCACCATCAGACACTCCCAGGAGAGCTCCAGCACGGGGTTAGATGGACAGAAAAGCACCCTCTACACTGTCCGCAATAAACACCCCTAGGACAGGTACAGCACGGGGTTAGATACAGAGTAAAGCTCTCGCTACCCTGTCATCATCAAACACTCCCAGGACAGGAGCGGAACGGGGTTGAATACAGAGTAAAGCCGCCTCTACACTGTCTCCTCAAACACTCGCAAGCCTTGTAAAACACGGGGATAGATACAGAGTAAAGCTCTCTCTACATTGTCCCCATCAACACTCCCAGGGCAGCTACAGCACGCGGATAGATACAGAGCAAAGCTCGCTCTGCGCTGTCGCCATCAAACTCTCCCAGGACAGGTACAGCACGAGGTAGATACAGAGTAAAGCTCCCACTACACTGTTCCCATCAAACACTCCCAGGACATGTACAACACGGTGTTAGATACAGAGTAAAGCTCCCTCTGCACTGACGCCATCAAACACTCCCAGGACAGGTACAGCACGGGGATAGATACAGAGTAAAGCTCCCTCCACACTGTCCCCATCAAATACTCCCAGGACAGGTACAGCACGGGGTTAGAAACAGAGTAAAGCTCCCTCTACACTGTCCCCATCAAACACTCCCAGGACAGGTACAGCACGGGGTTAGATACAGAGTAAAGATCCCTCTACACGTTTCCCTAACATTCATGCCTTTCTCAACAGTAAATGCTGACGAGAAACATTCATATAGGACCTCTCCCAGCCCTTGTGGATCTGCACATAGATGCCCTTGTTTATCCTTAAGAGGCCCTACTCTGCCCCTTGTCACCCTTCTACCCTCTATGTATCTGTAAAAGCTCTTTGAATATTCCTTTGCATTATCTGCCAAGACAATCTCATGTCCCCTTTTTGCGCTCCTGATTTCTCTCTTAACTCTACTCCGACAGGCCTGTACTCTTCAAGGGATCCATTTGATCCCAGCTGCCCATTCATGTCATATGCCTCCTTCTTCCTTTTTGACCATTGCCTCAATATCCCGATTCATCCACGGTTCCCTCTTCCTGCCAGCCTTACTCTTCACTCTAAGAGGAATGTGCTCACCTTGAACACCTTTTTGAAAGATTCCCACTTACCAGCTGTCCCCATGCCGGCAAATAGGCACCCCAATCAACTTTTGAAAGTTCCTGCCTGGTCCCCTCGAAATTGGCATTGCCCCAATTTAAAATGTAAAGTTTTGTGCCAGAACTATCATTCTCCATGGCTATCTTAAAACTAATGGAATTATGGTCACTGGTCCCAAAGTGATCCCTCACGAACACTTCCATCACTGTTTTGCCCCCTCTCTAGTTGGGCCATCCACATATTGAATGAGAAATTCTTCCTGAATACACTCGACACATTTCTCTCCATCCAAACCCCTCGTGCTATGGCTGTCCCAGTTAATGTTGGGAAAGTTAACTTCCGCCAACTATCATCACCCTATTTTTCCGGCAGCTATCCGTAATCTCTTTACATATTTGCTCCTCTGACTATTTGGGGGCCTATAGTAAAGTGCTATCAAAGTGATTTCACCCTTGGTGGGCCGAAGGGCCTGTTCCTGTGCGGTATATTGTTTTGTTCTTTGTTCTTCTACGCATGTCATGACATCGTGGGTGAGCATACGGTCAGTTACAGCCCCCCTCGACCCGGGGTCGCAACATGAGTCAATTAACCACTAATTCTAATTAACTTCTCGAGATTCCGGTCTTTGACTGCTGCAATGAGATGCAAACACCAGATTTATAAGTAAAAATGTTAACAAACTATTTATTAATGACTAGAGGTAATGATTCACCGGGCGGACCGCACGGCATCATCAGGCAAAGCGAAGGGTGGCGGGGTGTGCCTCCTCATCACCTCCTTCTGGTGCTTAGATGTGGCGATCCTGGCAACCTACTGCTCTGCAGACCTGGAATATCTGACCGTGAAGTGCCGCCCATATTATCTTCCACGTGAGTTCACTTTAGCCATTATCACAGCGGTCTACATCCCACCCCAGGCAGAAGTGAGGAAGGCGCTGGACGAACTATACACAGTTATAAACAACTATGAAACAGAACACCCGGAGGCCTTGTTCATCGTGTTCGGAGACTTCAACAAGGCCAACCTCAAGAGCGTACTGCCAAAATTCCACCAGCACATCTCCTGTCCCACCAGGGGTGACAACACTCTTGAACACTTCTACTCAAAAATCAAGGGTGCCTACCGTTCCATCCCCCGACCGCACTTTGGGAAATCAGACCATAAGACGGTGCTCCTTCTCCCAGCATACAAGCAGAAACTCAAGCGGGAGAATCCAGCTAAGAAGGTTGTGCAGTGCTGGTCCGAGGAGACAGAAGAGCTCTTACGTGACTGCTTAGAGACAGTGGACTGGTCCATATTTAAGAACTCAGCGACCAACTTAAATGTGTATGCCACCACCGTCACAGACTTCATCAGCAAATGTGTGGACGACTGCGTGCCAAAGAAAGCAGTACGTACATTCCCCACCCGGAAACCATGGCTCAATCTTGAGATTGATTCTCTACTGAAGGACAGATCTGAGGCGTTCAAGTCAGACGACCCTGACGTATACAAGAAATACAGGGTCGACCTCTACAAAGCCATCCGAGATGCCAAGAGAGAATATCAAACTAAGCTACAGTCACAGACAGGCTCTCGGCGGTTGTGGCAAGGACTAAACAACATAACGGGCTACAAAGCGAAGCCGAACAGTATCTCCAGCAGCAGCGCACCCCTCCCCGATGAACTGAATGCATTCTGTGCTCGGTTCGAGGAGGTAACCAACAATCCGTTAGCGAGTGTCCCAGCAGCCCAGAATTCACCCATACCCACCATCAGAGCTTCCCAAGTCAGATTGGCCTTCCTGAAAGTGAACCCTCGGAAGGGGACGGGCCCAGACAGGATCCCTGGTCGTGCACTCAGAGCCTGCATGGAACAGCTGGAAGACGCATTCGCTGACATCTTTAACCTGTCCCAACTCCACTCCGAGGTCCCCAGCTGCTTCAAGAAGGCCACCATCATTCCGGTACCAAAGAAGAACCAGGCAACGTGCTCAAGGACTACCGTCCAGTGGCCCTGACTTCAGTCGTAATGAACTGCTTCGAGAGGTTGATCATGAAGCGCATCACCTCCATACTCCCAGAACGCCTTGATCCACTGCAATTCGCATACCGTTGCAACCGGTCCACATCAGACGCCATTTCCCTGGCTCTACACTCATCCCTAGAGCATCTCGAAAACAAGGTCTCCTACATCAGACTCCTATTTATTGACTACAGCTCCAACTTCAACACCATAATCCCAGCCAAGCTCCTATCAAACCTAGGACTTAGCTCCCCACTCTGCAACTGGATCCTCGATTTTCTGACCAACAGACCACAATCAGTAAGAATGAACAACAACACCTCCTCCACAATAGTCCTCAACACCGGGGCCCCGCAAGGCTGCGTACGTAGCTCCTTACTCTACTCCCTGTACACACACGACTGCGTGGCAAAACTTGGTCCCAACTCCATCTACAAGTTTGCTGACGATACGACCATAGTGGGCCGGATCTCGAATAACAACGAGTCAGAATAGGAGGGAGATAGATAACCTAGTGGAGTGGTGTAGCGACAACAATCTCTCCCTCAATGCCAGCAAAACTAAAGAGCTGGTCATTGATTTCAGGAAGCAAAGTAGTGTACACACCCCTGTCAGCATCAACGGGGCCGAGGTGGAGATGGTTAGCAGTTTAAAATTCCTAGCAGTGCACATCTCCAAAAATCTGACCTGCTCCACCCACGTCGACGCTACCACCAAGAAAGCACAACAGCGCCTATACTTCCTCAGGAAACTAAGGAAATTCGGCATGTCCACATTAACCCTTACCAACTTTTACAGGTGCACCATAGAAAGCATCCTATCGGGCTGCATCACAGCCTGGTATGGCAACTGCTCGGCCCAGGACCGCAAGAAACTTCAGAGTGTCGTGAACACCGCCCAGTCCATCACACGAACCTGCCTCCCATCCATTGACTCCATCTACACCTCCCGCTGCCTGGGGAAAGCGGGCAGCATAATCAAAGATCCCTCCCACCCGGCTTACTCACTCATCCAACTTCTTCCATCAGGCAGGAGATACAGAAGTCTGAGAACACGCACGAACAGACTCAAAAACAGCTTCTTCCCCACTGTCACCGGACTCCTAAATGGCCCTCTTATGGACTGAACTGATTAACACTACACCCTGTATGCTTCACCCGATGCCGGTGCTTATGTAGTTACATTGTGTACATTGTGTTGCCTATTATGTATTTTCTTTTATTCCCTTTTATTCCCATGTATTTAATGATCTGTTGAGCTGCTCGCAGAAAAATACTTTTCACTGTACCTCGGTACACGTGAGAATATACAAATCCAATCCAAGCCAATCAATGTATGAAGTAATAACAGAACAATCATCGAACAATGTACCTAATCCCAAAACCTTCTCTCCACCAAGTCCCACAGACAAGACAGAACCACACGGCAGGAATGGGTGGGAAAGGTTTAAACTGAAACGGGATTAATAGTTATGGGATTGTTCTTTGCTGCCGATGTAGCTCTTTGTAACCAGCGAACTCCTAATCACGTATCCAATCAGAAACTGGAGGTTGTAGAAAGCTCTCTAAATCAGCAGGAAGGGAGAGAGATTCACAGCTGCCTCGTGCATGGACCTCTTCACAGCGCACACCCTAAACAATATGGCACGTCTTCACAAGATCCACCTTCCATCCGGAACTTTCTGTCTGGCCCCACCAAACTCAGGCCCCAACAGCAAATTGTATATTCCCAATTGGATGCTTGCCAACTCTATCAAATCATCATCTGCCACAGAACCTAAAGGGGATGTCTTGGCTTGGTCCATCAGACAGTGGTTCCAGCTCTAACTAAAATCTGTAGCTAAACAGAAATCCCAGATAGTGCAGCAACGTTGTAGCAGCTTAACTAGAAGATTGGCAGCAGGGATGTGATAAACAGGAGACTATAAGACAGACAGAATGGGGTTAATAGTAACTTAACACACAAAACACACACACATACACACACACACTGACTTATACATACAGCCAAAACTCTCCAAAACACAGGCAAAAAACACTCATATTTACAACACTCGGTGTATTCACCAACATGCACAGTGCCTCTGATTTAGATTCTGTTACATTTCCCCTTTATTCTGACCCCACCAATAACGTGAGTGCTTCCTTTGCTTTAGAGCTGCTTATCTATGCCAGTATAGTTCCCCCTGATGTTACATCCAGATTCCCACACCTCCTGCCCAGTTTTGCATTCAGCGTCCAGTGTTCTCTGTCGTCATTCAATGACGTCCGTGACCCCGGCGACAGGGAGGCAATAAACCATCCTGAATACAGCTGCAGAATTAGCTGCCCAACCCTCTAATTAACAGATCTCCGATCACTATTGCTCTTCCAGGCGTCTTCCTGTCCCCAGGTGGAACTCAGCTACCTGGTCTGCCAGAGAGGTGCTCCTGGCTGCATTCCACAGATAAACCTTCACCCTCATCTACATTCAGGACTGGGTGGAGAGTGGGCTGCCCACAAGGGAACTCCTGCCCCACATATCTGCTTCTTATCGACTGCCTTGGACAGGAGGAACGACCTGGGGTTCCCACAAATCACAGGGACGGGCTTTCCGGGGAGCGAGGTGCCCTGTCACACCTCAATCTGTCATCCCACGGTCCCCTGTCCGCAGCAGTGGGCTGGGGTGAAGAACCTGCCCTGGCCTGGGCACCGCGGGCTTTGACAAACAGGCAGAGGTCACTCAGGGCCGTGCCTTCTCGGCACGAGTGACCATTAGATACTGGCTCAATAAAGGGCTGGATGGCAGTTTTCGGATGGAGGAACAGACTGAATGGGTCTGAGTCGGAGAGTCACCATTCAATCCCCAACTAGTCCCAGAGTGCAGTGGAACCACCCAGAGAAACACATTGACAATTGGAACTGAATCAGTGAATGGTCACAGTTATAGAGGCAGCTACACACCAGAGTGCAGTGGATCCATCCAGACAAACACACTGACAATTGGAACTGAATCACTGAATGGTCACAGTTACAGAGGCAGCTACACCCCAGAGTGCAGTGGAGCCACCCAGACAAACACACTAACAATTGGAACTGAATCATTGAATGGTCACAGTCGAGTGAGGGATGTCACTGAAACAATGTGAGATCTCGAGATGGGACTGATGGTGTTTTAGTGGACGGAATCCTTTCTGTTATTGTTCGTTGATCAATGTGATCAACACAGTCCCGTGTTTGGAAAGAAGTCACTTCACCAAAATAATATTTTCCATCACTGAACCCAATGCCGTAATCTCTTTGTTCATGTCTTTAAAAATAGGTTAATACATTTTGCAATCTCAACATCCCTGAGGTGGTTCCACAGGGTATAAATTAAAGAGTTTGGGGATGGAGAACCTCAGCGTTCAAGACAGAGAGACTGTCAGCAGCACGAAGGGACACATCACTTCACACTGAACATGGCTCTTCCAATTAACGAGGCTGAGAAAATATTCTACCCAATCCTTGCTGTTGTTGGAGTTCCTGGTGAGTGACTATCACCATTGAAGTTGTGGAAATCAGTGTGTGAGCAGCTCTCTGATTTTAAACTGTGACTGAAAATGTTTAATGCTGATCCCGTGCTCACTGTTATACAGACACCTGGTCAACGATCTCATTCACTTCAGTAAAATGTCTTGAAATCTGTCTGTGGTTTAAATCCCTTTCATCGACTGACAATAAACCTCTGTTTGTAACTCATGGGATGTCTGATCAATGACGTTATTATATTGAGTGGAATGTTGTGTAATGTTAGATTGGATCTCAGGGAAAGCAATCTCTCTGAAGGAAGGATTAGTGATATTAAGAATGAAATCACACTGAGTGTGGATCTCTAACCACAGTGGAATATCTGACAGCAGTGAACAAGAATTACTGGAAGTATCTGTCAGTACAGAATTGTACTGAGTGTGGATCACTAACCAGAGTGGAATACATGACAGCAGTGAACAAGTGTCACATAAAACAAAAAAGAGTGGCTAAGGTAAATATTGGTCCTTTAGAGGATGAGAAGGGAGATTTAATAATGGGAGATGAGGAAATGGCTGAGGAACTGAACAGGTTTTTTGGGTCGGTCTTCACAGTGGAAGACACAAATAACATGCCAGTGACTGATAGAAATGAGGCTATGACAGGTGAGGACCTTGAGAGGATTGATATCACCAAGGAGGTAGTGATGGGCAAGCTAATGGGGCAAAAGGTAGACAAGTCTCCTGGCCCTGATGGAATGCATCCCAGAGTGCTAAAAGAGATGGCTAGGGAAATTGCAAATGCACTAGTGATAATTTACCAAAATTCACTAGACTCTGGGGTGGTCTCGGCGGATTGGAAATTAGCAAACGTGACACCACTGTTTAAAAAAGGAGGTAGGCAGAAAGTGGGTAATTATAGGCCAGAGAGCTTAACTTCGGTAGTAGGGTAGATGCTGGAATCTGTCATCAAGGAAGAAATAGCGAGGCATCTGGATGGAAATTGTCCCATTGGACAGACGCAGCATGGGTTCATAAAGGGCAGGTCGTGCCTAACTAATTTAGTGCAATTTTTTGAGGACATTAACAGTGCGGTAGATAACGGGGAGCCAATGGATGTGGTATATCTGGATTTCCAGAAAGCCTTTGACAAGGTGCCACATAAAGATGCATGGCATTAAGGGGAAAGTAGTAGCATGGATCGAGGATTGGTTAATTAATAGAAAGCAAAGAGTGGGGATTAATGGGTGTTTCTCTGGTTGGCAATCAGTAGCTAGTGGTGTCCCTCAGGGATCAGTGTTGGGCCCACAACTGTTCACAATTTACATAGATGATTTGGAGTTGGGGACCAAGGGCAATGTGTCCAAGTTTGCAGACGACACTAAGATAAGTGGTAAAGCAAAAAGTGCAGAGGATACTGGAAGTCTGCAGAGGGATTTGGATAGGCTAAGTGAATGGGCTAGGGTCTGGCAGATGGCATACAATGTTGACAAATGTGAGGTTATCCATTTTGGTAGGAATAACAGCAAAAGGGATTATTATGTAAATGATTAAATATTAAAACATGCTGCTGTGCAGAGAAACCTGGGTGTGCTAGTGCATGAGTCGTAGAAAGTTGGTTTTCAGGTGCAACAGGTGATTAAGAAGGCTAATGGAATTTTGTCCTTCATTGCTAGAGGGATGGAGTTTAAGACTAGGGAGGTTATGCTGCAATTGTATAAGGTGTTAGTGAGGCCACACCTGGAGTATTGTGTTCATTTTTGGTCTCCTTACTTGAGGAAGGACGTACTGGCACTGGAGGGTGTGCAGAGGAGATTCACTAGGTTAATCCCAGAGCTGAAGGGGTTGGATTACGAGGAGAGGTTGAGTAGACTGGGACTGTACTCGTTGGAATTTAGAAAGATGAGGGGGGATCTTATAGAATGTTATAAGATTATGAAGGGAATAGATAGGATAGATGCGGGCAGGTTGTTTCCACTGGCGGGTAAAAGCAGAACTAGGGGGCATAGCCTCAAAATAAGGAGAAGTAGATTTAGGACTGAGTTTAGGAGGGACTTCTTCACCCAAAGGGTTGTGAATCTATGGAATTCCTTGCCCAGTGAAGCAGTAGAGGCTCCTTCATTAAATGTTTTTAAGATAAAGATAGATAGTTTTTTGAAGAATAAAGGGATTAAGGGGGACCGCCGGCGTTCGGGCCGGAAAGTGGAGCTGAGTCCACAAAAGATCAGTCATGATCTCATTGAATGGTGGAGCAGGCTGAGGGGCCAGATGGCCGACTCCTGCTCCTAGTTCTTATGTTCTTATGTTCTTAAGTATTACTGGAAGTATTTTTCAGTGTAGAAATGTCCTGAGTGTGGGTCACTAACCAGAGTGGAATATCTAACAGCAGTGAACAAGTATTACTGGAAGTATCTGTCCGTGTAGAATTGTACTGAGTGTGGATCCCATGGCACCTTCCCGTGTAATCGCAGACGGTGCAACAACTGCCCCTTGACACCCCTGCCGTCTCATGATTCGAGGCAGCACACTCTCCTTTCAGGTGAAGCAGCGTTTCACTGGCGTCTCCTACGATTTGGACGACTGTATTGGCTGCTCCCAATACCGTCTCCTCTCTACTGGGAGACTAAACGCAGACTGAGCGAGCACTTTGCGGAACACCTTCACTCACTCCGCACGCGTGACCCCAGCTTTCCTGTTGGGGGCTATTCTAACTCAGCACTTTGTCCTCCTACCCACATGTCTGTCCTTGGCCTGCTGCAAGGTCCCAGTGAAGCCCAACGTGAGCTGGAGGAGCAGCATCTCATCTTCCAATGAGGTGCGTTACAGCCCTCAGGGCTCAGCATTGAGTTCAGCAACTTTACACTGGGATTATTCGCCTCCATCTTATTGCCCTTGTTTCGTTATATCCAGTTTTTTAATCTAATGTAATGGGTCCGAATCTGGAGAGGGTATATTCTTGACAACGGAATCCTGAGGAATGTCCACTTACCGAGAGGGAATATTACTGAGAAAAGATTGTCAGGGATTGTTTCCAAACCGGGAGAGGATGTATTCCCGTGAACAGTGTGATCTGGGGATGCTCTGAACGTGACGACGGTGTGCTGCTGGAAGAGGGTGCCTTACGAATGACTGAACCTGTGAAAGGTGTGCCTGGGAATGTTCTGGAGACTGGACAGGCTTTGTTAGTCCCATGATTATGAACTGGGGAGGTCCTGCGCCTGTTTTATTTTTCCATTGAATATGGAGGATCCAGGAGTGGTGCCGAAGTCCATCAAGAATCCAATCCAGGGAACGGTCCAATCAGGGGTGTGGTCCAATAATTGGGAATGAGGAAGGATGACAATCTCTGGTATATTTCTACCCTGCTTGGGAAACCTGCCCAGTCTGAGTTAATCCTGCAAATCAAATGAGAAATATAACCTCTCCCAAAGATATTTGAATTATGAACATTTTACTACCATTGCCATCATCTGACATTGCTGCAATCCACATTTCCCGTCTCCCCCTTCTTAATGTCTTAAGATTATTTCCTACATCTCCCTCTGTACCCACTCATCTATTTCCTACATCTCCCTCTGTACCCACTCATCTACCAACACCCGCACCCCCACCTACCCACCCCAGTTTATTGCTGCTGAGCTGCTGTACTTACTGTCCGTTCAGACACGGAGAAAGCTTAATCAGTCATTTCAAGGCTCTTCCTTCTCTCTTTGACAGTTAATTTACTGGGAATTACGATTTTGTATCGTGGAAAGTGTGGCCTCTCTACCTGCACCACTCGCTACTTGGTGGCCATGGCAATGGCGGATCTGCTGTTTATTATCACTGAGCCCATACTGAACATCATCAGCGGTTATTATTTCCTCTGGAGTTTCCTGTCCCTCACTCCTGTGTGCCGTGTTAACAATGTCCTGCTGTCTGCATTCAGAGACTGTTCTGTCTGGTTCACCCTCACTTTCTCCTTTGATCGATTTGTGGCCATTCGCTGCCAGAAACTGAAACCTAAATATTGCACCGGCAAAACTGCGGCTGTGGTTCTGTCAACAAGTGGCCTCCTGCTCTGTGTAAAAAACAACCCCGTGTACTTTATATATGAACCTAGAGTGGTAATCGACAATGTCCAGTGGTTCTGTCAGACAAAGAGAAGCATTCTCACTGACCCCGGGTGGGTTGTATTTCTCTGGTTTGATCAGATTTTAACCCCATTGATCCCATTCTTTTCAATCCTGTTGATCAACGCTCTGACAGTCAGACACATTTTACTCACCAGTCGAGTCCGGAAGGCACTGAGGGCTCAGAGTCAGGGAGAGAATCACAGAGACCCAGGGATGGAGAGCAGAAGGAAGTCAATGATTTTGCTCTTCAGCATCTCCGGAGCTTTCATTCTCCTCTGGACCGTGCATGTTATAAAATGTTTCTATTTCTATTTGAGTGGAATATATTACCTCACCATTCCCCAATATAATTTACAACAAGTCGGATATATGCTGCAGAGTATAAATTGCTGCACAAACACATTTATTTATGTGGTGACTCAGTCCAGGTTCAGAGAGCAGATCAAGATCATGGTGAAATATCCGGTAACCTTAATAATTAAATTAATCAGTAACCAAAATTGACTGACAATCCTTCAACCAATCAGAAGCTGCAGTCGCTGACTGACACCCCCTCAGCCAATCACGCGCTCCAGTCGCTTAACGACAGCCTCCTCAACCAATCAGGGAGCTCAATCTGTGACTTAAAAACGCCCCTACTTATCAGAGATCCTGAACCCAATAGTGATTCAATCTTATTGGACAGGAATGTTGAGCCTGTGGGCTGACAGTTTCTGAGTAACTTTGTAACGTTAAGTTGCCCGACCGAGTGCCTTTGACAACATTTGCAGTACTTCCAAAATCTCAGACACATTGCTGTCTATATTGTATGATTCCAGCTGTGAAATATCTGCACATTTTATACCTCCACTGCTTCTGTCTTCTCATCATTAATACAGTGCACGATCCTGTCCTTTCAAAGTCAAAAGTGCTTCAACTTACATTTCCCGATACTGAAACACATCCACCAGTTTTGTCCATTCACAAAACATTAATATGTCTGAGCAATTTGATGTTTCCAGCTACACTGCTTCCAATTTTTGCAATATTTTGTACCATTGGCAAACTAGGATGTGTGGCATTCTGTCATATTGTCTTGAAAATACTGTGTGTATATGTGTGTGTACATACGTGTGTGAGTGCGTATGTGTGTGTTTGTGAATTTGTGTTTATGCCTGTGCATGTGTGTCTGTGTGTGTGTTTGTATGCAATTCTGTGTGTGTGCCTTTGTACGTGTGTGTATGTGCGAGTGTGTGCATCTGTGTGTGAATATGCGTGCGTATGATCGTTTGTATGTGTGTTAATACGTGCCTGTGTGTGTGCCTGAGTGTTTCTGCGCGTCTGTGTCTCCATAAGACCATAAGACACAGGAGTGGAAGTAAGGCCATTCGGCCCATCGAGCCCACTCCACCATTCAATCATGGCTGATTTCAACTCCATTTACCCGCTCTCTCTCCATAGCCCTTAATTCCTCGAGAAATCAAGAATTTATCAACTTCTGTCTGAAAGACACTCAACGTCCCGGCCTCCACCGCCCTCTGTGGCAATGAATTCCACAGACCCACCACTCTCTGGCTGAAGAAATTTCTCCTCATCTCTGTTCTAAAGTGACTCCCTTTTATTCTAAGGCTGTGCCCCCGGGTCCTAGTCTCCCCTGCTAATGGAAACAACTTCCCTACATCCACCCTATCTAAGCCATTCATTATCTTGTAAGTTTCTATTAGATCTCCCCTCAACCTCCTAAACTCCAATGAATATAATCCCAGGATCCTCATACGTTCATCGTATGTTCGGCCTACCATTCCTGGGATCATCCGTGTGAATCTCAGCTGGACCCGCTCCAGTGCCAGTATGTCCTTCCTGAGGTGTGGGGCCCAAAATTGCTCACAGTATTCTAAATGGGGCCTAACTAATGCTTTATAAAGCTTAAGAAGTACATCCCTGATTTTATATTCCAAGCCTCTTGAGATGAATGGCAACATTGCATTTGAGTGTTTCTGTGCATGTATCTGTGTGTGTGTACACGTGTGTATGTTTGCGAGTGCATTTGTGTATGTGTGTGGTTTTGTGTGTATGTGTGTGCTTCTGTGCATGTGTGTGTGAGTATGTGTGTGTGTGCATGTGGAGTCCATAATAAAGTGTTCCTTTATGAAGGATGTGGGTCTGCAGAGACAGATTGATGGATGCAACCGAAACAAAAATGTGTTTGTGTAAACTGCAGCAACCACCCAAGGACAAATGGGAGATAAGGTATTCAAACGAAGGATTGAAAATACTCATTTTCTATTGGACCAGATACCCTGTTTTCTATTGGCTAGAATATTTCTATTGGTTAAAATGAAAGTTTAACTGTGATATTATCGGTGTGTTGACATGCAAATAAATGATTAGACTGCGTCTGTAAACTTACTGGTTGAAAGTGTTACATATATTACAGCTTCGCTGGATTTAGACAGAACATTGTAGTGAATCTCACTGTGTTGTTTAAAGTTTGTTTCAGGAGTGCTGGCCATGCCGACTTGTTCATTTCCACAGTTCCTTGGAGGTTCCACCGAGATGCTGAACCCCCCCCCCCCCCCCAGAGTGCCGGACACGGTAAATAGCCGAGTGCCTCGCTAGTCAATAACTCAGAGAGTGTGGCTGCCTGATTTCGGCATGACCAGGTTTAGATGGAAGAAACTCTGACGCTCCACTATGTGGCACTACCGGGCTGAGTCACCTTGAGTCGATAGGAGGTTCGACTCCGCCTTACGTTTAGAGGCCCTGGTTGGAATTGGGGTTAGGGGCTCCCGGTTGGAACTGGGGTTGGAGGGCCCGGTTGGAATTGGGGTTAGGGGCCCCAGTTGGAATTGGAGTTTGGGGCTCCCGGTTGGAATTGGGGATCAAGGCACCCGTTGGAATTGCGGCGAGAGGCCCCGTTTGGAATTGGGGTTCGGGGCTCCCGATTGGAATTGGAGTTAGAGACCCCGGTTGGAAAGGCTTGGTCAGTGGGTTAGAGACCCAGAT
Source organism: Scyliorhinus torazame (assembly GCF_047496885.1). Taxonomy (NCBI): domain Eukaryota; kingdom Metazoa; phylum Chordata; class Chondrichthyes; order Carcharhiniformes; family Scyliorhinidae; genus Scyliorhinus; species Scyliorhinus torazame. The sequence continues at coordinate 5,406,886 of NC_092725.1, read as the reverse complement.
TTATTAAAGTTAACTTCAATGCCGGCCGCCAAAGTAAGATCTAAACTGTATACAGTGAACTGTATACCTGCTGGTATGTAAAGTATTAACAACTGCATTTTAGTTTAAGACAACCACTAGATGGCAGCACTAGATCCATGTATATGAACTGAGTACTTTTCTGTTGGAATTGTAATCTATGAAAATAGATCTAGCAGAACCTGGAGTCATGATTTTCTGGCCAGAGGCATTATTCCAGGATATTTGTTTAAAAAATGAGAGAATTTTAATCTGGATACAAATTCACAAACGTAGGAGTCAGATATTTTAGATTTAATAGGATTGATTGGAGTTTGGAATATCTAAAATGATTATGGCATCTTATGTTGGATTGATCTTGTGTTAAACCTTCTTGAAATGTTAAAAACAAAATATTCCGGACACAACTGACACAAGACGAAAGACAGAAGCTATTCTGAGATTGAAAGAAATAAAAAGAGTGGAAAGTGCAGAATATTATAGAAAAGGGATTCACTGATCATGGACTGGATTCTCCGCCGAGCCACATTCCTGTTTCACCCCGCTGGCGGGATGTTCCGTTATGCCGGCTGGGCAATGGGGTTCCCATTGTGGGGCAGCCTCACGGCGTCGAGAAACCCCCGGGCTTCCGGCAAAGCGGAGTATCCACCGATGGAGAATCCAGCACACTGTTTATCCTCAGGTAGAAACAAAGAGAGGTTTGACGTAATGACGTCCAGTTAAAACTTTTACTCCACCCATTTTTCGAACGAGCCGAGAATTAACCCTTGCCTGTTAACAGCGGAAGGTGTATTTATACCTTTACAGGAATTGGAAATTACAAATTCTACGTCGAAATGTCAGGTATCTTCCAATTAATTTACCCATTTTGCCCCAAGCAGAATGATCTTTTGTGTTTTACTTTACAGGTAATTGCAAGTGGAACAAGAATTGCAGTAGCTCCAGGAATTGGAGAATTTATTTGATAGAATCACAGCATTATAGAATCGAAACAGTGCAGAGAGGCGAGTTGGCCTATCATCTGCACCAATTGTCTGGGGGAGGCCCTAGCCCAGGCCCACTCCCCCGCTCTTTCCCCATATACCCACCTAACCTGCACATCCTTGGATCATGGCCAACAAACCTACCCCGTATATCTTGGAAATCCATATAGAACATCCCTTAGTGCAGATTCTGATCATGGGAAGATTGAAAATGCTCTCAGAAGCTACATAAATGGGTTGGTTACAGTAGCTGATGTAAGAGGAAGCCAAAATCCAGGATCCTGGTGGCACAAAATGCCCGGCCAAAAAACAAGGAATAAATAAAAAATCGGCGCCTCCTGTTGGCGAGAATGTCCGTGATTATGTCGAATGCTTCCATTGTGAGTTTACTAAGTGTTCCGGAATTGCTATCGACGCCGGTATGTCGGTATTCATTAATGTCCTTGTACAGGTGTCGCAGTTTGATATTAAGAGAATGTTTCCACTGACCTGTGTTGGTTGGGAGTGTTAGCAAAATCTGCCAGAAATTATTAATGCTGCACAACACTGTGAGCGGCAGCTCCAGTAGCAGAAAGAGAAATGAACAAACAAAGGCTCCGACAAGATCCTGTATGTCTGTCCACCCGCACCTGAAGGACAGCAAGAGCGGTGGACTCGGAATGGTGGACGTGAGTGAGGTAGGCAAGCAGGCCGGGAAGGGTAGTGCCGCCTGTTATACGCGTGGTCTCTGTCGTGATCTCTATATGTGCATGTACACAAGGGGTTAATGTGTCATCAGTACCACCACATAATCACTAGAGGGCTGGACCAACAGGGGTATAAAAGGCAACCACATTGGGTCTCTGGCTCTCTGAGGGGTGCACTGTGACCAGGGCAATAAGAGACTAGTTCAGATGGCTCGTGGAGATACGTATAGTTACCGTAGTTAGTTCTTGTTAACCATATCACTCGTATCAAAGTTAAAGTAAAGAACTAATGCAATTATTGTTATGGTTACTCAATAAACCTTTTGTTACTACTGGACGGGTTCGAGTCTTCTTCATCGAGATTCAGAAGACGTCGGGCGGGATTCTCTGATCCCGCGCCGGGTCGGAGCATCGCCGTGGTGCGGCGTGAATCCCGCCCCTGCCGGCCGTGGAATTCTCTGGCACTGGAGATTCGGCGGGGGCGGGAATCGCGCCGCGCCGGTAGGCGGGGGCAGCCCCCGGTGATTCCCCGGCCCGCGGTGGGCCGAGGTCCTGCTGCTGCAATCCAGTTCCACCTGCGTGAACTAAACCACCTCCTGCGGGATCAGGCGGTGCGAGCGGGCTCCGGGGTCCTGGGGGGTGGGCGCGGGGCCATCTGGCCCTAGGGGGGGGCCACGGTGGCCTGGCTCGCGATTGGGGCCCACCGATCCACGGGCGGACCTGTGCCGTGGAGGCACTCTTTCCCCTCCCCGTCGGAAGCGTAGATCTCCGCGATGGCCGACGAGGAGGTGACTCCCCCCTGCACATGGGTGCGGTGACGTCAGCAGCCGCTGACGCTCCCGCGCATGCGCCGACTTCCGCCGCCCGGCGGAGTCCCTTCGGCCCTGTCTGGCGTGGCGGCAAATGCCTTCCATGCCAGCCGGCGGGACGGCAACCTCTCCAGCGCCGGCCTAGGCTCTAAAGGTGCGGAGAAATCCGCACCTTTGGGACGGCCCGACATCGGAATGGTTCACATCACTCCAGCCGCACCGCAGTGTAGGGGAAAATCCCGTCCCTCATCACTAACCAAGGTTTGAGCAGCACATGTTACCTATCACACAGGTCACAAAATAGTCTCCAGTGGCACTGGTCCCGTATTGCCCTTGGAAACAGCAGCTGCCAACCCCCGTTTTCATGTCCCGCCCACCTCGGACTCTCTAAGCTGTTCCTTACACCATGTACAACCCCTTTGATCCTCCAGGACCCTCCCAATCGTGATGCCAAACCCGTCAAATGCCTGTCATGACCGCTGAAGATCCATTTGTCCCATTGGCAGTGAATGAAACTTTCTCGTCGATACTGGTACCTCTTACTCCGCTAGCTGTGCGATGAGGCTCCTAAGATTCGCCCTTCACAGCAACCCCTTGGTGTTATCGGGGTATCGGGCCAACCACTGTCATTACCTCTGTGGGAAGAGGTCCAGTTCTCCCTCGCAGGACAATCTGGTGAACACCGAGTGCTCCTCGGCTATGATCTTCCTATCGATCTCCGAGGTCGTGACCTCCTCTGAACACCAGGTTGTGTGGTGATATGCATCACTGTAAATACACAAGGGGTTAATGTAAATAGACTACAACTAAGTAAACACTAGAGGGAGCACCGAAGATGTCATGACATGCAGACATACAGCTAATGAATACATAGAATAGGACACGACCAATGGGCAGTCAAGACACCCAGAGGTGACACTACCACAAGGGGGCATTACACAACTCAGGTTTTAGGACAGGGCACACGTGCTCTGTCTCTTTGCACAGGCGACACTCAGAGAGACAGGGACAGATCAGAAGCATCACACCCACCACGTGGCTTAGAACAGACTGGTTAGTTAGACTGAGTTACTATAGCAGGATTAGCAGGAGAGTCGAACTCATAGATAACTGAGCTAATGGTTCGGTGAATCACATTGAACTTACTTCAAAGTCTGGAGTATCTTTAGGTCAAAGCTGCATCGAGTTGCAGCCTGTGTTATCCCAGAGTACATACCACATCAGGTTGCACACTCGTTTGTTCCCCCGAACGTGCCAACTCGACGTCCCCCAGTCACCTTCCCCAGCAGTCTGTGCTTTACTACAGGTCGCTGAACTCTCCTTTCAGACCCCATGTGCGGTGGTGGAGCTTTGGGCACGTCAACCTTTGGTCCTGCCTGCGAAATATATCCCTTCATCTACTGGCTGATGAGCGGGTTGAAGACACCTGGGCGACTGTTCTCCACTGTTCAGCTCATTCCCCGGCGGATGTCCCTGATCCTGTGTGACCGAGAGGTATCTGCCCACTTGCGTCGGCCGCGAGGGCGTCTCCTACTCTCTCACCCTTCCGCCCTCTGCTGCGTCCCTTTCTCAAATCCCGCCAAATGTAGCCCAACATGTCACCCTTTCCGTGACTCGCGGTTCCCAGGCCAAGGATCCTGGCCCTATGGTTTGTCGCCCTCAACAGGAGAACCCGAAATGAGGTTTGAATGGAGGGCTGGGGTATTGGCTATTTCTGAACTGGCTGTCCAGACCCATTTTTGCTCTCCCTCTGTTATCAGGCTGCCACCTCTGCTCCGTCTGTTGCCCCTACTGTTGCTTTCTCTGATGTTATTCATTGACAGTCCATGGCTCCGCGTTCTGAACACGATACGTGGGTACAAGTCCAATGCACTCAGCATTCTGGTCGTCTTTGCTTTACCCGGAAGGGCGAGCTGTTGCCCCTCTACCACTCCTGCCCTGGCTTGCCCGCATGTTACATGCTACATGTGGGCAAAGGGGCAATAATAAGGATGGCACAGCAGGTAGGGTTTGCACCAGAATTGTCGAACATGGCACGAAAGGTTGCTGCCCAGTGCCTGCTCTGCCAACGCCATAACCCGGGAAAGACACCCGTAGTGACTGTAGCGGTGGGCCCACAGCCCTTTTGTGCATTTACAGATGCACTTTAGACAAACACGTAAATGCATTGGATATGGCTACGTGCTTGTTGGTGCATGCCTGTTCTCTCGATGGGTAGAAGCATACCCAACAAGAAAGAATGATGCTGTTACTGTAGCCAAGTTCCTGTTACTCGAATATGTGCCCAGGTTTGGGACCACTGAAATCATACCCAGTGACAATGGTCCCCATTTTATTGAAAAAGTGGTAGGAACGGTAGCATTGTGCATAGCATGGTAGCACTGTGGATAGCACAATTGCTTCACAGCTCCAGGGTCCTAGGTTCGATTCCGGCTTGGGTCACTGTCTGTGCGGAGTCTTCACATCCTCCCCGTGTGTGCGCAGGTTTCCTCCGGGTGCTCCAAAATTGCCCTTAGTGTTGGGTGGGGTTACTGGGTTATGGGGATACGGTGGAGGTGTTGACCTTGGGTAGGGTGTTCTTTCCAGGAGCCGGTGCAGACTCGATGGGCCGAATGGCCTCCTTCTGCATTGTAAATTCTATGATAATCTATGAAAATGTGTGAATGTATTAGAATGTAAAGGCCACCTCTCTTGTCCTTACCATCGTCAGCCTCTGGGGGGCGGTGGAGAGGCAAAATGAGAAACTAAAGAACAAGTTGGCTGTGTTGTAAAGAAACAGGTCAGAAGGTGCCCCTTGACCCCCGTGACCATTCGCTCCCATCCCAACCATACCATCTCCCTGTCGCCGTGTGAGATAGGATAGGACGACCCATACGTCTCCGTGTTCCCCACCCCTCAATGTTAAACAGATGGACATCCACTCCATGGATGAGGGAATGTTGGGCTGTTGCATGGCACTGACTAATTTTCTTCGAAGCTTGCATCCCCAGGTGGCAGAGGTGCAGAAGAAAGCGACCACTGAACGGTACCACCAGTACCAGCCAGGGGATTAGGTCCTTGTGAAGGTCTTCTGTCGGAAGCATTGCCTGGACCCTCCTTGGGAAGGCCCTTACCAGGTGCAGTTGACCATCCACACGGCCATGAAAGTCTAGGGACGGCCTTTGTGGATCCACGCCTCACAGGTCAAGCGGGCACCGACTACGAACGTACATGTCTGAGCATTAACCTCGACTGGATCATTAGATGCAGACTCTAATCCTGAGCCTGTCCTGCGCGGTCCGTGCCGGGGGGGAATAGGCATAGAATTTACAGTGCAGAAGGAGGCCATTCGGCCCATCGAGTCTGCACCGGCTCTTTCAAAGAGCACCCTTCCCAAGCCCACACCTCCACCCTATCCCCATAACCCAGTAACCCCACCCAACATTAAGGGCACTTTTGGACACTAAGGGCAATTTAGCATGACCAATCCACCTAACCTGCACATCTTTGGACTGTGGGAGGAAACCGGAGCACTCGGAGGAAACCCACGCAGACACAGGGAGAACGTGCAGACTCCGCACAGACAGTGACCCAAGCCGGGAATCGAACCTGTGCTAACCACCATGCTACCATGCTGCCCTTGGTGCTACCGTGCTACCGTGCATGGACTGATAATTATTTGGTCCAAAGGATTCAGGCCGTTGTCTCACAGGTCAACCGGCCCAAGTGCTGGATTTGTTCTCATTTTCCCACTAACCCTTCCTCCTCAGAGATGTAGGTCGGGATTTTGCGCTCGCCAATGCCAAAATCGCGTTCGGCGATCGGCCGGAAAATGACCGTTTCCGCCAAAATTGGGGGCGCCGCCGCTTTCGCGATGCACCGGCCCACCAAAGTGTCGTACTCGCACAGTACACCACGCACCGTATAGAGTGCCTCTATACGCACCGTATAGAGTGCCTGAGACCCGCCCTCCGCTACTCCGCCCCGACTGGCGGAGTTCCTGATGGCATCGGTCGCGTCCGCTATCATCCGCCGGGGGAGGACCGATCTGCGGGCAGGGGGGACTTTGTCATAGGCTGGGGTCACTGTTGGCGGCGTTCCGGGCTCGCGAGTCGGAATTTCGTCCGTAAAATGGCACCATCCCCACGCCATCGTGTGGACAGAGCCTCGGGACCCCTCGGTGACAGGAAGTCTGGTCCGATCTGGGCTTCTAACTGTGTTTGATTTTAATATGCCCAATTCTTTAATTTAGGATATCCAATTTAACAGACGTTAAAACTAGACCCTGATTATGTTACCACAGAACCTCCTTCTGATCCAGTGAGCGTCAGCGAACCGGATCACACAATCCTTACCAAACCACCTCAACGAGCAAGTACCCTGAATCCGCGTTTACAGTATAATCCCTAACCCATAATAGTAACACGTTTAAATGAAGTGAAATAATAATATGAGCAATAAAGAAACAATACCTTAGTATGGTATAAAACAAAGCAATAAACAGTACAAAATGACAAGTGGCTGGACATATTGCAATATAGATGGAAGAGTATCAAGGTTCTTGTTTGTAGAACCTTTCCCGATGTCGGTTTTGGTGGGTGGACACTAACCATGGGCGCATGGATTGCAGTGTGCAGGTGTTGTCGGGATTCCTTCTTCCATCAGCGGAATTTAAATGTGAGGATTTTTAGGTACACTGCCATAAGTAGGATTCCCATTACGGCCAGGTGTGACAGCGTGCGGATCCATGGGTTGATTTGGACCCGCGAATCCCAGTCCCAGAGATCCGCCCACCGTACAGTGCCTCTAATTTCACTAATGTTCTATTTTATTCCCCCTGTTTGTTGCACCACTTTGACGAAGGCCTCGTGTTCTCTGATCAATCGTGTCCCAAGGTGGTGAAGTTTCTCGGATAGAAGTGTAATCCCGATATCACATTTTTCACAATAGCGCCCCCCCCCCCCCCCACCACAAGCTGTGTCTCAATTCCTCACTGTCGTTTATTAGTGTTCTCTCTCTTCTGTTTATGTCTGCCATCTCAATCACCCCTATCCTAGCGGGAATGTGTGATTCAATGCAGGAGGTGGTATTGTGGGTGTTACATACGGCTTCCCCATACTGGTAACATTCCAGCGAGGCCGTGATACAATATTCTCCCTCCACCCTGTAAGCTTCCCGGGTGACATCCCATTCCAAACTCCGAATTTCCAGTCTACAGTTTAGGTCAGTGGGTGTTCTGGATCCACACAGGGCATGTGCATTTTCATACACCGGATATGGGCACATGACCGTTTTGTCCGTGTGTTCCCATTCCCCCAGACTGGTGCTTATTAGCTTCCCTCCTTTCCCAACCACATCGGTTAGAGTCCCCTGGTATCCCAGCCACATCCCTCCCTTAATCACTCCGATATTTTCGGCTTCATGGCGTCTCAACCCGACCTTCCCTTTCAGTGTTACTGGGATCCAGTCCTGGTGCGGACCCCAGGGTTCCTCTGCAACAATGGTTAGACCAGACCATGATCAGTTGCCGTAATGGGCAGTTCGTGACTTTGGGGTGAAGTTTTCCTCCGGCACAGGTGTCCAATCTGTTCATCGCTGATCCAGGACGGAACTTTCCCCCTGCTGACCTGGTTAAGGTTCTCCCCTAATTCCAGCACTTTTTCAGCGCCATGGGCTCGTCAGGCTAGTTCTATGCACCCATGGTTAGTGTCCACCCACCAATCACTAGTGAGGGTGGTCCTTACGGAGCTATTCACAGAGCTCCCATTATCTTTCCTGTACACCACTCTTTGCTTGTTCCACCCGCAGGTGATACTCTTATTCGGGTGCACCCATTGGATGCTATCCTCAACATTTGCCTGCATCTGGTGGGGTGAACCAGACATATCCGGGGGATCGTTCGCTGATCATCTGGCGTCTGTGGTTCGGTCCTTCTGTGTCCACTCTGAAACGAGAGGTCCCAGATAGCAAGGCAGGATGTACTTCATTCTGGGGGAGATCAAGGTAGCACCTGTTAATTCTTATTAATAACTGTTTCTCTTTTCCTTTCATTTACTAGAATGTCGTCTCACTCCCATCTTTAAAAAAAATAGAAGAAGTATGTAAATGAATAATGAAGGCCCAATAGTGTCATGCGAAGGGTTGATGGGTGATCAGTGTTAACGGGCTTGTGTGGGTGAAGGAGTTCACAGAACGCACACCAGGAGGGGTACCGTATCAAGTGAATTTCTACTCGATAATGGCGGGAAACATGTCTTTCGTTTGTTTCAAATGATAACAAATGGCAGTGGTGTGTAACAATTATTCTAACGAGTGAAAAAATAAGTCTGTCACGTCATTAAAAAAAAACGTCTTTTCAGGGGTATGTGGCAGCTTTAGTGTTAGCCCTTCCTCCGCACTTAGGAGGTGGTATATACACCGTGTGCGGAAAAAGGAAAGGGAAGGATAGGAGAGGGGAAAACTGTGTGTGTAGTCCTCCCTGTACATTTGAGAGAGCCAATGTGCGAGACCCTTGGAATGTGTCATCTGTCCTTGTTGTCGAATTAATATGGCACAGTATACCAACGCACACTTAATCTCACAACACACTGTGGAGTGTCGGAGACTGTGGCACAGTATAACAATATACACAATATACAACAGGCAGTGGATTGTCGGAGACTGTGGCACAGTATAACAATACACACTTCATCTCACAACACACAGTGGAGTGTCGGGGACTATGGCACAGTATGACAATACATACTTCATCCCACAACACACTGTGGAGTGTCGGGGACTGTGGCACAGTATAACAATACACACGTCATCCCACAACACACTGTGGAGTGTCGGGGACTGTGGCACAGTATAACAATATACACTTCATCCCACAACACACTGTGGAGTGTCGGGGACTGTGGCTCAGTATAACAATACACACTTCATCCCACAACACACTGTGGAGTGTCGGGGAGTGAGGCACAGTATAACAATACACACTTCAACCCACAATACACTGTGGAGTGTCGGGGACTGTGGCTCAGTATAACAATACACACTTCATCCCACAACATGAAGTGGATTGTCGGAAACTGTGGCACAGTATAACAATACACATTTCATCCCACAACACACTGTGGAGTGTCGGGGACTGTGACACAGTATAACAATACACACTTCATCCCACAACACACTGTGGAGTGTCGGGGACTGTGGCACATTATAACAATACACACTTCATCCCACAACATACTGTGGAGTGTCGGGGACTGTGGCTCAGTATAACAACACACACTTCATCCCATAACACACAGTGGAGTGTCGGGGACTGTGGCTCAGTCTCACAATACACCCTTCATCCCACAACACACTGTGGAGTGTCGGGGGCGATGACACAGTATAACAATACACACTTCATCTCACAACACACTGTGGAGTGTCCCGGACTGTGGTACAGTATAACAATACACTCTTCATCCCACAACACACTGTGGAGTGTCGGGGACGATGACACAGTATAACAGTACACACTTCATCTCACAACACACTGTGGAGTGTCGGGGACTGTGGCACAGTATAACAATACACACTTCATCCCACAACACACAGTGGAGTGTCCCGGACTGTGGTACAGTATAACAATACATACTTCATCCCACAACACACTGTGGAGTGTCGGGGACGATGACACATTATAACAATACACACTTCATCTCACAACACACTGTGGAGTGTAGCGGACTGTGGCACAGCATAACAATACACACTTCATCCCACAACCCACTGTGGAGTGTCGGGGACGATGACACAGTATAACAATACACACTTCATCTCACAACACACTGTGGAGTGTCCCGGACTGTGGCACAGTATAACAATACACACTTCATCTCTCAACACACTGTGAAGTGTCGGCGACTGTGGCTCAGTATAACAATACACATTTCATCCCACAACACACTGTGGAGTGTCGGGGACTGTAGCACAGTATGACAATAAACACTTCATCCCACAACACACTGTGGAGTGTCGGGGACTGTGACACAGTATAACAATACACACTTCATCCCACAACACACTGTGAAGTGTCGGCGACTGTGGCTCAGTATAACAATGCTCATTTCATCCCACAACACACTGTGGAGTGTCGGGGACTGTGGCACAGTATAACGATACACACTTCATCCCACAACTCACTGTGGAGTGTAGCGGACTGTGGCACAGTATAACAATACACACTTCATCCCACAACACACTGTGGAGTGTCGGGGACAGTGGCTCAGTATAACAATACACAGTTCATCCTATAACACACTGTGGAGTGTCGGGGACTGTGGCACAGTATAACAGTACACACGTCATCTCACAACACACTGTGGAGTGTCGTGGACTGTGGCACAGTATAACAATACAAACTTCATCCCACAACACACTGTGGAGTGTCGGGGACTGTGGCACAGTATAACAATACACACTTCATCCCACAACACACTGTGGAGTGTGGGGACTGTGGCACACTATAACCAAACACACTTCATCCCACAACACTCTGTGGAGTGTCGGGGACTGTGACACAGTATAAGAATACACAGTTCATCCCACAACACACTGTGGAGTGTCGGGGACGATGACACAGTATAACAATACACACTTAATCCCACAACACACAGTGGATTGTCAGAGACTGTGGCACAGTATAACAATACACATTTCATCTCTCAACACACAGTGGAGTGTATGGGTCTGTGGCACAGTATAACAATACACACTTCATCTCACAACACACTGTGGAGTGTCGGGGACGGTGGCTCAGTATAACAATACACATTTCATCCCACAACACACTGTGGAGTGTCGGGGACTGTGGCAAAGTATAACAATACACACTTCATCCCACAACTCACTGTGGAGTGTAGCGGACTGTGGCACAGTATAACAATACACTCTTCATCCCACAACACACTGTGGAGTGTCGGGGACAGTGGCTCAGTATAACAATACACAGTTCATTCTACAACACACTGTGGAGTGTCGGGGACTGTGGCACAGTATAACAATACAAACTTCATCCCACAACACACTGTGGAGTGTCGCGGACTGTGGCACAGTATAACAATACAAACTTCATCCCACAACACACTGTGGAGTGTCGGGGACTGTGGCACAGTATGACAATACACACTTCATCCCACAACACACTGTGGAGTGTCGGGGACTGTGGCACACTATAACAAAACACACTTCATCCCACAACACTCTGTGGAGTGTCGGGGACTGTGACACAGTATAACAATACACACTTAATCGCACAACACACAGTGGAGTGTCGGGGACGATGACACAGTATAACAATACACACTTAATCCCACAACACACAGTGGATTGTCAGAGACTGTGGCACAGTATAACAATACACATTTCATCTAGCAACACACAGTGGAGTGTCGGGGTCTGTTGCACAGTATAACAATACACACGTCATCCCACAACACACTGTGGAGTGTCGGGGACTGTGGCACAGTATAACAATACACACGTCATCTCACAACGCACTGTGGAGTGTCGGGGACTGTGGCACAGTATAACAATACACACTTCATCTCTCAACACACAGTGGAGTGTCGGGGACTGTGGCACAGTATAACAATACACACGTCATCCCACAACACATTGTGGAGTGTCGGGGACTGTGGCACAGTATAACAATACACACTTCATCTCACAACACACTGTGGAGTGTCGGGGACGATGACACAGTATAACAATACACACTTCATCCCACAACACACTGTGGAGTGTCGGGAACTGTGGCAAAGTATAACAATACACACTTCATCCCACAACTCACTGTGGAGTGTCGGGGACTGTGGCTCAGTATAACAATACACACTTCATCCCACAACACACTGTGGAGTGTCGGGGACTGTGGCACAGTATAACAATACACACTTCATCTCACAACACACTGTGGAGTGTCGGGGACTGTGGCACAGTATAAGAATACACACTTCATCTCACAACACACTGTGGAGTGTCGGGGACGATGACACACTATAACAGTACACACTTCATCTCACAACACACAGTGGAGTGTCGGGGACTGTGGTTCAGTATAACACTACACACTTCATCTCACAACACACAGTGGAGTGTCGGAAACTGTGGCACAGTATAACAATATACACTTCATCCCACAACACACAGTGGAGTGTCGGAGACTGTGGCACAGTATAACAATACACATTTCATCCCACAACACACTGTGGAGAGTCGGAGAACGATGGCACAGTATAACAATACACATTTCATCCCACAACACACAGTGGAATGTCGGGGACTGCGCACAGTGTAACAATACACACTTCATCCCACAACACACTGTGGAGTGTCGGGGACGATGACACAGTATAACAATACACACTTCATCTCACAACACACAGTGGAGTGTCGGGGTCTGTGGTTCTGTACAACACTACACACTTCATCTCACAACACACTGTGGAGTGTCAGGGGATGTGGCACAGTATAGGATTACACAGTCCATCCCACAACACACTGTGGAGTGTCAGGGACGATGACACAGTATAACAATACACACTTCATCCCACAACACACTGTGGAGTGTCCGGGACTGTGGAAAAGTATAACAATACACACTTCATCTCACAACTCACTGTGGAGTGTAGCGGACTGTGGCACAGTATAACAATACACACTTCATCCCACAACACACTGTGGAGTGTCGGGGACTGTGACACAGTATAACAATACACAGTTCATCCCACAACACACTGTGGAGTGTCGGGGACTGTGGCACAGGATAACAATACACAGTTCATCCCACAACACACTGTGGAGTGTCGGGGACGGTGGCACAGTATAACAATACACACTTCATCCCACAACTCACTGTGGAGAGTCGGGGACTGTGGCTCAGTATAACAATACACACTTCATCTCACAACACACTGTGGAGTGTCTGGGACTGTGGCACAGTATAACAATACACAGTTCATCCCACAACACACTGTGGAGTGTCGGGGACGATGACACAGTATAACAATACACACTTAATCCCACAACACACAGTGGATTGTCAGAGACTGTGGCACAGTATAACAATACGCACATCATCTCTCAACACACAGTGGAGTGTCGGGGACTGTGGCACAGTATAACAATACACACGTCATCCCACAACACATTGTGGAGTGTCGGGGACTGTGGCACAGTATAACAATACACACTTCATCTCACAACACACTGTGGAGTGTCGGGGACGATGACACAGTATAACAATACACACTTCATCCCACAACACACTGTGGAGTGTCGGGGACTGTGGCACAGTATAACAATACACACTTCATCTCACAACACACTGTGGAGTGTCGGGGACTGTGGCACAGTATAAGAATACACACTTCATCTCACAACACACTGTGGAGTGTCGGGGACGATGACACAGTATAACAATACACACTTCATCTCACAACACACAGTGGAGTGTCGGGGTCTGTGATTTTGTATAACACTACACACTTCATCTCACAACACACTGTGGAGTGTCAGGGGATGTGGCACAGTATAAGAATACACACTCCATCCCACAACACACTGTGGAGTGTCAGGGACGATGACACAGTATAACAATACACACTTCATCCCACAACACACTGTGAAGTTTCCGGGACTGTGGAAAAGTATAACAATACACACTTCATCCCACAACTCACTGTGGAGTGTAGCGGACTGTGGCACAGTATAACAATACACACTTCATCCCACAACACACAGTGGAGTTTCGGAGGACTGTGGCTCAGTATAACAATACACAGTTCACCCCACAACACACTGTGGAGTGTCGGGGACTGTGGCACAGTATAACAATACACAGTTCATCCCACAACACACTGTGGAGTGTCGGGGACGGTGGCACAGTATAACAATACATACTTCATCCCACAACTCACTGTGGAGAGTCGGGGACTGTGGCTGAGTATAACAATACACACTTCATCTCACAACACACTGTGGAGTGTCTGGGACTGTGGCACAGTATAACAATATACACTTCATCCCACAACACTGGGGAGTGTCTGATACTGTGGCACAGTATAACTATACACACTTCATCCCACAACACACTGTGGAGTGTCGGGGACTGTGACACAGTATAACAATACACAGTTCATCCCACAACACACTGTGGAGTGTCGGGGACTGTGGCACAGTATAACAATACACAGTTCATCCCACAACACACTGTGGAGTGTCGGGGACGGTGGCACAGTATAACAATACACACTTCATCCCACAGCTCACTGTGGAGAGTCGGGGACTGTGGCTCAGTATATCAATACACACTTCATCTCACAACACACTGTGGAGTGTCTGGGACTGTGGCACAGTATAACAATACACAGTTCATCCCACAACACACTGTGGAGTGTCGGGGACGATGACACAGTATAACAATACACATTTAATCCCACAACACACAGTGGATTGTCAGACACTGTGGCACAGTATAACAATACATACTTCATCTCTCAACACACAGTGGAGTGTCGGGGCATGTGGCACAGTACAACAATACACACGTCATCCCACAACACACTGTGGAGTGTCGGGGACTGTGGCACAGTATATCAATACACACTTCATCTAACAACGCACTGTGGAGTGTCGGGGTCTGTGGCACAGTATAACAATACACACTTCATCTCTCAACACACTGTGGAGTGTCGGGGACTGTGACACAGTATAACAATACACACGTCATCCCACAACACATTGTGGAGTGTCGGGGACTGTGGCACAGTATAACAATACACACTTCATCTCTCAACACACAGTGGAGTGTCGGGGACTGTGGCACTGTATAACAATACACACGTCATCCCACAACACATTGTGGAGTGTCGGGGACTGTGGCACAGTATAACAATACACACTTCATCTCACAACTCACTGTGGAGTGTCGGGGACTGTGGCACAGTATAACAATACACACTTCATCTCACAACACACTGTGGAGTGTCGGGGACGATGACACAGTATAACAATACACACTTCATCTCACAACTCACTGTGGAGTGTCGGGGACTGTGGTTCAGTATAACACTACACACTTCATCTCACAGCACACAGTGGAGTGTCGGAAACTGTGGCACAATATAACAATATACACTTCATCGCACAACACACAGTGGAGTGTCGGAGACTGTGGCACAGTATAACAATACACATTTCATCCCACAACGCACTGTGGAGTGTCGGAGGACGATGGCACAGTATAACAATACACACTTCATCCCACAACACACAGTGGAATGTCGGGGACTGCGCACAGTATAACAATACACACTTCATCCCACAACACACTGTGGAGTGTCGGGGACGTTGACACAGTATAACAATACACACTTCATCTCACAACACACAGCGGTGTGTCGGGGACGATGACACATTATAACAATACACACTTCATCTCACAACACACTGTGGAGTGTAGCGGACTGTGGCACAGTATAACAATACACACTTCATCCCACAACCCACTGTGGAGTGTCGGGGACGATGACACAGTATAACAATACACACTTCATCTCACAACACACTGTGGAGTGTCGGGGACGGTGGCTCAGTATAACAATACACATTTCATCCCACAACACACTGTGGAGTGTCGGGGACTGTGGCAAAGTATAACAATACACACTACATCCCACAACTCACTGTGGAGTGTAGCGGACTGTGGCACAGTATAACAATACAAACTTCATCCCACAACACACTGTGGAGTGTCTGGGACTGTGGCATACTATAACAAAACACACTTCATCGCACAACACTCTGTGGAGTGTCGGGGACTGTGACACAGTATAACAATACACACTTAATCCCACAACACACAGTGGAGTGTCGGGGACGATGACACAGTATAACAATACACACTTAATCCCACAACACACAGTGGATTGTCAGAGACTGTGGCACAGGATAACAATACACATTTCATCTCTCAACACACTGTGGAGTGTCGGGGACGGTGGCACAGTATAACAATACACACTTCATCCCACAACTCACTGTGGAGAGTCGGGGACTGTGGCTCAGTATAACAATACACACTTCATCTCACAACACACTGTGGAGTGTCTGGGACTGTGGCACAGTATAACAATACACAGTTCATCCCACAACACACTGTGGAGTGTCGGGGACGATGACACAGTATAACAATACACACTTAATCCCACAACACACAGTGGATTGTCAGAGACTGTGGCACAGTATAACAATACACACATCATCTCTCAACACACAGTGGAGTGTCGGGGACTGTGGCACAGTATAACAATACACACGTCATCCCACAACACATTGTGGAGTGTCGGGGACTGTGGCACAGTATAACAATACACACTTCATCTCACAACACACTGTGGAGTGTCGGGGACGATGACACAGTATAACAATACACACTTCATCCCACAACACACTGTGGAGTGTCGGGGACTGTGGCACAGTATAACAATACACACTTCATCTCACAACACACTGTGGAGTGTCGGGGACTGTGGCACAGTATAAGAATACACACTTCATCTCACAACACACTGTGGAGTGTCGGGGACGATGACACAGTATAACAATACACACTTCATCTCACAACACACAGTGGAGTGTCGGGGTCTGTGATTTTGTATAACACTACACACTTCATCTCACAACACACTGTGGAGTGTCAGGGGATGTGGCACAGTATAAGAATACACACTCCATCCCACAACACACTGTGGAGTGTCAGGGACGATGACACAGTATAACAATACACACTTCATCCCACAACACACTGTGAAGTTTCCGGGACTGTGGAAAAGTATAACAATACACACTTCATCCCACAACTCACTGTGGAGTGTAGCGGACTGTGGCACAGTATAACAATACACACTTCATCCCACAACACACAGTGGAGTTTCGGAGGACTGTGGCTCAGTATAACAATACACAGTTCACCCCACAACACACTGTGGAGTGTCGGGGACTGTGGCACAGTATAACAATACACAGTTCATCCCACAACACACTGTGGAGTGTCGGGGACGGTGGCACAGTATAACAATACATACTTCATCCCACAACTCACTGTGGAGAGTCGGGGACTGTGGCTGAGTATAACAATACACACTTCATCTCACAACACACTGTGGAGTGTCTGGGACTGTGGCACAGTATAACAATATACACTTCATCCCACAACACTGGGGAGTGTCTGATACTGTGGCACAGTATAACTATACACACTTCATCCCACAACACACTGTGGAGTGTCGGGGACTGTGACACAGTATAACAATACACAGTTCATCCCACAACACACTGTGGAGTGTCGGGGACTGTGGCACAGTATAACAATCCACAGTTCATCCCACAACACACTGTGGAGTGTCGGGGACGGTGGCACAGTATAACAATACACACTTCATCCCACAGCTCACTGTGGAGAGTCGGGGACTGTGGCTCAGTATATCAATACACACTTCATCTCACAACACACTGTGGAGTGTCTGGGACTGTGGCACAGTATAACAATACACAGTTCATCCCACAACACACTGTGGAGTGTCGGGGACGATGACACAGTATAACAATACACATTTAATCCCACAACACACAGTGGATTGTCAGACACTGTGGCACAGTATAACAATACATACTTCATCTCTCAACACACAGTGGAGTGTCGGGGCATGTGGCACAGTACAACAATACACACGTCATCCCACAACACACTGTGGAGTGTCGGGGACTGTGGCACAGTATATCAATACACACTTCATCTAACAACGCACTGTGGAGTGTCGGGGTCTGTGGCACAGTATAACAATACACACTTCATCTCTCAACACACTGTGGAGTGTCGGGGACTGTGACACAGTATAACAATACACACGTCATCCCACAACACATTGTGGAGTGTCGGGGACTGTGGCACAGTATAACAATACACACTTCATCTCTCAACACACAGTGGAGTGTCGGGGACTGTGGCACTGTATAACAATACACACGTCATCCCACAACACATTGTGGAGTGTCGGGGACTGTGGCACAGTATAACAATACACACTTCATCTCACAACTCACTGTGGAGTGTCGGGGACTGTGGCACAGTATAACAATACACACTTCATCTCACAACACACTGTGGAGTGTCGGGGACGATGACACAGTATAACAATACACACTTCATCTCACAACTCACTGTGGAGTGTCGGGGACTGTGGTTCAGTATAACACTACACACTTCATCTCACAGCACACAGTGGAGTGTCGGAAACTGTGGCACAATATAACAATATACACTTCATCGCACAACACACAGTGGAGTGTCGGAGACTGTGGCACAGTATAACAATACACATTTCATCCCACAACACACTGTGGAGTGTCGGAGGACGATGGCACAGTATAACAATACACACTTCATCCCACAACACACAGTGGAATGTCGGGGACTGCGCACAGTATAACAATACACACTTCATCCCACAACACACTGTGGAGTGTCGGGGACGTTGACACAGTATAACAATACACACTTCATCTCACAACACACAGCGGTGTGTCGGGGACGATGACACATTATAACAATACACACTTCATCTCACAACACACTGTGGAGTGTAGCGGACTGTGGCACAGTATAACAATACACACTTCATCCCACAACCCACTGTGGAGTGTCGGGGACGATGACACAGTATAACAATACACACTTCATCTCACAACACACTGTGGAGTGTCGGGGACGGTGGCTCAGTATAACAATACACATTTCATCCCACAACACACTGTGGAGTGTCGGGGACTGTGGCAAAGTATAACAATACACACTACATCCCACAACTCACTGTGGAGTGTAGCGGACTGTGGCACAGTATAACAATACAAACTTCATCCCACAACACACTGTGGAGTGTCTGGGACTGTGGCATACCATAACAAAACACACTTCATCGCACAACACTCTGTGGAGTGTCGGGGACTGTGACACAGTATAACAATACACACTTAATCCCACAACACACAGTGGAGTGTCGGGGACGATGACACAGTATAACAATACACACTTAATCCCACAACACACAGTGGATTGTCAGAGACTGTGGCACAGTATAACAATACACATTTCATCTCTCAACACACAGTGGAGTGTCGGGGTCTGTGGCACAGTATAACAATACACACGTCATCCCACAACACACTGTGGAGTGTCGGGGACTGTGGCACAGTATAACAATACACACTTCATCTCTCAACACACAGTGGAGTGTCGGGGACTGTGGCACAGTATAACAATACACACGTCATCCCACAACACATTGTGGAGTGTCGGGGACTGTGGCACAGTATAACAATACACACTTCATCTCACAACACACTGTGGAGTGTCGGGGACGATGACACAGTATAACAATACACACTTCATCCCACAACACACTGTGGAGTGTCGGGAACTGTGGCACAGTATAACAATACACACTTCATCCCACAACTCACTGTGGAGTGTCGGGGACTGTGGCTCAGTATAACAATACACACTTCATCCCACAACACACTGTGGAGTGTCGGGGACGATGACACATTATAACAATACACACTTCATCTCACAACACACTGTGGAGTGTCGGGGACGATGACACAGTATAACAGTACACACTTCATCTCACAACACACAGTGGAGTGTCGGGGACTGTGGTTCAGTATAACACGACACACTTCATCTCACAACACACAGTGGAGTGTCGGAAACTGTGGCACAGTATAACAATATACACTTCATCCCACAACACACAGTGGAGTGTCGGAGACTGTGGCACAGGAAAACAATACACATTTCATCCCACAACACACTGTGGAGAGTCGGAGGACGATGGCACAGTATAACAATACACACTTCATCCCACAACACACAGTGGAATGTCGGGGACTGCGCACAGTATAACAATACACACTTCATCCCACAACACACTGTGGAGTGTCGGGGACGATGACACAGTATAACAATACACACTTCATCTCACAACACACAGTGGAGTGTCGGGGTCTGTGGTTCTGTTCAACACTACACACTTCATCTCACAACACACTGTGGAGTGTCAGGGGATGTGGCACAGTATAAGAATACACACTCCATCCCACAACACACTGTGGAGTGTCAGGGACGATGACACAGTATAACAATACACACTTCATCCCACAACACACTGTGGAGTGTCCGGGACTGTGGAAAAGTATAACAATACACACTTCATCTCACAACTCACTGTGGAGTGTAGCGGACTGTGGCACAGTATAACAATACACACTTCATCCCACAACACACTGTGGAGTGTCGGGGACTGTGACACAGTATAACAATACACAGTTGATCCCACAACACACTGTGGAGTGTCGGGGACTGTGGCACAGGATAACAATACACAGTTCATCCCACAACACACTGTGGAGTGTCGGGGACGATGACACAGTATAACAATACACACTTAATCCCACAACACACAGTGGATTCTCAGAGACTGTGGCAAAGTATAACAATACACACTTCATCTCTCAACACACAGTGGAGTGTCGGGGTCTGTGGCACAGTATAACAATACACACGTCATCCCACAACACACTGTGGAGTGTCGGGGACTGTGGCACAGTATAACAATACACACTTCATCTCACAACGCACTGTGGAGTGTCGGGGACTGTGGTACAGTATAACAATACACACTTCATCTCTCAACACACAGTGGAGTGTCGGGGACTGTGGCACAGTATAACAATACACACGTCATCCCACAACACATTGTGGAGTGTCGGGGACTGTGGCACAGTATAACAATACACACTTCATCTCACAACACACTGTGGAGTGTCGGGGACGATGACACAGTATAACAATACACACTTCATCCCACAACACACTGTGGAGTGTCGGGGACTGTGGCACAGTATAACAATACACACTTCATCTCACAACACACTGTGGAGTGTCGGGGACTGTGGCACAGGATAAGAATACACACTTCATCTCACAACACACTGTGGAGTGTCGGGGACGATGACACAGTATAACAATACACACTTCATCTCACAACACACAGTGGAGTGTCGGGGTCTGTGGTTCTGTATAACACTACACACTTCATCCCACAACACACTGTGGAGTGTCTGGGACTGTGGCACAGTATAACTCTACACACTTCATCCCACAACACACTGTGGAGTGTCGGGGACTGTGACACAGTATAACAATACACAGTTCATCCCACAACACACTGTGGAGTGTCGGGGACTGTGGCACAGTATAACAATACACAGTTCATCCCACAACACACTGTGGAGTGTCGGGGACGGTGGCACAGTATAACAATACACACTTCATCCCACAGCTCACTGTGGAGAGTCGAGGACTGTGGCTCAGTATAACAATACACACTTCATCTCACAACACACTGTGGAGTGTCTGGGACTGTGGCACAGTATAACAATACACAGTTTATCCCACAACACACTGTGGAGTGTCGGGGACGATGACACAGTATAACAATACACATTTAATCCCACAACACACAGTGGATTGTCAGACACTGTGGCACAGTATAACAATACATACTTCATCTCTCAACCCACAGTGGAGTGTCGGGGCATGTGGCACAGTATAACAATACACACTTCATCTAACAACGCACTGTGGAGTGTCGGGGACTGTGGCACAGTATAACAATACACACTTCATCTCTCAACACACTGTGGAGTGTCGGGGACTGTGACACAGTATAACAATACACACGTCATCCCACAACAAATTGTGGAGTGTCGGGGACTGTGGCACAGTATAACAATACACACTTCATCTCTCAACACACAGTGGAGTGTCGGAGACTGTGGCACTGTATAACAATACACACGTCATCCCACAACACATTGTGGAGTGTCGGGGACTGTGGCACAGTATAACAATACACACTTCATCTCACAACTCACTGTGGAGTGTCGGGGACTGTGGCACAGTATAACAATACACACTTCATCTCACAACACACAGTGGAGTGTCGGGGACTGTGGTTCAGTATAACACGACACACTTCATCTCACAGCACACAGTGGAGTGTCGGAAACTGTGGCACAATATAACAATATACACTTCATCGCACAACACACAGTGGAGTGTCGGAGACTGTGGCACAGTATAACAATACACATTTCATCCCACAACACACTGTGGAGTGTCGGAGGACGATGGCACAGTATAACAATACACACTTCATCCCACAACACACAGTGGAATGTCGGGGACTGCGCACAGTATAACAATACACACTTCATCCCACAACACACTGTGGAGTGTCGGGGACGATGACACAGTATAACAATACACACTTCATCTCACAACACACAGTGGAGTGTCGGGGTCTGTGGTTCTGTTCAACACTACACACTTCATCTCACAACACACTGTGGAGTGTCAGGGGATGTGGCACAGTATAAGAATACACACTCCATCCCACAACACACTGTGGAGTGTCAGGGACGATGACACAGTATAACAATACACACTTCATCCCACAACACACTGTGGAGTGTCCGGGACTGTGGAAAAGTATAACAATACACACTTCATCTCACAACTCACTGTGGAGTGTAGCGGACTGTGGCACAGTATAACAATACACACTTCATCCCACAACACACTGTGGAGTGTCGGGGACTGTGACACAGTATAACAATACACAGTTGATCCCACAACACACTGTGGAGTGTCGGGGACTGTGGCACAGGATAACAATACACAGTTCATCCCACAACACACTGTGGAGTGTCGGGGACGATGACACAGTATAACAATACACACTTAATCCCACAACACACAGTGGATTCTCAGAGACTGTGGCAAAGTATAACAATACACACTTCATCTCTCAACACACAGTGGAGTGTCGGGGTCTGTGGCACAGTATAACAATACACACGTCATCCCACAACACACTGTGGAGTGTCGGGGACTGTGGCACAGTATAACAATACACACTTCATCTCACAACGCACTGTGGAGTGTCGGGGACTGTGGTACAGTATAACAATACACACTTCATCTCTCAACACACAGTGGAGTGTCGGGGACTGTGGCACAGTATAACAATACACACGTCATCCCACAACACATTGTGGAGTGTCGGGGACTGTGGCACAGTATAACAATACACACTTCATCTCACAACACACTGTGGAGTGTCGGGGACGATGACACAGTATAACAATACACACTTCATCCCACAACACACTGTGGAGTGTCGGGGACTGTGGCACAGTATAACAATACACACTTCATCTCACAACACACTGTGGAGTGTCGGGGACTGTGGCACAGGATAAGAATACACACTTCATCTCACAACACACTGTGGAGTGTCGGGGACGATGACACAGTATAACAATACACACTTCATCTCACAACACACAGTGGAGTGTCGGGGTCTGTGGTTCTGTATAACACTACACACTTCATCCCACAACACACTGTGGAGTGTCTGGGACTGTGGCACAGTATAACTCTACACACTTCATCCCACAACACACTGTGGAGTGTCGGGGACTGTGACACAGTATAACAATACACAGTTCATCCCACAACACACTGTGGAGTGTCGGGGACTGTGGCACAGTATAACAATACACAGTTCATCCCACAACACACTGTGGAGTGTCGGGGACGGTGGCACAGTATAACAATACACACTTCATCCCACAGCTCACTGTGGAGAGTCGAGGACTGTGGCTCAGTATAACAATACACACTTCATCTCACAACACACTGTGGAGTGTCTGGGACTGTGGCACAGTATAACAATACACAGTTTATCCCACAACACACTGTGGAGTGTCGGGGACGATGACACAGTATAACAATACACATTTAATCCCACAACACACAGTGGATTGTCAGACACTGTGGCACAGTATAACAATACATACTTCATCTCTCAACACACAGTGGAGTGTCGGGGCATGTGGCACAGTACAACAATACACACGTCATCCCACAACACACTGTGGAGTGTCGGGGACTGTGGCACAGTATAACAATACACACTTCACCTAACAACGCACTGTGGAGTGTCGGGGACTGTGGCACAGTATAACAATACACACTTCATCTCTCAACACACTGTGGAGTGTCGGGGACTGTGACACAGTATAACAATACACACGTCATCCCACAACACATTGTGGAGTGTCGGGGAATGTGGCACAGTATAACAATACACACTTCATCTCTCAACACACAGTGGAGTGTCGGGGACTGTGGCACTGTATAACAATACACACGTCATCCCACAACACATTGTGGAGTGTCGGGGACTGTGGCACAGTATAACAATACACACTTCATCTCACAACTCACTGTGGAGTGTCGGGGACTGTGGCACAGTATAACAATACACACTTCATCTCACAACACACAGTGGAGTGTCGGGGACTGTGGTTCAGTATAACACTACACACTTCATCTCACAGCACACAGTGGAGTGTCGGAAACTGTGGCACAATATAACAATATACACTTCATCGCACAACACACAGTGGAGTGTCGGAGACTGTGGCACAGTATAACAATACACATTTCATCCCACAACACACTGTGGAGTGTCGGAGGACGATGGCACAGTATAACAATACACACTTCATCCCACAACACACAGTGGAATGTCGGGGACTGCGCACAGTATAACAATACACACTTCATCCCACAACACACTGTGGAGTGTCGGGGACGATGACACAGTATAACAATACACACTTCATCTCACAACACACAGCGGAGTGTCGGGGACGATGACACATTATAACAATACACACTTCATCTCACAACTCACTGTGGAGTGTAGCGGACTGTGGCACAGTATAACAATACACACTTCATCCCACAACACACTGTGGAGTGTCGGGGACTGTGACACAGTATAACAATACACAGTTGATCCCACAACACACTGTGGAGTGTCGGGGAATGTGGCACAGGATAACAATACAGAGTTCATCCCACAACACACTGTGGAGTGTCGGGGACGGTGGCACAGTATAACAATACACACTTCATCCCACAACTCACTGTGGAGAGTCGGGGACTGTGGCTCAGTATAACAATACACACTTCATCTCACAGCACACTGTGGAGTGTCTGGGACTGTGGCACAGTATAACAATACACAGTTCATCCCACAACACACTGTGGAGTGTCGGGGACGATGACACAGTATAACAATACACACTTAATCCCACAACACACAGTGGATTCTCAGAGACTGTGGCACAGTATAACAATACACACTTCATCTCTCAACACACAGTGGAGTGTCGGGGTCTGTGGCACAGTATAACAATACACACGTCATCCCACAACACACTGTGGAGTGTCGGGGACTGTGGCACAGTATAACAATACACACTTCATCTCACAACTCACTGTGGAGTGTCGGGGACTGTGGTACAGTATAACAATACACACTTCATCTCACAACACACTGTGGAGTGTCGGGGACGATGACACAGTATAACAATACACACTTCATCTCACAACTCACTGTGGAGTGTCGGGGACTGTGGTTCAGTATAACACTACACACTTCATCTCACAGCACACAGTGGAGTGTCGGAAACTGTGGCACAATATAACAATATACACTTCATCGCACAACACACAGTGGAGTGTCGGAGACTGTGGCACAGTATAACAATACACGTTTCATCCCACAACACACTGTGGAGTGTCGGAGGACGATGGCACAGTATAACAATACACACTTCATCCCACAACACACAGTGGAATGTCGGGGACTGCGCACAGTATAACAATACACACTTCATCCCACAACTCACTGTGGAGTGTAGCGGACTGTGGCACAGTATAACAATACACACTTCATCCCACAACACACTGTGGAGTGTCGGGGACTGTGACACAGTATAACAATACACAGTTGATCCCACAACACACTGTGGAGTGTCGGGGAATGTGGCACAGGATAACAATCCACAGTTCATCCCACAACACACTGTGGAGTGTCGGGGACGGTGGCACAGTATAACAATACACACTTCGTCCCACAACTCACTGTGGAGAGTCGGGGACTGTGGCTCAGTATAACAATACACACTTCATCTCACAACACACTGTGGAGTGTCTTGGACTGTGGCACAGTATAACAATACACAGTTCATCCCACAACACACTGTGGAGTGTCGGGGACGATGACACAGTATAACAATACACACTTAATCCCACAACACACAGTGGATTTTCAGAGACTGTGGCACAGTATAACAATACACACTTCATCTCTCAACACACAGTGGAGTGTCGGGGTCTGTGGCACAGTATAACAATACACACGTCATCCCACAACACACTGTGGAGTGTCGGGGACTGTGGCACAGTATAACAATACACACTTCATCTCACAACGCACTGTGGAGTGTCGGGGACTGTGGTACAGTATAACAATACACACTTCATCTCTCAACACACAGTGGAGTGTCGGGGACTGTGGCACAGTATAACAATACACACGTCATCCCACAACACATAGTGGAGTGTCGGGGACTGTGGCACAGTATAACAATACACACTTCATCTCACAACACACTGTGGAGTGTCGGGGACGATGACACAGTATAACAATACACACTTCATCCCACAACACACTGTGGAGTGTCGGGGACTGTGGCACAGTATAACAATACACACTTCATCTCACAACACACAGTGGAGTGTCGGGGTCTGTGGTTCTGTATAACACTACACACTTCATTCCACAACACACTGTGGAGTGTCTGGGACTGTGGCACAGTATAACTATACACACTTCATCCCACAACACACTGTGGAGTGTCGGGGACTGTGACACAGTATAACAATACACAGTTCATCCCACAACACACTGTGGAGTGTCGGGGACTGTGGCACAGTATAACAATACACAGTTCATCCCACAACACACTGTGGAGTGTCGGGGACGGTGGCACAGTATAACAATACACACTTCATCCCACAGCTCACTGTGGAGAGTCGGGGACTGTGGCTCAGTATAACAATACACACTTCATCCCACAACACACTGTGGAGTGTCTGGGACTGTGGCACAGTATAACAATACACAGTTTATCCCACAACACACTGTGGAGTGTCGGGGACGATGACACAGTATAACAATACACATTTAATCCCACAACACACAGTGGATTGTCAGACACTGTGGCACAGTATAACAATACATACTTCATCTCTCAACAGACAGTGGAGTGTCGGGGCATGTGGCACAGTACAACAATACACGCGTCATCCCACAACACACTGTGGAGTGTCGGGGACTGTGGCACAGTATAACAATACACACTTCATCTAACAACGCACTGTGGAGTGTCGGGGACTGTGGCACAGTATAACAATACACACTTCATCTCTCAACACACTGTGGAGTGTCGGGGACTGTGACACAGTATAACAATACACACGTCATCCCACAACACATTGTGGAGTGTCGGGGACTGTGGCACAGTATAACAATACACACTTCATCTCTCAACACACAGTGGAGTGTCGGGGACTGTGGCACTGTATAACAATACACACGTCATCCCACAACACATTGTGGAGTGTCGGGGACTGTGGCACAATATAACAATACACACTTCATCTCACAACTCACTGTGGAGTGTCGGGGACTGTGGCACAGTATAACAATACACACTTCATCTCACAACACACTGTGGAGTGTCGGGGACGATGACACAGTATAACAATACACACTTCATCTCACAACTCACTGTGGAGTGTCGGGGTCTGTGGTTCAGTATAACACTACACACTTCATCTCACAGCACACAGTGGAGTGTCGGAAACTGTGGCACAATATAACAATATACACTTCATCGCACAACACACAGTGGAGTGTCGGAGACTGTGGCACAGTATAACAATACACATTTCATCCCACAACACACTGTGGAGTGTCGGAGGACGATGGCACAGTATAACAATACACACTTCATCCCACAACACACAGTGGAATGTCGGGGACTGCGCACAGTATAACAATACACACTTCATCCCACAACACACTGTGGAGTGTCGGGGACGATGACACAGTATAACAATACACACTTCATCTCAGAACACACAGCGGAGTGTCGGGGACGATGACACATTATAACAATACACACTTCATCTCACAACACACTGTGGAGTGTAGCGGACTGTGGCACAGTATAACAATACACACTTCATCCCACAACCCACTGTGGAGTGTCGGGGACGATGACACAGTATAACAAAACACACTTCATCTCACAACACACTGTGGAGTGTCGGGGACGGTGGCTCAGTATAACAATACACATTTCATCCCACAACACACTGTGGAGTGTCGGGGACTGTGGCAAAGTATAACAATACACACTACATCCCACAACTCACTGTGGAGTGTAGCGGACTGTGGCACAGTATAACAATACAAACTTCATCCCACAACACACTGTGGAGTGTCGGGGACTGTGGCACACTATAACAAAACACACTTCATCGCACAACACTCTGTGGAGTGTCGGGGACTGTGACACAGTATAACAATACACACTTAATCCCACAACACACAGTGGAGTGTCGGGGAAGATGACACAGTATAACAATACACACTTAATCCCACAACACACAGTGGATTGTCAGAGACTGTGGCACAGTATAACAATACACATTTCATCTCTCAACACACAGTGGAGTGTCGGGGTCTGTGGCACAGTATAACAATACACACGTCATCCCACAACACACTGTGGAGTGTCGGGGACTGTGGCACAGTATAACAATACACACTTCATCTCTCAACACACAGTGGAGTGTCGGGGACTGTGGCACAGTATAACAATACACACGTCATCCCACAACACATTGTGGAGTGTCGGGGACTGTGGCACAGTATAACAATACACACTTCATCTCACAACACACTGTGGAGTGTCGGGGACGATGACACAGTATAACAATACACACTTCATCCCACAACACACTGTGGAGTGTCGGGAACTGTGGCACAGTATAACAATACACACTTCATCCCACAACTCACTGTGGAGTGTCGGGGACTGTGGCTCAGTATAACAATACACACTTCATCCCACAACACACTGTGGAGTGTCGGGGACGATGACACATTATAACAATACACACTTCATCTCACAACACACTGTGGAGTGTCGGGGACGATGACACAGTATAACAGTACACACTTCATCTCACAACACACAGTGGAGTGTCGGGGACTGTGGTTCAGTATAACACTACACACTTCATCTCACAACACACAGTGGAGTGTCGGAAACTGTGGCACAGTATAACAATATACACTTCATCCCACAACACACAGTGGAGTGTCGGAGACTGTGGCACAGGAAAACAATACACATTTCATCCCACAACACACTGTGGAGAGTCGGAGGACGATGGCACAGTATAACAATACACACTTCATCCCACAACACACAGTGGAATGTCGGGAACTGCGCACAGTATAACAATACACACTTCATCCCACAACACACTGTAGAGTGTCGGGGACGATGACACAGTATAACAATACACACTTCATCTCACAACACACAGTGGAGTGTCGGGGTCTGTGGTTCTGTACAACACTACACACTTCATCTCACAACACACTGTGGAGTGTCAGGGGATGTGGCACAGTATAAGAATACACACTCCATCCCACAACACACTGTGGAGTGTCAGGGACGATGACACAGTATAACAATACACACTTCATCCCACAACACACTGTGGAGTGTCCGGGACTGTGGAAAAGTATAACAATACACACTTCATCTCACAACTCACTGTGGAGTGTAGCGGACTGTGGCACAGTGTAACAATACACACTTCATCCCACAACACACTGTGGAGTGTCGGGGACTGTGACACAGTATAACAATACACAGTTGATCCCACAACACACTGTGGAGTGTCGGGGAATGTGGCACAGGATAACAATACACAGTTCATCCCACAACACACTGTGGAGTGTCGGGGACGGTGGCACAGTATAACAATACACACTTCATCCCACAACTCACTGTGGAGAGTCGGGGACTGTGGCTCAGTATAACAATACACACTTCATCTCACAACACACTGTGGAGTGTCTGGGACGGTGGCACAGTATAACAATACACAGTTCATCCCACAACACACTGTGGAGTGTCGGGGACGATGACACAGTATAACAATACACACTTAATCCCACAACACACAGTGGATTCTCAGAGACTGTGGCACAGTATAACAATACACACTTCATCTCTCAACACACAGTGGAGTGTCGGGGTCTGTGGCACAGTATAACAATACACACGTCATCCCACAACACACTGTGGAGTGTCGGGGACTGTGGCACAGTATAACAATACACACTTCATCTCACAACGCACTGTGGAGTGTCGGGGACTGTGGTACAGTATAACAATACACACTTCATCTCTCAACACACAGTGGAGTGTCGGGGACTGTGGCACAGTATAACATTACACACGTCATCCCACAACACATTGTGGAGTGTCGGGGACTGTGGCACAGTATAACAATACACACTTCATCTCACAACACACTGTGGAGTGTCGGGGACGATGACACAGTATAACAATACACACTTCATCCCACAACACACTGTGGAGTGTCGGGGACTGTGGCACAGTATAACAATACACACTTCATCTCACAACACACTGTGGAGTGTCGGGGACTGTGGCACAGGATAAGAATACACACTTCATCTCACAACACACTGTGGAGTGTCGGGGACGATGACACAGTATAACAATACACACTTCATCTCACAACACACAGTGGAGTGTCGGGGTCTGTGGTTCTGTATAACACTACACACTTCATCCCACAACACACTGTGGAGTGTCTGGGACTGTGGCACAGTATAACTATACACACTTCATCCCACAACACACTGTGGAGTGTCGGGGACTGTGACACAGTATAACAATACACAGTTCATCCCACAACACACTGTGGAGTGTCGGGGACTGTGGCACAGTATAACAATACACAGTTCATCCCACAACACACTGTGGAGTGTCGGGGACGGTGGCACAGTATAACAATACACACTTCATCCCACAGCTCACTGTGGAGAGTCGGGGACTGTGGCTCAGTATAACAATACACACTTCATCCCACAACACACTGTGGAGTGTCGGGGACGATGACACAGTATAACAATACACACTTAATCCCACAACACACAGTGGATTGTCAGACACTGTGGCACAGTATAACAATACATACTTCATCTCTCAACACACAGTGGATTGTCGGGGCCTGTGGCACAGTATAACACTACACACTTCATCTCACAACACACTGTGGAGTGTCGGGGACTGTGGCACAGTATAACAATACACACTTCATCTCACAACGCACTGTGGAGTGTCGGGGACTGTGGTACAGTATAACAATACACACTTCATCTCTCAACACACAGTGGAGTGTCGGGGACTGTGGCACAGTATAACAATACACACGTCATCCCACAACACATTGTGGAGTGTCGGGGACTGTGGCACAGTATAACAATACACACTTCATCTCACAACACACTGTGGAGTGTCGGGGACGATGACACAGTATAACAATACACACTTCATCCCACAACACACTGTGGAGTGTCGGGGACTGTGGCACAGTATAACAATACACACTTCATCTCACAACACACTGTGGAGTGTCGGGGACTGTGGCACAGGATAAGAATACACACTTCATCTCACAACACACTGTGGAGTGTCGGGGACGATGACACAGTATAACAATACACACTTCATCTCACAACACACAGTGGAGTGTCGGGGTCTGTGGTTCTGTATAACACTACACACTTCATCCCACAACACACTGTGGAGTGTCTGGGACTGTGGAACAGTATAACTATACACACTTCATCCCACAACACACTGTGGAGTGTCGGGGACTGTGACACAGTATAACAATACACAGTTCATCCCACAACACACTGTGGAGTGTCGGGGACTGTGGCACAGTATAACAATACACAGTTCATCCCACAACACACTGTGGAGTGTCGGGGACGGTGGCACAGTATAACAATACACACTTCATCCCACAGCTCACTGTGGAGAGTCGGGGACTGTGGCTCAGTATAACAATACACATTTCATCTCACAACACACTGTGGAGTGTCTGGGACGATGACACAGTATAACAATACACACTTAATCCCACAACACACAGTGGATTGTCAGACACTGTGGCACAGTATAACAATACATACTTCATCTCTCAACACACAGTGGAGTGTCGGGGCCTGTGGCACAGTATAACAATACACACGTAATCGCACAACACACTGTGGAGTGTCGGGGACTGTGGCACAGTATAACAATACAAACTTCATCTCACAACGCACTGTGGAGTGTCGGGGACTGTGGCACAGTATAACAATACACACTTCATCTCTCAACACACAGTGGAGTGTCGGGGACTGTGGCACAGTATAACAATACACACGTCATCCCACAACACATTGTGGAGTGTCGGGGACTGTGGCACAGTATAACAATACACACTTCATCTCTCAACACACAGTGGAGTGTCGGGGACTGTGGCACTGTATAACAATACACACGTCATCCCACAACACATTGTGGAGTGTCGGGGACTGTGGCACAGTATAACAATACACACTTCATCTCACAACTCACTGTGGAGTGTCGGGGACTGTGGCACAGTATAACAATTCACACTTCATCTCACAACACACTGTGGAGTGTCGGGGACGATGACACAGTATAACAATACACACTTCATCTCACAACTCACTGTGGAGTGTCGGGGACTGTGGTTCAGTATAACACTACACACTTCATCTCACAACACACAGTGGAGTGTCGGAAACTGTGGCACAATATAACAATATACACTTCATCCCACAACACACAGTGGAGTGTCGGAGACTGTGGCACAGTATAACAATACACATTTCATCCCACAACACACTGTGGAGTGTCGGAGGACGATGGCACAGTATAACAATACACACTTCATCGCACAACACACAGTGGAATGTCGGGGACTGCGCACAGTATAACAATACACACTTCATCCCACAACACACTGTGGAGTGTCGGGGACTGTGGCACAGTATAACAATACACACTTCATCTCACAACGCACTGTGGAGTGTCGGGGACTGTGGTACAGTATAACAATACACACTTCATCTCTCAACACACAGTGGAGTGTCGGGGACTGTGGCACAGTATAACAATACACACGTCATCCCACAACACATTGTGGAGTGTCGGGGACTTTGGCACAGTATAACAATACACACTTCATCTCACAACACACTGTGGAGTGTCGGGGACGATGACACAGTATAACAATACACACTTCATCCCACAACACACTGTGGAGTGTCGGGGACTGTGGCACAGTATAACAATACACACTTCATCTCACAACACACTGTGGAGTGTCGGGGACTGTGGCACAGGATAAGAATACACACTTCATCTCACAACACACTGTGGAGTGTCGGGGACGATGACACAGTATAACAATACACACTTAATCCCACAACACACAGTGGATTGTCAGACACTGTGGCACAGTATAACAATACATACTTCATCTCTCAACACACAGTGGAGTGTCGGGGCCTGTGGCACAGTATAACAATAAACACGTAATCCCACAACACACTGTGGAGTGTCGGGGACTGTGGCACAGTATAACAATACAAACTTCATCTCACAACGCACTGTGGAGTGTCGGGGACTGTGGCACAGTATAACAATACACACTTCATCTCTCAACACACAGTGGAGTGTCGGGGACTGTGGCACAGTATAACAATACACACGTCATCCCACAACACATTGTGGAGTGTCGGGGACTGTGGCACAGTATAACAATACACACTTCATCTCTCAACACACAGTGGAGTGTCGGGGACTGTGGCACTGTATAACAATACACACGTCATCCCACAACACATTGTGGAGTGTCGGGGACTGTGGCACAGTATAACAATACACACTTCATCTCACAACTCACTGTGGAGTGTCGGGGACTGTGGCACAGTCTAACAATTCACACTTCATCTCACAACACACTGTGGAGTGTCGGGGACGATGACACAGTATAACAATACACACTTCATCTCACAACTCACTGTGGAGTGTCGGGGACTGTGGTTCAGTATAACACTACACACTTCATCTCACAACACACAGTGGAGTGTCGGAAACTGTGGCACAATATAACAATATACACTTCATCCCACAACACACAGTGGAGTGTCGGAGACTGTGGCACAGTATAACAATACACATTTCATCCCACAACACACTGTGGAGTGTCGGAGGACGATGGCACAGTATAACAATACACACTTCATCCCACAACACACAGTGGAATGTCGGGGACTGCGCACAGTATAACAATACACACTTCATCCCACAACACACTGTGGAGTATCGGGGACTGTGGCACAGTATAACAATACACACTTCATCTCACAACGCACTGTGGAGTGTCGGGGACTGTGGTACAGTATAACAATACACACTTCATCTCTCAACACACAGTGGAGTGTCGGGGACTGTGGCACAGTATAACAATACACACTTAATCCCACAACACACAGTGGATTCTCAGAGACTGTGGCACAGTATAACAATACACACTTCATCTCTCAACACACAGTGGAGTGTCGGGGTCTGTGGCACAGTATAACAATACACACGTCATCCCACAACACACTGTGGAGTGTCGGGGACTGTGGCACAGTATAACAATACACACTTCATCTCACAACGCACTGTGGAGTGTCGGGGACTGTGGTACAGTATAACAATACACACTTCATCTCTCAACACACAGTGGAGTGTCGGGGACTGTGGCACAGTATAACATTACACACGTCATCCCACAACACATTGTGGAGTGTCGGGGACTGTGGCACAGTATAACAATACACACTTCATCTCACAACACACTGTGGAGTGTCGGGGACGATGACACAGTATAACAATACACACTTCATCCCACAACACACTGTGGAGTGTCGGGGACTGTGGCACAGTATAACAATACACACTTCATCTCACAACACACTGTGGAGTGTCGGGGACTGTGGCACAGGATAAGAATACACACTTCATCTCACAACACACTGTGGAGTGTCGGGGACGATGACACAGTATAACAATACACACTTCATCTCACAACACACAGTGGAGTGTCGGGGTCTGTGGTTCTGTATAACACTACACACTTCATCCCACAACACACTGTGGAGTGTCTGGGACTGTGGCACAGTATAACTATACACACTTCATCCCACAACACACTGTGGAGTGTCGGGGACTGTGACACAGTATAACAATACACAGTTCATCCCACAACACACTGTGGAGTGTCGGGGACTGTGGCACAGTATAACAATACACAGTTCATCCCACAACACACTGTGGAGTGTCGGGGACGGTGGCACAGTATAACAATACACACTTCATCCCACAGCTCACTGTGGAGAGTCGGGGACTGTGGCTCAGTATAACAATACACACTTCATCTCACAACACACTGTGGAGTGTCTGGGACTGTGGCACAGTATAACAATACACAGTTTATCCCACAACACACTGTGGAGTGTCGGGGACGATGACACAGTATAACAATACACACTTAATCCCACAACACACAGTGGATTGTCAGACACTGTGGCACAGTATAACAATACATACTTCATCTCTCAACACACAGTGGAGTGTCGGGGCCTGTGGCACAGTATAACACTACACACTTCATCTCACAACACACTGTGGAGTGTCGGGGACTGTGGCACAGTATAACAATACACACTTCATCTCACAACGCACTGTGGAGTGTCGGGGACTGTGGTACAGTATAACAATACACACTTCATCTCTCAACACACAGTGGAGTGTCGGGGACTGTGGCACAGTATAACAATACACACGTCATCCCACAACACATTGTGGAGTGTCGGGGACTGTGGCACAGTATAACAATACACACTTCATCTCACAACACACTGTGGAGTGTCGGGGACGATGACACAGTATAACAATACACACTTCATCCCACAACACACTGTGGAGAGTCGGGGACTGTGCCACAGTATAACAATACACACTTCATCTCACAACACACTGTGGAGTGTCGGGGACTGTTGCACAGGATAAGAATACACACTTCATCTCACAACACACTGTGGAGTGTCGGGGACGATGACACAGTATAACAATACACACTTCATCTCACAACACACAGTGGAGTGTCGGGGTCTGTGGTTCTGTATAACACTACACACTTCATCCCACAACACACTGTGGAGTGTCTGGGACTGTGGAACAGTATAACTATACACACTTCATCCCACAACACACTGTGGAGTGTCGGGGACTGTGACACAGTATAACAATACACAGTTCATCCCACAACACACTGTGGAGTGTCGGGGACTGTGGCACAGTATAACAATACACAGTTCATCCCACAACACACTGTGGAGTGTCGGGGACGGTGGCACAGTATAACAATACACACTTCATCCCACAGCTCACTGTGGAGAGTCGGGGACTGTGGCTCAGTATAACAATACACATTTCATCTCACAACACACTGTGGAGTGTCTGGGACGATGACACAGTATAACAATACACACTTAATCCCACAACACACAGTGGATTGTCAGACACTGTGGCACAGTATAACAATACATACTTCATCTCTCAACACACAGTGGAGTGTCGGGGCCTGTGGCACAGTATAACAATACACACGTAATCCCACAACACACTGTGGAGTGTCGGGGACTGTGGCACAGTATAACAATACAAACTTCATCTCACAACGCACTGTGGAGTGTCGGGGACTGTGGCACAGTATAACAATACACACTTCATCTCTCAACACACAGTGGAGTGTCGGGGACTGTGGCACAGTATAACAATACACACGTCATCCCACAACACATTGTGGAGTGTCGGGGACTGTGGCACAGTATAACAATACACACTTCATCTCTCAACACACAGTGGAGTGTCGGGGACTGTGGCACTGTATAACAATACACACGTCATCCCACAACACATTGTGGAGTGTCGGGGACTGTGGCACAGTATAACAATACACACTTCATCTCACAACACACTGTGGAGTGTCGGGGACGATGACACAGTATAACAATACACACTTCATCTCACAACTCACTGTGGAGTGTCGGGGACTGTGGTTCAGTATAACACTACACACTTCATCTCACAACACACAGTGGAGTGTCGGAAACTGTGGCACAATATAACAATATACACTTCATCCCACAACACACAGTGGAGTGTCGGAGACTGTGGCACAGTATAACAATACACATTTCATCCCACAACACACTGTGGAGTGTCGGAGGACGATGGCACAGTATAACAATACACACTTCATCTCACAACACACAGTGGAGTGTCGGGGTCTGTGGTTCTGTATAACACTACACACTTCATCCCACAACACACTGTGGAGTGTCTGGGACTGTGGCACAGTATAACTATACACACTTCATCCCACAACACACTGTGGAGTGTCGGGGACTGTGACACAGTATAACAATACACAGTTCATCCCACAACACACTGTGGAGTGTCGGGGACTGTGGCACAGTATAACAATACACAGTTCATCCCACAACACACTGTGGAGTGTCGGGGACGGTGGCACAGTATAACAATACACACTTCATCCCACAGCTCACTGTGGAGAGTCGGGGACTGTGGCTCAGTATAACAATACACACTTCATCTCACAACACACTGTGGAGTGTCTGGGACTGTGGCACAGTATAACAATACACAGTTTATCCCACAACACACTGTGGAGTGTCGGGGACGATGACACAGTATAACAATACACACTTAATCCCACAACACACAGTGGATTGTCAGACACTGTGGCACAGTATAACAATACATACTTCATCTCTCAACACACAGTGGAGTGTCGGGGCCTGTGGCACAGTATAACACTACACACTTCATCTCACAACACACTGTGGAGTGTCGGGGACTGTGGCACAGTATAACAATACACACTTCATCTCACAACGCACTGTGGAGTGTCGGGGACTGTGGTACAGTATAACAATACACACTTCATCTCTCAACACACAGTGGAGTGTCGGGGACTGTGGCACAGTATAACAATACACACGTCATCCCACAACACATTGTGGAGTGTCGGGGACTGTGGCACAGTATAACAATACACACTTCATCTCACAACACACTGTGGAGTGTCGGGGACGATGACACAGTATAACAATACACACTTCATCCCACAACACACTGTGGAGTGTCGGGGACTGTGGCACAGTATAACAATACACACTTCATCTCACAACACACTGTGGAGTGTCGGGGACTGTGGCACAGGATAAGAATACACACTTCATCTCACAACACACTGTGGAGTATCGGGGACGATGACACAGTATAACATTACACACTTCATCTCACAACACACAGTGGAGTGTCGGGGTCTGTGGTTCTGTATAACACTACACACTTCATCCCACAACACACTGTGGAGTGTCTGGGACTGTGGAACAGTATAACTATACACACTTCATCCCACAACACACTGTGGAGTGTCGGGGACTGTGACACAGTATAACAATACACAGTTCATCCCACAACACACTGTGGAGTGTCGGGGACTGTGGCACAGTATAACAATACACAGTTCATCCCACAACACACTGTGGAGTGTCGGGGACGGTGGCACAGTATAACAATACACACTTCATCCCACAGCTCACTTTGGAGAGTCGGGGACTGTGGCTCAGTATAACAATACACACTTCATCTCACAACACACTGTGGAGTGTCTGGGACTGTGGCACAGTATAACAATACACAGTTCATCCCACAACACACTGTGGAGTGTCGGGGACGATGACACAGTATAACAATGCACACTTAATCCCACAACACACAGTGGATTGTCAGACACTGTGGCACAGTATAACAATACATACTTCATCTCTCAACACACAGTGGAGTGTCGGGGCCTGTGGCACAGTATAACAATACACACGTCATCCCACAACACACTGTGGAGTGTCGGGGACTGTGGCACAGTATAACAATACACACTTCATCCCACAACACATTGTGGAGTGTCGGGGACTGTGGCACAGTATAACAATACACACTTCATCTCACAACTCACTGTGGAGTGTCGGGGACTGTGGCACAGTATAACAATTCACTCTTCATCTCACAACACACTGTGGAGTGTCGGGGACGATGACACAGTATAACAATACACACTTCATCTCACAACTCACTGTGGAGTGTCGGGGACTGTGGTTCAGTATAACACTACACACTTCATCTCACAACACACAGTGGAGTGTCGGAAACTGTGGCACAATATAACAATATACACTTCATCCCACAACACACAGTGGAGTGGCGGAGACTGTGGCACAGTATAACAATACACATTTCATCCCACAACACACTGTGGAGTGTCGGAGGACGATGGCACAGTATAACAATACACACATCATCCCACAACACACAGTGGAATGTCGGGGACTGCGCACAGTATAACAATACACACTTCATCCCACAACACACTGTGGAGTGTCGGGGACGATGACACAGTATAACAATACACACTTCATCTCACAACACACAGCGGAGTGTCGGGGACGATGACACATTATAACAATACACACTTCATCTCACAACACACTGTGGAGTGTAGCGGACTGTGGCACAGTATAACAATACACACTTCATCCCACAACCCACTGTGGAGTGACGGGGACGATGACACAGTATAACAATACACACTTCATCTCACAACACACTGTGGAGTGTCGGGGACTGTGGCACAGTATAAGAATACACACTTCATCTCACAACACACTGTGGAGTGTCGGGGACTGTGGCACAGTATAACAATACACACTTCATCTCACAACACACTGTGGAGTGTCGGGGACTGTGGCACAGTATAAGAATACACACTTCATCTCACAACACACTGTGGAGTGTCGGGGACGATGACACAGTATAACAGTACACACTTCATCTCACAACACACAGTGGAGTGTCGGGGACTGTGGTTCAGTATAACACTACACACTTCATCTCACAACACACAGTGGAGTGTCGGAAACTGTGGCACAGTATAACAATACACACTTCATCCCACAACACACTGTGGAGTGTCGGGGACGATGACACATTATAACAATACACACTTCATCTCACAACACACTGTGGAGTGTCGGGGACGATGACACAGTATAACAGTACACACTTCATCTCACAACACACAGTGGAGTGTCGGGGACTGTGGTTCAGTATAACACTACACACTTCATCTCACAACACACAGTGGAGTGTCGGAAACTGTGGCACAGTATAACAATATACACTTCATCCCACAACACACAGTGGAGTGTCGGAGACTGTGGCACAGGAAAACAATACACATTTCATCCCACAACACACTGTGGAGAGTCGGAGGACGATGGCACAGTATAACAACACACACTTCATCCCACAACACACAGTGGAATGTCGGGGACTGCGCACAGTATAACAATACACACTTCATCCCACAACACACTGTGGAGTGTCGGGGACGATGACACAGTATAACAATACACACTTCATCTCACAACACACAGTGGAGTGTCGGGGTCTGTGGTTCTGTACAACACTACACACTTCATCTCACAACACACTGTGGAGTGTCAGGGGATGTGGCACAGTATAAGAATACACACTTCATCCCACAACACACTGTGGAGTGTCCGGGACTGTGGAAAAGTTTAACAATACACACTTCATCTCACAACTCACTGTGGAGTGTAGCGGACTGTGGCACAGTATAACAATACACACTTCATCCCACAACACACTGTGGAGTGTCGGGGACTGTGGCACAGCATAACAATACACACTTCATCTCACAACACACTGTGGAGTGTCGGGGACGATGACACAGTATAACAATACACACTTCATCCCACAACACACTGTGGAGTGTCGGGGACTGTGGCACAGTATAACAATTCACTCTTCATCTCACAACACACTGTGGAGTGTCGGGGACCGTGGCACAGGATAAGAATACACACTTCATCTCACAACACACTGTGGAGTGTCGGGGACTGTGGCACAGTATAACAATACACACTTCATCTCACAACACACTGTGGAGTGTCGGGGACGATGACACAGTATAACAATACACACTTCATCTCACAACACACAGTGGAGTGTCGGCGTCTGTGGTTCTGTATAACACTACACACTTCATCCCACAACACACTGTGGAGTGTCTGGGACTGTGGCACAGTATAACTATACACACCTCATCCCACAACACACTGTGGAGTGTCGGAACTGTGACACAGGATAACAATACACAGTTCATCCCACAACACACTGTGGAGTGTCGGGGACTGTGGCACAGTATAACAATACACAGTTCATCCCACAACACACTGTGGAGTGTCGGGGACGGTGGCACAGTATAACAATACACACTTCATCCCACAGCTCACTGTGGAGAGTCGGGGACTGTGGCTCAGTATAACAATACACACTTCATCTCACAACACACTGTGGAGTGTCTGGGACTGTGGCACAGTATAACAATACACAGTTTATCCCACAACACACTGTGGAGTGTCGGGGACGATGACACAGTATAACAATACACACTTAAACCCACAACACACAGTGGATTGTCAGACACTGTGGCACAGTATAACAATACATACTTCATCTCTCAACACACAGTGGAGTGTCGGGGCCTGTGGCACAGTATAACACTACACACTTCATCTCACAACACACTGTGGAGTGTCGGGGACTGTGGCACAGTATAACAATACACACTTCATCTCACAACGCACTGTGGAGTGTCGGGGACTGTGGTACAGTATAACAATACACACTTCATCTCTCAACACACAGTGGAGTGTCGGGGACTGTGGCACAGTATAACAATACACACGTCATCCCACAACACATTGTGGAGTGTCGGGGACTGTGGCACAGTATAACAATACACACTTCATCTCACAACACACTGTGGAGTGTCGGGGACGATGACACAGTATAACAATACACACTTCATCCCACAACACACTGTGGAGTGTCGGGGACTGTGGCACAGTATAACAATACACACTTCATCTCACAACACACTGTGGAGTGTCGGGGACTGTGGCACAGGATAAGAATACACACTTCATCTCACAACACACTGTGGAGTGTCGGGGACGATGACACAGTATAACAATACACACTTCATCTCACAACACACAGTGGAGTGTCGGGGTCTGTGGTTCTGTATAACACTACACACTTCATCCCACAACACACTGTGGAGTGTCTGGGACTGTGGAACAGTATAACTATACACACTTCATCCCACAACACACTGTGGAGTGTCGGGGACTGTGACACAGTACAACAATACACAGTTCATCCCACAACACACTGTGGAGTGTCGGGGACTGTGGCACAGTATAACAATACACAGTTCATCCCACAACACACTGTGGAGTGTCGGGGACGGTGGCACAGTATAACAATACACACTTCATCCCACAGCTCACTGTGGAGAGTCGGGGACTGTGGCTCAGTATAACAATACACACTTCATCTCACAACACACTGTGGAGTGTCTGGGACTGTGGCACAGTATAACAATACACACTTCATCCCACAACACACTGTGAAGTGTCGGGGACTGTGGCACACTATAACAAAACACACTTCATCCCACAACACTCTGTGGAGTGTCGGGGACTGTGACACAGTATAACAATACACACTTAATCCCACAACACACAGTGGAGTGTCGGGGACGATGACACAGTATAACAATACACACTTAATCCCACAACACACAGTGGATTGTCAGAGACTGTGGCACAGTATAACAATACACATTTCATCTCTCAACACACAGTGGAGTGTCGGGGTCTGTGACGCAGTATAACAATACACACGTCATCCCACAACACACTGTGGAGTGTCGGGGACTGTGGCACAGTATAACAATACACACTTCATCTCACAACGCACTGTGGAGTGTCGGGGACTGTGGCACAGTATAACAATACACACTTCATCTCGCAACATACAGTGGAGTGTCGGGGACTGTGGCACAGTATAACAATACACCCGTCATCCCACAACACATTGTGGAGTGTCGGGGACTGTGGCACAGTATAACAATACACACTTCATCTCACAACACACTGTGGAGTGTCGGGGACGATGACACAGTATAACAATACACACTTCATCCCACAACAC
Organism: Scyliorhinus torazame; assembly: GCF_047496885.1. Taxonomy (NCBI): domain Eukaryota; kingdom Metazoa; phylum Chordata; class Chondrichthyes; order Carcharhiniformes; family Scyliorhinidae; genus Scyliorhinus; species Scyliorhinus torazame. Next base: position 5,362,903 of record NC_092725.1, on the reverse strand, counting down.
ACTGTGGAGTGTCGGGAACTGTAGCACAGTATAACAATACACACTTCATCCCACAACTCACTGTGGAGTGTCGGGGACTGTGGCTCAGTATAACAATACACACTTCATCCCACAACACACTGTGGAGTGTCGGGGACTGTGGCACAGTATAACAATACACACTTCATCTCACAACACACTGTGGAGTGTCGGGGACTGTGGCACAGTATAAGAATACACAGTTCATCTCACAACACACTGTGGAGTGTCGGGGACGATGACACAGTATAACAGTACACACTTCATCTCACAACACACAGTGGAGTGTCGGGGACTGTGGTTCAGTATAACACTACACACTTCATCTCACAACACACAGTGGAGTGTCGGAAACTGTGGCACAGTATCACAATATACACTTAATCCCACAACACACAGTGGAGTGTCGGAGACTGTGGCACAGTATAACAATACACATTTCATCCCACAACACACTGTGGAGAGTCGGAGGACGATGGCACAGTATAACAATACACACTTCATCCCACAACACACAGTGGAATGTCGGGGACTGCGCACAGTATAACAATACACACTTCATCCCACAACACACTGTGGAGTGTCGGGGACGATGACACAGTATAAGAATACACACTTCATCTCACAACACACAGTGGAGTGTCGGGGTCTGTGGTTCTGTACAACACTACACACTTCATCTCACAACACACTGTGGAGTGTCAGGGGATGTGGCACAGTATAAGAATACACACTCCATCCCACAACACACTGTGGAGTGTCAGGGACGATGACACAGTATAACAATACACACTTCATCCCACAACACACTGTGGAGTGTCCGGGACTGTGGGAAAGTATAACAATACACACTTCATCTCACAACTCACTGTGGAGTGTAGCGGACTGTGGCACAGTATAACAATACACACTTCATCCCACACCACACTGTGGAGTGTCGGGGACTGTGACACAGTATAACAATACACAGTTCATCCCACAACACACTGTGGAGTGTCGGGGACTGTGGCACAGGATAACAATACACAGTTCATCCCACAACACACTGTGGAGTGTCGGGGACGGTGGCACAGTATAACAATACACACTTCATCCCACAACTCACTGTGGAGAGTCGGGGACTGTGGCTCAGTATAACAATACACACTTCATCTCACAACACACTGTGGAGTGTCTGGGACTGTGGCACAGTATAACAATACACAGTTCATCCCACAACACACTGTGGAGTGTCGGGGACGATGACACAGTATAACAATACACACTTAATCCCACAACACACAGTGGATTGTCAGAGACTGTGGCACAATATAACAATACACACTTCATCTCTCAACACACAGTGGAGTGTCGGGGTCTGTGGCACAGTATAACAATACACACTTCATCTCTCAACACACAGTGGAGTGTCGGGGACTGTGACACAGTATAACAATACACACGTCATCCCACAACACATTGTGGAGTGTCGGGGACTGTGGCACAGTATAACAATACACACTTCATCTCACAACACACTGTGGAGTGTCGGGGACGATGACACAGTATAACAATACACACTTCATCCCACAACACACTGTGGAGTGTCGGGGACTGTGGCACAGTATAACAATACACACTTCATCTCACAACACACTGTGGAGTGTCGGGGACTGTGGCACAGTATAAGAACACACACTTCATCTCACAACACACTGTGGAGTGTCGGGGACGATGACACAGTATAACAATACACACTTCACCTCACAACACACAGTGGAGTGTCGGGGTCTGTGGTTCTGTATAACACTACACACTTCATCTCACAACACACTGTGGAGTGTCAGGGGATGTGGCACAGTATAAGAATACACACTCCATCCCACAACACACTGTGGAGTGTCAGGGACGATGACACAGTATAACAATACACACTTCATCCCACAACACACTGTGGAGTTTCCGGGACTGTGGAAAAGTATAACAATACACACTTCATCCCACAACTCACTGTGGAGTGTAGCGGACTGTGGCACAGTATAACAATACACACTTCATCCCACAACACACAGTGGAGTGTCGGAGGACTGTGGCTCAGTATAACAATACACAGTTCATCCCACAACACACTGTGGAGTGTCGGGGACTGTGGCACAGTATAACAATACACAGTTCATCCCACAACACACTGTGGAGTGTCGGGGACGGTGGCACAGTATAACAATACACACTTCATCCCACAACTCACTGTGGAGAGTCGGGGACTGTGGCTGAGTATAACAATACACACTTCATCTCACAACACACTGTGGAGTGTCTGGGACTGTGGCACAGTATAACAATATACACTTCATCCCACAACACACTGTGGAGTGTCTGGGACTGTGGCACAGTATAACTATACACACTTCATCCCACAACACACTGTGGAGTGTCGGGGACTGTGACACAGTATAACAATACACAGTTCATCCCACAACACACTGTGGAGTGTCGGGGACTGTGGCACAGTATAACAATACACAGTTCATCCCACAACACACTGTGGAGTGTCGGGGACGGTGGCACAGTATAACAATACACACTTCATCCCACAGCTCACTGTGGAGAGTCGGGGACTGTGGCTCAGTATAACAATACACACTTCATCTCACAACACACTGTGGAGTGTCTGGGACTGTGGCACAGTATAACAATACACAGTTCATCCCACAACACACTGTGGAGTGTCGGGGACGATGACACAGTATAACAATACACACTTAATCCCACAACACACAGTGGATTGTCAGACACTGTGGCACAGTATAACAATACACACTTCATCTCTCAACACACAGTGGAGTGTCGGGGCCTGTGGCACAGTATAACAATACACACGTCATCCCACAACACACTGTGGAGTGTCGGGGACTGTGGCACAGTATAACAATACACACTTCATCTCACAACGCACTGTGGAGTGTCGGGGACTGTGGCACAGTATAACAATACACACTTCATCTCTCAACACACAGTGGAGTGTCGGGGACTGTGGCGCAGTATAACAATACACACGTCATCCCACAACACATTGTGGAGTGTCGGGGACTGTGGCACAGTATAACAATACACACTTCATCTCTCAACACACAGTGGAGTGTCGGGGACTGTGGCACAGTATAACAATACACACGTCATCCCACAACCCATTGTGGAGTGTCCGGGACTGTGGCACAGTATAACAATACACACTTCATCTCACAACTCACTGTGGAGTGTCGGGGACTGTGGCACAGTATAACAATACACACTTCATCTCACAACACACTGTGGATTGTCGGGGACGATGACACAGTATAACAATACACACTTCATCTCACAACTCACTGTGGAGTGTCGGGGACTGTGGTTCAGTATAACACTACACACTTCATCTCACAACACACAGTGGAGTGTCGGAAACTGTGGCACAATATAACAATATACACTTCATCCCACAACACACAGTGGAGTGTCGGAGACTGTGGCACAGTATAACAATACACATTTCATCCCACAACACACTGTGGAGTGTCGGAGGACGATGGCACAGTATAACAATACACACTTCATCCCACAACACACAGTGGAATGTCGGGGACTGCGCACAGTATAACAATACACACTTCATCCCACAACACACTGTGGAGTGTCGGGGACGATGACACAGTATAACAATACACACTTCATCTCACAACACAAAGCGGAGTGTCGGGGACTGTGGTTCTGTATAACACTACACACTTTTTTCTCACAACACTTTGTGGAGTGTCAGGGGATGTGGCACAGTATAACAATACACACGTCATTCCACAACACACTGTGGAGTGTCGGGGACTGTGGCACAGTATAACAATACACACTTCATCTCACAACACACTGTGGAGTGTCGGGGACGATGGCACAGTATAACAATACACACTTCATCCCACAACACGCTGTGGAGTGTCGGGGACTGTGGCACAGTATAACAATACACACTTCATCCCACAACTCACTGTGGAGTGTCGGGGACGGTGACTCAGTATAACAATACACACTTCATCTCACAACACACTGTGGAGTGTCGGGGACTGTGGCACAGTATAAGAATACACACTTCATCTCACAACACACTGTGGCGTGTCGGGGACGATGACACAGTATAACAGTGCACACTTCATCTCCCAACACACTGTGGAGTGTCGGGGACGATGACACAGTATAACAATACACACTTCATCCCACAACACACTGTGGAGTGTCGGGGACTGTGGCACAGTATAACAATACACACTTCATCCCACAACTCACTGTGGAGTGTCGGGGACTGTGGCTCAGTATAACAATACACACTTCATCGCACAACACACTGTGGAGTGTCGGGGACTGTGGCACAGTATAACAATCCACACTTCATCTCACAACACACTGTGGAGTGCAGGGGACTGTGGCACAGTATAACAATACACACTTCATCTCCCAACACACTGTGGAGTGTCGGGGACGATGATACAGTATAACAATACACACATCATCCCACAACACACTGTGGAGTGTCGGGGACTGTGGCACAGTATAACAATACACACTTGATCGCACAACACACTGTGGAGTGTCGGGGACTGTGGCACAGTATAACAATCCACACTTCATCTCACAACACACTGTGGAGTGCAGGGGACTGTGGCACAGTATAAGAATACACACTTCATCTCACAACACACTGTGGAGTGTCGGGGACGATGACACAGTATAACAGTATACACTTCATCTCACAACACACAGTGGAGTGTCTTGGACTGTGGTTCAGTATAACACTACACACTTCATCCCACAACACACAGTGGAGTGTCGGAAACTGTGACACAGTATAACAATATACACTTCATCCCACAACACACAGTGGAGTGTCGGAGACTGTGGCACAGTATAACAATACACATTTCATCCCACAACACACTGTGGAGTGTCGGAGGACGATGGCACAGTATAACAATACACACTTCATCCCACAACACACAGTGGAATGTCGGGGACTGCGCACAGTATAACAATACACACTTCATCCCACAACACACTGTGGATTGTCGGGGACGATGACACAGTATAACAATACACACTTCATCTCACAACACACAGTGGAGTGTCGGGGTCTGTGGTTCTGTATTACACTACACACTTCATCTCACAACACACTGTGGATGTCAGGGGATGTGGCACAGTATAAGAATACACACTCCATCCCACAACAAACTGTGGAGTGTCAGGGACGATGACACAGTATAACAATACACACTTCATCCCACAACACACTGTGGAGTGTCCGGGACTGTGGAAAAGTATAACAATACACACTTCATCTCACAACTCACTGTGGAGTGTAGCGGACTGTGGCACAGTATAACAATACACACTTCATCCCACAACACACTGTGAAGTGTCGGGGACTGTGGCTCAGTATAACAATACACAGTTCAACCCACAACACACTGTGGAGTGTCGGGGACTGTGGCACAGTATAACAATACACAGTTCATCCCACAACACACTGTGGAGTGTCGGGGACGGTGGCACAGTATAACAATACACACTTCATCCCACAACTCACTGTGGAGAGTCGGGGACTGTGGCTCAGTATAACAATACACACTTCATCTCACAACACACTGTGGAGTGTCTGGGACTGTGGCACAGTATAACAATACACACTTCATCTCACAATACACAGTGAAGTGTCGGGGACTGTGGTTCAGTATAACACTACACACTTCATCTCACAACACACAGTGGAGTGTCGGAAACTGTGGCACAGTATAACAATATACACTTCAACCCACAACACACAGTGGAGTTTCGGAGACTGTGGCACAGAAAACAATGCACACTTCATCCCACAACACACTGTGGAGTGTCGGAGGACTATGGCACAGTATAACAATACACACTTCATCCCACAACACACAGTGGAATGCCGGGAACTGTGGCACAGTATAACAATACACACTTCATCCCACAACACACTGTGGAGTGTCGGGGACGATGACACAGTATAACAATACACACTTCATCCCACAACACACTGTGGAGTGTCGGGGACTGTGGCACAGTATAACAATACACACTTCATCTCACAACCCACTGGAGTGTCGGGGAGTGTGGCACAGTATAACAATACACACGTCATTCCACAACACACTGTGGAGTGTCGGGGACTGTGGCACAGTATAACAATACACACTTCATCTCACAACACACTGTGGAGTGACGGGGACGATGACACAGTATAACAATACACACTTCATCCCACAACACACTGTGGAGTGTCGGGTACTGTGGCACAGTATAACAATACACACTTCATCCCACAACTCACTGTGGTGTGTCGGGGACTGTGGCTCAGTATAACAATACACACTTCATCTCACAACACACTGTGGAGTGTCGGGGACTGTGGCACAGTATAACAATACACACTTCATCTCACAACACACTGTGGAGTGTCGGGGACGATGACACAGTATAACAGTACACACTTCATCTCACAGCACACAGTGGAGTGTCGGGGACTGTGGCACAGTATAACAATACACTTTTCATCCCACAACACACTGTGGAGTGTCGGGGACGATGAAACAGTATAACAATACACACTTCATCTCACAACACACAGTGGAGTGTCGGGGACTGTGGTTCTGTATAACATTACACACTTCATCTCACAACACACTGTGGAGTGTCAGGGGATGGTGGCACAGTGTAAGAATACACACTTCATCCCACAACACACTGTGGAGTGTCAGGGACAATGACACAGTATAACAATACACACTCCATCCCACAACACACTGCGGAGTGTCCGGGACTGTGGAAAAGTATAACAATACACACTTCATCTCACAACTCACTGTGGAGTGTCGGGGACTGTGGCACAGTATAACAATACACACTTCATCCCACAACACACTGTGGAGGGTCAGGGACTGTGACACAGTATAACCATACACAGTTCGTCCCACAACACACTGTGGAGTGTCGGGGACTGTGGCACAGTATAACAATACACACTTCATCCCACAACTCACTGTGGAGTGTCGGGGACTGTGGCTCAGTATAACAATACACACTTCATCTCTCAACACACAGTGGAGTTTTGGGGTCTGTGGGACAGTATAACAATACACACGTCATCCCACAACACACTGTGGAGTGTCGTGGACTGTGGCACAGTATAACAAAACACACTATATCTCACAACGCACTTTGGAGTGTCGGGGACTGTGGCACAGTATAACAATACACATTTCATCTCTCAACACACAGTGGAGTGTCGGGGACTGTGGCACAGTATACCAATACACACTTCATCTCTCAACACACAGTGGAGTGTCGGGGAGTGTGGCACAGTATAACAATACACACGTCATCCCACAACTCACTGTGGAGTGTCGGGAACGATGACACAGTATAACAATACACACTTCATCTCACAACACACTGTTGAGTGTCGGGGACGATGACACAGTATAACAATACACACTTCATCTCACAACACACTGGAGTGTCGGGGTCTGTGGCACAGTATAACAATACACACGTCATCCCACAACACACTGTGGAGTGTCGGGGACGATGACACAGTACAACAATAAACACTTCATCCCACAAAGCACTGTGGAGTGTCGGGGACTGTGGCACAGTATAACAACACACACTTCATCCCACAACACACTGTGGAGTGTCGGGGACTGTGGCACAGTATAACAACACACACTTCATCCCACAACTCACTGTGGAGTGTCGGGGACTGTGGCTCAGTATAACAATACACACTTCATCTCACAACACACTGTGGAGTGTCTGGGACTGTGGCACAGTATAACAATACACACTTCATCGCACAACACACAGTGGAGTGTCGGGGACTGTGGCACAGTATAACAATACACACTTCATCTCACAACACAGTGTGGAGTGTCGGGGCTGTGGCACAGTATAAGAATACACACTTCATCTCACAACACACTGTGGAGTGTCGTGGATGATGACACAGGAGAACAGTACACACTTCATCTCACAACACACAGTGGAGTGTCGGGGACTGTGGTTCAGTATAACACTACACACTTCATCTCACAACACACAGTGGAGTGTCTGGGACTGTGGTTCAGTATAACACTACACACTTCATCTCACAACACACAGTGGAGTGTCGGAAACTGTGGCACAGTATAACAATATACACTTCAACCCACAACACACAGTGGAGTGTCGGAGACTGTGGCACAGTATAACAATGCACACTTCATTCCACAACACACTGTGGAGTGTCGGAGGAATATGGCACAGTATAACAATACACACTTCATCCCACAACACACAGTGGAATGTCGGGGTCTGTGGCACAGTATAACAATACACACTTCATCCCACAACACACTGTGGAGTGTCGGGGACGATGACACAGTATAACAATACACACTTCATCCCACAACACACTGTGGATTGTCAGAGACTGTGGCACAGTATAACAATACACACTTCATCTCTCAAAACACAGTGGAGTGTCGGGGACTGTGGCACAGTATAACAATACACACGTCATTCCACAACACACTGTGGAGTGTCGGGGACTGTGGCACAGTATAACAATACACACTTCATCTAACAACACATTGTGGAGTGACGGGGACGATGACACAGTATAACAATACACACTTCATCCCACAACACACTGTGGAGTGTCGGGGACTGTGGCACAGTATAACAATACACACTTCATCCCACAACTCACTGTGGAGTGTCGGGGACTGTGGCTCAGTATAACAATACACACTTCATCTCACAACACACTGTGGAGTGTCGGGGACTGTGGCACAGGAGAACAAAACACACTTCATCTCAAAACACACTGTGGAGTGTCGGGGACTGTGGCACAGTATAAAAATACACACTTCATCTCACAACACACTGTGGAGTGTCGGGGACGATGACACAGTATAACAGTACACACTTCATCTCACAGCACACAGTGGAGTGTCGGGGACTGTGGTTCAGTATAACACTACACACTTCATCTCACAACACACAGTGGAGTGTCGGAAACTGTGGCACAGTATAACAATATACACTTCATCCCACAACACACAGTGGAGTGTCGGAGACTGTGGCACAGTATAACAATACACATTTCATCCCACAACACACTGTGGAGTGTCGGAGGACTATGGCACAGTATAACAGTACACACTTCCTTCATCCCACAACACACAGTGGAATGTCGGGGACTGTGGCACAGTATAACAATACACACTTCATCCCACAACACACTGTGGAGTGTCGGGGACGATGACACAGTATAACAATACACACTTCATCTCACAACACACAGTGGAGTGTCGGGGACTGTGGTTCTGTATAACACTACACACTTCATCTCACAACACACTGTGGAGTGTCAGGGGACGGTGGCACAGTGTAAGAATACACACTTCATCCCACAACACACTGTGGAGTGTCAGGGACGATGACACAGTATAACAATACACACTTCATCCCACAACACACTGCGGAGTGTCCGGGACTGTGGAAAAGTCTCACAATACACACTTCATCTCACAACTCACTGTGGAGTGTCGGGGACTGTGGCACAGTATAACAATACACACTTCATCTCACAACACACTGTGGAGGGTCAGGGACTGTGACACAGTATAACCATACACAGTTCGTCCCACAACACACTGTGGAGTGTCGGGGACGATGACACAGTATAACAATACACACTTAATCCCACAACACACAGTGGATTTTCAGACCTGTGGCACAGTATAACAATACACACTTCATCTCTCAACACACAGTGGAGTGTCGGGGTCTGTGGCACAGTATAACAATACACACGTCATCCCACAACACACAGTGGAGTGTCGGGGACTGTGGCACAGTATAACAATACACACTTCATCTCACAACGCACTGTGGAGTGTCGGGGACTGTGGTACAGTATAACAATACACACTTCATCTCTCAACACACAGTGGAGTGTCGGGGACTGTGGCACAGTATAACAATACACACGTCATCCCACAACACATTGTGGAGTGTCGGGGACTGTGGCACAGTATAACAATACACACTTCATCTCACAACACACTGTGGAGTGTCGGGGACTGTGGCACAGGATAAGAATACACACTTCATCTCACAACACACTGTGGAGTGTCGGGGACGATGACACAGTATAACAATACACACTTCATCTCACAACACACAGTGGAGTGTCGGGGTCTGTGGTTCTGTATAACACTACACACTTCATCCCACAACACACTGTGGAGTGTCTGGGACTGTGGCACAGTATAACTATACACACTTCATCCCACAACACACTGTGGAGTGTCGGGGACTGTGACACAGGAAAACAATACACTGTTCATCCCACAACACACTGTGGAGTGTCGGGGACTGTGGCACAGTATAACAATACACAGTTCATCCCACAACACACTGTGGAGTGTCGGGGACGGTGGCACAGTATAACAATACACACTTCATCCCACAGCTCACTGTGGAGAGTCGGGGACGATGACACAGAATAACAATACACACTTAATCCCACAACACACAGTGGATTGTCAGACACTGTGGCACAGTATAACAATACATACTTCATCTCTCAACACACAGTGGAGTGTCGGGGCCTGTGGCACAGTATAACAATACACACGTCATCCCACAACACACTGTGGAGTGTCGGGGACTGTGGCACAGTATAACAATACACACTTCATCTCACAACGCACTGTGGAGTGTCGGGGACTGTGGCACATATAACAATACACACTTCATCTCTCAACACACAGTGGAGTGTCGGGGACTGTGGCACTATATAACAATACACACGTCATCCCACAACACATTGTGGAGTGTCGGGGACTGTGGCACAGTATAACAATACACACTTCATCTCACAACTCACTGTGGAGTGTCGGGGACTGTGGCACAGTATAACAATACACACTTCATCTCACAACACACTGTGGAGTGTCGGGGACGATGACACAGTATAACAATACACACTTCATCTCACAACTCACTGTGGAGTGTCGGGGACTGTGGTTCAGTATAACACTACACACTTCATCTCACAACACACAGTGGAGTGTCGGAAACTGTGGCACAATATAACAATATTCACTTCATCCCACAACACACAGTGGAGTGTCGGAGACTGTGGCACAGTATAACAATACATATTTCATCCCACAACACACTGTGGAGTGTCGGAGGACGATGGCACAGTATAACAATACACACTTCATCCCACAACACACAGTGGAATGTCGGGGACTGCGCACAGTATAACAATACACACTTCATCCCACAACACACTGTGGAGTGTCGGGGACGATGACACAGTATAACAATACACACTTCATCTCACAACACACAGCGGAGTGTCGGGGACGATGACACATTATAACAATTCACACTTCATCTCACAACACACTGTGGAGTGTAGCGGACTGTGGCACAGAATAACAATATACACTTCATCCCACAACACACTGTGGAGTGTCGGGGACGATGACACAGTATAACAATACACACTTCATCTCACAACACACTGTGGAGTGTCCCGAACTGTGGCACAGTATAACAATACACTCTTCATCCCACAACACACTGTGGAGTGTCGGGGACTGTGGCACAGTATAACAATAAACACTTCATCCCACAACACACTGTGGAGTGTCGGGGACTGTGGCACAGTATAACAATACACACTTCATCCCACAACACACTGTGAAGTGTCGGCGACTGTGGCTCAGTATAACAATACACATTTCATCCCACAACACACTGTGGAGTGTCGGGGACTGTGGCACAGTATAACAATACACACTTCATCCCACAACACACTGTGGAGTGTCGGGGACAGTGGCTCAGTATAACAATACACAGTTCATCCGACAACACACTGTGGAGTGTCGGGGACTGTGGCACAGTATAACAGTACACACGTCATCTCACAACACACTGTGGAGTGTCGTGGACTGTGGCACAGTATAACAATACAAACTTCATCCCACAACACACTGTGGAGTGTCGGGGACGGGGGCACAGTATAACAATGCACACTTCATCCCACAGCTCACTGTGGAGAGTCGGGGACTGTGGCTCAGTATAACAATACACACTTCATCTCACAACACACTGTGGAGTGTCTGGAACTGTGGCACAGTATAACAATACACAGTTCATCCCACAACACACTGTGGAGTGTCGGGGACGATGACACAGTATAACAATACACACTTAATCCCACAACACACAGTGGATTGTCAGACACTGTGGCAAAGTATAACAATACATACTTCATCTCTCAACACACAGTGGAGTGTCGGGGACTGTGGCACAGTATAACAATACACACTTCATCTCTCAACGCACTGTGGAGTGTCGGGGACTGTGGCACAGTATAACAATACACACTTCATCTCTCAACACACAGTGGAGTGTCGGGGACTGTGGCACAGTATAACAATACACACGTCATCCCACAACACATTGTGGAGTGTCGGGGACTGTGGCACAGTATAACAATACACACTTCATCTCTCAACACACAGTGGAGTGTCGGGGACTGTGGCACTGTATAACAATACACACGTCATCCCACAACACATTGTGGAGTGTCGGGGACTGTGGCACAGTATAACAATACACACTTCATCTCACAACTCACTGTGGAGTGTCGGGGACTGTGGCACAGTATAACAATACACACTTCATCTCACAACACACTGAGGAGTGTCGGGGACGATGACACAGTATAACAATACACACTTCATCTCACAACTCACTGTGGAGTGTCGGGGACTGTGGCACAGTATAACAATACACACTTCATCTCACAACACACTGTGGAGGGTCAGGGACTGTGACACAGTATAACCATACACAGTTCGTCCCACAACACACTGTGGAGTGTCGGGGACGATGACACAGTATAACAATACACACTTAATCCCACAACACACAGTGGATTGTCAGATCTGTGGCACAGTATAACAATACACACTTCATCTCTCAACACACAGTGGAGTGTCGGGGTCTGTGGCACAGTATAACAATACACACGTCATCCCACAACACACTGTGGAGTGTCGGGGACTGTGGCACAGTATATCAATACACACTTCATCTCACAACGCACTGTGGAGTGTCGGGGACTGTGGTACAGTATAACAATACACACTTCATCTCTCAACACACAGTGGAGTGTCGGGGACTGTGGCACAGTATAACAATACACACGTCATCCCACAACACATTGTGGAGTGTCGGGGACTGTGGCACAGTATAACAATACACACTTCATCTCACAACACACTGTGGAGTGTCGGGGACGATGACACAGTATAACAATACACACTTCATCCCACAACACACTGTGGAGTATCGGGGACTGTGGCACAGTATAACAATACACACTTCATCTCACAACACACTGTGGAGTGTCGGGGACTGTGGCACAGGATAAGAATACACACTTCATCTCACAACACACTGTGGAGTGACGGGGACGATGACACAGTATAACAATACACACTTCATCTCACAACACACAGTGGAGTGTCGGGGTCTGTGGTTCTGTATAACACTACACACTTCATCCCACAACACACTGTGGAGTGTCTGGGACTGTGGCACAGTATAACTATACACACTTCATCCCACAACACACTGTGGAGTGTCGGGGACTGTGACACAGTATAACAATACACTGTTCATCCCACAACACACTGTGGAGTGTCGGGGACTGTGGCACAGTATAACAATACACAGTTCATCCCACAACACACTGTGGAGTGTCGGGGACGGTGGCACAGTATACCAATACACACTTCATCCCACAGCTCACTGTGGAGAGTCGGGGACGATGACACAGTATAACAATACACACTTAATCCCACAACACACAGTGGATTGTCAGACACTGTGGCACAGTATAACAATACATACTTCATCTCTCAACACACAGTGGAGTGTCGGGGCCTGTGGCACAGTATAACAATACACACGTCATCCCACAACACACTGTGGAGTGTCGGGGACTGTGGCACAGTATAACAATACACACTTCATCTCACAACGCACTGTGGAGTGTCGGGGACTGTGGCACAGTATAACAATACACACTTCATCTCTCAACACACAGTGGAGTGTCGGGGACTGTGGCACAGTATAACAATACACACGTCATCCCACAACACATTGTGGAGTGTCGGGGACTGTGGCACAGTATAACAATACACACTTCATCTCTCAACACACAGTGGAGTGTCGGGGACTGTGGCACTGTATAACAATACACACGTCATCCCACAACACATTGTGGAGTGTCGGGGACTGTGGCACAGTATAACAATACACACTTCATCTCACAACACACTGTGGAGTGTCGGGGACGATGACACAGTATAACAATACACACTTCATCTCACAACTCACTGTGGAGTGTCGAGGACTGTGGTTCAGTATAACACTACACACTTCATCTCACAACACACAGTGGAGTGTCGGAAACTGTGGCACAATATAACAATATTCACTTCATCCCACAACACACAGTGGAGTGTCGGAGACTGTGGCACAGTATAACAATACATATTTCATCCCACAACACACTGTGGAGTGTCGGAGGACGATGGCACAGTATAACAATACACACTTCATCCCACAACACACAGTGGAATGTCGGGGACTGCGCACAGTATAACAATACACACTTCATCCCACAACACACTGTGGAGTGTCGGGGACGATGACACAGTATAACAATACACACTTCATCTCACAACACACAGCGGAGTGTCGGGGACGATGACACATTATAACAATACACACTTCATCTCACAACACACTGTGGAGTGTAGCGGACTGTGGCACAGTATAACAATATACACTTCATCCCACAACACACTGTGGAGTGTCGGGGACGATGACACAGTATAACAATACACACTTCATCTCACAACACACTGTGGAGTGTCCCGGACTGTGGCACAGTATAACAATACACTCTTCATCCCACAACACACTGTGGAGTGTCGGGGACTGTGGCACAGTATAACAATAAACACTTCATCCCACAACACACTGTGGAGTGTCGGGGACTGTGGCACAGTATAACAATACACACTTCATCCCACAACACACTGTGAAGTGTCGGCGACTGTGGCTCAGTATAACAATACACATTTCATCCCACAACACACTGTGGAGTGTCGGGGACTGTGGCACAGTATAACAATACACACTTCATCCCACAACTCACTGTGGAGTGTAGCGGACTGTGGCACAGTATAACAATACACACTTCATCCCACAACACACTGTGGAGTGTCGGGGACAGTGGCTCAGTATAACAATACACAGTTCATCCGACAACACACTGTGGAGTGTCGGGGACTGTGGCACAGTATAACAGTACACACGTCATCTCTCAACACACTGTGGAGTGTCGTGGACTGTGGCACAGTATAACAATACAAACTTCATCCCACAACACACTGTGGAGTGTCGGGGACTGTGACACAGTATAACAATACACAGTTCATCCCACAACACACTGTGGAGTGTCGGGGACTGTGGCACAGTATAACAATACACAGTTCATCCCACAACACACTGTGGAGTGTCGGGGACGGGGGCACAGTATAACAATACACACTTCATCCCACAGCTCACTGTGGAGAGTCGGGGACTCTGGCTCAGTATAACAATACACACTTCATCTCACAACACACTGTGGAGTGTCTGGGACTGTGGCACAGTATAACAATACACAGTTCATCCCACAACACACTGTGGAGTGTCGGGGACGATGACACAGTATAACAATACACACTTAATCCCACAACACACAGTGGATTGTCAGACACTGTGGCACAGTATAACAATACATACTTCATCTCTCAACACACTGTGGAGTGTCGGGGACTGTGGCACAGTATAACAATACACACTTCATCTCACAACGCACTGTGGAGTGTCGGGGACTGTGGCACAGTATAACAATACACACTTCATCTCTCAACACACAGTGGAGTGTCGGGGACTGTGGCACAGTATAACAATACACACGTCATCCCACAACACATTGTGGAGTGTCGGGGACTGTGGCACAGTATAACAATACACACTTCATCTCTCAACACACAGTGCAGTGTCGGGGACTGTGGCACTGTATAACAATACACACGTCATCCCACAACACATTGTGGAGTGTCGGGGACTGTGGCACAGTATAACAATACACACTTCATCTCACAACTCACTGTGGAGTGTCGGGGACGGTGGCACAGTATAACAATACATACTTCATCTCTCAACACACAGTGGAGTGTCGGGGACTGTGGCACAGTATAACAATACACACTTCATCTCACAACGCACTGTGGAGTGTCGGGGACTGTGGCACAGTATAACAATACACACTTCATCTCTCAACACACAGTGGAGTGTCGGGGACTGTGGCACAGTATAACAATACACACGTCACCCCACAACACATTGTGGAGTGTCGGGGACTGTGGCACAGTATAACAATACACACTTCATCTCTCAACACACAGTGGAGTGTCGGGGACTGTGGCACTGTATAACAATACACACGTCATCCCACAACACATTGTGGAGTGTCGGGGACTGTGGCACAGTATAACAATACACACTTCATCTCACAACTCACTGTGGAGTGTCGGGGACTGTGGCACAGTATAACAATACACACTTCATCTCACAACACACTGAGGAGTGTCGGGGACGATGACACAGTATAACAATACACACTTCATCTCACAACTCACTGTGGAGTGTCGGGGACTGTGGCACAGTATAACAATACACACTTCATCTCACAACACACTGTGGAGGGTCAGGGACTGTGACACAGTATAACCATACACAGTTCGTCCCACAACACACTGTGGAGTGTCGGGGACGATGACACAGTATAACAATACACACTTAATCCCACAACACACAGTGGATTGTCAGATCTGTGGCACAGTATAACAATACACACTTCATCTCTCAACACACAGTGGAGTGTCGGGGTCTGTGGCACAGTATAACAATACACACGTCATCCCACAACACACTGTGGAGTGTCGGGGACTGTGGCACAGTATATCAATACACACTTCATCTCACAACGCACTGTGGAGTGTCGGGGACTGTGGTACAGTATAACAATACACACTTCATCTCTCAACACACAGTGGAGTGTCGGGGACTGTGGCACAGTATAACAATACACACGTCATCCCACAACACATTGTGGAGTGTCGGGGACTGTGGCACAGGATAAGAATACACACTTCATCTCACAACACACTGTGGAGTGACGGGGACGATGACACAGTATAACAATACACACTTCATCTCACAACACACAGTGGAGTGTCGGGGTCTGTGGTTCTGTATAACACTACACACTTCATCCCACAACACACTGTGGAGTGTCTGGGACTGTGGCACAGTATAACTATACACACTTCATCCCACAACACACTGTGGAGTGTCGGGGACTGTGACACAGTATAACAATACACTGTTCATCCCACAACACACTGTGGAGTGTCGGGGACTGTGGCACAGTATAACAATACACAGTTCATCCCACAACACACTGTGGAGTGTCGGGGACGGTGGCACAGTATACCAATACACACTTCATCCCACAGCTCACTGTGGAGAGTCGGGGACGATGACACAGTATAACAATACACACTTAATCCCACAACACACAGTGGATTGTCAGACACTGTGGCACAGTATAACAATACATACTTCATCTCTCAACACACAGTGGAGTGTCGGGGCCTGTGGCACAGTATAACAATACACACGTCATCCCACAACACACTGTGGAGTGTCGGGGACTGTGGCACAGTATAACAATACACACTTCATCTCACAACGCACTGTGGAGTGTCGGGGACTGTGGCACAGTATAACAATACACACTTCATCTCTCAACACACAGTGGAGTGTCGGGGACTGTGGCACAGTATAACAATACACACGTCATCCCACAACACATTGTGGAGTGTCGGGGACTGTGGCACAGTATAACAATACACACTTCATCTCTCAACACACAGTGGAGTGTCGGGGACTGTGGCACTGTATAACAATACACACGTCATCCCACAACACATTGTGGAGTGTCGGGGACTGTGGCACAGTATAACAATACACACTTCATCTCACAACTCACTGTGGAGTGTCGGGGACTGTGGCACAGTATAACAATACACACTTCATCTCACAACACACTGTGGAGTGTCGGGGACGATGACACAGTATAACAATACACACTTCATCTCACAACTCACTGTGGAGTGTCGAGGACTGTGGTTCAGTATAACACTACACACTTCATCTCACAACACACAGTGGAGTGTCGGAAACTGTGGCACAATATAACAATATTCACTTCATCCCACAACACACAGTGGAGTGTCGGAGACTGTGGCACAGTATAACAATACATATTTCATCCCACAACACACTGTGGAGTGTCGGAGGACGATGGCACAGTATAACAATACACACTTCATCCCACAACACACAGTGGAATGTCGGGGACTGCGCACAGTATAACAATACACACTTCATCCCACAACACACTGTGGAGTGTCGGGGACGATGACACAGTATAACAATACACACTTCATCTCACAACACACAGCGGAGTGTCGGGGACGATGACACATTATAACAATACACACTTCATCTCACAAAACACTGTGGAGTGTAGCGGACTGTGGCACAGTATAACAATATACACTTCATCCCACAACACACTGTGGAGTGTCGGGGACGATGACACAGTATAACAATACACACTTCATCTCACAACACACTGTGGAGTGTCCCGGACTGTGGCACAGTATAACAATACACTCTTCATCCCACAACACACTGTGGAGTGTCGGGGACTGTGGCACAGTATAACAATAAACACTTCATCCCACAACACACTGTGGAGTGTCGGGGACTGTGGCACAGTATAACAATACACACTTCATCCCACAACACACTGTGAAGTGTCGGCGACTGTGGCTCAGTATAACAATACACATTTCATCCCACAACACACTGTGGAGTGTCGGGGACTGTGGCACAGTATAACAATACACACTTCATCCCACAACTCACTGTGGAGTGTAGCGGACTGTGGCACAGTATAACAATACACACTTCATCCCACAACACACTGTGGAGTGTCGGGGACAGTGGCTCAGTATAACAATACACAGTTCATCCGACAACACACTGTGGAGTGTCGGGGACTGTGGCACAGTATAACAGTACACACGTCATCTCTCAACACACTGTGGAGTGTCGTGGACTGTGGCACAGTATAACAATACAAACTTCATCCCACAACACACTGTGGAGTGTCGGGGACTGTGACACAGTATAACAATACACAGTTCATCCCACAACACACTGTGGAGTGTCGGGGACTGTGGCACAGTATAACAATACACAGTTCATCCCACAACACACTGTGGAGTGTCGGGGACGGGGGCACAGTATAACAATACACACTTCATCCCACAGCTCACTGTGGAGAGTCGGGGACTGTGGCTCAGTATAACAATACACACTTCATCTCACAACACACTGTGGAGTGTCTGGGACTGTGGCACAGTATAACAATACACAGTTCATCCCACAACACACTGTGGAGTGTCGGGGACGATGACACAGTATAACAATACACACTTAATCCCACAACACACAGTGGATTGTCAGACACTGTGGCACAGTATAACAATACATACTTCATCTCTCAACACACTGTGGAGTGTCGGGGACTGTGGCACAGTATAACAATACACACTTCATCTCACAACGCACTGTGGAGTGTCGGGGACTGTGGCACAGTATAACAATACACACTTCATCTCTCAACACACAGTGGAGTGTCGGGGACTGTGGCACAGTATAACAATACACACGTCATCCCACAACACATTGTGGAGTGTCGGGGACTGTGGCACAGTATAACAATACACACCATCTCTCAACACACAGTGCAGTGTCGGGGACTGTGGCACTGTATAACAATACACACGTCATCCCACAACACATTGTGGAGTGTCGGGGACTGTGGCACAGTATAACAATACACACTTCATCTCACAACTCACTGTGGAGTGTCGGGGACTGTGGCACAGTATAACAATACACACTTAATCTCACAACACACTGTGGAGTGTCGGGGACGATGACGCAGTATAACAATACACACTTCATCTCACAACTCACTGTGGAGTGTCGGGGACTGTGGTTCAGTATAACACTACACACTTCATCTCACAACACACAGTGGAGTGTCGGAGACTGTGGCACAGTATAACACTACACACTTCATCTCACAACTCACTGTGGAGTGTCGGGGACTGTGGTTCAGTATAACACTACACACTTCATCTCACAACACACAGTGGAGTGTCGGAAACTGTGGCACAATATAACAATATACACTTCATCCCACAACACACAGTGGAGTGTCGGAGACTGTGGCACAGTATAACAATACACATTTCATCCCAAAACACACTGTGGAGTGTCGGAGGACGATGGCACAGTATAACAATACACACTTCATCCCACAACACACAGTGGAATGTCGGGGACTGCGCACAGTATAACAATACACACTTCATCCCACAACACACTGTGGAGTGTCGGGGACGATGACACAGTATAACAATACACACTTCATCTCACAACACACAGCGGAGTGTCGGGGACGATGACACATTATAACAATACACACTTCATCTCACAACTCACTGTGGAGTGTAGCGGACTGTGGAACAGTATAACAATACACACTTCATCCCACAACCCACTGTGGAGTGTCGGGGACTGTGGCACAGTATAACAAAAAACACTTCATCCCACAACACACTGTGGAGTGTCGGGGACTGTGGCACAGTATAACAATACACACTTCATCCCACAACACACTGTGAAGTGTCGGCGACTGTGGCTCAGTATAACAATACACATTTCATCCCACAACACACTGTGGATTGTCGGGGACTGTGGCACAGTATAACAATACACACTTCATCCCACAACTCACTGTGGAGTGTAGCGGACTGTGGCACAGTATAACAATACACACTTCATCCCACAACACACTGTGGAGTGTCGGGGACAGTGGCTCAGTATAACAATACACAGTTCATCCTACAACACACTGTGGAGTGTCGGGGACTGTGGCACAGTATAACAGTACACACGTCATCTCACAACACACTGTGGAGTGTCGTGGACTGTGGCACAGCATAACAATACAAACTTCATAACACAACACACTGTGGAGTGTCGGGGACTGTGACACAGCAAAACACTACACCGTTCATCCCACAACACACTGTGGAGTGTCGGGGACTGTGGCACAGTATAACAATACACAGTTCATCCCACAACACACTGTGGAGTGTCGGGGACGGTGGCACAGTATAACAATACACACTTCATCTCACAACACACTGTGGAGTGTCTGGGACTGTGGCACAGTATAACAATACACACTTCATCCCACAACACACTGTGGAGTGTCTGGGACTGTGGCACAGTAAAACAATACACAGTTCATCCCACAACACACTGTGGAGTGTCGGGGACGATGACACAGTTTTACAATACACACTTAATCCCACAACACACAGTGGATTGTCAGACACTGTGGCACAGTATAACAATACATACTTCATCTCTCAACACACAGTGGAGTGTCGGGGCCTGTGGCACAGTATAACAATACACACGTCATCCCACAACACACTGTGGAGTGTCGGGGACTGTGGCACAGTATAACAATACACATTCATCTCACAACGCACTGTGGAGTGTCGGGGACTGTGGCACAGTATAACAATACACACTTCATCTCTCAACACACAGTGGAGTGTCGGGGACTGTGGCACAGTATAACAATACACACGTCATCCCACAACACATTGTGGAGTGTCGGGGACTGTGGCACAGTATAACAATACACACTTCATCTCTCAACACACAGTGGAGTGTCGGGGACTGTAGCACTGTCTAACAATACACACGTCATCCCACAACATATTGTGGAGTGTCGGGGACTGTGGCACAGTATAACAATACACACTTCATCTCACAACTCACTGTGGAGTGTTGGGGACTGTGGCACAGTATAACAATACACACTTCATCTCACAACACACTGTGGAGTGTCGGGGACTGTGGTTCAGTATAACACTACACACTTCATCTCACAACACACAGTGGAGTGTCGGAAACTGTGGCACAATATAACAATATACACTTCATCCCACAACACACAGTGGAGTGTCGGAGACTGTGGCACAGTATAACAATACACATTTCATCCCACAACACACTGTGGAGTGTCGGAGGACGATGGCACAGTATAACAATACACACTTCATCCCACAACACACAGTGGAATGTCGGGGACTGCGCACAGTATAACAATACACACTTCATCCCACAACACACTGTGGAGTGTCGGGGACGATGACACAGTATAACAATACACACTTCATCTCACAACACACAGCGGAGTGTCGGGGACGATGACACATTATAACAATGCACACTTCATCTCACAACACACTGTGGAGTGTAGCGGACTGTGGCACAGTGTAACAATACACACTTCATCCCACAACCCACTGTGGAGTGTCGGGGACGATGACACAGTATAACAATACACACTTCATCTCATAACACACTGTGGAGTGTCCCGGACTATGGCACAGTATAACAATACACTCTTCATCCCACAACACACTGTGGAGTGTCGGGGACTGTGGCACAGTATAACAATACACACTTCATCCCACAACACACTGTGAAGTGTCGGCGACTGTGGCTCAGTATAACAATACACATTTCATCCCACAACACACTGTGGAGTGTCGGGGACTGTGGCACAGTATAACAATACACACTTCATCCCACAAATCACTGTGGAGTGTAGCGGACTGTGGCACAGTATAACAATACACACTTCATCCCACAACACACTGTGGAGTGTCGGGGACAGTGGCTCAGTATAACAATACACAGTTCATCCTACAACACACTGTGGAGTGTCGGGGACTGTGGCACAGTATAACAGTACACACGTCATCTCACAACACACTGTGGAGTGTCGTGGACTGTGGCACAGTTTTTAAATACAAACTTCATCCCACAACACACTGTGGAGTGTCGTGGACTGTGGCACAGTATAGCAATACACACTTCATCCCACAACACACTGTGGAGTGTGGGGACTGTGGCACACTATAACAAAACACACTTCATCCCACAACACTCTGTGGAGTGTCGGGGACTGTGACACAGTATAAGAATTCACAGTTCATCCCACAACACACTGTGGAGTGTCGGGGACGATGACACAGTATAACAATACACACTTAATCCCACAACACACAGTGGATTGTCAGAGACTGTGGCACAGTATAACAATACACATTTCATCTCTCAACACACAGTGGAGTGTTGGGGTCTGTGGCACAGTATAACAATACACACTTCATCTCACAACACACTGT
Source organism: Scyliorhinus torazame (assembly GCF_047496885.1). Classification (NCBI taxonomy): domain Eukaryota; kingdom Metazoa; phylum Chordata; class Chondrichthyes; order Carcharhiniformes; family Scyliorhinidae; genus Scyliorhinus; species Scyliorhinus torazame. The sequence continues at coordinate 5,339,243 of NC_092725.1, read as the reverse complement.
GGAGTGTCGGGGACGGTGGCTCAGTATAACAATACACATTTCATCCCACAACACACTGTGGAGTGTCGGGGACTGTGGCAAAGTATAACAATACACACTTCATCCCAAAACTCGCTGTGGAGTGTAGCGGACTGTGGGACAGTATAACAATACACACTTCATCCCACAACACACTGTGGAGTGTCGGGGACAGTGGCTCAGTATAACAATACACAGTTCATCCTACAACACACTGTGGAGTGTCGGGGACTGTGGCACAGTATAACAATACAAACTTCATCCCACAACACACTGTGGAGTGTCGCGGACTGTGGCACAGTATAACAATTCAAACTTCATCCCACAACACACTGTGGAGTGTCGGGGACTGTGGCACAGTATAACAATACACACTTCAACCCACAACACACTGTGGAGTGTTGGGGACTGTGGCACACTATAACAAAACACACTTCATCTCTCAACACACAGTGGAGTGTCGGGGACTGTGGCGCAGTATAACAATACACACGTCATCCCACAACACACTGTGGAGTGTCGGGGACTGTGGCACAGTATAACAATACACACTTCATCTCACAACGCACTGTGGAGAGTCGGGGACTGTGGCACATTATAACAATACACACTTCATCTCTCAACACACAGTGGAGTGTCGGGGACTGTGGCACAGTATAACAATACACCCGTCATCCCACAACACATTGTGGAGTGTCGGGGACTGTGGCACAGTATAACAATACACACTTCATCTCACAACACACTGTGGAGTGTCGGGGACGATGACACAGTATAACAATACACACGTCATCCCACAACACACTGTGGAGTGTCGGGAACTGTGGCACGGTATAACAATACACACTTCATCCCACAACTCACTGTGGAGTGTCGGGGACTGTGGCTCAGTATAACAATACACACTTCATCCCACAACACACTGTGGAGTGTCGGGGACTGTGGCACAGTATAACAATACACACTTCATCTCACAACACACTGTGGAGTGTCGGGGACTGTGGCACAGTATAAGAATACACACTTCATCTCACAACACACTGTGGAGTGTCGGGGACGATGACACAGTATAACAGTACACACTTCATCTCACAACACACAGTGGAGTGTCGGGGACTGTGGTTCAGTATAACACTACACACTTCATCTCACAACACACAGTGGAGTGTCGGAAACTGTGGCACAGTATAACAATATACACTTCATCCCACAACACCCAGTGGAGTGTCGGAGACTGTGGCACAGTATAACAATACACATTTCATCCCACAACACACTGTGGAGAGTCGGAGGACGATGGCACAGTATAACAATACACACTTCATCCCACAACACACAGTGGAATGTCGGGGACTGCGCACAGTATAACAATACACACTTCATCCCACAACACACTGTGGAGTGTCGGGGACGATGACACAGTATAAGAATACACACTTCATCTCACAACACACAGTGGAGTGTCGGGGTCTGTGGTTCTGTACAACACTACACACTTCATCTCACAACACACTGTGGAGTGTCAGGGGATGTGGCACAGTATAAGAATACACACTCCATCCCACAACACACTGTGGAGTGTCGGGGACGATGACACAGTATAACAATACACACTTCATCCCACAACACACTGTGGAGTGTCCGGGACTGTGGAAAAGTATAACAATACACACTTCATCTCACAACTCACTGTGGAGTGTAGCGGACTGTGGCACAGTATAACAATACACACTTCATCCCACAACACACTGTGGAGTGTCGGGGACTGTGACATGTATAACAATACACAGTTCATCCCACAACACACTGTGGAGTTTCGGGGACTGTGGCACAGTATAACAATACACACTTCATCCCACAACACACTGTGGAGTGTCGGCGTCTGTGACACAGTATAACAATACACAGTTCATCCCACAACACACTGTGGAGTGTCGGGGACGGTGGCACAGTATAACAATACACACTTCATCCCACAACTCACTGTGGAGAGTCGGGGACTGTGGCTCAGTATAACAATACACACTTCATCTCACAACACACTGTGGAGTGTCTGGGACTGTGGCACAGTATAACAATACACAGTTCATCCCACAACACACTGTGGAGTGTCGGGGACGGTGACACAGTATAACAATACACAGTTCATCCCACAACACACTGTGGAGTGTAGCGGACTGTGGCACAGTATAACAATACACACTTCATCCCACAACACACTGTGGAGTGTCGGGGACTGTGACACAGTATAACAATACACAGTTCATCCCACAACACACTGTGGAGTGTCGGGGACTGTGGCACAGTATAACAATACACACTTCATCCCACAACACACTGTGGAGTGTCGGGGACTGTGACACAGTATAACAATACACAGTTCATCCCACAACACACTGTGGAGTGTCGGGGACGGTGGCACAGTATAACAATACACACTTCATCCCACAACTCACTGTGGAGAGTCGGGGACTGTGGCTCAGTATAACAATACACACTTCATCTCACAACACACTGTGGAGTGTCTGGGACTGTGGCACAGTATAACAATACACAGTTCATCCCACAACACACTGTGGAGTGTCGGGGACGATGACACAGTATAACAATACACACTTAATCCCACAACACACAGTGGATTGTCAGAGACTGTGGCACAGTATAACAATACACACTTCATCTCTCAACACACAGTGGAGTGTCGGGGTCTGTGGCACAGTATAACAATACACACTTCATCTCACAACACACTGTGGAGTGTCGGGGACTGTGGTTCAGTATAACACTACACACTTCATCTCACAACACACAGTGGAGTGTCGGAAACTGTGGCACAATATAACAATATACACTTCATCCCACAACACACAGTGGAGTGTCGGAGACTGTGGCACAGTATAACAATACACATTTCATCCCACAACACACTGTGGAGTGTCGGAGGACGATGGCACAGTATAACAATACACACTTCATCCCACAACACACAGTGGAATGTCGGGGACTGCGCACAGTATAACAATACACACTTCATCCCACAACACACTGTGGAGTGTCGGGGACGATGACACAGTATAACAATACACACTTCATCTCACAACACACAGCGGAGTGTCGGGGACGATGACACATTATAACAATGCACACTTCATCTCACAACACACTGTGGAGTGTAGCGGACTGTGGCACAGTATAACAATACACACTTCATCCCACAACCCACTGTGGAGTGTCGGGGACGATGACACAGTATAACAATACACACTTCATCTCATAACACACTGTGGAGTGTCCCGGACTATGGCACAGTATAACAATACACTCTTCATCCCACAACACACTGTGGAGTGTCGGGGACTGTGGCACAGTATAACAATACACACTTCATCCCACAACACACTGTGAAGTGTCGGCGACTGTGGCTCAGTATAACAATACACATTTCATCCCACAACACACTGTGGAGTGTCGGGGACTGTGACACAGTATAACAATACACACTTCATCCCACAAATCACTGTGGAGTGTAGCGGACTGTGGCACAGTATAACAATACACACTTCATCCCACAACACACTGTGGAGTGTCGGGGACAGTGGCTCAGTATAACAATACACAGTTCATCCTACAACACACTGTGGAGTGTCGGGGACTGTGGCACAGTATAACAGTACACACGTCATCTCACAACACACTGTGGAGTGTCGTGGACTGTGGCACAGTTTTTAAATACAAACTTCATCCCACAACACACTGTGGAGTGTCGTGGACTGTGGCACAGTATAGCAATACACACTTCATCCCACAACACACTGTGGAGTGTGGGGACTGTGGCACACTATAACAAAACACACTATAACAAAACACACTTCATCCCACAACACTCTGTGGAGTGTCGGGGACTGTGACACAGTATAAGAATTCACAGTTCATCCCACAACACACTGTGGAGTGTCGGGGACGATGACACAGTATAACAATACACACTTAATCCCACAACACACAGTGGATTGTCAGAGACTGTGGCACAGTATAACAATACACATTTCATCTCTCAACACACAGTGGAGTGTTGGGGTCTGTGGCACAGTATAACAATACACACTTCATCTCACAACACACTGTGGAGTGTCGGGGACGGTGGCTCAGTATAACAATACACATTTCATCCCACAACACACTGTGGAGTGTCGGGGACTGTGGCAAAGTATAACAATACACACTTCATCCCAAAACTCGCTGTGGAGTGTAGCGGACTGTGGGACAGTATAACAATACACACTTCATCCCACAACACACTGTGGAGTGTCGGGGACAGTGGCTCAGTATAACAATACACAGTTCATCCTACAACACACTGTGGAGTGTCGGGGACTGTGGCACAGTATAACAATACAAACTTCATCCCACAACACACTGTGGAGTGTCGCGGACTGTGGCACAGTATAACAATTCAAACTTCATCCCACAACACACTGTGGAGTGTCGGGGACTGTGGCACAGTATAACAATACACACTTCAACCCACAACACACTGTGGAGTGTTGGGGACTGTGGCACACTATAACAAAACACACTTCATCTCTCAACACACAGTGGAGTGTCGGGGACTGTGGCGCAGTATAACAATACACACGTCATCCCACAACACACTGTGGAGTGTCGGGGACTGTGGCACAGTATAACAATACACACTTCATCTCACAACGCACTGTGGAGAGTCGGGGACTGTGGCACAGTATAACAATACACACTTCATCTCTCAACACACAGTGGAGTGTCGGGGACTGTGGCACAGTATAACAATACACCCGTCATCCCACAACACATTGTGGAGTGTCGGGGACTGTGGCACAGTATAACAATACACACTTCATCTCACAACACACTGTGGAGTGTCGGGGACGATGACACAGTATAACAATACACACGTCATCCCACAACACACTGTGGAGTGTCGGGAACTGTGGCACGGTATAACAATACACACTTCATCCCACAACTCACTGTGGAGTGTCGGGGACTGTGGCTCAGTATAACAATACACACTTCATCCCACAACACACTGTGGAGTGTCGGGGACTGTGGCACAGTATAACAATACACACTTCATCTCACAACACACTGTGGAGTGTCGGGGACTGTGGCACAGTATAAGAATACACACTTCATCTCACAACACACTGTGGAGTGTCGGGGACGATGACACAGTATAACAGTACACACTTCATCTCACAACACACAGTGGAGTGTCGGGGACTGTGGTTCAGTATAACACTACACACTTCATCTCACAACACACAGTGGAGTGTCGGAAACTGTGGCACAGTATAACAATATACACTTCATCCCACAACACCCAGTGGAGTGTCGGAGACTGTGGCACAGTATAACAATACACATTTCATCCCACAACACACTGTGGAGAGTCGGAGGACGATGGCACAGTATAACAATACACACTTCATCCCACAACACACAGTGGAATGTCGGGGACTGCGCACAGTATAACAATACACACTTCATCCCACAACACACTGTGGAGTGTCGGGGACGATGACACAGTATAAGAATACACACTTCATCTCACAACACACAGTGGAGTGTCGGGGTCTGTGGTTCTGTACAACACTACACACTTCATCTCACAACACACTGTGGAGTGTCAGGGGATGTGGCACAGTATAAGAATACACACTCCATCCCACAACACACTGTGGAGTGTCAGGGACGATGACACAGTATAACAATACACACTTCATCCCACAACACACTGTGGAGTGTCCGGGACTGTGGAAAAGTATAACAATACACACTTCATCTCACAACTCACTGTGGAGTGTAGCGGACTGTGGCACAGTATAACAATACACACTTCATCCCACAACACACTGTGGAGTGTCGGGGACTGTGACATGTATAACAATACACAGTTCATCCCACAACACACTGTGGAGTTTCGGGGACTGTGGCACAGTATAACAATACACACTTCATCCCACAACACACTGTGGAGTGTCGGCGTCTGTGACACAGTATAACAATACACAGTTCATCCCACAACACACTGTGGAGTGTCGGGGACGGTGGCACAGTATAACAATACACACTTCATCCCACAACTCACTGTGGAGAGTCGGGGACTGTGGCTCAGTATAACAATACACACTTCATCTCACAACACACTGTGGAGTGTCTGGGACTGTGGCACAGTATAACAATACACAGTTCATCCCACAACACACTGTGGAGTGTCGGGGACGGTGACACAGTATAACAATACACAGTTCATCCCACAACACACTGTGGAGTGTAGCGGACTGTGGCACAGTATAACAATACACACTTCATCCCACAACACACTGTGGAGTGTCGGGGACTGTGACACAGTATAACAATACACAGTTCATCCCACAACACACTGTGGAGTGTCGGGGACTGTGGCACAGTATAACAATACACACTTCATCCCACAACACACTGTGGAGTGTCGGGGACTGTGACACAGTATAACAATACACAGTTCATCCCACAACACACTGTGGAGTGTCGGGGACGGTGGCACAGTATAACAATACACACTTCATCCCACAACTCACTGTGGAGAGTCGGGGACTGTGGCTCAGTATAACAATACACACTTCATCTCACAACACACTGTGGAGTGTCTGGGACTGTGGCACAGTATAACAATACACAGTTCATCCCACAACACACTGTGGAGTGTCGGGGACGATGACACAGTATAACAATACACACTTAATCCCACAACACACAGTGGATTGTCAGAGACTGTGGCACAGTATAACAATACACACTTCATCTCTCAACACACAGTGGAGTGTCGGGGTCTGTGGCACAGTATAACAATACACACGTCATCCCACAACACACTGTGGAGTGTCGGGGACTTTGGCACAGTATAACAATACACACTTCATGTCACAACGCACTGTGGAGTGTCGGGGACTGTGGTACAGTATAACAATACACACTTCATCTCTCAACACACAGTGGAGTGTCGGGGACTGTGGCACAGTATAACAGTACACACGTCATCTCACAACACACTGTGGAGTGTCGTGGACTGTGGCACAGTTTTTAAATACAAACTTCATCCCACAACACACTGTGGAGTGTCGTGGACTGTGGCACAGTATAGCAATACACACTTCATCCCACAACACACTGTGGAGTGTGGGGACTGTGGCACACTATAACAAAACACACTATAACAAAACACACTTCATCCCACAACACTCTGTGGAGTGTCGGGGACTGTGACACAGTATAAGAATTCACAGTTCATCCCACAACACACTGTGGAGTGTCGGGGACGATGACACAGTATAACAATACACACTTAATCCCACAACACACAGTGGATTGTCAGAGACTGTGGCACAGTATAACAATACACATTTCATCTCTCAACACACAGTGGAGTGTTGGGGTCTGTGGCACAGTATAACAATACACACTTCATCTCACAACACACTGTGGAGTGTCGGGGACGGTGGCTCAGTATAACAATACACATTTCATCCCACAACACACTGTGGAGTGTCGGGGACTGTGGCAAAGTATAACAATACACACTTCATCCCAAAACTCGCTGTGGAGTGTAGCGGACTGTGGGACAGTATAACAATACACACTTCATCCCACAACACACTGTGGAGTGTCGGGGACAGTGGCTCAGTATAACAATACACAGTTCATCCTACAACACACTGTGGAGTGTCGGGGACTGTGGCACAGTATAACAATACAAACTTCATCCCACAACACACTGTGGAGTGTCGCGGACTGTGGCACAGTATAACAATTCAAACTTCATCCCACAACACACTGTGGAGTGTCGGGGACTGTGGCACAGTATAACAATACACACTTCAACCCACAACACACTGTGGAGTGTTGGGGACTGTGGCACACTATAACAAAACACACTTCATCTCTCAACACACAGTGGAGTGTCGGGGACTGTGGCGCAGTATAACAATACACACGTCATCCCACAACACACTGTGGAGTGTCGGGGACTGTGGCACAGTATAACAATACACACTTCATCTCACAACGCACTGTGGAGAGTCGGGGACTGTGGCACAGTATAACAATACACACTTCATCTCTCAACACACAGTGGAGTGTCGGGGACTGTGGCACAGTATAACAATACACCCGTCATCCCACAACACATTGTGGAGTGTCGGGGACTGTGGCACAGTATAACAATACACACTTCATCTCACAACACACTGTGGAGTGTCGGGGACGATGACACAGTATAACAATACACACGTCATCCCACAACACACTGTGGAGTGTCGGGAACTGTGGCACGGTATAACAATACACACTTCATCCCACAACTCACTGTGGAGTGTCGGGGACTGTGGCTCAGTATAACAATACACACTTCATCCCACAACACACTGTGGAGTGTCGGGGACTGTGGCACAGTATAACAATACACACTTCATCTCACAACACACTGTGGAGTGTCGGGGACTGTGGCACAGTATAAGAATACACACTTCATCTCACAACACACTGTGGAGTGTCGGGGACGATGACACAGTATAACAGTACACACTTCATCTCACAACACACAGTGGAGTGTCGGGGACTGTGGTTCAGTATAACACTACACACTTCATCTCACAACACACAGTGGAGTGTCGGAAACTGTGGCACAGTATAACAATATACACTTCATCCCACAACACCCAGTGGAGTGTCGGAGACTGTGGCACAGTATAACAATACACATTTCATCCCACAACACACTGTGGAGAGTCGGAGGACGATGGCACAGTATAACAATACACACTTCATCCCACAACACACAGTGGAATGTCGGGGACTGCGCACAGTATAACAATACACACTTCATCCCACAACACACTGTGGAGTGTCGGGGACGATGACACAGTATAAGAATACACACTTCATCTCACAACACACAGTGGAGTGTCGGGGTCTGTGGTTCTGTACAACACTACACACTTCATCTCACAACACACTGTGGAGTGTCAGGGGATGTGGCACAGTATAAGAATACACACTCCATCCCACAACACACTGTGGAGTGTCAGGGACGATGACACAGTATAACAATACACACTTCATCCCACAACACACTGTGGAGTGTCCGGGACTGTGGAAAAGTATAACAATACACACTTCATCTCACAACTCACTGTGGAGTGTAGCGGACTGTGGCACAGTATAACAATACACACTTCATCCCACAACACACTGTGGAGTGTCGGGGACTGTGACATGTATAACAATACACAGTTCATCCCACAACACACTGTGGAGTTTCGGGGACTGTGGCACAGTATAACAATACACACTTCATCCCACAACACACTGTGGAGTGTCGGCGTCTGTGACACAGTATAACAATACACAGTTCATCCCACAACACACTGTGGAGTGTCGGGGACGGTGGCACAGTATAACAATACACACTTCATCCCACAACTCACTGTGGAGAGTCGGGGACTGTGGCTCAGTATAACAATACACACTTCATCTCACAACACACTGTGGAGTGTCTGGGACTGTGGCACAGTATAACAATACACAGTTCATCCCACAACACACTGTGGAGTGTCGGGGACGGTGACACAGTATAACAATACACAGTTCATCCCACAACACACTGTGGAGTGTAGCGGACTGTGGCACAGTATAACAATACACACTTCATCCCACAACACACTGTGGAGTGTCGGGGACTGTGACACAGTATAACAATACACAGTTCATCCCACAACACACTGTGGAGTGTCGGGGACTGTGGCACAGTATAACAATACACACTTCATCCCACAACACACTGTGGAGTGTCGGGGACTGTGACACAGTATAACAATACACAGTTCATCCCACAACACACTGTGGAGTGTCGGGGACGGTGGCACAGTATAACAATACACACTTCATCCCACAACTCACTGTGGAGAGTCGGGGACTGTGGCTCAGTATAACAATACACACTTCATCTCACAACACACTGTGGAGTGTCTGGGACTGTGGCACAGTATAACAATACACAGTTCATCCCACAACACACTGTGGAGTGTCGGGGACGATGACACAGTATAACAATACACACTTAATCCCACAACACACAGTGGATTGTCAGAGACTGTGGCACAGTATAACAATACACACTTCATCTCTCAACACACAGTGGAGTGTCGGGGTCTGTGGCACAGTATAACAATACACACGTCATCCCACAACACACTGTGGAGTGTCGGGGACTGTGGCACAGTATAACAATACACACTTCATGTCACAACGCACTGTGGAGTGTCGGGGACTGTGGTACAGTATAACAATACACACTTCATCTCTCAACACACAGTGGAGTGTCGGGGACTGTGACACAGTATAACAATACACACGTCATCCCACAACACATTGTGGAGTGTCGGGGTCTGTGGCACAGTATAACAATACACACTTCATCTCACAAAACACTGTGGAGTGTCGGGGACGATGACACAGTATAACAATACACACTTCATCCCACAACACACTGTGGAGTGTCGGGGACTGTGGCACAGTATAACAATACACACTTCATCTCACAACACACTGTGGAGTGTCGGGGACTGTGGCACAGTATAAGAATACACACTTCATCTCACAACACACTGTGGAGTGTCGGGGACGATGACACAGTATAACAATACACACTTCATCTCACAACACACAGTGGAGTGTCGGGGTCTGTGGTTCTGTATAACACTACACACTTCATCTCACAACACACTGTGGAGTGTCAGGGGATGTGGCACAGTATAAGAATACACACTCCATCCCACAACACACTGTGGAGTGTCGGGGACGGTGGCACAGTATAACAATACACACTTCATCCCATAACTCACTGTGGAGAGTCGGGGACTGTGGCTGAGTATAACAATACACACTTCATCTCACAACACACTGTGGAGTGTCTGGGACTGTGGCACAGTATAACAATATACACTTCATCCCACAACACACTGTGGAGTGTCTGGGACTGTGGCACAGTATAACTATACACACTTCATCCCACAACACACTGTGGAGTGTCGGGGACTGTGACACAGTATAACAATACACAGTTCATCCCACAACACACTGTGGAGTGTCGGGGACTGTGGCACAGTATAACAATACACAGTTCATCCCACAACACACTGTGGAGTGTCGGGGACGGTGGCACAGTATAACAATACACACTTCATCCCACAGCTCACTGAAGAGAGTCGGGGACTGTGGCTCAGTATAACAATACACACTTCATCTCACAACACACTGTGGAGTGTCTGGGACTGTGGCACAGTATAACAATACACAGTTCATCCCACAACACACTGTGGAGTGTCGGGGACGATGACACAGTATAACAATACACACTTAATCCCACAACACACAGTGGATTGTCAGACACTGTGGAACAGTATAACAATACACACTTCATCCCACAACTCACTGTGGAGTGTCGGGGACTGTGGCTCAGTATAACAATACACACTTCATCGCACAACACACTGTGGAGTGTCGGGGACTGTGGCACAGTATAACAATACACACTTCATCTCACAACACACTGTGGAGTGTCGGGGACTGTGGCACAGTATAAGAATACACACTTCATCTCACAACACACTGTGGAGTGTCGGGGACGATGACACAGTATAACAGTATACACTTCATCTCACAACACACAGTGGAGTGTCCTGGACTGTGGTTCAGTATAACACTACACACTTCATCTCACAACACACAGTGGAGTGTCGGAAACTGTGACACAGTATAACAATATACACTTCATCCCACAATACACAGTGGAGTGTCGGAGACTGTGGGACAGTATAACAATACACATTTCATCCCACAACACACTGTGGAGTGTCGGAGGACGATGGCACAGTATAACAATACACACTTCATCCCACAACACACAGTGGAATGTCGGGGACTGCGCACAGTATAACAATACACACTTCATCCCACAACACACTGTGGAGTGTCGGGGACGATGACACAGTATAACAATACACACTTCATCTCACAACACACTGTGGAGTGTCAGGGGATGTGGCACAGTATAAGAATACACACTCCATCCCACAACAATCTGTGGAGTGTCAGGGACGATGACACAGTATAACAATACACACTTCATCCCACAACACACTGTGGAGTGTCCGGGACTGTGGAAAAGTATAACAATACACACTTCATCTCACAACTCACTGTGGAGTGTAGCGGACTGTGGCTGAGTATAACAATACACACTTCATCTCACAACACACTGTGGAGTGTCTGGGACTGTGGCACAGTATAACAATATACACTTCATCCCACAACACACTGTGGAGTGTCTGGGACTGTGGCACAGTATAACTATACACACTTCATCCCACAACACACTGTGGAGTGTCGGGGACTGTGACACAGTATAACAATACACAGTTCATCCCACAACACACTGTGGAGTGTCGGGGACTGTGGCACAGTATAACAATACACAGTTCATCCCACAACACACTGTGGAGTGTCGGGGACGGTGGCACAGTATAACAATACACACTTCATCCCACAGCTCACTGAAGAGAGTCGGGGACTGTGGCTCAGTATAACAATACACACTTCATCTCACAACACACTGTGGAGTGTCTGGGACTGTGGCACAGTATAACAATACACAGTTCATCCCACAACACACTGTGGAGTGTCGTGGACGATGACACAGTATAACAATACACACTTAATCCCACAACACACAGTGGATTGTCAGACACTGTGGCACAGTATAACAATACACACTTCATCCCACAACTCACTGTGGAGTGTCGGGGACTGTGGCTCAGTATAACAATACACACTTCATCGCACAACACACTGTGGAGTGTCGGGGACTGTGGCACAGTATAACAATACACACTTCATCTCACAACACACTGTGGAGTGTCGGGGACTGTGGCACAGTATAAGAATACACACTTCATCTCACAACACACTGTGGAGTGTCGGGGACGATGACACAGTATAACAGTATACACTTCATCTCACAACACACAGTGGAGTGTCCTGGACTGTGGTTCAGTATAACACTACACACTTCATCTCACAACACACAGTGGAGTGTCGGAAACTGTGACACAGTATAACAATATACACTTCATCCCACAATACACAGTGGAGTGTCGGAGACTGTGGGACAGTATAACAATACACATTTCATCCCACAACACACTGTGGAGTGTCGGAGGACGATGGCACAGTATAACAATACACACTTCATCCCACAACACACAGTGGAATGTCGGGGACTGCGCACAGTATAACAATACACACTTCATCCCACAACACACTGTGGAGTGTCGGGGACGATGACACAGTATAACAATACACACTTCATCTCACAACACACTGTGGAGTGTCAGGGGATGTGGCACAGTATAACAATACACACTTCATCCCACAACACACTGTGGAGTGTCCGGGACTGTGGAAAAGTATAACAATACACACTTCATCTCACAACTCACTGTGGAGTGTAGCGGACTGTGGCACAGTATAACAATACACACTTCATCCCACAACACACTGTGAAGTGTCGGGGACTGTGGCTCAGTATAACAATACACAGTTCAACCCACAACACACTGTGGAGTGTCGGGGACGGTGGCACAGTATAACAATACACACTTCATCCCACAACTCACTGTGGAGAGTCGGGGACTGTGGCTCAGTATAACAATACACACTTCATCCCACAACACACTGTGGAGTGTCGGGGACGATGACACAGTATAACAATACACACTTCATCTCACAACACACTGTGGAGTGTCAGGGGATGTGGCACAGTATAAGAATACACACTCCATCCCACAACAAACTGTGGAGTGTCAGGGACGATGACACAGTATAACAATACACACTTCATCCCACAACACACTGTGGAGTGTCCGGGACTGTGGAAAAGTATAACAATACACACTTCATCTCACAACTCACTGTGGAGTGTAGCGGACTGTGGCTGAGTATAACAATACACACTTCATCTCACAACACACTGTGGAGTGTCTGGGACTGTGGCACAGTATAACAATATACACTTCATCCCACAACACACTGTGGAGTGTCTGGGACTGTGGCACAGTATAACTATACACACTTCATCCCACAACACACTGTGGAGTGTCGGGGACTGTGACACAGTATAACAATACACAGTTCATCCCACAACACACTGTGGAGTGTCGGGGACTGTGGCACAGTATAACAATACACAGTTCATCCCACAACACACTGTGGAGTGTCGGGGACGGTGGCACAGTATAACAATACACACTTCATCCCACAGCTCACTGAAGAGAGTCGGGGACTGTGGCTCAGTATAACAATACACACTTCATCCCACAACACACTGTGGAGTGTCGGGGACGATGACACAGTATAACAATACACACTTAATCCCACAACACACAGTGGATTGTCAGACACTGTGGCACAGTATAACAATACACACTTCATCCCACAACTCACTGTGGAGTGTCGGGGACTGTGGCTCAGTATAACAATACACACTTCATCGCACAACACACTGTGGAGTGTCGGGGACTGTGGCACAGTATAACAATACACACTTCATCTCACAACACACTGTGGAGTGTCGGGGACTGTGGCACAGTATAAGAATACACACTTCATCTCACAACACACTGTGGAGTGTCGGGGACGATGACACAGTATAACAGTATACACTTCATCTCACAACACACAGTGGAGTGTCCTGGACTGTGGTTCAGTATAACACTACACACTTCATCTCACAACACACAGTGGAGTGTCGGAAACTGTGACACAGTATAACAATATACACTTCATCCCACAATACACAGTGGAGTGTCGGAGACTGTGGGACAGTATAACAATACACATTTCATCCCACAACACACTGTGGAGTGTCGGAGGACGATGGCACAGTATAACAATACACACTTCATCCCACAACACACAGTGGAATGTCGGGGACTGCGCACAGTATAACAATACACACTTCATCCCACAACACACTGTGGAGTGTCGGGGACGATG
This sequence comes from Scyliorhinus torazame, assembly GCF_047496885.1. Taxonomy (NCBI): domain Eukaryota; kingdom Metazoa; phylum Chordata; class Chondrichthyes; order Carcharhiniformes; family Scyliorhinidae; genus Scyliorhinus; species Scyliorhinus torazame. The sequence continues at coordinate 5,324,096 of NC_092725.1, read as the reverse complement.
ACACAGTATAACAATACACACTTCATCTCACAACACACTGTGGAGTGTCAGGGGATGTGGCACAGTATAACAATACACACTTCATCCCACAACACACTGTGGAGTGTCCGGGACTGTGGAAAAGTATAACAATACACACTTCATCTCACAACTCACTGTGGAGTGTAGCGGACTGTGGCACAGTATAACAATACACACTTCATCCCACAACACACTGTGAAGTGTCGGGGACTGTGGCTCAGTATAACAATACACAGTTCAACCCACAACACACTGTGGAGTGTCGGGGACGGTGGCACAGTATAACAATACACACTTCATCCCACAACTCACTGTGGAGAGTCGGGGACTGTGGCTCAGTATAACAATACACACTTCATCTCACAACACACTGTGGAGTGTCTGGGACTGTGGCACAGTATAACAATACACACTTCATCTCACAACACACAGTGGAGTGTCGGGGACTGTGGTTCAGTATAACACTACACACTTCATCTCACAACACACAGTGGAGTGTCGGAAACTGTGGCACAGTATAACAATATACACTTCAACCCACAACACACAGTGGAGTTTCGGAGACTGTGGCACAGTATAACAATGCACACTTCATCCCACAACACACTGTGGAGTGTCGGAGGACTATGGCACAGTATAATAATACACACTTCATCCCACAACACACAGTGGAATGCCGGGGACTGTGGCACAGTATAACAATACACACTTCATCCCACAACACACTGTGGAGTGTCGGGGACGATGACACAGTATAACAATACACACTTCATCCCACAACACACTGTGGAGTGTCGGGGACTGTGGCACAGTATAACAATACAAACTTCATCTCACAACCCACCGGAGTCTCTGGGAGTGTGGCACAGTATAACAATACACACGTCATTCCACAACACACTGTGGAGTGTCGGGGACTGTGGCACAGTATAACAATACACACTTCATCTCACAACACACTGTGGAGTGACGGGGACGATGACACAGTATAACAATACACACTTCATCCCACAACACACTGTGGAGTGTCGGGTACTTTGGCACAGTATAACAATACACACTTCATCCCACAACTCACTGTGGTGTGTCGGGGACTGTGGCTCAGTATAACAATACACACTTCATCTCACAACACACTGTGGAGTGTCGGGGACTATGGCACAGGAGAACAAAACACACTTCATCTCAAAACACACTGTGGAGTGTCGGGGACTGTGGCACAGTATAAGAATACACACTTCATCTCACAACACACTGTGGAGTGTCGGGGACGATGACACAGTATAACAGTACACACTTCATCTCACAGCACACAGTGGAGTGTCGGGGACTGTGGCACAGTATAACAATACACATTTCATCCCACAACACACTGTGGAGTGTCGGGGACGATGAAACAGTATAACAATACACACTTCATCTCACAACACACAGTGGAGTGTCGGGGACTGTGGTTCTGTATAGCATTACACACGTCATCCCACAACACATTGTGGAGTGTCGGGGACTGTGGCACAGTATAACAATACACACTTCATCCCACAACACACTGTGAAGTGTCGGGGACTGTGGCTCAGTATAACAATACACAGTTCAACCCACAACACACTGTGGAGTGTCGGGGACGGTGGCACAGTATAACAATACACACTTCATCCCACAACTCACTGTGGAGAGTCGGGGGCTGTGGCTCAGTGTAACAATACACACTTCATCTCACAACACACTGTGGAGTGTCTGGGACTGTGGCACAGTATAACAATACACACTTCATCTCACAACACACAGTGGAGTGTCGGGGACTGTGGTTCAGTATAACACTACACACTTCATCTCACAACACACAGTGGAGTGTCGGAAACTGTGGCACAGTATAACAATATACACTTCAACCCACAACACACAGTGGAGTTTCGGAGACTGTGGCACAGTATAACAATGCACACTTCATCCCACAACACACTGTGGAGTGTCGGAGGACTATGGCACAGTATAACAATACACACTTCATCCCACAACACACAGTGGAATGCCGGGGACTGTGGCACAGTATAACAATACACACTTCATCCCACAACACACTGTGGAGTGTCGTGGACGATGACACAGTATAACAATACACACTTCATCCCACAACACACTGTGGAGTGTCGGGTCTGTGGCACAGTATAACAATACACACTTCATCTCACAACCCACTGGAGTGTCGGGGAGTGTGGCACAGTATAACAATACACACGTCATTCCACAACACACTGTGGAGTGTCGGGGACTGTGGCACAGTATAACAATACACACTTCATCTCACAACACACAGTGGAGTGTCGGAAACTGTGGCACAGTATAAAAATATACACTTCAACCCACAACACACAGTGGAGTTTCGGAGACTGTGGCACAGTATAACAATGCACACTTCATCCCACAACACACTGTGGAGTGTCGGAGGACTATGGCACAGTATAACAATACACACTTCATCCCACAACACACAGTGGAATGCCGGGGACTGTGGCACAGTATAACAATACACACTTCATCCCACAACACACTGTGGAGTGTCGTGGACGATGACACAGTATAACAATACACACTTCATCCCACAACACACTGTGGAGTGTCGGGGACTGTGGCACAGTATAACAATACACACTTCATCTCACAACCCACTGGAGTGTCGGGGAGTGTGGCACAGTATAACAATACACACGTCATTCCACAACACACTGTGGGTTGTCGGGGACTGTGGCTCAGTATAACAATACACACTTCATCTCACAACACACTGTGGAGTGACGGGGACTATGACACAGTATAACAATACACACTTCATCCCACAACACACTGTGGAGTGTCGGGTACTGTGGCACAGTATAACAATACACACTTCATCCCACAACTCACTGTGGTGTGTCGGGGACTGTGGCTCAGTATAACAATACACACTTCATCTCACAACACACTGTGGAGTGTCGGGGACTGTGGCACAGGAGAACAAAACACACTTCATCTCAAAACACACTGTGGAGTGTCGGGGACTGTGGCACAGTATAAGAATACACACTTCATCTCACAACACACTGTGGAGTGTCGGGGACGATGACACAGCATAACAGTACACACTTCATCTCACAGCACACAGTGGAGTGTCGGGGACTGTGGCACAGTATAACAATACACATTTCATCCCACAACACACTGTGGAGTGTCGGGGACGATGAAACAGTATAACAATACACACTTCATCTCACAACACACAGTGGAGTGTCGGGGACTGTGGTTCTGTATAACATTACACACTTCATCTCACAACACACTGTGGAGTGTCAGGGGACGGTGGCACAGTGTAAGAATACACACTTCATCCCACAACACACTGTGGAGTGTCAGGGACAATGACACAGTATAACAATACACACTTCATCCCACAACACACTGTGGAGTGTCGTGGACGATGACACAGTATAACAATACACACTTCATCCCACAACACACTGTGGAGTGTCGGGTCTGTCGCACAGTATAACAATACACACTTCATCTCACAACCCACTGGAGTGTCGGGGAGTGTGGCACAGTATAACAATACACACGTCATTCCACAACACACTGTGGAGTGTCGGGGACTGTGGCACAGTATAACAATACACACTTCATCTCACAACACACAGTGGAGTGTCGGAAACTGTGGCACAGTATAACAATATACACTTCAACCCACAACACACAGTGGAGTTTCGGAGACTGTGGCACAGTATAACAATGCACACTTCATCCCACAACACACTGTGGAGTGTCGGAGGACTATGGCACAGTATAACAATACACACTTCATCCCACAACACACAGTGGAATGCCGGGGACTGTGGCACAGTATAACAATACACACTTCATCCCACAACACACTGTGGAGTGTCGTGGACGATGACACAGTATAACAATACACACTTCATCCCACAACACACTGTGGAGTGTCGGGGACTGTGGCACAGTATAACAATACACACTTCATCTCACAACCCACTGGAGTGTCGGGGAGTGTGGCACAGTATAACAATACACACGTCATTCCACAACACACTGTGGAGTGTCGGGGACTGTGGCACAGTATAACAATACACACTTCATCTCACAACACACTGTGGAGTGACGGGGACTATGACACAGTATAACAATACACACTTCATCCCACAACACACTGTGGAGTGTCGGGTACTGTGGCACAGTATAACAATACACACTTCATCCCACAACTCACTGTGGTGTGTCGGGGACTGTGGCTCAGTATAACAATACACACTTCATCTCACAACACACTGTGGAGTGTCGGGGACTGTGGCACAGGAGAACAAAACACACTTCATCTCAAAACACACTGTGGAGTGTCGGGGACTGTGGCACAGTATAAGAATACACACTTCATCTCACAACACACTGTGGAGTGTCGGGGACGATGACACAGTATAACAGTACACACTTCATCTCACAGCACACAGTGGAGTGTCGGGGACTGTGGCACAGTATAACAATACACATTTCATCCCACAACACACTGTGGAGTGTCGGGGACTGTGGTTCTGTATAACATTACACACTTCATCTCACAACACACTGTGGAGTGTCAGGGGACGGTGGCACAGTATAACAATACACAGTTCATCCCACAACACACTGTGGAGTGTCGGGGACGGTGACACAGTATAACAATACACAGTTCATCCCACAACACACTGTGGAGTGTAGCGGACTGTGGCACAGTATAACAATACACACTTCATCCCACAACACACTGTGGAGTGTCGGGGACTGTGACACAGTATAACAATACACAGTTCATCCCACAACACACTGTGGAGTGTCGGGGACTGTGGCACAGTATAACAATACACACTTCATCCCACAACACACTGTGGAGTGTCGGGGACTGTGACACAGTATAACAATACACAGTTCATCCCACAACACACTGTGGAGTGTCGGGGACGGTGGCACAGTATAACAATACACACTTCATCCCACAACTCACTGTGGAGAGTCGGGGACTGTGGCTCAGTATAACAATACACACTTCATCTCACAACACACTGTGGAGTGTCTGGGACTGTGGCACAGTATAACAATACACAGTTCATCCCACAACACACTGTGGAGTGTCGGGGACGATGACACAGTATAACAATACACACTTAATCCCACAACACACAGTGGATTGTCAGAGACTGTGGCACAGTATAACAATACACACTTCATCTCTCAACACACAGTGGAGTGTCGGGGTCTGTGGCACAGTATAACAATACACACGTCATCCCACAACACACTGTGGAGTGTCGGGGACTGTGGCACAGTATAACAATACACACTTCATGTCACAACGCACTGTGGAGTGTCGGGGACTGTGGCACAGTATAACAATACACACGTCATCCCACAACACATTGTGGAGTGTCGGGGTCTGTGGCACAGTATAACAATACACACTTCATCTCACAACACACTGTGGAGTGTCGGGGACGATGACACAGTATAACAATACACACTTCATCCCACAACACACTGTGGAGTGTCGGGGACTGTGGCACAGTATAACAATACACACTTCATCTCACAACACACTGTGGAGTGTCGGGGACTGTGGCACAGTATAAGAATACACACTTCATCTCACAACACACTGTGGAGTGTCGGGGACGATGACACAGTATAACAATACACACTTCATCTCACAACACACAGTGGAGTGTCGGGGTCTGTGGTTCTGTATAACACTACACACTTCATCTCACAACACACTGTGGAGTGTCAGGGGATGTGGCACAGTATAAGAATACACACTCCATCCCACAACACACTGTGGAGTGTCGGGGACGGTGGCACAGTATAACAATACACACTTCATCCCATAACTCACTGTGGAGAGTCGGGGACTGTGGCTGAGTATAACAATACACACTTCATCTCACAACACACTGTGGAGTGTCTGGGACTGTGGCACAGTATAACAATATACACTTCATCCCACAACACACTGTGGAGTGTCTGGGACTGTGGCACAGTATAACTATACACACTTCATCCCACAACACACTGTGGAGTGTCGGGGACTGTGACACAGTATAACAATACACAGTTCATCCCACAACACACTGTGGAGTGTCGGGGACTGTGGCACAGTATAACAATACACAGTTCATCCCACAACACACTGTGGAGTGTCGGGGACGGTGGCACAGTATAACAATACACACTTCATCCCACAGCTCACTGAAGAGAGTCGGGGACTGTGGCTCAGTATAACAATACACACTTCATCTCACAACACACTGTGGAGTGTCTGGGACTGTGGCACAGTATAACAATACACAGTTCATCCCACAACACACTGTGGAGTGTCGGGGACGATGACACAGTATAACAATACACACTTAATCCCACAACACACAGTGGATTGTCAGACACTGTGGAACAGTATAACAATACACACTTCATCCCACAACTCACTGTGGAGTGTCGGGGACTGTGGCTCAGTATAACAATACACACTTCATCGCACAACACACTGTGGAGTGTCGGGGACTGTGGCACAGTATAACAATACACACTTCATCTCACAACACACTGTGGAGTGTCGGGGACTGTGGCACAGTATAAGAATACACACTTCATCTCACAACACACTGTGGAGTGTCGGGGACGATGACACAGTATAACAGTATACACTTCATCTCACAACACACAGTGGAGTGTCCTGGACTGTGGTTCAGTATAACACTACACACTTCATCTCACAACACACAGTGGAGTGTCGGAAACTGTGACACAGTATAACAATATACACTTCATCCCACAATACACAGTGGAGTGTCGGAGACTGTGGGACAGTATAACAATACACATTTCATCCCACAACACACTGTGGAGTGTCGGAGGACGATGGCACAGTATAACAATACACACTTCATCCCACAACACACAGTGGAATGTCGGGGACTGCGCACAGTATAACAATACACACTTCATCCCACAACACACTGTGGAGTGTCGGGGACGATGACACAGTATAACAATACACACTTCATCTCACAACACACTGTGGAGTGTCAGGGGATGTGGCACAGTATAAGAATACACACTCCATCCCACAACAATCTGTGGAGTGTCAGGGACGATGACACAGTATAACAATACACACTTCATCCCACAACACACTGTGGAGTGTCCGGGACTGTGGAAAAGTATAACAATACACACTTCATCTCACAACTCACTGTGGAGTGTAGCGGACTGTGGCTGAGTATAACAATACACACTTCATCTCACAACACACTGTGGAGTGTCTGGGACTGTGGCACAGTATAACAATATACACTTCATCCCACAACACACTGTGGAGTGTCTGGGACTGTGGCACAGTATAACTATACACACTTCATCCCACAACACACTGTGGAGTGTCGGGGACTGTGACACAGTATAACAATACACAGTTCATCCCACAACACACTGTGGAGTGTCGGGGACTGTGGCACAGTATAACAATACACAGTTCATCCCACAACACACTGTGGAGTGTCGGGGACGGTGGCACAGTATAACAATACACACTTCATCCCACAGCTCACTGAAGAGAGTCGGGGACTGTGGCTCAGTATAACAATACACACTTCATCTCACAACACACTGTGGAGTGTCTGGGACTGTGGCACAGTATAACAATACACAGTTCATCCCACAACACACTGTGGAGTGTCGTGGACGATGACACAGTATAACAATACACACTTAATCCCACAACACACAGTGGATTGTCAGACACTGTGGCACAGTATAACAATACACACTTCATCCCACAACTCACTGTGGAGTGTCGGGGACTGTGGCTCAGTATAACAATACACACTTCATCGCACAACACACTGTGGAGTGTCGGGGACTGTGGCACAGTATAACAATACACACTTCATCTCACAACACACTGTGGAGTGTCGGGGACTGTGGCACAGTATAAGAATACACACTTCATCTCACAACACACTGTGGAGTGTCGGGGACGATGACACAGTATAACAGTATACACTTCATCTCACAACACACAGTGGAGTGTCCTGGACTGTGGTTCAGTATAACACTACACACTTCATCTCACAACACACAGTGGAGTGTCGGAAACTGTGACACAGTATAACAATATACACTTCATCCCACAATACACAGTGGAGTGTCGGAGACTGTGGGACAGTATAACAATACACATTTCATCCCACAACACACTGTGGAGTGTCGGAGGACGATGGCACAGTATAACAATACACACTTCATCCCACAACACACAGTGGAATGTCGGGGACTGCGCACAGTATAACAATACACACTTCATCCCACAACACACTGTGGAGTGTCGGGGACGATGACACAGTATAACAATACACACTTCATCTCACAACACACTGTGGAGTGTCAGGGGATGTGGCACAGTATAACAATACACACTTCATCCCACAACACACTGTGGAGTGTCCGGGACTGTGGAAAAGTATAACAATACACACTTCATCTCACAACTCACTGTGGAGTGTAGCGGACTGTGGCACAGTATAACAATACACACTTCATCCCACAACACACTGTGAAGTGTCGGGGACTGTGGCTCAGTATAACAATACACAGTTCAACCCACAACACACTGTGGAGTGTCGGGGACGGTGGCACAGTATAACAATACACACTTCATCCCACAACTCACTGTGGAGAGTCGGGGACTGTGGCTCAGTATAACAATACACACTTCATCCCACAACACACTGTGGAGTGTCGGGGACGATGACACAGTATAACAATACACACTTCATCTCACAACACACTGTGGAGTGTCAGGGGATGTGGCACAGTATAAGAATACACACTCCATCCCACAACAAACTGTGGAGTGTCAGGGACGATGACACAGTATAACAATACACACTTCATCCCACAACACACTGTGGAGTGTCCGGGACTGTGGAAAAGTATAACAATACACACTTCATCTCACAACTCACTGTGGAGTGTAGCGGACTGTGGCTGAGTATAACAATACACACTTCATCTCACAACACACTGTGGAGTGTCTGGGACTGTGGCACAGTATAACAATATACACTTCATCCCACAACACACTGTGGAGTGTCTGGGACTGTGGCACAGTATAACTATACACACTTCATCCCACAACACACTGTGGAGTGTCGGGGACTGTGACACAGTATAACAATACACAGTTCATCCCACAACACACTGTGGAGTGTCGGGGACTGTGGCACAGTATAACAATACACAGTTCATCCCACAACACACTGTGGAGTGTCGGGGACGGTGGCACAGTATAACAATACACACTTCATCCCACAGCTCACTGAAGAGAGTCGGGGACTGTGGCTCAGTATAACAATACACACTTCATCTCACAACACACTGTGGAGTGTCTGGGACTGTGGCACAGTATAACAATACACAGTTCATCCCACAACACACTGTGGAGTGTCGGGGACGATGACACAGTATAACAATACACACTTAATCCCACAACACACAGTGGATTGTCAGACACTGTGGCACAGTATAACAATACACACTTCATCCCACAACTCACTGTGGAGTGTCGGGGACTGTGGCTCAGTATAACAATACACACTTCATCGCACAACACACTGTGGAGTGTCGGGGACTGTGGCACAGTATAACAATACACACTTCATCTCACAACACACTGTGGAGTGTCGGGGACTGTGGCACAGTATAAGAATACACACTTCATCTCACAACACACTGTGGAGTGTCGGGGACGATGACACAGTATAACAGTATACACTTCATCTCACAACACACAGTGGAGTGTCCTGGACTGTGGTTCAGTATAACACTACACACTTCATCTCACAACACACAGTGGAGTGTCGGAAACTGTGACACAGTATAACAATATACACTTCATCCCACAATACACAGTGGAGTGTCGGAGACTGTGGGACAGTATAACAATACACATTTCATCCCACAACACACTGTGGAGTGTCGGAGGACGATGGCACAGTATAACAATACACACTTCATCCCACAACACACAGTGGAATGTCGGGGACTGCGCACAGTATAACAATACACACTTCATCCCACAACACACTGTGGAGTGTCGGGGACGATGACACAGTATAACAATACACACTTCATCTCACAACACACTGTGGAGTGTCAGGGGATGTGGCACAGTATAACAATACACACTTCATCCCACAACACACTGTGGAGTGTCCGGGACTGTGGAAAAGTATAACAATACACACTTCATCTCACAACTCACTGTGGAGTGTAGCGGACTGTGGCACAGTATAACAATACACACTTCATCCCACAACACACTGTGAAGTGTCGGGGACTGTGGCTCAGTATAACAATACACAGTTCAACCCACAACACACTGTGGAGTGTCGGGGACGGTGGCACAGTATAACAATACACACTTCATCCCACAACTCACTGTGGAGAGTCGGGGACTGTGGCTCAGTATAACAATACACACTTCATCTCACAACACACTGTGGAGTGTCTGGGACTGTGGCACAGTATAACAATACACACTTCATCTCACAACACACAGTGGAGTGTCGGGGACTGTGGTTCAGTATAACACTACACACTTCATCTCACAACACACAGTGGAGTGTCGGAAACTGTGGCACAGTATAACAATATACACTTCAACCCACAACACACAGTGGAGTTTCGGAGACTGTGGCACAGTATAACAATGCACACTTCATCCCACAACACACTGTGGAGTGTCGGAGGACTATGGCACAGTATAATAATACACACTTCATCCCACAACACACAGTGGAATGCCGGGGACTGTGGCACAGTATAACAATACACACTTCATCCCACAACACACTGTGGAGTGTCGGGGACGATGACACAGTATAACAATACACACTTCATCCCACAACACACTGTGGAGTGTCGGGGACTGTGGCACAGTATAACAATACAAACTTCATCTCACAACCCACCGGAGTCTCTGGGAGTGTGGCACAGTATAACAATACACACGTCATTCCACAACACACTGTGGAGTGTCGGGGACTGTGGCACAGTATAACAATACACACTTCATCTCACAACACACTGTGGAGTGACGGGGACGATGACACAGTATAACAATACACACTTCATCCCACAACACACTGTGGAGTGTCGGGTACTTTGGCACAGTATAACAATACACACTTCATCCCACAACTCACTGTGGTGTGTCGGGGACTGTGGCTCAGTATAACAATACACACTTCATCTCACAACACACTGTGGAGTGTCGGGGACTATGGCACAGGAGAACAAAACACACTTCATCTCAAAACACACTGTGGAGTGTCGGGGACTGTGGCACAGTATAAGAATACACACTTCATCTCACAACACACTGTGGAGTGTCGGGGACGATGACACAGTATAACAGTACACACTTCATCTCACAGCACACAGTGGAGTGTCGGGGACTGTGGCACAGTATAACAATACACATTTCATCCCACAACACACTGTGGAGTGTCGGGGACGATGAAACAGTATAACAATACACACTTCATCTCACAACACACAGTGGAGTGTCGGGGACTGTGGTTCTGTATAGCATTACACACGTCATCCCACAACACATTGTGGAGTGTCGGGGACTGTGGCACAGTATAACAATACACACTTCATCCCACAACACACTGTGAAGTGTCGGGGACTGTGGCTCAGTATAACAATACACAGTTCAACCCACAACACACTGTGGAGTGTCGGGGACGGTGGCACAGTATAACAATACACACTTCATCCCACAACTCACTGTGGAGAGTCGGGGGCTGTGGCTCAGTGTAACAATACACACTTCATCTCACAACACACTGTGGAGTGTCTGGGACTGTGGCACAGTATAACAATACACACTTCATCTCACAACACACAGTGGAGTGTCGGGGACTGTGGTTCAGTATAACACTACACACTTCATCTCACAACACACAGTGGAGTGTCGGAAACTGTGGCACAGTATAACAATATACACTTCAACCCACAACACACAGTGGAGTTTCGGAGACTGTGGCACAGTATAACAATGCACACTTCATCCCACAACACACTGTGGAGTGTCGGAGGACTATGGCACAGTATAACAATACACACTTCATCCCACAACACACAGTGGAATGCCGGGGACTGTGGCACAGTATAACAATACACACTTCATCCCACAACACACTGTGGAGTGTCGTGGACGATGACACAGTATAACAATACACACTTCATCCCACAACACACTGTGGAGTGTCGGGTCTGTGGCACAGTATAACAATACACACTTCATCTCACAACCCACTGGAGTGTCGGGGAGTGTGGCACAGTATAACAATACACACGTCATTCCACAACACACTGTGGAGTGTCGGGGACTGTGGCACAGTATAACAATACACACTTCATCTCACAACACACAGTGGAGTGTCGGAAACTGTGGCACAGTATAAAAATATACACTTCAACCCACAACACACAGTGGAGTTTCGGAGACTGGCACAGTATAACAATGCACACTTCATCCCACAACACACTGTGGAGTGTCGGAGGACTATGGCACAGTATAACAATACACACTTCATCCCACAACACACAGTGGAATGCCGGGGACTGTGGCACAGTATAACAATACACACTTCATCCCACAACACACTGTGGAGTGTCGTGGACGATGACACAGTATAACAATACACACTTCATCCCACAACACACTGTGGAGTGTCGGGGACTGTGGCACAGTATAACAATACACACTTCATCTCACAACACACTGTGGAGTGACGGGGACTATGACACAGTATAACAATACACACTTCATCCCACAACACACTGTGGAGTGTCGGGTACTGTGGCACAGTATAACAATACACACTTCATCCCACAACTCACTGTGGTGTGTCGGGGACTGTGGCTCAGTATAACAATACACACTTCATCTCACAACACACTGTGGAATGTCGGGGACTGTGGCACAGGAGAACAAAACACACTTCATCTCAAAACACACTGTGGAGTGTCGGGGACTGTGGCACAGTATAAGAATACACACTTCATCTCACAACACACTGTGGAGTGTCGGGGACGATGACACAGTATAACAGTACACACTTCATCTCACAGCACACAGTGGAGTGTCGGGGACTGTGGCACAGTATAACAATACACATTTCATCCCACAACACACTGTGGAGTGTCGGGGACGATGAAACAGTATAACAATACACACTTCATCTCACAACACACAGTGGAGTGTCGGGGACTGTGGTTCTGTATAACATTACACACTTCATCTCACAACACACTGTGGAGTGTCAGGGGACGGTGGCACAGTGTAAGAATACACACTTCATCCCACAACACACTGTGGAGTGTCAGGGACAATGACACAGTATAACAATACACACTTCATCCCACAACACACTGTGGAGTGTCGTGGACGATGACACAGTATAACAATACACACTTCATCCCACAACACACTGTGGAGTGTCGGGTCTGTCGCACAGTATAACAATACACACTTCATCTCACAACCCACTGGAGTGTCGGGGAGTGTGGCACAGTATAACAATACACACGTCATTCCACAACACACTGTGGAGTGTCGGGGACTGTGGCACAGTATAACAATACACACTTCATCTCACAACACACAGTGGAGTGTCGGAAACTGTGGCACAGTATAACAATATACACTTCAACCCACAACACACAGTGGAGTTTCGGAGACTGTGGCACAGTATAACAATGCACACTTCATCCCACAACACACTGTGGAGTGTCGGAGGACTATGGCACAGTATAACAATACACACTTCATCCCACAACACACAGTGGAATGCCGGGGACTGTGGCACAGTATAACAATACACACTTCATCCCACAACACACTGTGGAGTGTCGTGGACGATGACACAGTATAACAATACACACTTCATCCCACAACACACTGTGGAGTGTCGGGGACTGTGGCACAGTATAACAATACACACTTCATCTCACAACCCACTGGAGTGTCGGGGAGTGTGGCACAGTATAACAATACACACGTCATTCCACAACACACTGTGGAGTGTCGGGGACTGTGGCACAGTATAACAATACACACTTCATCTCACAACACACTGTGGAGTGACGGGGACTATGACACAGTATAACAATACACACTTCATCCCACAACACACTGTGGAGTGTCGGGTACTGTGGCACAGTATAACAATACACACTTCATCCCACAACTCACTGTGGTGTGTCGGGGACTGTGGCTCAGTATAACAATACACACTTCATCTCACAACACACTGTGGAGTGTCGGGGACTGTGGCACAGGAGAACAAAACACACTTCATCTCAAAACACACTGTGGAGTGTCGGGGACTGTGGCACAGTATAAGAATACACACTTCATCTCACAACACACTGTGGAGTGTCGGGGACGATGACACAGTATAACAGTACACACTTCATCTCACAGCACACAGTGGAGTGTCGGGGACTGTGGCACAGTATAACAATACACATTTCATCCCACAACACACTGTGGAGTGTCGGGGACGATGAAACAGTATAACAATGCACACTTCATCTCACAACACACAGTGGAGTGTCGGGGACTGTGGTTCTGTATAACATTACACACTTCATCTCACAACACACTGTGGAGTGTCAGGGGACGGTGGCACAGTGTAAGAATACACACTTCATCCCACAACACACTGTGGAGTGTCAGGGACAATGACACAGTATAACAATACACACTTCATCCCACAACACACTGCGGAGTGTCCGGGACTGTGGAAATGTATAACAATACACACTTCATCGCACAACTCACTGTGGAGTGTCGGGGACTGTGGCACAGTATAACAATACACACTTCATCCCACAACACACTGTGGAGTGTCGGCGACTGTGGCACAGTATAACAATACACACTTCATCCCACAACACACTGTGGAGGGTCAGGGACTGTGACACAGTATAACCATACACAGTTCGTCCCACAACACACTGTGGAGTGTCGGGGACTGTGGCACAGTATAACAATACACACTTCATCCCACAACTCACTGTGGAGTGTCGGGGACTGTGGCTCAGTATAACAATACACACTTCATCTCTCAACACACAGTGGAGTGTCGGGGTCTGTGGCACAGTATAACAATACACACGTCATCCCACAACACACTGTGGAGTGTCGGGGACTGTGGCACAGTATAACAAAACACACTATATCTCACAACGCACTGTGGAGTGTCGGGGACTGTGGCACAGTATAACAATACACATTTCATCTCTCAACACACAGTGGAGTGTCGGGGACTGTGGCACAGTATAACAATACACACGTCATCCCACAACTCACTGTGGAGTGTCGGGGACGATGACACAGTATAACAATACACACTTCATCTCACAACACACTGGAGTGTCGGGGTCTGTGGCACAGTATAACAATACACACGTCATCCCACAACACACTGTGGAGTGTCGGGGACGATGACACAGTATAACAATAAACACTTCATCCCACAACACACTGTGGAGTGTCGGGGACTGTGGCACAGTATAACAACACACACTTCATCCCACAACACACTGTGGAGTGTCGGGGACTGTGGCACAGTATAACAACACACACTTCATCCCACAACTCACTGTGGAGTGTCGGGGACTGTGGCTCAGTATAGCAATACACACTTCATCTCACAACACACTGTGGAGTGTCTGGGACTGTGGCACAGTATAACAATACACACTTCATCGCACAACACACAGTGGAGTGTCGGGGACTGTGGCACAGTATAACAATACACACTTCATCTCACAACACAGTGTGGAGTGTCGGGGCTGTGGCACAGTATCAGAATACACACTTCATCTCACAACACACTGTGGGGTGTCGGGGACGATGACACAGGAGAACAATACACACTTCATCTCACAACACACAGTGGAGTGTCGGGGACTGTGGTTCAGTATAACACTACACACTTCATCTCACAACACACAGTGGAGTGTCGGGGACTGTGGTTCAGTATAACACTACACACTTCATCCCACAACACACTGTGGAGTGTCGGAGGACTATGGCACAGTATAACAATACACACTTCATCCCACAACACACAGTGGAATGCCGGGGACTGTGGCACAGTATAACAATACACACTTCATCCCACAACACACTGTGGAGTGTCGTGGACGATGACACAGTATAACAATACACACTTCATCCCACAACACACTGTGGAGTGTCGGGTCTGTCGCACAGTATAACAATACACACTTCATCTCACAACCCACTGGAGTGTCGGGGAGTGTGGCACAGTATAACAATACACACGTCATTCCACAACACACTGTGGAGTGTCGGGGACTGTGGCACAGTATAACAATACACACTTCATCTCACAACACACAGTGGAGTGTCGGAAACTGTGGCACAGTATAACAATATACACTTCAACCCACAACACACAGTGGAGTTTCGGAGACTGTGGCACAGTATAACAATGCACACTTCATCCCACAACACACTGTGGAGTGTCGGAGGACTATGGCACAGTATAACAATACACACTTCATCCCACAACACACAGTGGAATGCCGGGGACTGTGGCACAGTATAACAATACACACTTCATCCCACAACACACTGTGGAGTGTCGTGGACGATGACACAGTATAACAATACACACTTCATCCCACAACACACTGTGGAGTGTCGGGGACTGTGGCACAGTATAACAATACACACTTCATCTCACAACCCACTAGATTGTCGGGGAGTGTGGCACAGTATAACAATACACACGTCATTCCACAACACACTGTGGAGTGTCGGGGACTGTGGCACAGTATAACAATACACACTTCATCTCACAACACACTGTGGAGTGACGGGGACTATGACACAGTATAACAATACACACTTCATCCCACAACACACTGTGGAGTGTCGGGTACTGTGGCACAGTATAACAATACACACTTCATCCCACAACTCACTGTGGTGTGTCGGGGACTGTGGCTCAGTATAACAATACACACTTCATCTCACAACACACTGTGGAGTGTCGGGGACTGTGGCACAGGAGAACAAAACACACTTCATCTCAAAACACACTGTGGAGTGTCGGGGACTGTGGCACAGTATAAGAATACACACTTCATCTCACAACACACTGTGGAGTGTCGGGGACGATGACACAGTATAACAGTACACACTTCATCTCACAGCACACAGTGGAGTGTCGGGGACTGTGGCACAGTATAACAATACACATTTCATCCCACAACACACTGTGGAGTGTCGGGGACGATGAAACAGTATAACAATACACAATTCATCTCACAACACACAGTGGAGTGTCGGGGACTGTGGTTCTGTATAACATTACACACTTCATCTCACAACACACTGTGGAGTGTCAGGGGACGGTGGCACAGTGTAAGAATACACACTTCATCCCACAACACACTGTGGAGTGTCAGGGACAATGACACAGTATAACAATACACACTTCATCCCACAACACACTGCGGAGTGTCCGGGACTGTGGAAATGTATAACAATACACACTTCATCGCACAACTCACTGTGGAGTGTCGGGGACTGTGGCACAGTATAACAATACACACTTCATCCCACAACACACTGTGGAGTGTCGGCGACTGTGGCACAGTATAACAATACACACTTCATCCCACAACACACTGTGGAGGGTCAGGGACTGTGACACAGTATAACCATACACAGTTCGTCCCACAACACACTGTGGAGTGTCGGGGACTGTGGCACAGTATAACAATACACACTTCATCCCACAACTCACTGTGGAGTGTCGGGGACTGTGGCTCAGTATAACAATACACACTTCATCTCTCAACACACAGTGGAGTGTCGGGGTCTGTGGCACAGTATAACAATACACACGTCATCCCACAACACACTGTGGAGTGTCGGGGACTGTGGCACAGTATAACAAAACACACTATATCTCACAACGCACTGTGGAGTGTCGGGGACTGTGGCACAGTATAACAATACACATTTCATCTCTCAACACACAGTGGAGTGTCGGGGACTGTGGCACAGTATAACAATACACACGTCATCCCACAACTCACTGTGGAGTGTCGGGGACGATGACACAGTATAACAATACACACTTCATCTCACAACACACTGGAGTGTCGGGGTCTGTGGCACAGTATAACAATACACACGTCATCCCACAACACACTGTGGAGTGTCGGGGACGATGACACAGTATAACAATAAACACTTCATCCCACAACACACTGTGGAGTGTCGGGGACTGTGGCACAGTATAACAACACACACTTCATCCCACAACACACTGTGGAGTGTCGGGGACTGTGGCACAGTATAACAACACACACTTCATCCCACAACTCACTGTGGAGTGTCGGGGACTGTGGCTCAGTATAGCAATACACACTTCATCTCACAACACACTGTGGAGTGTCTGGGACTGTGGCACAGTATAACAATACACACTTCATCGCACAACACACAGTGGAGTGTCGGGGACTGTGGCACAGTATAACAATACACACTTCATCTCACAACACAGTGTGGAGTGTCGGGGCTGTGGCACAGTATCAGAATACACACTTCATCTCACAACACACTGTGGGGTGTCGGGGACGATGACACAGGAGAACAATACACACTTCATCTCACAACACACAGTGGAGTGTCGGGGACTGTGGTTCAGTATAACACTACACACTTCATCTCACAACACACAGTGGAGTGTCGGGGACTGTGGTTCAGTATAACACTACACACTTCATCTCACAACACACAGTGGAGTGTCGGAAACTGTGGCACAGTATAACAATATACACTTCAACCCACAACACACAGTGGAGTGTCGGAGACTGTGGCACAGTATAATAATGCACACTTCATCCCACAACACACTGTGGAGTGTCGGAGGACTATGGCATAGTATAACAATACACACTTCATCCCACAACACACAGTGGAATGTCGGGGTCTGTGGCACAGTATAACAATACACACTTCATCCCACAACACACTGTGGATTGTCAGAGACTGTGGCACAGTATAACAATACACACTTCATCTCTCAACACACTGTGGAGTGTCGGGGACGATGACACAGTATAACAATACACACTTCATCCCACAACACACTGTGGATTGTCAGAGACTGTGGCACAGTATAACAATACACACTTCATCTCTCAACACACAGTGGAGTGTCGGGGACTGTGGCACAGTATAACAATACACACGTCATTCCACAACACACTGTGGAGTGTCGGGGACTGTGGCACAGTATAACAATACACACTGCATCTCACAACACATTGTGGAGTGACGGGGACGATGACACAGTATAACAATACACACTTCATCCCACAACATACTGTGGAGTGTCGGGGACTGTGGCACAGTATAACAATACACACTTCATCCCACAACTCACTGTGGAGTGTCGGGGACTGTGGCTCAGTATAACAATACACACTTCATCTCACAACACACTGTGGAGTGTCGGGGACTGTGGCACAGGAGAACAAAACACACTTCATCTCAAAACACTCGGTGGAGTGTCGGGGACTGTGGCACAGTTTAAGAATACACACTTCATCTCACAACACACTGTGGAGTGTCGGGGACGATGACACAGTATAACAGTACACACTTCATCTCACAGCACACAGTGGAGTGTCGGGGACTGTGGTTCAGTATAACACTACACACTTCATCTCACAACACACAGTGGAGTGTCGGAAACTGTGGCACAGTATAACAATATACACTTCATCTCACAACACACAGTGGAGTGTCGGAGACTGTGGCACAGTATAACAATACACATTTCATCCCACAACACACTGTGGAGTGTCGGAGGACTATGGCACAGTATAACAGTACACACTTCATCCCACAACACACAGTGGAATGTCGGGGACTGTGGCACAGTATAACAATACACACTTCATCCCACAACACACTGTGGAGTGTCGGGGACGATGACACAGTATAACAATACACACTTCATCTCACAACACACAGTGGAGTGTCGGGGACTGTGGTTCTGTATAACACTACACACTTCATCTCACAACACACTGTGGAGTGTCAGGGGACGGTGGCACAGTGTAAGAATACACACTTCATCCCACAACACACTGTGGAGTGTCAGGGACGATGACACAGTATAACAATACACACTGCATCCCACAACACACTGCGGAGTGTCCGGGACTATGGAAAAGTCTCACAATACACACTTCATCTCACAACTCACTGTGGAGTGTCGGGGACTGTGGCACAGTATAACAATACACACTTCATCTCACAACACACTGTGGAGTGTCGGGGACTGTGGCACAGTATAACAACACACACTTCATCTCACAACACACAGCGGAGTGTCGGGGACGATGACACATTATAACAATGCACACTTCATCTCACAACACACTGTGGAGTGTAGCGGACTGTGGCACAGTATAACAATACACACTTCATCCCACAACCCACTGTGGAGTGTCGGGGACGATGACACAGTATAACAATACACACTTCATCTCATAACACACTGTGGAGTGTCCCGGACTATGGCACAGTATAACAATACACTCTTCATCCCACAACACACTGTGGAGTGTCGGGGACTGTGGCACAGTATAACAATACACACTTCATCCCACAACACACTGTGAAGTGTCGGCGACTGTGGCTCAGTATAACAATACACATTTCATCCCACAACACACTGTGGAGTGTCGGGGACTGTGACACAGTATAACAATACACACTTCATCCCACAAATCACTGTGGAGTGTAGCGGACTGTGGCACAGTATAACAATACACACTTCATCCCACAACACACTGTGGAGTGTCGGGGACAGTGGCTCAGTATAACAATACACAGTTCATCCTACAACACACTGTGGAGTGTCGGGGACTGTGGCACAGTATAACAGTACACACGTCATCTCACAACACACTGTGGAGTGTCGTGGACTGTGGCACAGTTTTTAAATACAAACTTCATCCCACAACACACTGTGGAGTGTCGTGGACTGTGGCACAGTATAGCAATACACACTTCATCCCACAACACACTGTGGAGTGTGGGGACTGTGGCACACTATAACAAAACACACTATAACAAAACACACTTCATCCCACAACACTCTGTGGAGTGTCGGGGACTGTGACACAGTATAAGAATTCACAGTTCATCCCACAACACACTGTGGAGTGTCGGGGACGATGACACAGTATAACAATACACACTTAATCCCACAACACACAGTGGATTGTCAGAGACTGTGGCACAGTATAACAATACACATTTCATCTCTCAACACACAGTGGAGTGTTGGGGTCTGTGGCACAGTATAACAATACACACTTCATCTCACAACACACTGTGGAGTGTCGGGGACGGTGGCTCAGTATAACAATACACATTTCATCCCACAACACACTGTGGAGTGTCGGGGACTGTGGCAAAGTATAACAATACACACTTCATCCCAAAACTCGCTGTGGAGTGTAGCGGACTGTGGGACAGTATAACAATACACACTTCATCCCACAACACACTGTGGAGTGTCGGGGACAGTGGCTCAGTATAACAATACACAGTTCATCCTACAACACACTGTGGAGTGTCGGGGACTGTGGCACAGTATAACAATACAAACTTCATCCCACAACACACTGTGGAGTGTCGCGGACTGTGGCACAGTATAACAATTCAAACTTCATCCCACAACACACAGTGGAGTGTCGGGGACTGTGGCACAGTATAACAATACACACTTCAACCCACAACACACTGTGGAGTGTTGGGGACTGTGGCACACTATAACAAAACACACTTCATCTCTCAACACACAGTGGAGTGTCGGGGACTGTGGCGCAGTATAACAATACACACGTCATCCCACAACACACTGTGGAGTGTCGGGGACTGTGGCACAGTATAACAATACACACTTCATCTCACAACGCACTGTGGAGAGTCGGGGACTGTGGCACAGTATAACAATACACACTTCATCTCTCAACACACAGTGGAGTGTCGGGGACTGTGGCACAGTATAACAATACACCCGTCATCCCACAACACATTGTGGAGTGTCGGGGACTGTGGCACAGTATAACAATACACACTTCATCTCACAACACACTGTGGAGTGTCGGGGACGATGACACAGTATAACAATACACACGTCATCCCACAACACACTGTGGAGTGTCGGGAACTGTGGCACGGTATAACAATACACACTTCATCCCACAACTCACTGTGGAGTGTCGGGGACTGTGGCTCAGTATAACAATACACACTTCATCCCACAACACACTGTGGAGTGTCGGGGACTGTGGCACAGTATAACAATACACACTTCATCTCACAACACACTGTGGAGTGTCGGGGACTGTGGCACAGTATAAGAATACACACTTCATCTCACAACACACTGTGGAGTGTCGGGGACGATGACACAGTATAACAGTACACACTTCATCTCACAACACACAGTGGAGTGTCGGGGACTGTGGTTCAGTATAACACTACACACTTCATCTCACAACACACAGTGGAGTGTCGGAAACTGTGGCACAGTATAACAATATACACTTCATCCCACAACACCCAGTGGAGTGTCGGAGACTGTGGCACAGTATAACAATACACATTTCATCCCACAACACACTGTGGAGAGTCGGAGGACGATGGCACAGTATAACAATACACACTTCATCCCACAACACACAGTGGAATGTCGGGGACTGCGCACAGTATAACAATACACACTTCATCCCACAACACACTGTGGAGTGTCGGGGACGATGACACAGTATAAGAATACACACTTCATCTCACAACACACAGTGGAGTGTCGGGGTCTGTGGTTCTGTACAACACTACACACTTCATCTCACAACACACTGTGGAGTGTCAGGGGATGTGGCACAGTATAAGAATACACACTCCATCCCACAACACACTGTGGAGTGTCAGGGACGATGACACAGTATAACAATACACACTTCATCCCACAACACACTGTGGAGTGTCCGGGACTGTGGAAAAGTATAACAATACACACTTCATCTCACAACTCACTGTGGAGTGTAGCGGACTGTGGCACAGTATAACAATACACACTTCATCCCACAACACACTGTGGAGTGTCGGGGACTGTGACATGTATAACAATACACAGTTCATCCCACAACACACTGTGGAGTTTCGGGGACTGTGGCACAGTATAACAATACACACTTCATCCCACAACACACTGTGGAGTGTCGGCGTCTGTGACACAGTATAACAATACACAGTTCATCCCACAACACACTGTGGAGTGTCGGGGACGGTGGCACAGTATAACAATACACACTTCATCCCACAACTCACTGTGGAGAGTCGGGGACTGTGGCTCAGTATAACAATACACACTTCATCTCACAACACACTGTGGAGTGTCTGGGACTGTGGCACAGTATAACAATACACAGTTCATCCCACAACACACTGTGGAGTGTCGGGGACGGTGACACAGTATAACAATACACAGTTCATCCCACAACACACTGTGGAGTGTAGCGGACTGTGGCACAGTATAACAATACACACTTCATCCCACAACACACTGTGGAGTGTCGGGGACTGTGACACAGTATAACAATACACAGTTCATCCCACAACACACTGTGGAGTGTCGGGGACTGTGGCACAGTATAACAATACACACTTCATCCCACAACACACTGTGGAGTGTCGGGGACTGTGACACAGTATAACAATACACAGTTCATCCCACAACACACTGTGGAGTGTCGGGGACGGTGGCACAGTATAACAATACACACTTCATCCCACAACTCACTGTGGAGAGTCGGGGACTGTGGCTCAGTATAACAATACACACTTCATCTCACAACACACTGTGGAGTGTCTGGGACTGTGGCACAGTATAACAATACACAGTTCATCCCACAACACACTGTGGAGTGTCGGGGACGATGACACAGTATAACAATACACACTTAATCCCACAACACACAGTGGATTGTCAGAGACTGTGGCACAGTATAACAATACACACTTCATCTCTCAACACACAGTGGAGTGTCGGGGTCTGTGGCACAGTATAACAATACACACGTCATCCCACAACACACTGTGGAGTGTCGGGGACTTTGGCACAGTATAACAATACACACTTCATGTCACAACGCACTGTGGAGTGTCGGGGACTGTGGTACAGTATAACAATACACACTTCATCTCTCAACACACAGTGGAGTGTCGGGGACTGTGGCACAGTATAACAGTACACACGTCATCTCACAACACACTGTGGAGTGTCGTGGACTGTGGCACAGTTTTTAAATACAAACTTCATCCCACAACACACTGTGGAGTGTCGTGGACTGTGGCACAGTATAGCAATACACACTTCATCCCACAACACACTGTGGAGTGTGGGGACTGTGGCACACTATAACAAAACACACTATAACAAAACACACTTCATCCCACAACACTCTGTGGAGTGTCGGGGACTGTGACACAGTATAAGAATTCACAGTTCATCCCACAACACACTGTGGAGTGTCGGGGACGATGACACAGTATAACAATACACACTTAATCCCACAACACACAGTGGATTGTCAGAGACTGTGGCACAGTATAACAATACACATTTCATCTCTCAACACACAGTGGAGTGTTGGGGTCTGTGGCACAGTATAACAATACACACTTCATCTCACAACACACTGTGGAGTGTCGGGGACGGTGGCTCAGTATAACAATACACATTTCATCCCACAACACACTGTGGAGTGTCGGGGACTGTGGCAAAGTATAACAATACACACTTCATCCCAAAACTCGCTGTGGAGTGTAGCGGACTGTGGGACAGTATAACAATACACACTTCATCCCACAACACACTGTGGAGTGTCGGGGACAGTGGCTCAGTATAACAATACACAGTTCATCCTACAACACACTGTGGAGTGTCGGGGACTGTGGCACAGTATAACAATACAAACTTCATCCCACAACACACTGTGGAGTGTCGCGGACTGTGGCACAGTATAACAATTCAAACTTCATCCCACAACACACTGTGGAGTGTCGGGGACTGTGGCACAGTATAACAATACACACTTCAACCCACAACACACTGTGGAGTGTTGGGGACTGTGGCACACTATAACAAAACACACTTCATCTCTCAACACACAGTGGAGTGTCGGGGACTGTGGCGCAGTATAACAATACACACGTCATCCCACAACACACTGTGGAGTGTCGGGGACTGTGGCACAGTATAACAATACACACTTCATCTCACAACGCACTGTGGAGAGTCGGGGACTGTGGCACAGTATAACAATACACACTTCATCTCTCAACACACAGTGGAGTGTCGGGGACTGTGGCACAGTATAACAATACACCCGTCATCCCACAACACATTGTGGAGTGTCGGGGACTGTGGCACAGTATAACAATACACACTTCATCTCACAACACACTGTGGAGTGTCGGGGACGATGACACAGTATAACAATACACACGTCATCCCACAACACACTGTGGAGTGTCGGGAACTGTGGCACGGTATAACAATACACACTTCATCCCACAACTCACTGTGGAGTGTCGGGGACTGTGGCTCAGTATAACAATACACACTTCATCCCACAACACACTGTGGAGTGTCGGGGACTGTGGCACAGTATAACAATACACACTTCATCTCACAACACACTGTGGAGTGTCGGGGACTGTGGCACAGTATAAGAATACACACTTCATCTCACAACACACTGTGGAGTGTTGGGGACGATGACACAGTATAACAGTACACACTTCATCTCACAACACACAGTGGAGTGTCGGGGACTGTGGTTCAGTATAACACTACACACTTCATCTCACAACACACAGTGGAGTGTCGGAAACTGTGGCACAGTATAACAATATACACTTCATCCCACAACACCCAGTGGAGTGTCGGAGACTGTGGCACAGTATAACAATACACATTTCATCCCACAACACACTGTGGAGAGTCGGAGGACGATGGCACAGTATAACAATACACACTTCATCCCACAACACACAGTGGAATGTCGGGGACTGCGCACAGTATAACAATACACACTTCATCCCACAACACACTGTGGAGTGTCGGGGACGATGACACAGTATAAGAATACACACTTCATCTCACAACACACAGTGGAGTGTCGGGGTCTGTGGTTCTGTACAACACTACACACTTCATCTCACAACACACTGTGGAGTGTCAGGGGATGTGGCACAGTATAAGAATACACACTCCATCCCACAACACACTGTGGAGTGTCAGGGACGATGACACAGTATAACAATACACACTTCATCCCACAACACACTGTGGAGTGTCCGGGACTGTGGAAAAGTATAACAATACACACTTCATCTCACAACTCACTGTGGAGTGTAGCGGACTGTGGCACAGTATAACAATACACACTTCATCCCACAACACACTGTGGAGTGTCGGGGACTGTGACATGTATAACAATACACAGTTCATCCCACAACACACTGTGGAGTTTCGGGGACTGTGGCACAGTATAACAATACACACTTCATCCCACAACACACTGTGGAGTGTCGGCGTCTGTGACACAGTATAACAATACACAGTTCATCCCACAACACACTGTGGAGTGTCGGGGACGGTGGCACAGTATAACAATACACACTTCATCCCACAACTCACTGTGGAGAGTCGGGGACTGTGGCTCAGTATAACAATACACACTTCATCTCACAACACACTGTGGAGTGTCTGGGACTGTGGCACAGTATAACAATACACAGTTCATCCCACAACACACTGTGGAGTGTCGGGGACGGTGACACAGTATAACAATACACAGTTCATCCCACAACACACTGTGGAGTGTAGCGGACTGTGGCACAGTATAACAATACACACTTCATCCCACAACACACTGTGGAGTGTCGGGGACTGTGACACAGTATAACAATACACAGTTCATCCCACAACACACTGTGGAGTGTCGGGGACTGTGGCACAGTATAACAATACACACTTCATCCCACAACACACTGTGGAGTGTCGGGGACTGTGACACAGTATAACAATACACAGTTCATCCCACAACACACTGTGGAGTGTCGGGGACGGTGGCACAGTATAACAATACACACTTCATCCCACAACTCACTGTGGAGAGTCGGGGACTGTGGCTCAGTATAACAATACACACTTCATCTCACAACACACTGTGGAGTGTCTGGGACTGTGGCACAGTATAACAATACACAGTTCATCCCACAACACACTGTGGAGTGTCGGGGACGATGACACAGTATAAAAATACACACTTAATCCCACAACACACAGTGGATTGTCAGAGACTGTGGCACAGTATAACAATACACACTTCATCTCTCAACACACAGTGGAGTGTCGGGGTCTGTGGCACAGTATAACAATACACACGTCATCCCACAACACACTGTGGAGTGTCGGGGACTGTGGCACAGTATAACAATACACACTTCATGTCACAACGCACTGTGGAGTGTCGGGGACTGTGGTACAGTATAACAATACACACTTCATCTCTCAACACACAGTGGAGTGTCGGGGACTGTGACACAGTATAACAATACACACGTCATCCCACAACACATTGTGGAGTGTCGGGGTCTGTGGCACAGTATAACAATACACACTTCATCTCACAAAACACTGTGGAGTGTCGGGGACGATGACACAGTATAACAATACACACTTCATCCCACAACACACTGTGGAGTGTCGGGGACTGTGGCACAGTATAACAATACACACTTCATCTCACAACACACTGTGGAGTGTCGGGGACTGTGGCACAGTATAAGAATACACACTTCATCTCACAACACACTGTGGAGTGTCGGGGACGATGACACAGTATAACAATACACACTTCATCTCACAACACACAGTGGAGTGTCGGGGTCTGTGGTTCTGTATAACACTACACACTTCATCTCACAACACACTGTGGAGTGTCAGGGGATGTGGCACAGTATAAGAATACACACTCCATCCCACAACACACTGTGGAGTGTCGGGGACGGTGGCACAGTATAACAATACACACTTCATCCCATAACTCACTGTGGAGAGTCGGGGACTGTGGCTGAGTATAACAATACACACTTCATCTCACAACACACTGTGGAGTGTCTGGGACTGTGGCACAGTATAACAATATACACTTCATCCCACAACACACTGTGGAGTGTCTGGGACTGTGGCACAGTATAACTATACACACTTCATCCCACAACACACTGTGGAGTGTCGGGGACTGTGACACAGTATAACAATACACAGTTCATCCCACAACACACTGTGGAGTGTCGGGGACTGTGGCACAGTATAACAATACACAGTTCATCCCACAACACACTGTGGAGTGTCGGGGACGGTGGCACAGTATAACAATACACACTTCATCCCACAGCTCACTGAAGAGAGTCGGGGACTGTGGCTCAGTATAACAATACACACTTCATCTCACAACACACTGTGGAGTGTCTGGGACTGTGGCACAGTATAACAATACACAGTTCATCCCACAACACACTGTGGAGTGTCGGGGACGATGACACAGTATAACAATACACACTTAATCCCACAACACACAGTGGATTGTCAGACACTGTGGAACAGTATAACAATACACACTTCATCCCACAACTCACTGTGGAGTGTCGGGGACTGTGGCTCAGTATAACAATACACACTTCATCGCACAACACACTGTGGAGTGTCGGGGACTGTGGCACAGTATAACAATACACACTTCATCTCACAACACACTGTGGAGTGTCGGGGACTGTGGCACAGTATAAGAATACACACTTCATCTCACAACACACTGTGGAGTGTCGGGGACGATGACACAGTATAACAGTATACACTTCATCTCACAACACACAGTGGAGTGTCCTGGACTGTGGTTCAGTATAACACTACACACTTCATCTCACAACACACAGTGGAGTGTCGGAAACTGTGACACAGTATAACAATATACACTTCATCCCACAATACACAGTGGAGTGTCGGAGACTGTGGGACAGTATAACAATACACATTTCATCCCACAACACACTGTGGAGTGTCGGAGGACGATGGCACAGTATAACAATACACACTTCATCCCACAACACACAGTGGAATGTCGGGGACTGCGCACAGTATAACAATACACACTTCATCCCACAACACACTGTGGAGTGTCGGGGACGATGACACAGTATAACAATACACACTTCATCTCACAACACACTGTGGAGTGTCAGGGGATGTGGCACAGTATAAGAATACACACTCCATCCCACAACAATCTGTGGAGTGTCAGGGACGATGACACAGTATAACAATACACACTTCATCCCACAACACACTGTGGAGTGTCCGGGACTGTGGAAAAGTATAACAATACACACTTCATCTCACAACTCACTGTGGAGTGTAGCGGACTGTGGCTGAGTATAACAATACACACTTCATCTCACAACACACTGTGGAGTGTCTGGGACTGTGGCACAGTATAACAATATACACTTCATCCCACAACACACTGTGGAGTGTCTGGGACTGTGGCACAGTATAACTATACACACTTCATCCCACAACACACTGTGGAGTGTCGGGGACTGTGACACAGTATAACAATACACAGTTCATCCCACAACACACTGTGGAGTGTCGGGGACTGTGGCACAGTATAACAATACACAGTTCATCCCACAACACACTGTGGAGTGTCGGGGACGGTGGCACAGTATAACAATACACACTTCATCCCACAGCTCACTGAAGAGAGTCGGGGACTGTGGCTCAGTATAACAATACACACTTCATCTCACAACACACTGTGGAGTGTCTGGGACTGTGGCACAGTATAACAATACACAGTTCATCCCACAACACACTGTGGAGTGTCGTGGACGATGACACAGTATAACAATACACACTTAATCCCACAACACACAGTGGATTGTCAGACACTGTGGCACAGTATAACAATACACACTTCATCCCACAACTCACTGTGGAGTGTCGGGGACTGTGGCTCAGTATAACAATACACACTTCATCGCACAACACACTGTGGAGTGTCGGGGACTGTGGCACAGTATAACAATACACACTTCATCTCACAACACACTGTGGAGTGTCGGGGACTGTGGCACAGTATAAGAATACACACTTCATCTCACAACACACTGTGGAGTGTCGGGGACGATGACACAGTATAACAGTATACACTTCATCTCACAACACACAGTGGAGTGTCCTGGACTGTGGTTCAGTATAACACTACACACTTCATCTCACAACACACAGTGGAGTGTCGGAAACTGTGACACAGTATAACAATATACACTTCATCCCACAATACACAGTGGAGTGTCGGAGACTGTGGGACAGTATAACAATACACATTTCATCCCACAACACACTGTGGAGTGTCGGAGGACGATGGCACAGTATAACAATACACACTTCATCCCACAACACACAGTGGAATGTCGGGGACTGCGCACAGTATAACAATACACACTTCATCCCACAACACACTGTGGAGTGTCGGGGACGATGACACAGTATAACAATACACACTTCATCTCACAACACACTGTGGAGTGTCAGGGGATGTGGCACAGTATAACAATACACACTTCATCCCACAACACACTGTGGAGTGTCCGGGACTGTGGAAAAGTATAACAATACACACTTCATCTCACAACTCACTGTGGAGTGTAGCGGACTGTGGCACAGTATAACAATACACACTTCATCCCACAACACACTGTGAAGTGTCGGGGACTGTGGCTCAGTATAACAATACACAGTTCAACCCACAACACACTGTGGAGTGTCGGGGACGGTGGCACAGTATAACAATACACACTTCATCCCACAACTCACTGTGGAGAGTCGGGGACTGTGGCTCAGTATAACAATACACACTTCATCCCACAACACACTGTGGAGTGTCGGGGACGATGACACAGTATAACAATACACACTTCATCTCACAACACACTGTGGAGTGTCAGGGGATGTGGCACAGTATAAGAATACACACTCCATCCCACAACAAACTGTGGAGTGTCAGGGACGATGACACAGTATAACAATACACACTTCATCCCACAACACACTGTGGAGTGTCCGGGACTGTGGAAAAGTATAACAATACACACTTCATCTCACAACTCACTGTGGAGTGTAGCGGACTGTGGCTGAGTATAACAATACACACTTCATCTCACAACACACTGTGGAGTGTCTGGGACTGTGGCACAGTATAACAATATACACTTCATCCCACAACACACTGTGGAGTGTCTGGGACTGTGGCACAGTATAACTATACACACTTCATCCCACAACACACTGTGGAGTGTCGGGGACTGTGACACAGTATAACAATACACAGTTCATCCCACAACACACTGTGGAGTGTCGGGGACTGTGGCACAGTATAACAATACACAGTTCATCCCACAACACACTGTGGAGTGTCGGGGACGGTGGCACAGTATAACAATACACACTTCATCCCACAGCTCACTGAAGAGAGTCGGGGACTGTGGCTCAGTATAACAATACACACTTCATCTCACAACACACTGTGGAGTGTCTGGGAATGTGGCACAGTATAACAATACACAGTTCATCCCACAACACACTGTGGAGTGTCGGGGACGATGACACAGTATAACAATACACACTTAATCCCACAACACACAGTGGATTGTCAGACACTGTGGCACAGTATAACAATACACACTTCATCCCACAACTCACTGTGGAGTGTCGGGGACTGTGGCTCAGTATAACAATACACACTTCATCGCACAACACACTGTGGAGTGTCGGGGACTGTGGCACAGTATAACAATACACACTTCATCTCACAACACACTGTGGAGTGTCGGGGACTGTGGCACAGTATAAGAATACACACTTCATCTCACAACACACTGTGGAGTGTCGGGGACGATGACACAGTATAACAGTATACACTTCATCTCACAACACACAGTGGAGTGTCCTGGACTGTGGTTCAGTATAACACTACACACTTCATCTCACAACACACAGTGGAGTGTCGGAAACTGTGACACAGTATAACAATATACACTTCATCCCACAATACACAGTGGAGTGTCGGAGACTGTGGGACAGTATAACAATACACATTTCATCCCACAACACACTGTGGAGTGTCGGAGGACGATGGCACAGTATAACAATACACACTTCATCCCACAACACACAGTGGAATGTCGGGGACTGCGCACAGTATAACAATACACACTTCATCCCACAACACACTGTGGAGTGTCGGGGACGATGACACAGTATAAAAATACACACTTCATCTCACAACACACTGTGGAGTGTCAGGGGATGTGGCACAGTATAACAATACACACTTCATCCCACAACACACTGTGGAGTGTCCGGGACTGTGGAAAAGTATAACAATACACACTTCATCTCACAACTCACTGTGGAGTGTAGCGGACTGTGGCACAGTATAACAATACACACTTCATCCCACAACACACTGTGAAGTGTCGGGGACTGTGGCTCAGTATAACAATACACAGTTCAACCCACAACACACTGTGGAGTGTCGGGGACGGTGGCACAGTATAACAATACACACTTCATCCCACAACTCACTGTGGAGAGTCGGGGACTGTGGCTCAGTATAACAATACACACTTCATCTCACAACACACTGTGGAGTGTCTGGGACTGTGGCACAGTATAACAATACACACTTCATCTCACAACACACAGTGGAGTGTCGGGGACTGTGGTTCAGTATAACACTACACACTTCATCTCACAACACACAGTGGAGTGTCGGAAACTGTGGCACAGTATAACAATATACACTTCAACCCACAACACACAGTGGAGTTTCGGAGACTGTGGCACAGTATAACAATGCACACTTCATCCCACAACACACTGTGGAGTGTCGGAGGACTATGGCACAGTATAATAATACACACTTCATCCCACAACACACAGTGGAATGCCGGGGACTGTGGCACAGTATAACAATACACACTTCATCCCACAACACACTGTGGAGTGTCGGGGACGATGACACAGTATAACAATACACACTTCATCCCACAACACACTGTGGAGTGTCGGGGACTGTGGCACAGTATAACAATACAAACTTCATCTCACAACCCACCGGAGTCTCTGGGAGTGTGGCACAGTATAACAATACACACGTCATTCCACAACACACTGTG
This sequence comes from Scyliorhinus torazame, assembly GCF_047496885.1. Taxonomy (NCBI): domain Eukaryota; kingdom Metazoa; phylum Chordata; class Chondrichthyes; order Carcharhiniformes; family Scyliorhinidae; genus Scyliorhinus; species Scyliorhinus torazame. The sequence continues at coordinate 5,290,534 of NC_092725.1, read as the reverse complement.
GAGTGTCGGGGACTGTGGCACAGTATAACAATACACACTTCATCTCACAACACACTGTGGAGTGACGGGGACGATGACACAGTATAACAATACACACTTCATCCCACAACACACTGTGGAGTGTCGGGTACTTTGGCACAGTATAACAATACACACTTCATCCCACAACTCACTGTGGTGTGTCGGGGACTGTGGCTCAGTATAACAATACACACTTCATCTCACAACACACTGTGGAGTGTCGGGGACTATGGCACAGGAGAACAAAACACACTTCATCTCAAAACACACTGTGGAGTGTCGGGGACTGTGGCACAGTATAAGAATACACACTTCATCTCACAACACACTGTGGAGTGTCGGGGACGATGACACAGTATAACAGTACACACTTCATCTCACAGCACACAGTGGAGTGTCGGGGACTGTGGCACAGTATAACAATACACATTTCATCCCACAACACACTGTGGAGTGTCGGGGACGATGAAACAGTATAACAATACACACTTCATCTCACAACACACAGTGGAGTGTCGGGGACTGTGGTTCTGTATAGCATTACACACGTCATCCCACAACACATTGTGGAGTGTCGGGGACTGTGGCACAGTATAACAATACACACTTCATCCCACAACACACTGTGAAGTGTCGGGGACTGTGGCTCAGTATAACAATACACAGTTCAACCCACAACACACTGTGGAGTGTCGGGGACGGTGGCACAGTATAACAATACACACTTCATCCCACAACTCACTGTGGAGAGTCGGGGGCTGTGGCTCAGTGTAACAATACACACTTCATCTCACAACACACTGTGGAGTGTCTGGGACTGTGGCACAGTATAACAATACACACTTCATCTCACAACACACAGTGGAGTGTCGGGGACTGTGGTTCAGTATAACACTACACACTTCATCTCACAACACACAGTGGAGTGTCGGAAACTGTGGCACAGTATAACAATATACACTTCAACCCACAACACACAGTGGAGTTTCGGAGACTGTGGCACAGTATAACAATGCACACTTCATCCCACAACACACTGTGGAGTGTCGGAGGACTATGGCACAGTATAACAATACACACTTCATCCCACAACACACAGTGGAATGCCGGGGACTGTGGCACAGTATAACAATACACACTTCATCCCACAACACACTGTGGAGTGTCGTGGACGATGACACAGTATAACAATACACACTTCATCCCACAACACACTGTGGAGTGTCGGGTCTGTGGCACAGTATAACAATACACACTTCATCTCACAACCCACTGGAGTGTCGGGGAGTGTGGCACAGTATAACAATACACACGTCATTCCACAACACACTGTGGAGTGTCGGGGACTGTGGCACAGTATAACAATACACACTTCATCTCACAACACACAGTGGAGTGTCGGAAACTGTGGCACAGTATAAAAATATACACTTCAACCCACAACACACAGTGGAGTTTCGGAGACTGTGGCACAGTATAACAATGCACACTTCATCCCACAACACACTGTGGAGTGTCGGAGGACTATGGCACAGTATAACAATACACACTTCATCCCACAACACACAGTGGAATGCCGGGGACTGTGGCACAGTATAACAATACACACTTCATCCCACAACACACTGTGGAGTGTCGTGGACGATGACACAGTATAACAATACACACTTCATCCCACAACACACTGTGGAGTGTCGGGGACTGTGGCACAGTATAACAATACACACTTCATCTCACAACCCACTGGAGTGTCGGGGAGTGTGGCACAGTATAACAATACACACGTCATTCCACAACACACTGTGGGTTGTCGGGGACTGTGGCTCAGTATAACAATACACACTTCATCTCACAACACACTGTGGAGTGACGGGGACTATGACACAGTATAACAATACACACTTCATCCCACAACACACTGTGGAGTGTCGGGTACTGTGGCACAGTATAACAATACACACTTCATCCCACAACTCACTGTGGTGTGTCGGGGACTGTGGCTCAGTATAACAATACACACTTCATCTCACAACACACTGTGGAGTGTCGGGGACTGTGGCACAGGAGAACAAAACACACTTCATCTCAAAACACACTGTGGAGTGTCGGGGACTGTGGCACAGTATAAGAATACACACTTCATCTCACAACACACTGTGGAGTGTCGGGGACGATGACACAGCATAACAGTACACACTTCATCTCACAGCACACAGTGGAGTGTCGGGGACTGTGGCACAGTATAACAATACACATTTCATCCCACAACACACTGTGGAGTGTCGGGGACGATGAAACAGTATAACAATACACACTTCATCTCACAACACACAGTGGAGTGTCGGGGACTGTGGTTCTGTATAACATTACACACTTCATCTCACAACACACTGTGGAGTGTCAGGGGACGGTGGCACAGTGTAAGAATACACACTTCATCCCACAACACACTGTGGAGTGTCAGGGACAATGACACAGTATAACAATACACACTTCATCCCACAACACACTGTGGAGTGTCGTGGACGATGACACAGTATAACAATACACACTTCATCCCACAACACACTGTGGAGTGTCGGGTCTGTCGCACAGTATAACAATACACACTTCATCTCACAACCCACTGGAGTGTCGGGGAGTGTGGCACAGTATAACAATACACACGTCATTCCACAACACACTGTGGAGTGTCGGGGACTGTGGCACAGTATAACAATACACACTTCATCTCACAACACACAGTGGAGTGTCGGAAACTGTGGCACAGTATAACAATATACACTTCAACCCACAACACACAGTGGAGTTTCGGAGACTGTGGCACAGTATAACAATGCACACTTCATCCCACAACACACTGTGGAGTGTCGGAGGACTATGGCACAGTATAACAATACACACTTCATCCCACAACACACAGTGGAATGCCGGGGACTGTGGCACAGTATAACAATACACACTTCATCCCACAACACACTGTGGAGTGTCGTGGACGATGACACAGTATAACAATACACACTTCATCCCACAACACACTGTGGAGTGTCGGGGACTGTGGCACAGTATAACAATACACACTTCATCTCACAACCCACTGGAGTGTCGGGGAGTGTGGCACAGTATAACAATACACACGTCATTCCACAACACACTGTGGAGTGTCGGGGACTGTGGCACAGTATAACAATACACACTTCATCTCACAACACACTGTGGAGTGACGGGGACTATGACACAGTATAACAATACACACTTCATCCCACAACACACTGTGGAGTGTCGGGTACTGTGGCACAGTATAACAATACACACTTCATCCCACAACTCACTGTGGTGTGTCGGGGACTGTGGCTCAGTATAACAATACACACTTCATCTCACAACACACTGTGGAGTGTCGGGGACTGTGGCACAGGAGAACAAAACACACTTCATCTCAAAACACACTGTGGAGTGTCGGGGACTGTGGCACAGTATAAGAATACACACTTCATCTCACAACACACTGTGGAGTGTCGGGGACGATGACACAGTATAACAGTACACACTTCATCTCACAGCACACAGTGGAGTGTCGGGGACTGTGGCACAGTATAACAATACACATTTCATCCCACAACACACTGTGGAGTGTCGGGGACTGTGGTTCTGTATAACATTACACACTTCATCTCACAACACACTGTGGAGTGTCAGGGGACGGTGGCACAGTATAACAATACACAGTTCATCCCACAACACACTGTGGAGTGTCGGGGACGGTGACACAGTATAACAATACACAGTTCATCCCACAACACACTGTGGAGTGTAGCGGACTGTGGCACAGTATAACAATACACACTTCATCCCACAACACACTGTGGAGTGTCGGGGACTGTGACACAGTATAACAATACACAGTTCATCCCACAACACACTGTGGAGTGTCGGGGACTGTGGCACAGTATAACAATACACACTTCATCCCACAACACACTGTGGAGTGTCGGGGACTGTGACACAGTATAACAATACACAGTTCATCCCACAACACACTGTGGAGTGTCGGGGACGGTGGCACAGTATAACAATACACACTTCATCCCACAACTCACTGTGGAGAGTCGGGGACTGTGGCTCAGTATAACAATACACACTTCATCTCACAACACACTGTGGAGTGTCTGGGACTGTGGCACAGTATAACAATACACAGTTCATCCCACAACACACTGTGGAGTGTCGGGGACGATGACACAGTATAACAATACACACTTAATCCCACAACACACAGTGGATTGTCAGAGACTGTGGCACAGTATAACAATACACACTTCATCTCTCAACACACAGTGGAGTGTCGGGGTCTGTGGCACAGTATAACAATACACACGTCATCCCACAACACACTGTGGAGTGTCGGGGACTGTGGCACAGTATAACAATACACACTTCATGTCACAACGCACTGTGGAGTGTCGGGGACTGTGGTACAGTATAACAATACACACTTCATCTCTCAACACACAGTGGAGTGTCGGGGACTGTGACACAGTATAACAATACACACGTCATCCCACAACACATTGTGGAGTGTCGGGGTCTGTGGCACAGTATAACAATACACACTTCATCTCACAACACACTGTGGAGTGTCGGGGACGATGACACAGTATAACAATACACACTTCATCCCACAACACACTGTGGAGTGTCGGGGACTGTGGCACAGTATAACAATACACACTTCATCTCACAACACACTGTGGAGTGTCGGGGACTGTGGCACAGTATAAGAATACACACTTCATCTCACAACACACTGTGGAGTGTCGGGGACGATGACACAGTATAACAATACACACTTCATCTCACAACACACAGTGGAGTGTCGGGGTCTGTGGTTCTGTATAACACTACACACTTCATCTCACAACACACTGTGGAGTGTCAGGGGATGTGGCACAGTATAAGAATACACACTCCATCCCACAACACACTGTGGAGTGTCGGGGACGGTGGCACAGTATAACAATACACACTTCATCCCATAACTCACTGTGGAGAGTCGGGGACTGTGGCTGAGTATAACAATACACACTTCATCTCACAACACACTGTGGAGTGTCTGGGACTGTGGCACAGTATAACAATATACACTTCATCCCACAACACACTGTGGAGTGTCTGGGACTGTGGCACAGTATAACTATACACACTTCATCCCACAACACACTGTGGAGTGTCGGGGACTGTGACACAGTATAATACACAGTTCATCCCACAACACACTGTGGAGTGTCGGGGACTGTGGCACAGTATAACAATACACAGTTCATCCCACAACACACTGTGGAGTGTCGGGGACGGTGGCACAGTATAACAATACACACTTCATCCCACAGCTCACTGAAGAGAGTCGGGGACTGTGGCTCAGTATAACAATACACACTTCATCTCACAACACACTGTGGAGTGTCTGGGACTGTGGCACAGTATAACAATACACAGTTCATCCCACAACACACTGTGGAGTGTCGGGGACGATGACACAGTATAACAATACACACTTAATCCCACAACACACAGTGGATTGTCAGACACTGTGGAACAGTATAACAATACACACTTCATCCCACAACTCACTGTGGAGTGTCGGGGACTGTGGCTCAGTATAACAATACACACTTCATCGCACAACACACTGTGGAGTGTCGGGGACTGTGGCACAGTATAACAATACACACTTCATCTCACAACACACTGTGGAGTGTCGGGGACTGTGGCACAGTATAAGAATACACACTTCATCTCACAACACACTGTGGAGTGTCGGGGACGATGACACAGTATAACAGTATACACTTCATCTCACAACACACAGTGGAGTGTCCTGGACTGTGGTTCAGTATAACACTACACACTTCATCTCACAACACACAGTGGAGTGTCGGAAACTGTGACACAGTATAACAATATACACTTCATCCCACAATACACAGTGGAGTGTCGGAGACTGTGGGACAGTATAACAATACACATTTCATCCCACAACACACTGTGGAGTGTCGGAGGACGATGGCACAGTATAACAATACACACTTCATCCCACAACACACAGTGGAATGTCGGGGACTGCGCACAGTATAACAATACACACTTCATCCCACAACACACTGTGGAGTGTCGGGGACGATGACACAGTATAACAATACACACTTCATCTCACAACACACTGTGGAGTGTCAGGGGATGTGGCACAGTATAAGAATACACACTCCATCCCACAACAATCTGTGGAGTGTCAGGGACGATGACACAGTATAACAATACACACTTCATCCCACAACACACTGTGGAGTGTCCGGGACTGTGGAAAAGTATAACAATACACACTTCATCTCACAACTCACTGTGGAGTGTAGCGGACTGTGGCTGAGTATAACAATACACACTTCATCTCACAACACACTGTGGAGTGTCTGGGACTGTGGCACAGTATAACAATATACACTTCATCCCACAACACACTGTGGAGTGTCTGGGACTGTGGCACAGTATAACTATACACACTTCATCCCACAACACACTGTGGAGTGTCGGGGACTGTGACACAGTATAACAATACACAGTTCATCCCACAACACACTGTGGAGTGTCGGGGACTGTGGCACAGTATAACAATACACAGTTCATCCCACAACACACTGTGGAGTGTCGGGGACGGTGGCACAGTATAACAATACACACTTCATCCCACAGCTCACTGAAGAGAGTCGGGGACTGTGGCTCAGTATAACAATACACACTTCATCTCACAACACACTGTGGAGTGTCTGGGACTGTGGCACAGTATAACAATACACAGTTCATCCCACAACACACTGTGGAGTGTCGTGGACGATGACACAGTATAACAATACACACTTAATCCCACAACACACAGTGGATTGTCAGACACTGTGGCACAGTATAACAATACACACTTCATCCCACAACTCACTGTGGAGTGTCGGGGACTGTGGCTCAGTATAACAATACACACTTCATCGCACAACACACTGTGGAGTGTCGGGGACTGTGGCACAGTATAACAATACACACTTCATCTCACAACACACTGTGGAGTGTCGGGGACTGTGGCACAGTATAAGAATACACACTTCATCTCACAACACACTGTGGAGTGTCGGGGACGATGACACAGTATAACAGTATACACTTCATCTCACAACACACAGTGGAGTGTCCTGGACTGTGGTTCAGTATAACACTACACACTTCATCTCACAACACACAGTGGAGTGTCGGAAACTGTGACACAGTATAACAATATACACTTCATCCCACAATACACAGTGGAGTGTCGGAGACTGTGGGACAGTATAACAATACACATTTCATCCCACAACACACTGTGGAGTGTCGGAGGACGATGGCACAGTATAACAATACACACTTCATCCCACAACACACAGTGGAATGTCGGGGACTGCGCACAGTATAACAATACACACTTCATCCCACAACACACTGTGGAGTGTCGGGGACGATGACACAGTATAACAATACACACTTCATCTCACAACACACTGTGGAGTGTCAGGGGATGTGGCACAGTATAACAATACACACTTCATCCCACAACACACTGTGGAGTGTCCGGGACTGTGGAAAAGTATAACAATACACACTTCATCTCACAACTCACTGTGGAGTGTAGCGGACTGTGGCACAGTATAACAATACACACTTCATCCCACAACACACTGTGAAGTGTCGGGGACTGTGGCTCAGTATAACAATACACAGTTCAACCCACAACACACTGTGGAGTGTCGGGGACGGTGGCACAGTATAACAATACACACTTCATCCCACAACTCACTGTGGAGAGTCGGGGACTGTGGCTCAGTATAACAATACACACTTCATCCCACAACACACTGTGGAGTGTCGGGGACGATGACACAGTATAACAATACACACTTCATCTCACAACACACTGTGGAGTGTCAGGGGATGTGGCACAGTATAAGAATACACACTCCATCCCACAACAAACTGTGGAGTGTCAGGGACGATGACACAGTATAACAATACACACTTCATCCCACAACACACTGTGGAGTGTCCGGGACTGTGGAAAAGTATAACAATACACACTTCATCTCACAACTCACTGTGGAGTGTAGCGGACTGTGGCTGAGTATAACAATACACACTTCATCTCACAACACACTGTGGAGTGTCTGGGACTGTGGCACAGTATAACAATATACACTTCATCCCACAACACACTGTGGAGTGTCTGGGACTGTGGCACAGTATAACTATACACACTTCATCCCACAACACACTGTGGAGTGTCGGGGACTGTGACACAGTATAACAATACACAGTTCATCCCACAACACACTGTGGAGTGTCGGGGACTGTGGCACAGTATAACAATACACAGTTCATCCCACAACACACTGTGGAGTGTCGGGGACGGTGGCACAGTATAACAATACACACTTCATCCCACAGCTCACTGAAGAGAGTCGGGGACTGTGGCTCAGTATAACAATACACACTTCATCTCACAACACACTGTGGAGTGTCTGGGACTGTGGCACAGTATAACAATACACAGTTCATCCCACAACACACTGTGGAGTGTCGGGGACGATGACACAGTATAACAATACACACTTAATCCCACAACACACAGTGGATTGTCAGACATTGTGGCACAGTATAACAATACACACTTCATCCCACAACTCACTGTGGAGTGTCGGGGACTGTGGCTCAGTATAACAATACACACTTCATCGCACAACACACTGTGGAGTGTCGGGGACTGTGGCACAGTATAACAATACACACTTCATCTCACAACACACTGTGGAGTGTCGGGGACTGTGGCACAGTATAAGAATACACACTTCATCTCACAACACACTGTGGAGTGTCGGGGACGATGACACAGTATAACAGTATACACTTCATCTCACAACACACAGTGGAGTGTCCTGGACTGTGGTTCAGTATAACACTACACACTTCATCTCACAACACACAGTGGAGTGTCGGAAACTGTGACACAGTATAACAATATACACTTCATCCCACAATACACAGTGGAGTGTCGGAGACTGTGGGACAGTATAACAATACACATTTCATCCCACAACACACTGTGGAGTGTCGGAGGACGATGGCACAGTATAACAATACACACTTCATCCCACAACACACAGTGGAATGTCGGGGACTGCGCACAGTATAACAATACACACTTCATCCCACAACACACTGTGGAGTGTCGGGGACGATGACACAGTATAACAATACACACTTCATCTCACAACACACTGTGGAGTGTCAGGGGATGTGGCACAGTATAACAATACACACTTCATCCCACAACACACTGTGGAGTGTCCGGGACTGTGGAAAAGTATAACAATACACACTTCATCTCACAACTCACTGTGGAGTGTAGCGGACTGTGGCACAGTATAACAATACACACTTCATCCCACAACACACTGTGAAGTGTCGGGGACTGTGGCTCAGTATAACAATACACAGTTCAACCCACAACACACTGTGGAGTGTCGGGGACGGTGGCACAGTATAACAATACACACTTCATCCCACAACTCACTGTGGAGAGTCGGGGACTGTGGCTCAGTATAACAATACACACTTCATCTCACAACACACTGTGGAGTGTCTGGGACTGTGGCACAGTATAACAATACACACTTCATCTCACAACACACAGTGGAGTGTCGGGGACTGTGGTTCAGTATAACACTACACACTTCATCTCACAACACACAGTGGAGTGTCGGAAACTGTGGCACAGTATAACAATATACACTTCAACCCACAACACACAGTGGAGTTTCGGAGACTGTGGCACAGGAGAACAATGCACACTTCATCCCACAACACACTGTGGAGTGTCGGAGGACTATGGCACAGTATAATAATACACACTTCATCCCACAACACACAGTGGAATGCCGGGGACTGTGGCACAGTATAACAATACACACTTCATCCCACAACACACTGTGGAGTGTCGGGGACGATGACACAGTATAACAATACACACTTCATCCCACAACACACTGTGGAGTGTCGGGGACTGTGGCACAGTATAACAATACAAACTTCATCTCACAACCCACCGGAGTCTCTGGGAGTGTGGCACAGTATAACAATACACACGTCATTCCACAACACACTGTGGAGTGTCGGGGACTGTGGCACAGTATAACAATACACACTTCATCTCACAACACACTGTGGAGTGACGGGGACGATGACACAGTATAACAATACACACTTCATCCCACAACACACTGTGGAGTGTCGGGTACTTTGGCACAGTATAACAATACACACTTCATCCCACAACTCACTGTGGTGTGTCGGGGACTGTGGCTCAGTATAACAATACACACTTCATCTCACAACACACTGTGGAGTGTCGGGGACTATGGCACAGGAGAACAAAACACACTTCATCTCAAAACACACTGTGGAGTGTCGGGGACTGTGGCACAGTATAAGAATACACACTTCATCTCACAACACACTGTGGAGTGTCGGGGACGATGACACAGTATAACAGTACACACTTCATCTCACAGCACACAGTGGAGTGTCGGGGACTGTGGCACAGTATAACAATACACATTTCATCCCACAACACACTGTGGAGTGTCGGGGACGATGAAACAGTATAACAATACACACTTCATCTCACAACACACAGTGGAGTGTCGGGGACTGTGGTTCTGTATAGCATTACACACGTCATCCCACAACACATTGTGGAGTGTCGGGGACTGTGGCACAGTATAACAATACACACTTCATCCCACAACACACTGTGAAGTGTCGGGGACTGTGGCTCAGTATAACAATACACAGTTCAACCCACAACACACTGTGGAGTGTCGGGGACGGTGGCACAGTATAACAATACACACTTCATCCCACAACTCACTGTGGAGAGTCGGGGGCTGTGGCTCAGTGTAACAATACACACTTCATCTCACAACACACTGTGGAGTGTCTGGGACTGTGGCACAGTATAACAATACACACTTCATCTCACAACACACAGTGGAGTGTCGGGGACTGTGGTTCAGTATAACACTACACACTTCATCTCACAACACACAGTGGAGTGTCGGAAACTGTGGCACAGTATAACAATATACACTTCAACCCACAACACACAGTGGAGTTTCGGAGACTGTGGCACAGTATAACAATGCACACTTCATCCCACAACACACTGTGGAGTGTCGGAGGACTATGGCACAGTATAACAATACACACTTCATCCCACAACACACAGTGGAATGCCGGGGACTGTGGCACAGTATAACAATACACACTTCATCCCACAACACACTGTGGAGTGTCGTGGACGATGACACAGTATAACAATACACACTTCATCCCACAACACACTGTGGAGTGTCGGGTCTGTGGCACAGTATAACAATACACACTTCATCTCACAACCCACTGGAGTGTCGGGGAGTGTGGCACAGTATAACAATACACACGTCATTCCACAACACACTGTGGAGTGTCGGGGACTGTGGCACAGTATAACAATACACACTTCATCTCACAACACACAGTGGAGTGTCGGAAACTGTGGCACAGTATAAAAATATACACTTCAACCCACAACACACAGTGGAGTTTCGGAGACTGGCACAGTATAACAATGCACACTTCATCCCACAACACACTGTGGAGTGTCGGAGGACTATGGCACAGTATAACAATACACACTTCATCCCACAACACACAGTGGAATGCCGGGGACTGTGGCACAGTATAACAATACACACTTCATCCCACAACACACTGTGGAGTGTCGTGGACGATGACACAGTATAACAATACACACTTCATCCCACAACACACTGTGGAGTGTCGGGGACTGTGGCACAGTATAACAATACACACTTCATCTCACAACCCACTGGAGTGTCGGGGAGTGTGGCTCAGTATAACAATACACACTTCATCCCACAACACACTGTGGAGTGTCGTGGACGATGACACAGTATAACAATACACACGTCATTCCACAACACACTGTGGAGTGTCGGGGACTGTGGCACAGTATAACAATACACACTTCATCTCACAACACACTGTGGAGTGACGGGGACTATGACACAGTATAACAATACACACTTCATCCCACAACACACTGTGGAGTGTCGGGTACTGTGGCACAGTATAACAATACACACTTCATCCCACAACTCACTGTGGTGTGTCGGGGACTGTGGCTCAGTATAACAATACACACTTCATCTCACAACACACTGTGGAATGTCGGGGACTGTGGCACAGGAGAACAAAACACACTTCATCTCAAAACACACTGTGGAGTGTCGGGGACTGTGGCACAGTATAAGAATACACACTTCATCTCACAACACACTGTGGAGTGTCGGGGACGATGACACAGTATAACAGTACACACTTCATCTCACAGCACACAGTGGAGTGTCGGGGACTGTGGCACAGTATAACAATACACATTTCATCCCACAACACACTGTGGAGTGTCGGGGACGATGAAACAGTATAACAATACACACTTCATCTCACAACACACAGTGGAGTGTCGGGGACTGTGGTTCTGTATAACATTACACACTTCATCTCACAACACACTGTGGAGTGTCAGGGGACGGTGGCACAGTGTAAGAATACACACTTCATCCCACAACACACTGTGGAGTGTCAGGGACAATGACACAGTATAACAATACACACTTCATCCCACAACACACTGTGGAGTGTCGTGGACGATGACACAGTATAACAATACACACTTCATCCCACAACACACTGTGGAGTGTCGGGTCTGTCGCACAGTATAACAATACACACTTCATCTCACAACCCACTGGAGTGTCGGGGAGTGTGGCACAGTATAACAATACACACGTCATTCCACAACACACTGTGGAGTGTCGGGGACTGTGGCACAGTATAACAATACACACTTCATCTCACAACACACAGTGGAGTGTCGGAAACTGTGGCACAGTATAACAATATACACTTCAACCCACAACACACAGTGGAGTTTCGGAGACTGTGGCACAGTATAACAATGCACACTTCATCCCACAACACACTGTGGAGTGTCGGAGGACTATGGCACAGTATAACAATACACACTTCATCCCACAACACACAGTGGAATGCCGGGGACTGTGGCACAGTATAACAATACACACTTCATCCCACAACACACTGTGGAGTGTCGTGGACGATGACACAGTATAACAATACACACTTCATCCCACAACACACTGTGGAGTGTCGGGGACTGTGGCACAGTATAACAATACACACTTCATCTCACAACCCACTGGAGTGTCGGGGAGTGTGGCACAGTATAACAATACACACGTCATTCCACAACACACTGTGGAGTGTCGGGGACTGTGGCACAGTATAACAATACACACTTCATCTCACAACACACTGTGGAGTGACGGGGACTATGACACAGTATAACAATACACACTTCATCCCACAACACACTGTGGAGTGTCGGGTACTGTGGCACAGTATAACAATACACACTTCATCCCACAACTCACTGTGGTGTGTCGGGGACTGTGGCTCAGTATAACAATACACACTTCATCTCACAACACACTGTGGAGTGTCGGGGACTGTGGCACAGGAGAACAAAACACACTTCATCTCAAAACACACTGTGGAGTGTCGGGGACTGTGGCACAGTATAAGAATACACACTTCATCTCACAACACACTGTGGAGTGTCGGGGACGATGACACAGTATAACAGTACACACTTCATCTCACAGCACACAGTGGAGTGTCGGGGACTGTGGCACAGTATAACAATACACATTTCATCCCACAACACACTGTGGAGTGTCGGGGACGATGAAACAGTATAACAATGCACACTTCATCTCACAACACACAGTGGAGTGTCGGGGACTGTGGTTCTGTATAACATTACACACTTCATCTCACAACACACTGTGGAGTGTCAGGGGACGGTGGCACAGTGTAAGAATACACACTTCATCCCACAACACACTGTGGAGTGTCAGGGACAATGACACAGTATAACAATACACACTTCATCCCACAACACACTGCGGAGTGTCCGGGACTGTGGAAATGTATAACAATACACACTTCATCGCACAACTCACTGTGGAGTGTCGGGGACTGTGGCACAGTATAACAATACACACTTCATCCCACAACACACTGTGGAGTGTCGGCGACTGTGGCACAGTATAACAATACACACTTCATCCCACAACACACTGTGGAGGGTCAGGGACTGTGACACAGTATAACCATACACAGTTCGTCCCACAACACACTGTGGAGTGTCGGGGACTGTGGCACAGTATAACAATACACACTTCATCCCACAACTCACTGTGGAGTGTCGGGGACTGTGGCTCAGTATAACAATACACACTTCATCTCTCAACACACAGTGGAGTGTCGGGGTCTGTGGCACAGTATAACAATACACACGTCATCCCACAACACACTGTGGAGTGTCGGGGACTGTGGCACAGTATAACAAAACACACTATATCTCACAACGCACTGTGGAGTGTCGGGGACTGTGGCACAGTATAACAATACACATTTCATCTCTCAACACACAGTGGAGTGTCGGGGACTGTGGCACAGTATAACAATACACACGTCATCCCACAACTCACTGTGGAGTGTCGGGGACGATGACACAGTATAACAATACACACTTCATCTCACAACACACTGGAGTGTCGGGGTCTGTGGCACAGTATAACAATACACACGTCATCCCACAACACACTGTGGAGTGTCGGGGACGATGACACAGTATAACAATAAACACTTCATCCCACAACACACTGTGGAGTGTCGGGGACTGTGGCACAGTATAACAACACACACTTCATCCCACAACACACTGTGGAGTGTCGGGGACTGTGGCACAGTATAACAACACACACTTCATCCCACAACTCACTGTGGAGTGTCGGGGACTGTGGCTCAGTATAGCAATACACACTTCATCTCACAACACACTGTGGAGTGTCTGGGACTGTGGCACAGTATAACAATACACACTTCATCGCACAACACACAGTGGAGTGTCGGGGACTGTGGCACAGTATAACAATACACACTTCATCTCACAACACAGTGTGGAGTGTCGGGGCTGTGGCACAGTATCAGAATACACACTTCATCTCACAACACACTGTGGGGTGTCGGGGACGATGACACAGGAGAACAATACACACTTCATCTCACAACACACAGTGGAGTGTCGGGGACTGTGGTTCAGTATAACACTACACACTTCATCTCACAACACACAGTGGAGTGTCGGGGACTGTGGTTCAGTATAACACTACACACTTCATCCCACAACACACTGTGGAGTGTCGGAGGACTATGGCACAGTATAACAATACACACTTCATCCCACAACACACAGTGGAATGCCGGGGACTGTGGCACAGTATAACAATACACACTTCATCCCACAACACACTGTGGAGTGTCGTGGACGATGACACAGTATAACAATACACACTTCATCCCACAACACACTGTGGAGTGTCGGGTCTGTCGCACAGTATAACAATACACACTTCATCTCACAACCCACTGGAGTGTCGGGGAGTGTGGCACAGTATAACAATACACACGTCATTCCACAACACACTGTGGAGTGTCGGGGACTGTGGCACAGTATAACAATACACACTTCATCTCACAACACACAGTGGAGTGTCGGAAACTGTGGCACAGTATAACAATATACACTTCAACCCACAACACACAGTGGAGTTTCGGAGACTGTGGCACAGTATAACAATGCACACTTCATCCCACAACACACTGTGGAGTGTCGGAGGACTATGGCACAGTATAACAATACACACTTCATCCCACAACACACAGTGGAATGCCGGGGACTGTGGCACAGTATAACAATACACACTTCATCCCACAACACACTGTGGAGTGTCGTGGACGATGACACAGTATAACAATACACACTTCATCCCACAACACACTGTGGAGTGTCGGGGACTGTGGCACAGTATAACAATACACACTTCATCTCACAACCCACTAGATTGTCGGGGAGTGTGGCACAGTATAACAATACACACGTCATTCCACAACACACTGTGGAGTGTCGGGGACTGTGGCACAGTATAACAATACACACTTCATCTCACAACACACTGTGGAGTGACGGGGACTATGACACAGTATAACAATACACACTTCATCCCACAACACACTGTGGAGTGTCGGGTACTGTGGCACAGTATAACAATACACACTTCATCCCACAACTCACTGTGGTGTGTCGGGGACTGTGGCTCAGTATAACAATACACACTTCATCTCACAACACACTGTGGAGTGTCGGGGACTGTGGCACAGGAGAACAAAACACACTTCATCTCAAAACACACTGTGGAGTGTCGGGGACTGTGGCACAGTATAAGAATACACACTTCATCTCACAACACACTGTGGAGTGTCGGGGACGATGACACAGTATAACAGTACACACTTCATCTCACAGCACACAGTGGAGTGTCGGGGACTGTGGCACAGTATAACAATACACATTTCATCCCACAACACACTGTGGAGTGTCGGGGACGATGAAACAGTATAACAATACACACTTCATCTCACAACACACAGTGGAGTGTCGGGGACTGTGGTTCTGTATAACATTACACACTTCATCTCACAACACACTGTGGAGTGTCAGGGGACGGTGGCACAGTGTAAGAATACACACTTCATCCCACAACACACTGTGGAGTGTCAGGGACAATGACACAGTATAACAATACACACTTCATCCCACAACACACTGCGGAGTGTCCGGGACTGTGGAAATGTATAACAATACACACTTCATCGCACAACTCACTGTGGAGTGTCGGGGACTGTGGCACAGTATAACAATACACACTTCATCCCACAACACACTGTGGAGTGTCGGCGACTGTGGCACAGTATAACAATACACACTTCATCCCACAACACACTGTGGAGGGTCAGGGACTGTGACACAGTATAACCATACACAGTTCGTCCCACAACACACTGTGGAGTGTCGGGGACTGTGGCACAGTATAACAATACACACTTCATCCCACAACTCACTGTGGAGTGTCGGGGACTGTGGCTCAGTATAACAATACACACTTCATCTCTCAACACACAGTGGAGTGTCGGGGTCTGTGGCACAGTATAACAATACACACGTCATCCCACAACACACTGTGGAGTGTCGGGGACTGTGGCACAGTATAACAAAACACACTATATCTCACAACGCACTGTGGAGTGTCGGGGACTGTGGCACAGTATAACAATACACATTTCATCTCTCAACACACAGTGGAGTGTCGGGGACTGTGGCACAGTATAACAATACACACGTCATCCCACAACTCACTGTGGAGTGTCGGGGACGATGACACAGTATAACAATACACACTTCATCTCACAACACACTGGAGTGTCGGGGTCTGTGGCACAGTATAACAATACACACGTCATCCCACAACACACTGTGGAGTGTCGGGGACGATGACACAGTATAACAATAAACACTTCATCCCACAACACACTGTGGAGTGTCGGGGACTGTGGCACAGTATAACAACACACACTTCATCCCACAACACACTGTGGAGTGTCGGGGACTGTGGCACAGTATAACAACACACACTTCATCCCACAACTCACTGTGGAGTGTCGGGGACTGTGGCTCAGTATAGCAATACACACTTCATCTCACAACACACTGTGGAGTGTCTGGGACTGTGGCACAGTATAACAATACACACTTCATCGCACAACACACAGTGGAGTGTCGGGGACTGTGGCACAGTATAACAATACACACTTCATCTCACAACACAGTGTGGAGTGTCGGGGCTGTGGCACAGTATCAGAATACACACTTCATCTCACAACACACTGTGGGGTGTCGGGGACGATGACACAGGAGAACAATACACACTTCATCTCACAACACACAGTGGAGTGTCGGGGACTGTGGTTCAGTATAACACTACACACTTCATCTCACAACACACAGTGGAGTGTCGGGGACTGTGGTTCAGTATAACACTACACACTTCATCTCACAACACACAGTGGAGTGTCGGAAACTGTGGCACAGTATAACAATATACACTTCAACCCACAACACACAGTGGAGTGTCGGAGACTGTGGCACAGTATAATAATGCACACTTCATCCCACAACACACTGTGGAGTGTCGGAGGACTATGGCATAGTATAACAATACACACTTCATCCCACAACACACAGTGGAATGTCGGGGTCTGTGGCACAGTATAACAATACACACTTCATCCCACAACACACTGTGGATTGTCAGAGACTGTGGCACAGTATAACAATACACACTTCATCTCTCAACACACTGTGGAGTGTCGGGGACGATGACACAGTATAACAATACACACTTCATCCCACAACACACTGTGGATTGTCAGAGACTGTGGCACAGTATAACAATACACACTTCATCTCTCAACACACAGTGGAGTGTCGGGGACTGTGGCACAGTATAACAATACACACGTCATTCCACAACACACTGTGGAGTGTCGGGGACTGTGGCACAGTATAACAATACACACTGCATCTCACAACACATTGTGGAGTGACGGGGACGATGACACAGTATAACAATACACACTTCATCCCACAACATACTGTGGAGTGTCGGGGACTGTGGCACAGTATAACAATACACACTTCATCCCACAACTCACTGTGGAGTGTCGGGGACTGTGGCTCAGTATAACAATACACACTTCATCTCACAACACACTGTGGAGTGTCGGGGACTGTGGCACAGGAGAACAAAACACACTTCATCTCAAAACACTCGGTGGAGTGTCGGGGACTGTGGCACAGTTTAAGAATACACACTTCATCTCACAACACACTGTGGAGTGTCGGGGACGATGACACAGTATAACAGTACACACTTCATCTCACAGCACACAGTGGAGTGTCGGGGACTGTGGTTCAGTATAACACTACACACTTCATCTCACAACACACAGTGGAGTGTCGGAAACTGTGGCACAGTATAACAATATACACTTCATCCCACAACACACAGTGGAGTGTCGGAGACTGTGGCACAGTATAACAATACACATTTCATCCCACAACACACTGTGGAGTGTCGGAGGACTATGGCACAGTATAACAGTACACACTTCATCCCACAACACACAGTGGAATGTCGGGGACTGTGGCACAGTATAACAATACACACTTCATCCCACAACACACTGTGGAGTGTCGGGGACGATGACACAGTATAACAATACACACTTCATCTCACAACACACAGTGGAGTGTCGGGGACTGTGGTTCTGTATAACACTACACACTTCATCTCACAACACACTGTGGAGTGTCAGGGGACGGTGGCACAGTGTAAGAATACACACTTCATCCCACAACACACTGTGGAGTGTCAGGGACGATGACACAGTATAACAATACACACTGCATCCCACAACACACTGCGGAGTGTCCGGGACTATGGAAAAGTCTCACAATACACACTTCATCTCACAACTCACTGTGGAGTGTCGGGGACTGTGGCACAGTATAACAATACACACTTCATCTCACAACACACTGTGGAGGGTCAGGGACTGTGACACAGTATAACCATACACAGTTCGTCCCACAACACACTGTGGAGTGTCAGGGAATGTGGCACAGTATAACAATACACACTTCATCCCACAACACACTGTGGAGGGTCAGGGACCGTGACACAGTATAACCATACACAGTTCGTCCCACAACACACTGTGGAGTGTCGGGGAATGTGGCACAGTATAACAATACACACTTCATCCCACAACTCACTGTGGAGTGTCGGGGACTGTGGCTCAGTATAACAATACACACTTCATCTCTCAACACACAGTGGAGTGTCGGGGTCTGTGGCACAGTATAACAATACACACGTCATCCCAAAACACACTGTGGAGTGTCGGGGACTGTGGCACAGTATAACAAAACACACTATATCTCACAACGCACTGTGGAGTGTCGGGGACTGTGGCACAGTATAACAATACACATTTCATCTCTCAACACACAGTGGAGTGTCGGGGACTGTGGCACAGTATACCAATACACACTTCATCTCTCAACACACAGTGGAGTGTCGGGGACTGTGGCACAGTATAACAATACACACGTCATCCCACAACTCACTGTGGAGTGTCCGGGAAGATGACACAGTATAACAATACACACTTCATCTCACAACACACTGTTGAGTGTCGGGGTCGATGACACAGTATAACAATACACACTTCATCTCACAACACACTGGAGTGTCGGGGTCTGTGGCACAGTATAACAATACACACGTCATCCCACAACACAATGTGGAGTGTCGGGGACTGTGGCACAGTATAACAATACACACTTCATCCCACAACACACTGGAGTATCGGGGTCTGTGGCACAGTATAACAATACACACTTCATCCCACAACTCACTGTGTAGTGTCGGGGACTGTGGCTCAGTATAACAATACACACTTCATCTCTCAACACACAGTGGAGTGTCGGGGTCTGTGGCACAGTATAACAATACACACGTCATCCCAAAACACACTGTGGAGTGTCGGGGACTGTGGCACAGTATAACAAAACACACTATATCTCACAACGCACTGTGGAGTGTCGGGGACTGTGGCACAGTACAACAATACACATTTCATCTCTCAACACACAGTGGAGTGTCGGGGACTGTGGCACAGTATAACAATACACACTTCATCTCTCAACACACAGTGGAGTGTCGGGGTCTGTGGCACAGTATAACAATACACACGTCATCCCACAACACACTGTGGAGTGTCGGGGACTGTGGCACAGTATAACAAAACACACTATATCTCACAACGCACTGTGGAGTGTCGGGGACTGTGGCACAGTATAACAATACACATTTCATCTCTCAACACACAGTGGAGTGTCGGGGACTGTGGCACAGTATAACAATACACACGTCATCCCACAACTCACTGTGGAGTGTCGGGGACGATGACACAGTATAACAATACACACTTCATCTCACAACACACTGGAGTGTCGGGGTCTGTGGCACAGTATAACAATACACACGTCATCCCACAACACACTGTGGAGTGTCGGGGACGATGACACAGTATAACAATAAACACTTCATCCCACAACACACTGTGGAGTGTCGGGGACTGTGGCACAGTATAACAACACACACTTCATCCCACAACACACTGTGGAGTGTCGGGGACTGTGGCACAGTATAACAACACACACTTCATCCCACAACTCACTGTGGAGTGTCGGGGACTGTGGCTCAGTATAGCAATACACACTTCATCTCACAACACACTGTGGAGTGTCTGGGACTGTGGCACAGTATAACAATACACACTTCATCGCACAACACACAGTGGAGTGTCGGGGACTGTGGCACAGTATAACAATACACACTTCATCTCACAACACAGTGTGGAGTGTCGGGGCTGTGGCACAGTATCAGAATACACACTTCATCTCACAACACACTGTGGAGTGTCGGGGACGATGACACAGGAGAACAGTACACACTTCATCTCACAACACACAGTGGAGTGTCGGGGACTGTGGTTCAGTATAACACTACACACTTCATCTCACAACACACAGTGGAGTGTCGGGGACTGTGGTTCAGTATAACACTACACACTTCATCTCACAACACACAGTGGAGTGTCGGAAACTGTGGCACAGTATAACAATATACACTTCAACCCACAACACACAGTGGAGTGTCGGAGACTGTGGCACAGTATAATAATGCACACTTCATCCCACAACACACTGTGGAGTGTCGGAGGACTATGGCATAGTATAACAATACACACTTCATCCCACAACACACAGTGGAATGTCGGGGTCTGTGGCACAGTATAACAATACCCACTTCATCCCACAACACACTGTGGATTGTCAGAGACTGTGGCACAGTATAACAATACACACTTCATCTCTCAACACACTGTGGAGTGTCGGGGACGATGACACAGTATAACAATACACACTTCATCCCACAACACACTGTGGATTGTCAGAGACTGTGGCACAGTATAACAATACACACTTCATCTCTCAACACACAGTGGAGTGTCGGGGACTGTGGCACAGTATAACAATACACACGTCATTCCACAACACACTGTGGAGTGTCGGGGACTGTGGCACAGTATAACAATACACACTTCATCTCACAACACATTGTGGAGTGACGGGGACGATGACACAGTATAACAATACACACTTCATCCCACAACATACTGTGGAGTGTCGGGGACTGTGGCACAGTATAACAATACACACTTCATCCCACAACTCACTGTGGAGTGTCGGGGACTGTGGCTCAGTATAACAATACACACTTCATCTCACAACACACTGTGGAGTGTCGGGGACTGTGGCACAGGAGAACAAAACACACTTCATCTCAAAACACACTGTGGAGTGTCGGGGACTGTGGCACAGTTTAAGAATACACACTTCATCTCACAACACACTGTGGAGTGTCGGGGACGATGACACAGTATAACAGTACACACTTCATCTCACAGCACACAGTGGAATGTCGGGGACTGTGGTTCAGTATAACACTACACACTTCATCTCACAACACACAGTGGAGTGTCGGAAACTGTGGCACAGTATAACAATATACACTTCATCCCACAACACACAGTGGAGTGTCGGAGACTGTGGCACAGTATAACAATACACATTTCATCCCACAACACACTGTGGAGTGTCGGAGAACTATGGCACAGTATAACAGTACACACTTCATCCCACAACACACAGTGGAATGTCGGGGACTGTGACACAGTATAACAATACACACTTCATCCCACAACACACTGTGGAGTGTCGGGGACGATGACACAGTATAACAATACACACTTCATCTCACAACACACAGTGGAGTGTCGGGGACTGTGGTTCTGTATAACACTACACACTTCATCTCACAACACACTGTGGAGTGTCAGGGGACGGTGGCACAGTGTAAGAATACACACTTCATCCCACAACACACTGTGGAGTGTCAGGGACGATGACACAGTATAACAATACACACTTCATCCCACAACACACTGCGGAGTGTCCGGGACTGTGGAAAAGTCTCACAATACACACTTCATCTCACAACTCACTGTGGAGTGTCGGGGACTGTGGCACAGTATAACAATACACACTTCATCTCATAACACACTGTGGAGGGTCAGGGACTGTGACACAGTATAACCATACACAGTTCGTCCCACAACACACTGTGGAGTGTCGGGGACTGTGGCACAGTATAACAATACACATTTCATCTCTCAACGCACTGTGGAGTGTCGGGGACTGTGGCACAGTATACCAATACACACTTCATCTCTCAACACACAGTGGAGTGTCGGGGACTGTGGCACAGTATAACAATACACACGTCATCCCACAACTCACTGTGGAGTGTCCGGGAAGATGACACAGTATAACAATACACACTTCATCTCACAACACAATGTTGAGTGTCGGGGACGATGACACAGTATAACAATACACACTTCATCTCACAACACACTGGAGTGTCGGGGTCTGTGGCACAGTATAACAATACACACGTCATCCCACAACACACTGTGGAGTGTCGGGGACTGTGGCACAGTATAACAATACACACTTCATCTCACAACACATTGGAGTGTCGGGGTCTGTGGCACAGTATAACAATACACACTTCATCCCACAACTCACTGTGGAGTGTCGGGGACTGTGGCTCAGTATAACAATACACACTTCATCTCTCAACACACAGTGGAGTGTCGGGGTCTGTGGCACAGTATAACAATACACACGTCATCCCAAAACACACTGTGGAGTGTCGGGGACTGTGGCACAGTATAACAAAACACACTATATCTCACAACGCACTGTGGAGTGTCGGGGACTGTGGCACAGTATAACAATACACATTTCATCTCTCAACACACAGTGGAGTGTCGGGGACTGTGGCACAGTATACCAATACACACTTCATCTCTCAACACACAGTGGAGTGTCGGGGAACTATGGCACAGTATAACAGTACACACTTCATCCCACAACACACAGTGGAATGTCGGGGACTGTGACACAGTATAACAATACACACTTCATCCCACAACACACTGTGGAGTGTCGGGGACGATGACACAGTATAACAATACACACTTCATCTCACAACACACAGTGGAGTGTCGGGGACTGTGGTTCTGTATAACACTACACACTTCATCTCACAACACACTGTGGAGTGTCAGGGGACGGTGGCACAGTGTAAGAATACACACTTCATCCCACAACACACTGTGGAGTGTCAGGGACGATGACACAGTATAACAATACACACTTCATCCCACAACACACTGCGGAGTGTCCGGGACTGTGGAAAAGTCTCACAATACACACTTCATCTCACAACTCACTGTGGAGTGTCGGGGACTGTGGCACAGTATAACAATACACACTTCATCTCATAACACACTGTGGAGGGTCAGGGACTGTGACACAGTATAACCATACACAGTTCGTCCCACAACACACTGTGGAGTGTCGGGGACTGTGGCACAGTATAACAATACACATTTCATCTCTCAACGCACTGTGGAGTGTCGGGGACTGTGGCACAGTATACCAATACGCACTTCATCTCTCAACACACAGTGGAGTGTCGGGGACTGTGGCACAGTATAACAATACACACGTCATCCCACAACTCACTGTGGAGTGTCCGGGAAGATGACACAGTATAACAATACACACTTCATCTCACAACACAATGTTGAGTGTCGGGGACGATGACACAGTATAACAATACACACTTCATCTCACAACACACTGGAGTGTCGGGGTCTGTGGCACAGTATAACAATACACACGTCATCCCACAACACACTGTGGAGTGTCGGGGACTGTGGCACAGTATAACAATACACACTTCATCTCACAACACATTGGAGTGTCGGGGTCTGTGGCACAGTATAACAATACACACTTCATCCCACAACTCACTGTGGAGTGTCGGGGACTGTGGCTCAGTATAACAATACACACTTCATCTCTCAACACACAGTGGAGTGTCGGGGTCTGTGGCACAGTATAACAATACACACGTCATCCCAAAACACACTGTGGAGTGTCGGGGACTGTGGCACAGTATAACAAAACACACTATATCTCACAACGCACTGTGGAGTGTCGGGGACTGTGGCACAGTATAACAATACACATTTCATCTCTCAACACACAGTGGAGTGTCGGGGACTGTGGCACAGTATACCAATACACACTTCATCTCTCAACACACAGTGGAGTGTCGGGGACTGTGGCACAGTATAACAATACACACGTCATCCCACAACTCACTGTGGAGTGTCGGGGACGATGACACAGTATAACAATACACACTTCATCTCACAACACACTGTTGAGTGTCGGGGACGATGACACAGTATAACAATACACACTTCATCTCACAACACACTGGAGTGTCGGGGTCTGTGGCACAGTATAACAATACACACGTCATCCCACAACACACTGTGGAGTGTCGGGGACTGTGGCACAGTATAACAATACACACTTCATCTCACAACACACTGGAGTGTCGGGGTCTGTGGCACAGTATAACAATACACACTTCATCCCACAACACACTGTGGAGTGTCGGGGACGATGACACAGTATAACAATAAACACTTCATCCCACAACACACTGTGGAGTGTCGGGGACTGTGGCACAGTATAACAACACACACTTCATCCCACAACACACTGTGGAGTGTCGGGGACTGTGGCACAGTATAACAACACACACTTCATCCCACAACTCACTGTGGAGTGTCGGGGACTGTGGCTCAGTATAACAATACACACTTCATCTCACAACACACTGTGGACTGTCTGGGACTGTGGCACAGTATAACAATACACACTTCATCGCACAACACACAGTGGAGTGTCGGGGACTGTGGCACAGTATAACAATACACACTTCATCTCACAACACAGTGTGGAGTGTCGGGGCTGTGGCACAGTACAAGAATACACACTTCATCTCACAACACACTGTGGAGTGTCGGGGACGATGACACAGGAGAACAGTACACACTTCATCTCACAACACACAGTGGAGTGTCGGGGACTGTGGTTCAGTATAACACTACACACTTCATCTCACAACACACAGTGGAGTGTCGGGGACTGTGGTTCAGTATAACACTACACACTTCATCTCACAACACACAGTGGAGTGTCGGAAACTGTGGCACAGTATAACAATATACACTTCAACCCACAACACACAGTGGAGTGTCGGAGACTGTGGCACAGTATAACAATGCACACTTCATCCCACAACACACTGTGGAGTGTCGGAGGACTATGGCACAGTATAACAATACACACTTCATCCCACAACACACAGTGGAATGTCGGGGTCTGTGGCACAGTATAACAATACACACTTCATCCCACAACACACTGTGGAGTGTCGGGGACGATGACACAGTATAACAATACACACTTCATCCCACAACACACTGTGGATTGTCAGAGACTGTGGCACAGTATAACAATACACACTTCATCTCTCAACACACAGTGGAGTGTCGGGGACTGTGGCACAGTATAACAATACACACGTCATTCCACAACACACTGTGGAGTGTCGGGGACTGTGGCACAGTATAACAATACACACTTCATCTCACAACACATTGTGGAGTGACGGGGACGATGACACAGTATAACAATACACACTTCATCCCACAACACACTGTGGAGTGTCGGGGACTGTGGCACAGTATAACAATACATACTTCATCCCACAACTCACTGTGGAGTGTCGGGGACTGTGGCTCAGTATAACAATACACACTTCATCTCACAACACACTGTGGAGTGTCGGGGACTGTGGCACAGGAGAACAAAACACACTTCATCTCAAAACACACTGTGGAGTGTCGGGGACTGTGGCACAGTATAAGAATACACACTTCATCTCACAACACACTGTGGAGTGTCGGGGACGATGACACAGTATAACAGTAGACACTTCATCTCACAGCACACAGTGGAGTGTCGGGGACTGTGGTTCAGTATAACACTACACACTTCATCTCACAACACACAGTGGAGTGTCGGAAACTGTGGCACAGTAAAACAATATACACTTCATCCCACAACACACAGTGGAGTGTCGGAGACTGTGGCACAATATAACAATACACATTTCATCCCACAACACACTGTGGAGTGTCAGGGGACGGTGGCACAGTGTAAGAATACACACTTCATCCCACAACACACTGTGGAGTGTCAGGGACGATGACACAGTATAACAATACACACTTCATCCCACAACACACTGCGGAGTGTCCGGGACTGTGGAAAAGTCTCACAATACACACTTCATCTCACAACTCACTGTGGAGTGTCGGGGACTGAGGCACAGTATAACAATACACACTTCATCTCACAACACACTGTGGAGGGTCAGGGACTGTGACACAGTATAACCATACACAGTTTGTCCCACAACACACTGTGGAGTGTCGGGGAATGTGGCACAGTATAACAATACACACTTCATCCCACAACACACTGTGGAGGGTCAGGGACTGTGACACAGTATAACCATACACAGTTCGTCCCACAACACACTGTGGAGTGTCGGGGAATGTGGCACAGTATAACAATACACACTTCATCCCACAACTCACTGTGGAGTGTCGGGGACTGTGGCTCAGTATAACAATACACACTTCATCTCTCAACACACAGTGGAGTGTCGGGGTCTGTGGCACAGTATAACAATACACACGTCATCCCACAACACACTGTGGAGTGTCGGGGACTGTGGCACAGTATAACAAAACACACTATATCTCACAACGCACTGTGGAGTGTCGGGGACTGTGGCACAGTATAACAATACACATTTCATCTCTCAACACACAGTGGAGTGTCGGGGACTGTGGCACAGTATACCAATACACACTTCATCTCTCAACACACAGTGGAGTGTCGGGGACTGTGGCACAGTATAACAATACACACGTCATCCCACAACACACTGTGGAGTGTCGGGGACTGTGGCACAGTATAACAATACACACTTCATCTCACAACACACTGTGGAGTGTCGGGGACGATGACACAGTATAACAATAAACACTTCATCCCGCAACACACTGTGGAGTGTCGGGGACTGTGGCACAGAATAACAATACACACTTGATCCCACAACTCACTGTGGAGTGTCGGGGACTGTGGCTCAGTATAACAATACACACTTCATCTCACAACACACTGTGGAGTGTCTGGGACTGTGGCACAGTATAACAATACACACTTCATCGCACAACACACAGTGGAGTGTCGGGGACTGTGGCACAGTATAACAATACACACTTCATCTCACAACACAGTGTGGAGTGTCGGGGCTGTGGCACAGTATAAGAATACACACTTCATCTCACAACACACTGTGGAGTGTCGGGGACGATGACACAGGAGAACAGTACACACTTCATCTCACAACACACAGTGGAGTGTCGGGGACTGTGGTTCAGTATAACACTACACACTTCATCTCACAACACACAGTGGAGTGTCGGGGACTGTGGTTCAGTATAACACTACACACTTCATCTCACAACACACAGTGGAGTGTCGGAAACTGTGGCACAGTATAACAATATACACTTCAACCCACAACACACAGTGGAGAGTCGGAGACTGTGGCACAATATAACAATGCACACTTCATCCCACAACACACTGTGGAGTGTTGGAGGACTATTGCACAGTATAACAATACACACTTCATCCCACAACACACAGTGGAATGTCGGGGTCTGTGGCACAGTATAACAATACACACTTCATCCCACAACACACTGTGGAGTGTCGGGGACGATGACACAGTATAACAATACACACTTCATCCCACAACACACTGTGGATTGTCAGAGACTGTGGCACAGTATAACAATACACACTTCATCTCTCAACACACAGTGGAGTGTCGGGGACTGTGGCACAGTATAACAATACACACGTCATTCCAGAACACACTGTGGAGTGTCGGGGACTGTGGCACAGTATAACAATACACACTTCATCTCACAACACATTGTGGAGTGACGGGGACGATGACACAGTATAACAATACACACTTCATCCCACAACACACTGTGGAGTGTCGGGGACTGTGGCACAGTATAACAATACACACTTCATCCCACAACTCACTGTGCAGTGTCGGGGACTGTGGCTCAGTATAACAATACACACTTCATCTCACAACACACTGTGGAGTGTCGGGGACTGTGGCACAGGAGAACAAAACACACTTCATCTCAAAACACACTGTGGAGTGTCGGGGACTGTGGCACAGTATAAGAATACACACTTCATCTCACAACACACTGTGGAGTGTCGGGGACGATGACACAGTATAACAATAAACACTTCATCCCGCAACACACTGTGGAGTGTCGGGGACTGTGGCACAGTATAACAATACACACTTCATCCCACAACTCACTGTGGAGTGTCGGGGACTGTGGCTCAGTATAACAATACACACTTCATCTCACAACACACTGTGGAGTGTCTGGGACTGTGGCACAGTATAACAATACACACTTCATCGCACAACACACAGTGGAGTGTCGGGGACTGTGGCACAGTATAACAATACACACTTCATCTCACAACACAGTGTGGAGTGTCGGGGCTGTGGCACAGTATAAGAATACACACTTCATCTCACAACACACTGTGGAGTGTCGGGGACGATGACACAGGAGAATAGTACACACTTCATCTCACAACACACAGTGGAGTGTCGGGGACTGTGGTTCAGTATAACACTACACACTTCATCTCACAACACACAGTGGAGTGTCGGGGACTGTGGTTCAGTATAACACTACACACTTCATCTCACAACACACAGTGGAGTGTCGGAAACTGTGGCACAGTATAACAATATACACTTCAACCCACAACACACAGTGGAGTGTCGGAGACTGTGGCACAATATAACAATGCACACTTCATCCCACAACACACTGTGGAGTGTTGGAGGACTATTGCACAGTATAACAATACACACTTCATCCCACAACACACAGTGGAATGTCGGGGTCTGTGGCACAGTATAACAATACACACTTCATCCCACAACACACTGTGGAGTGTCGGGGACGATGACACAGTATAACAATACACACTTCATCCCACAACACACTGTGGATTGTCAGAGACTGTGGCACAGTATAACAATACACACTTCATCTCTCAACACACAGTGGAGTGTCGGGGACTGTGGCACAGTATAACAATACACACGTCATTCCAGAACACACTGTGGAGTGTCGGGGACTGTGGCACAGTATAACAATACACACTTCATCTCACAACACATTGTGGAGTGACGGGGACGATGACACAGTATAACAATACACACTTCATCCCACAACACACTGTGGAGTGTCGGGGACTGTGGCACAGTATAACAATACACACTTCATCCCACAACTCACTGTGGAGTGTCGGGGACTGTGGCTCAGTATAACAATACACACTTCATCTCACAACACACTGTGGAGTGTCGGGGACTGTGGCACAGGAGAACAAAACACACTTCATCTCAAAACACACTGTGGAGTGTCGGGGACTGTGGCACAGTATAAGAATACACACTTCATCTCACAACACACTGTGGAGTGTCGGGGACGATGACACAGTATAACAGTACACACTTCATCTCACAGCACACAGTGGAGTGTCGGGGACTGTGGTTCAGTATAACACGACACACTTCATCTCACAACACACAGTGGAGTGTCGGAAACTGTGGCACAGTATAACAATATACACTTCATCCCACAACACACAGTGGAGTGTCGGAGACTGTGGCACAGTATAACAATACACATTTCATCCCACAACACACTGTGGAGTGTCGGAGGACTATGGCACAGTATAACAATACACACTTCATCCCACAACACACAGTGGAATGTCGGGGACTGTGGCACAGTATAACAATACACACTTCATCCCACAACACACTGTGGAGTGTCGGGGACGATGACACAGTATAACAATACACACTTCATCTCACAACACACAGTGGAGTGTCGGGGACTGTGGTTCTGTATAACACTACACACTTCATCTCACAACACACTGTGGAGTGTCAGGGGACGGTGGCACAGTGTAAGAATACACACTTCATCCCACAACACACTGTGGAGTGTCAGGGACGATGACACAGTATAACAATACACACTTCATCCCACAACACACATCGGAATGTCCGGGACTGTGGAAAAGTCTCACAATACACACTACATCTCACAACTCACTGTGGAGTGTCGGGGACTGTGGCACAGTATAACAATACACACTTCATCTCACAACACACTGTGGAGGGTCAGGGACTGTGACACAGTATAACCATACACAGTTCGTCCCACAACACACTATGGAGTGTCGGGGAATGTGGCACAGTATAACAATACACACTTCATCCCACAACACACTGTGGAGGGTCAGGGACTGTGACACAGTATAACCATACACAGTTCGTCCCACAACACACTGTGGAGTGTCGGGGAATGTGGCACAGTATAACAATACACACTTCATCCCACAACTCACTGTGGAGTGTCGGGGACTGTGGCTCAGTATAACAATACACACTTCATCTCTCAACACACAGTGGAGTGTCGGGGTCTGTGGCACAGTATAACAATACACCCGTCATCCCACAACACACTGTGGAGTGTCGGGGACTGTGGCACAGTATAACAAAACACACTATATCTCACAACGCACTGTGGAGTGTCGGGGACTGTGGCACAGTATAACAATACACATTTCATCTCTCAACACACAGTGGAGTGTCGGGGACTGTGGCACAGTATACCAATACACACTTCATCTCTCAACACACAGTGGAGTGTCGGGGACTGTGGCACAGTATAACAAACACACGTCATCCCACAACACACTGTGGAGTGTCGGGGACTGTGGCACAGTATAACAATACACACTTCATCTCACAACACACTGTGGAGTGTCGGGGACGATGACACAGTATAACAATAAACACTTCATCCCACAACACACTGTGGAGTGTCGGGGACTGTGGCACAGTATAACAATACACACTTCATCCCACAACTCACTGTGGAGTGTCGGGGACTGTGGCTCAGTATAACAATACACACTTCATCTCACAACACACTGTGGAGTGTCTGGGACTGTGGCACAGTATAACAATACACACTTCATCTCACAACACACTGTGGAGTGTCTGGGACTGTGGCACAGTATAACAATACACACTTCATCGCACAACACACAGTGGAGTGTCGGAGACTGTGGCACAATATAACAATGCACACTTCATCCCACAACACACTGTGGAGTGTTGGAGGACTATGGCACAGTATAACAATACACACTTCATCCCACAACACACAGTGGAATGTCGGGGTCTGTGGCACAGTATAACAATACACACTTCATCCCACAACACACTGTGGAGTGTCGGGGACGATGACACAGTATAACAATACACACTTCATCCCACAACACACTGTGGATTGTCAGAGACTGTGGCACAGTATAACAATACACACTTCATCTCTCAACACACAGTGGAGTGTCGGGGACTGTGGCACAGTATAACAATACACACGTCATTCCAGAACACACTGTGGAGTGTCGGGGACTGTGGCACAGTATAACAATACACACTTCATCTCACAACACATTGTGGAGTGACGGGGACGATGACACAGTATAACAATACACACTTCATCCCACAACACACTGTGGAGTGCCGGGGACTGTGGCACAGTATAACAATACACACTTCATCCCACAACTCACTGTGGAGTGTCGGGGACTGTGGCTCAGTATAACAATACACACTTCATCTCACAACACACTGTGGAGTGTCGGGGACTGTGGCACAGGAGAACAAAACACACTTCATCTCAAAACACACTGTGGAGTGTCGGGGACTGTGGCACAGTATAAGAATACACACTTCATCTCACAACACACTGTGGAGTGTCGGGGACGATGACACAGTATAACAGTACACACTTCATCTCACAGCACACAGTGGAGTGTCGGGGACTGTGGTTCAGTATAACACGACACACTTCATCTCACAACACACAGTGGAGTGTCGGAAACTGTGGCACAGTATAACAATATACACTTCATCCCACAACACACAGTGGAGTGTCGGAGACTGTGGCACAGTATAACAATACACATTTCATCCCACAACACACTGTGGAGTGTCGGAGGACTATGGCACAGTATAACAGTACACACTTCATCCCACAACACACAGTGGAATGTCGGGGACTGTGGCACAGTATAACAATACACACTTCATCCCACAACACACTGTGGAGTGTCGGGGACGATGACACAGTATAACAATACACACTTCATCTCACAACACACAGTGGAGTGTCGGGGACTGTGGTTCTGTATAACACTACACACTTCATCTCACAACACACTGTGGAGTGTCAGGGGACGGTGGCACAGTGTAAGAATACACACTTCATCCCACAACACACTGTGGAGTGTCAGGGACGATGACACAGTATAACAATACACACTTCATCCCACAACACACTGCGGAGTGTCCGGGACTGTGGAAAAGTCTCACAATACACACTACATCTCACAACTCACTGTGGAGTGTCGGGGACTGTGGCACAGTATAACAATACACACTTCATCTCACAACACACTGTGGAGGGTCAGGGACTGTGACACAGTATAACCATACACAGTTCGTCCCACAACACACTGTGGAGTGTCGGGGAATGTGGCACAGTATAACAATACACACTTCATCCCACAACACACTGTGGAGGGTCAGGGACTGTGACACAGTATAACCATACACAGTTCGTCCCACAACACACTGTGGAGTGTCGGGGAATGTGGCACAGTATAACAATACACACTTCATCCCACAACTCACTGTGGAGTGTCGGGGACTGTGGCTCAGTATAACAATACACACTTCATCTCTCAACACACAGTGGAGTGTCGGGGTCTGTGGCACAGTATAACAATACACACGTCATCCCACAACACACTGTGGAGTGTCGGGGACTGTGGCACAGTATAACAAAACACACTATATCTCACAACGCACTGTGGAGTGTCGGGGACTGTGGCACAGTATAACAATACACATTTCATCTCTCAACACACAGTGGAGTGTCGGGGACTGTGGCACAGTATACCAATACACACTTCATCTCTCAACACACAGTGGAGTGTCGGGGACTGTGGCACAGTATAACAAACACACGTCATCCCACAACACACTGTGGAGTGTCGGGGACTGTGGCACAGTATAACAATACACACTTCATCTCACAACACACTGTGGAGTGTCGGGGACGATGACACAGTATAACAATAAACACTTCATCCCACAACACACTGTGGAGTGTCGGGGACTGTGGCACAGTATAACAATACACACTTCATCCCACAACTCACTGTGGAGTGTCGGGGACTGTGGCTCAGTATAACAATACACACTTCATCTCACAACACACTGTGGAGTGTCTGGGACTGTGGCACAGTATAACAATACACACTTCATCGCACAACACACAGTGGAGTGTCGGGGACTGTGGCACAGTATAACAATACACACTTCATCTCACAACACAGTGTGGAGTGTCGGGGCTGTGGCACAGTATAAGAATACACACTTCATCTCACAACACACTGTGGAGTGTCGGGGACGATGACACAGGAGAACAGTACACACTTCATCTCACAACACACAGTGGAGTGTCGGGGACTGTGGTTCAGTATAACACTACACACTTCATCTCACAAGACACAGTGTAGTGTCGGAAACTGTGGCACAGTATAACAATATACACTTCATCCCACAACAAACAGTGGAGTGTCGGATACTGTGGCACAGTATAACAATACACATGTCATCCCACAACACACTGTGGAGTGTCGGAGGACTATGGCACAGTATAACAATGCACACTTCATCCCACAACACACAGTGGAATGTCGGGGACTGTGGCCCAGTATAACAAGACACACTTCATCTCACAACACACTGTGGAGTGTCAGGGGACGGTGGCACAGTATAAGAATACACACTCCATCCCACAACACACTGTGGAGTGTCAGCGACGATGACACAGTATAACAATACACACTTCATCCCACAACACACTGTGGAGTGTCCGGGACTGTGGAAAAGTATAACAATACACACTGCATCTCACAACACACTGTGGAGTGTCGGGGACTGTGGCACAGTATAAGAATACACACTTCATCTCACAACACAATGTGGAGTGTCGGGGACGATGACACAGTATAACAATACACACTTCATCCCACAACACACTGTGGATTGTCAGAGACTGTGGCACAGTATAACAATACACACTTCATCTCTCAACACACAGTGGAGTGTCGGGGACTGTGGCACAGTATAACAATACACACGTCATTCCAGAACACACTGTGGAGTGTCGGGGACTGTGGCACAGTATAACAATACACACTTCATCTCACAACACATTGTGGAGTGACGGGGACGATGACACAGTATAACAATACACACTTCATCCCACAACACACTGTGGAGTGCCGGGGACTGTGGCACAGTATAACAATACACACTTCATCCCACAACTCACTGTGGAGTGTCGGGGACTGTGGCTCAGTATAACAATACACACTTCATCTCACAACACACTGTGGAGTGTCGGGGACTGTGGCACAGGAGAACAAAACACACTTCATCTCAAAACACACTGTGGAGTGTCGGGGACTGTGGCACAGTATAAGAATACACACTTCATCTCACAACACACTGTGGAGTGTCGGGGACGATGACACAGTATAACAGTACACACTTCATCTCACAGCACACAGTGGAGTGTCGGGGACTGTGGTTCAGTATAACACGACACACTTCATCTCACAACACACAGTGGAGTGTCGGAAACTGTGGCACAGTATAACAATATACACTTCATCCCACAACACACAGTGGAGTGTCGGAGACTGTGGCACAGTATAACAATACACATTTCATCCCACAACACACTGTGGAGTGTCGGAGGACTATGGCACAGTATAACAGTACACACTTCATCCCACAACACACAGTGGAATGTCGGGGACTGTGGCACAGTATAACAATACACACTTCATCCCACAACACACTGTGGAGTGTCGGGGACGATGACACAGTATAACAATACACACTTCATCTCACAACACACAGTGGAGTGTCGGGGACTGTGGTTCTGTATAACACTACACACTTCATCTCACAACACACTGTGGAGTGTCAGGGGACGGTGGCACAGTGTAAGAATACACACTTCATCCCACAACACACTGTGGAGTGTCAGGGACGATGACACAGTATAACAATACACACTTCATCCCACAACACACTGCGGAGTGTCCGGGACTGTGGAAAAGTCTCACAATACACACTACATCTCACAACTCACTGTGGAGTGTCGGGGACTGTGGCACAGTATAACAATACACACTTCATCTCACAACACACTGTGGAGGGTCAGGGACTGTGACACAGTATAACCATACACAGTTCGTCCCACAACACACTGTGGAGTGTCGGGGAATGTGGCACAGTATAACAATACACACTTCATCCCACAACACACTGTGGAGGGTCAGGGACTGTGACACAGTATAACCATACACAGTTCGTCCCACAACACACTGTGGAGTGTCGGGGAATGTGGCACAGTATAACAATACACACTTCATCCCACAACTCACTGTGGAGTGTCGGGGACTGTGGCTCAGTATAACAATACACACTTCATCTCTCAACACACAGTGGAGTGTCGGGGTCTGTGGCACAGTATAACAATACACACGTCATCCCACAACACACTGTGGAGTGTCGGGGACTGTGGCACAGTATAACAAAACACACTATATCTCACAACGCACTGTGGAGTGTCGGGGACTGTGGCACAGTATAACAATACACATTTCATCTCTCAACACACAGTGGAGTGTCGGGGACTGTGGCACAGTATACCAATACACACTTCATCTCTCAACACACAGTGGAGTGTCGGGGACTGTGGCACAGTATAACAAACACACGTCATCCCACAACACACTGTGGAGTGTCGGGGACTGTGGCACAGTATAACAATACACACTTCATCTCACAACACACTGTGGAGTGTCGGGGACGATGACACAGTATAACAATAAACACTTCATCCCACAACACACTGTGGAGTGTCGGGGACTGTGGCACAGTATAACAATACACACTTCATCCCACAACTCACTGTGGAGTGTCGGGGACTGTGGCTCAGTATAACAATACACACTTCATCTCACAACACACTGTGGAGTGTCTGGGACTGTGGCACAGTATAACAATACACACTTCATCGCACAACACACAGTGGAGTGTCGGGGACTGTGGCACAGTATAACAATACACACTTCATCTCACAACACAGTGTGGAGTGTCGGGGCTGTGGCACAGTATAAGAATACACACTTCATCTCACAACACACTGTGGAGTGTCGGGGACGATGACACAGGAGAACAGTACACACTTCATCTCACAACACACAGTGGAGTGTCGGGGACTGTGGTTCAGTATAACACTACACACTTCATCTCACAAGACACAGTGTAGTGTCGGAAACTGTGGCACAGTATAACAATATACACTTCATCCCACAACAAACAGTGGAGTGTCGGATACTGTGGCACAGTATAACAATACACATGTCATCCCACAACACACTGTGGAGTGTCGGAGGACTATGGCACAGTATAACAATGCACACTTCATCCCACAACACACAGTGGAATGTCGGGGACTGTGGCCCAGTATAACAAGACACACTTCATCTCACAACACACTGTGGAGTGTCAGGGGACGGTGGCACAGTATAAGAATACACACTCCATCCCACAACACACTGTGGAGTGTCAGCGACGATGACACAGTATAACAATACACACTTCATCCCACAACACACTGTGGAGTGTCCGGGACTGTGGAAAAGTATAACAATACACACTGCATCTCACAACACACTGTGGAGTGTCGGGGACTGTGGCACAGTATAAGAATACACACTTCATCTCACAACACAATGTGGAGTGTCGGGGACGATGACACAGTATAACAGTACACACTCATCTCACAACACACAGTGGAGTGTCGGGGACTGTGGTTCAGTATAACACGACACACTTCATCTCACAACACACAGTGGAGTGTCGGAAACTGTGGCACAGTATAACAATATACACTTCATCCCACAACACATAGTGGAGTGTCGGAGACTGTGGCACAGTATAACAATACACATTTCATCCCACAACACACTGTGGAGTGTCGGTGGACTATGGCACAGTATAACAATACACACTTCATCCCACAACACACAGTGGAATGTCGGGGACTGTGGCACACTATAACACTACACACTTCATCCCACAACACACTGTGGAGTGTCGGGGACGATGACACAGTATAACAATACACACTTCATCTCACAACACACAGTGGAGTGTCGGGGACTGTGGTTCTGTATAACACTACACTCTTCATCTCACAACACACTGTGGAGTGTCAGGGGACGGTGGCACAGTGCAAGAATACACACTTCATCCCACAACACACTGTCAAGTGTCAGGGACGATGACACAGTATAACAATACACACTTCATCCCACAACACACTGTGGAGTGTCCGGGACTGTGGAAAAGTATAACAATACACACTTCATCTCACAACACACTGTGGAGTGTAGCGGACTGTGGCACAGTATAACAATACACACTTCATCCCACAACACACTGTGGAGTGTAGGGGACTGTGGCTCCGTATAACAATACACAGTTCATCCCACAACACACTGTGGAGCGTCGGGGACTGTGGCACAGTATACCAATACACACTTCATCTCACAACACACTGTGGAGTGTCGGGGACTGTGGCACAGTATAACAATTCACACTTCATCCCACAACACACTGTGGAGTGTCGGGGACTGTGGCACAGTATAACAAAACTCACTTCATCCCACAACACACTGTGGAGTGTCGGGGACTGTGACACAGTATAACAATACACAGTTCGTCCCACAACACACTGTGGAGTGTCGGGGACTGTGGCACAGTATAACAATACACACTTCATCCCACAACTCACTGTGGAGTGTCATGGACTGTGGCTCAGTATAACAATACACACTTCATCTCACAACACACTGTGTAGTGTCGGGGACTGTGGCACAGTATAAGAATACACACTTCATCTCACAACACACTGTGGAGTGTCATGGACTTTGGCTCAGTATAACAATACACACTTCATCTCACAACACACTGTGTATTGTCGGGGACTGTGGCACAGTATAAGAATACACACTTCATCTCACAACAGACTGTGGAGTGTCGGGGACGATGACACAGTATAACAGTACACACTTCATCTCACAACACACAGTGGAGTGTCGGGGTCTGTGGTTCAGTATAACACTCCACACTTCATCTCACAACACACAGTGGAGTGTCGGAAACTGTGGCACAGTATAACAATATACACTTCATCCCACAACACACAGTGGAGTGTCGGAGACTGTGGCACAGTATAACAATACACACTTCATCCCACAACACACTGTGGAGTGTCGGAGGACTATGGCACAGTATAGCAATGCACACTTCATCCCAGAACACACAGTGGAATGTCGGGGACTGTGGCACAGTATAACAATACACACTTCATCCCACAACACACTGTGGAGTGTCGGGGACGATGACACAGTATAAGAATACACACTTCATCCCACAACACACTGTGGAGTGTCGGGGACTGTGGCTCAGTGTAACAATACACACTTCATCTCACAACACACAGTGGAGTGTCGGGGACTGTGATTCTGTATAACACTGCACACTTCATCTCACAACACACTGTGGAGTGTCAGGGGACGGTGGCACAGCATAAGAATACACACTTCATCCCACAACACAGGGACGATGACACAGTATAACAATAAACACTTCATCCCACAACACACTGTGGAGTGTCCGGGACTGTGGTAAAGTATAACAATACACACATTATCTCACAAAACACTGTGGAGTGTCGGGGACTGTGGTACAGTATAACAATACACACTTCATCTCACAACTCACTGTGGAGTGTCGGGGACTGTGGCACAGTATAAGAATACACACTTCATCCCACAACACTCTGTGGAGTGTCGGGGACTGTGGCACAGTATAACAATGCACACTTCATCTCACAACACACTGTGGAGTGTCGGGGACTGTGGCACAGTATAACAATGCACACTTCATCTCACAACACACTGTGGAGTGTCGGGGACTGTGGCACAGTATAAGAATACACACTTCATCTCACAACACACTGTGGAGTGTCGGGGACTGTGGCACAGTATAACAATGCACACTTCATCTCACAACACACTGTGGAGTGTCGGGGACTGTGGCACAGTATAACAATACACACTTCATCTCACAACTCACTGTGGAGTGTCGGGGACTGTGGCACAGTATGATATGGGTGGATAAGAAGCCCTTTTTCAATCCGTTGATGCATGTGGTGCGTGGATAAAGCTATTTACATTTGGGACCGTGATGCCCTGATTCCTCCTCAGCGAAGGGAAGCTACTTGGGTAGGCTTTGGCTGCAGGGTAACTTCTGCGTTGCCACCTCTGGGGATGAGCGCTTGTTCAAGCGGTTCTGGGAGTCCGGGTACCAGGGCCACCATTTGTGGGTGCCCCATCCTTTTGGTCGGGTTCACCTGGGTCGGGGTTGTATCCCTGAGGCCTGGTATATTGGGGCAGGTACCGGGGGTGCGTGTGCTGGGCCCGGGGTACCGGGCGGTGGTCGATAACCTGGGGTACAGGTTGTGGACCGTGGTTAGGGTCCGGTGGTGAGTGGTGAAGCCCCCTTGTGGCTGAAATAGTCCTTCTGGGGAGACATGGGTGAAACCTTTGAGCCTAATTCCTTCTTTGGTTCACATGGTAGCACCCGGCTTTCTTGTGACATTGACATTGTACACCGAGGGGCTGGCCTTGTCAACCAGCGCATAGGCTCCAGACTATTTGGGTGACAGGAGCGTAGCAGGCTGGAAGGCTCTGAGCATTATCTGTTGCCCGACCTCACATTCGATGGGTTTTACCTCACCATCAAAGCACGCCTGACTTTGCTGCTCCCGTTTGGTCACCTTAACGGCTGCGGTCCGTTGTGCATTCTGGGGTCGCTCTCACGGCATTCTCGTGGGTGAAGGCCCTGACTTCGGGCCCCGATGTTTTCCCTGATTTTAGTGCACTACCATTCTCTAGCTTGATACAATTTGAAGCAGATGCATTATCTAAAGCACCGATACAAACTATTAGTAGTGAAATTGCTGAAGGTGTAGATCTGCATGCCAATCTCATTTCTACCCGACCACCTGTATCCGATAGGAAACCACAAGTTATCAAGAAGATAGAAGAACCTACCAATGGAGTAAATTCCATGGAATGTGTGAAACATAAAAATGGTGATGCTCATGTAGGCATGGATCCCAAAGATCTTAACGAAAAAAGTGTACATATTTTTTTTTTAAATCATTATCGAAAGCAATGGACAGCCAATCAGATCCACGTCTCGCACTATTGAGTTACAAATTGTCACAAGGTAAATCACAAGCAGAGTTACTCATGAATAGAAGGTTGCGTATCACACTTCCATACTTGGAAAAGGAGGAGGTGAATGTAGTGGTACTGCAGGAAATGCAAAACATTGAAGCAAAAGAAAAGCAGTTGTATGATAGAGTGTCTAGAACCTCTGAGTAGTGATGACATTGTGGGAGTAGAAGGTTCAGGCAATTGGTCGAGAAAAGCCATTGTAATTGAGGAATAGCACCTCGCTCCTACAACGTACAGATAGAGGAAGGGATGGTTTTAAGAAGAAAACATCGTGCACTCTTGAAAACCAGAGAAGACTTTCACAACACCGTGATGGATGACAAATATTTTTTCTTTCAAACCTAGCCAAATTCTGCTTCTTAATCAAGTTTGAAAGATATCTTATCTGTTCACTTTTAAATTGTTTTGAATAATTCAAATTGGGTCACCATCGAATTGGAAGCTTATAATCTGACCTTGACTCAGAACAAAACAAGCTTGTATTTCATGTACCACCCAACTAATTCTTGAGTTGATTACTTTTGTTGAAACATTTTTCACTCCGCAGGTGCAAAAGGCACTGTTTCGACATTCCTTGTCTGGATATATTCGCTCAGTACTTTCACCACCATTTGAAAGGGGGCTACAAGTGCCGCGGTGGGGAGCAGCTGCCTCTCCCTCTGAATCATCCGTGATGTTTCTTCACTGCTGCCGCTGTAGCGATAGCCATGGGGTTTAAATCTTGTTGTACGTACAGGTTCGGAATAATGACAACAGCTTTGACTGCCCGATCACTAGTCTGAACTTCCCTCCATTTTTTTTATTGTGCCTCGCTTCAGAGACGGTTTTTCATCACAGCAGTGTGACGGGAGTGTCCCTTTAAGAAAGGTTTCTTTCTTATCACATGGCTACAATGGTGTCATTGTGTGGGTGGTGCTGAGCTGCGGCTGTGAGCCGTTTTGGTTTCGCTTTCAGTTTGACTGCTGGCGTCTACAGATTGGAGAAAGACATGTTTTGTCCTGTGTCTCATTTTTAATAACTATTCCAGTAAAAGGGACCTTGGCGGTGGCTTTGGAGATATAATCGACTTCCGGAAGGAATTCGAATCTGCTGGCTGAAAACCGGACCAGAATCACAGGGACCAAGACTAGTCTTAGTCAAGTGAGAATGTAGTGTGCTGGGCCACGTCATTGAAAAGGGATTTTTGGTTTATTGGATTTTGTTTTT
Organism: Scyliorhinus torazame; assembly: GCF_047496885.1. Classification (NCBI taxonomy): domain Eukaryota; kingdom Metazoa; phylum Chordata; class Chondrichthyes; order Carcharhiniformes; family Scyliorhinidae; genus Scyliorhinus; species Scyliorhinus torazame. The sequence continues at coordinate 5,247,255 of NC_092725.1, read as the reverse complement.
GAACTGGAACAGTTAATGGGGAATTCGTTACATGTTATACATTTATTACTATAGATGTTTGGTGTCTTTATGTTTGTAATTGATAACAATTCTTGCTGTGTGGTTTTATATAGAAATATGTTAACTTAGTTATGAGAATAAAGTTTGTTTTAATTGGTGTCTGGGAAGGCTGATAAATCACACCTGGATGCAAGGTGTGTTCAACATAAAGCAACAAATTCAACATAAAGCTTGTAGGTCACGTGGACATCATAATATACTTCGAGGTTTCTACCCCCTGGCCCATACAGCAAGTATGACAGCTGCTATTTCTAGTTTATTTCTGCTCTAGCCACCAAGCCTTTTGCTCGGTGCTGCCATCGGATCCCCATTGGGAATTTACTGTTTTAGTCGCCATCGATTAGTCGCGGATCCCTCCCATTTCCTGTCCTTTTTACATGTGGTGGATATCTTGCTCTGCTCATCGCGTGGTTCAAACTTCCATCTTTATCCACCGACATGAGTGCGTACTCAGTGTTGAATGTGTCCACCGTTTCCGACTTCACAGCTTATTCCCTTGTTCGGGGGTCACACAATTTATGGCTCCAGCTGCCTGATACGTGACTCCCCTACCTACTGGGTGATAAATAATACTGTCCTCACGGGCAGAGTAGAGACATCATGCCCCCGGGGTCTGCTGGGCAACCCTGCTTGCAGCGCCAAATTCTGCAGCAGCTTTTTCAGAGAGCTGCTTTTTTCGTGGGGGATTTCCTCTCTTAATTACGGCTCAGCTAACTCAGAGACTCACCGAGCCAACAACTCTGGTTAACACGGCTTTACGTTCCAAGCTTGGTCTACAGACATAGAATATCATAGAATTTACATAGAATTTACAGTGCAGAAGGAGACCATTCGGCCCATCGAGTCTGTACCAGCTCTTGGAAAGAGCAACCGACCCAAGGTCCACACCTCCACTCGATCCCTATAACCCAGTAACCCCACCCAACACTATGGACAATTTTGCACACTAAGGGCAATTTATCATGGTCAATCCACCTAAACTGCACATCTTTGGACTGTGGGAGAAACCGGAGCACCCGGAGGAAACCCACGCACACACGGGGAGAACGTGCAGACTCCGCACAGACAGTGACCCAAGCCGGAATCGAACCTGGGAACCTGGGACCCTGGAGCTGTGAAGCAATTGTGCTATCCACAATGCTACCGTGCTGCCCATAAGGGAGAGTGATTGGGATTAGTGCCAAAACCAACTATGCTTTACATTGTTCTCGGTTCAACAGTTGTACCATTTTTAAAAATCAGTAGCCCTGCCTCAGCTGGACTCGGCCTAATCCTTGAATCCATAGTTTATACCTTGATCAATCAATTTACTTTTGGCAGCATGGTAACTGCGTCATCAGCTCATGACCATAGAATCATATAATTTACAGTGCACAAGGAGGCCATTCGGCCCATTGAGTCTGCACCGGCCCTTACAAAGAGCACCCTACTAAAGCCCACGTACCTCCCCTATCCCCGTAACCCAGTACCCCCCACTTAACATTTTTTGGACAATAAGGGCAATTTATCATGGCCAATCCACCTAACCGGATATCTGTGGACTGTGGGCGGAAACCGGAGCACCCGTAGGAAACCCTCGCAGACACGGGGAGAATGTGCAGACTCCGCACAGACAGTGACCCAGCCGGGAATCGAACCTGGGACCCTGGAGCTGCGAAGCAACTGTGCTAACCACTGTGCTGCAATGCTGCCCAGCCGTGTCATGCCCACTGGGCAGCTGCTGTTTTTCAAGACCCCCTCGTCCACTGTCCTTCGCTCTCACTCACTCCTATTTCAAATGGAGTTTAACGCAGAAAAGAATGAGGTGATTCATTTTGGAAGGAATAAAAGGAAGGAAGAGTACTGGGCTAATGGTAAGATTCTTGGCAGTGTGGATGAGCAGAGAGATCTCGATGTCCATCTACATGGACCCCTGACAGTTGCCACCCAGATTGAGAGGGTTGTTAAGAAGGCGTACGGTGTGTTAGCTTTTATTGGTAAAGGGATTGAGTTCCGGAGTCATGAGGTCATGTTGCAGCTGTACAAAACTCTGGTGCGGCCGCATTTGGAGTACTGCGTGCAATTCTGGTCGCTGTATTATAGGAAGGATGTCGAAACATTGGAAAGGGTGCAGAGGAGATTTGCCAGAATGTTGCCTGGTATGGAGGGAAGATCTTATGAGGAAAGGCTGAGGGACTTGAGGCTGTTTTCGTTAGAGAGAAGAAGGTTAAGAGGTGACTTAATTGAGGCATACAAGATGATCAGAGGATTGGATAGGGTGGACAGTGAGAGCCTTTTTCCTCGGATGGTGATGTCTAGCACGAGAGGACATAGCTTTAAATTGAGGGGAGATAGATATAAGACAGATGTCAGAGGCAGGTTCTTTACTCAGAGAGTAGTAAGGGCGTGGAATACCCTGCCTGCAACAGTAGTGGACTCGCCAACACTAAGGACATTCAAATGGTCATTGGATAGAAATATGAACGATAAGGGAATAGTGTAGATGGGCTTTAGAGTGGTTTCACAGGTCGGCGCAACATCGAGGTTCGAAGGGCCTGTACTGCGCTATAATGTTCTTTGTTCTATGTTCTATGTTCATTTCGTCTTATCATAGTGTGGTTCCTCGCTGTACCATTGTCTGTCTGAATACCGGAAATCTGGGGTTGCTGATGAGAACTGATTCTTCTGGATGTGGTTTCTGCTGACCACATGTTTTCCGGATGATTCTGTCTTTCTCAGGCATGTGGTCAAGTTAGCTAGCTTAAATCCCACCATACATTGTGACTACTACTATTGGCAAGAGTTGAATTGCATGTTACTGTGATGTTCTAAGAATACATGTTTAATGGTTAATAATGATCACTGGATATATTTTCTCTGGTTAATTTCAGTCCTCAATAAACTAACTTCTGTAAAGCTATTCTCGTTATATCCTAGCTATCTTATTTGAAGGGGTTTCAACTCACGACCCCACCTTTTATGAGCCAGGGAACTACAGACCAGTGAGTCTCACGGCAGTGGGAGGGGACAGTTTGGACAAAATTCTGAAGGAGAGAATTTACTTCCACTTGGAGAGGCAAGGTTTGATCAGGAATAGTCAGGGTGACTTTGTCAGAGGGAGGTCATGCCTAACAAGTTTGATTGAATGTTTTGAGCATGTGACCAGGTGTGTTGATGAAGGTAGCGTAGTTGATGTAGTTTATATGGATTTCATCAAAGCCTTTGACAAGGTTCCACATGCGAGCCTTATACAGAAGGCACATACACATTGAATTCAGGGCAACTTGATAAGGTGGATTCAAAACTGGTTTAGTTGTAGGAGACAGACGGTGATGACAGACGCCTTCTTTAGTGACTGGAAGCCAGTTTCTAGTGACATACCACAGGGAGATGTGCTGGGCCTCCCATTATTCGTCATTTGTATAAACGACACACATGACTCTGGATCAATAAGTTTGCGGAAGACACAAAGATTGGCTGGGTGATTGACAGTGAGTTTAAATGTCTTGCGTTACTGGAAGATCTCGACGGGATGGTCAAATCAGCAGAAATGTGGCAGATATAATTTAACCCTGAAGAGTGTGAGGTGATATACATTGGAACGAGTAATTTGATTAGGAAATATTCAGTGAATTACCTGACACGGGTGTGGTTTTCTTTATGATGCTGTTTTCAGGATGGATGTTGTAGTGTTCGCAAAGATCAGGAAAACTAAGTTCATTGACGAAGCTAACATTTATTTACACTACTTTAATTAAGCTCAGCCACGTACTCCAATAGTAAACAATAATCAAGTCATTTACACTCTACTAAAACTACTCACTAGAGTCTAACTCGAACCGTGCTCGATCCGCTCTAAATCTCTCCTACGCACTCAACTCCAGTTTTCACTCTGGTTCTGACATCTGTGTAGCGCTGTGATGATTTTGCTTTCTTCTCAGAACCAGAACTTTCTTTTGAAACTCATTGCTTAATTTTTGGAACAGACCCCTGGTACCATGTGGTGTTCTTTGTGATGCTGTTTTCAGGATGGATGCTGTAGTGGTCACAAGCCCACAGAATCTAAGTTTGTGAACATAGAACATAGAACACAGAACATAGTGCAGAAGTAGGCCATTCGGCTCATCGAGTCCACTTAAGCCCTCACTTCCACCCTATCCCCGTAAACCAATAACCCCTCCTCACCTTTTTTGTCACGAAGCGCAATTTATCATGGCCAATCCACCTGAACTAAGCAAACATTTATTTAGACTACTTAAATTAAGCTTGATAACTTACTCCGATAGTAAATAATGATTATAGTGATCTACACGCTACTCACTGGTCACTCCACTCTAACTCTAACTGCACTCTCTCCTCTCTAGATCTTTCCTATGCATCTACTCCAGTCTGCACTCTCTCTCCCAGAAGGTCGAGAGTCAGTGCCTTATATAGTGCTGCATCTAGCTCCATCTAGTGGTTAATTGTAACATGACGTTAACTCTTTGTATACTGAACATTTCTATGATGTCACATTCCCCTTTCTTTGAAAAAATGTTTGAATTTTTTTCTCACACGTTTTCTACATACATAGTCAAGAATGTGTTCATCCAGTCCATGCATCAAGTTATCACATAAATGATTTCTTAACAGAATTGTCGCTGTTTAGTGTCCATACATTTAAACTATTCGGCAATGTTCTGTTCATTCTTGACCTTCTCATTACCATTTTAGTGTCAGTGGAATTGTCTCTTGTATTCGATAATAAAGCTGTTGGAAAGTCAATGGTAGAAAACAAATTGTCCTGGTTTGTTGCAGTTGACTATGGAAATTGCACTTGCTGTTTCACTTGCAAAAATGCTCGTCTGTTTCTGTGAAACAGTAGTCCAGCTGCAGTCCTTACTGTCATGATATTCAAACACACACATCATGATGGACACACTAACAGGCAAATCAGAGTACACAACACCACAACCAATCACAGACAAGAACACCAACCACATAAAAAGCACGAGCACGACACCTGGTGGTCAGTAGGTCTGGGGAGAAGGGAACAAGAAAGAGCTGTTAAAACACCACAAGCAGGGAACCCCCCACGTGCAGAGTGCAAAGACCAAACTGTAAATAGTAAGTTTAAATAAAGAAGCGTTGTACCATATGCAACTGTGTTGGCTCATCTGTGTGTCAGAACACCCAACACCACATGGTACCAGGAGTGGGGTCGATACCTGCCTACTAACCTGCCATTCTGGACATGGACCACACCGGCAAACCGCAGCCGATGCAAGTCACGGGGAACCTAGGTACCAACTGGAAGCTCTACAGGCAGCGATTTGACCTGTACATCCGTGCCACCGAAAAACAGAATGTCTCGGATGACTCGAAGATTGCAATGCTCCTCTTCTACGCAGGTCCGCACGCAACCGACGTCTTCAACTCACTGGTGTTCGAAGAAGGCGAAAACCAAGCCAAATATGACACGGTCATCCTCAAACTGGACCAGCACTTTCAAGTTGAAGTAAATGAAAGTTTTGAAAGATACATCTTTCAGCAACGCCTGCAAGGTAAGGAGGAGCTTTTTCAACCCTTTTTGACGCACCTCCGGATTCTAGCGCAGTCCTGCGGTTACGGCACCACCACAGAGTCCATGATCAGGGACCAGATTGTTTTTGGCGTTGCCTCTAGTGGCCTACGCCAGCAGCTCCTTAAAATGAAAAGCCTCACCTTAGCGTCTGCTGTGGAAGCCTGTGTCCTCCATGAAAATGCTACCTGCCGTTTTGCCCGATTTCAGGCGTCCGAGTTGGCACGGAGGGGGTCCCCAGCCGTCGAATCGGCAAGCCAGGCCGCCCACGACGTCGAACGCATCCAGGCCGTCGATTACTTCCCGACCCACGGCCCGAACGACAGCGGCCGCTTCCCGCGCTTTTCGCGGTCTCCCGCGCAGGTGCGCGCCAAAAATAACGGCCACAACGAGGGACGCACTGCGCAGGCGCGCCCACCGCAAGATCGCACTGCGCATGCGCAGTGGCGCAACGAACGCCGTGACGTCATGACGTGCGGCAATTGTGGAGCTCTACACTTAAAAGGGCAATGTCCTGCAAAAAACCGACAGTGCCACAGATGTGGCACGATGGGCCACTACGCAGCCCACTGTCGTTCGGCTCAACCCATGGATCCGGCGCATCCTCGACAACCTCGCAGACGAGTCAGGACCGTCCAGCCCACGCATCAAGACTTCCAGTTAAGTGATGCAGATGACCAGGATGCCTTCCGAGTTTCCGTCGTTGATGTCAACAAGGTCAATGCCATCAATCCAGCCGATGAGTGGTGTGCCACCCTGACGGTCAACCGATCGCGCGTCGCCTTCCGTCTGGACACCGGCGCATCCGCAAACCTGATTGCTTACTCTGCAGTCCAGGCCATGAAGGTCAAACCACCCATCACGCCATCCCGGCTCAAGATGGTTGACTATAACGGGAACGTCATCCCGTCCATAGGATCTTGCCAGCTACAGGTGACTCACAAGAGGTACACGGCCACACTCCCCTTCGAAGTTGTCGGCTCATCAAAGGACTCGTTACTGGGCGCACAGGCGTGTAAGGCCCTTCACCTGGTACAGCGCATTATGTCTCTCTCTCCAGATGAGATATCCGACTTCCCGGATGCTGAGTTCCACGCAAATCTCCATTCCCTCCTTGCTCACAACCAGGAGGTTTTTGAAGGCATGGGGACATTGCCATACACGTACAAGATTCGACTCAGACCGGACGCCATCCCTGTCGTTGACGCACCTCGCAGGGTTCCTGCGCCACTCAAAGACCGCCTCAAGGCACAACTGCAGATTCTTCAGGACCAAAGGGTCCTATCCAAGGTCACGGAGCCCACGCCATGGGTCAGCTCCATGGTCTGTGTAAAGAAGCCCTCTGGCGAGCTCCGTATATGTATAGATCCAAAAGATCTGAATAACAACATCATGCGGGAACACTATCCCATCCCGAAACGAGAAGACCTCACCAGCGAGATGGCGCGAGCCAAAATATTCACTAAATTGGATGCGTCCAAAGGATTCTGGCAGATCCAACTGGACCCGGCCAGCCGAAGACTATGCACATTCAACACCCCTTTTGGCAGATTCTGCTACAACCGGATGCCATTCGGCATCATTTCGGCATCTGAAGTATTCCACCGCATTATGGAGCAGATGATGGAAGGCATCGAAGGGGTACGTGTATATGTGGACGATATCATCATTTGGTCCACCACTCCGCAGGAACACATGCATCGTCTACGACGTGTCTTTACCCGCATACGACAAAATGGCCTGCGTCTCAACCGTGCGAAGTGTGCCTTCGGCCAGACGGAGCTGAAATTCCTCAGGGACCACATCTCAAGGTCAGGGGTCCGTCCCGATGCAGACAAGGTTAGCGCCATCACAGCCATGCCACGACCGGCTGACAAGAAGGCTGCCTTAAGATTCCTGGGCATGGTCAACTTCCTTGGGAAGTTCATTCCCAACCTGGCTTCTCATACAACAAATATGCGCCATCTCGTAAAAAAATCGACAGAATTCAACTGGCACCAATCGCATCAGCGGGAATGGGAGGAGCTCAAGCACAAACTGGTCACGGCACCAGTGCTGGCCTTCTTTGACACGACTCGCCCTACAAAGATCTCAACAGACGCCAGCCAATCTGGTATTGGAGCGGTACTCCTGCAAAAAGACAGCACGTCATCATGGGCCCTGGTTGCGTATGCCTCATGAGCCATGACCCCTACCGAACAGCGCTACGCGCAAATCGAAAAAGAATGCCTGGGCTTGTTAACTGGACTGGACAAGTTCCACGACTATGTGTATGGCCTGCCACGATTTACGGTCGAAACTGACCACCGCCCCCTGGTCAACATCATTAACAAAGACCTGAACGACATGACTCCTCGCCTCCAGCGCATCTTACTTAAACTCAGGAGGTACGATTTTGAACTGATCTACACTCCGGGGAAGGAACTCATCGTGGCGGACACTCTTTCCCGAGCAGTGAGCACACCACCAGATGCGGAGGGGTTCGTGCGTCAAAGTGAGGCACACGTAACTCTGACAGCAGCAAATCTGCCAGCTGATGATCCTAGTCTGGCCCACATACGCGCAGAGACGGCGACTCACCCCCTTCTGCAGCGAGTGATGCGCCACATGACGGAAGGGTGGCTAAAAGGGCAGTGCCCCCAGTTTTATAATGTGCGAGATGATCTCACCAACATAGACGGGGTCCTTATGAAATCGCACAGGATCGTTATTCCGCACAGCGTGCGCCAGATGATTCTTCATCAACTACACGAAGGCCACTTGGGCGTCGAAAAATGCAGACGAAGGGCCCGGGAGGCGGTATATTGGCCGGGTATTAATGAAGACATAGCCAACATGGTGCTCAACTGCACAACCTGTCAGAGGTTTCAGCCGGCGTAACCTCCGGAAACACTTCTACCACACGAGATGGTGACGTCCCCCTGGGCGAAGGTGGGTGTTGACCTATTTCACGCGCTCGGCAGAGATTACATTGTTATTATAGACTACTTCTCAAACTACCCGGAAGTCATGCCTCTCCATGATCTGACGTCGTCCGCAGTCATTGGGGCCTGCAAGGAAACGTTTGCTCGCTATGGCATTCCAAGGACTGTCATGTCAGACAATGGACCTTGTTTTGCCAGCCGTGAATGGTCGTCCTTTGCCGCAGCATATGGTTTCACTCATGTGACATCCAGCCCTCTGCATCCACAATCGAACGGGAAGGCTGAAAAGGGTGTCCACATCGCCAAGCGGCTCCTGTGCAAGGCGGCTGCTGCCGGATCGGACTTTAACCTTGCCTTGCTGGCCTATCGATCGGCCCCGTTATCCACGGGTCTCTCGCCAGCGCAGCTACTAATGGGTCGCTCCCTCAGGACGACGGTACCGTCCATCCTGGCACCAACAACAGACCATGAGGCGGTTCTTCCGAACATGCAACTGCAGCGTGATCGCCAGAAAAGTCGGTACGACACACGAGCGACGGACCTGCCCCCCCTGTCCTCCGGAGACAAAGTACGCGTCCATCAACCGTATGGTGGCTGGTCAGCACCGGCCGAAGTCCTCCGACAAGTGGCTCCCCGCTCGTTCCTGGTTCGCATGCCGGATGGTTCCGTGCGTCGCCGCAATCGGCGCGCCCTTCGCCGACTTCCACGCTCACAGCCACACAGCACGCACACGCCAGATCCTCAACAGGCTTCCGAGGATGACTTTGTGGAGCTACCGCACATCACGCCCTTTCCATCGCCACCCATGGCCATGCCTGCACAGCAGCCGGTGGTTCTTGGTCCACCCTTGAGGCGGTCAACCCGAACTCGTCGCAAGCCCATTAGACTGGACTTATAATACCGTTCATATGTTTAACAAGTTGCACAATTTTACATGATAACCTGTTGTTGTTTATCGTTCCAGATGTCGTCTGACTGGACAACTGTTCAAGTTTTTTTTCTTCTTCTCTCGTTCGCATTTATGTTATGTTATGGTACAACTTGGTTCATGTGACGCACCCGACATCGCCCCATGTACATAGTTCCGTCATATGCACATGCTGCACACGACACACACACACTCCTAGATGCACTCACGACACGATCATATTTATCACCACGTAGGCACATATCTTTGTAAAAAGGGGGGATGTCATGATATTCAAACACAGACATCATGATGGACACACTAACAGGCAAATCAGAGTACACAACACCACAACCAATCACAGACAAGAACACCAACCACATAAAAAGCACGAGCACGACACCTGGTGGTCAGTAGGTCTGGGGAGAAGGGAACAAGAAAGAGCTGTTAAAACACCACAAGCAGGGAACCCCCCACGTGCAGAGTGCAAAGACCAAACTGTAAATAGTAAGTTTAAATAAAGAAGCGTTGTACCATATGCAACTGTGTTGGCTCATCTGTGTGTCAGAACACCCAACACCACACTTACTACATATGATCTTGGTGCGACTTCGTTGAACACCTTAGCCAGGCCCATCCACCCAACATCTGGATTGCGAATCCTGACGAATTCACCTCCGTGCAGTCGCAGTCATGTCCTTTTTATTGGAATATGCTTGTTTGCATTTTTGTTGTTACACTCTTTTATGCAACATATGGCCATCCATGTTCAGACAGGTGATGTCGTGTGTATCTTCCCTCCCATTAACAACTGGGCAGGTAACACACCTGGTGGCAACGGAATTGATCTGTAGCTCAACAGCGCTAGTGAAAAATCCTTCTGATCACCATGTGCCTTTTTGAACAGTTGTTTCATTATTCAAACTCCCTTTTCATCTTTCCCATTCGATTGGGGATACAATGGACTCGCGGTAACGTGTTGGAAGTTGTACACTCCTGCAAATGACAACCAGTCCAAGCTACTGAAACGGGGTCCATTATCCGTAACGACTGTCAATGGAATGCCGGGTCTAGAAAATACAGACTTTGCTGCTATTACGAGTGAGTGAGCAGTCAAATCTGACAACGTAATGACTTCAGGACAATTGGAATAATAATTTATTTTGATTAAATAATCATGTCCTCTGAAATCGAATACGTCCACCCCGACCTTTGCCTATGGCTGTGTGATTATCTCACTTTCTACAAAGGTTTCTTTACACTGGGGCGGTTGATGTGTTTGACAAATACTACTCTCTTGCACGTAGTTGTCAACATCTTTGTTAATGCCCGGCTAGTATACAGACTGCCTGGCTCTTCTCCTACATTTCTCAATCCCCTGGTGCCCTTTGTGTATCTTCTCGAGAATAATTCTTCGTAGGCAGGATGGTATCACAATCTGTCTCCTTTCAATAGGAAATCATTGATAACAGTCGGGTCATCCTTGCCGCTGCTATAACTGCTATATCTGACATTAGGCCATACTTCTCATCGGTTTTTGGATCATTCGTTGACGCATAGTGTCTTGTTCAATTTCATCCCTTATTAATTTCAACTTTGCATCCGGCACATGTAGCATTTCAGCCATAAAGGTTGCTTGTGCTCCAACGTTGAGCACTACTGATGTTGCTTTCTTCATCGTGAGTCATGACTCTTGACAATGCATCTGCAACAGCAAGTTCATTGTCATGTGTGTCGACAGTGTGATTTCTTTGCACCAAATTTAATCTAATGCATGCCGCTGCCCCAATGAGTGATGTTTTCGCAGCATCCACAATCTCAAATCCTAGCAGCATACAGATGCTGTTGTTCTGCACCGTGAGGCAGCAGGAAGCTTATTCACGCTTCTGTTCCGATTGTAGTGTGTTTTTAAAAAAATTATTTTTATTCAAATTTTTTATCAAAAAATAATTTTTTGCATAACCATTAACAACATTCAACATAACAAAATAAATGTTAACCATATATACAGAAAAAGGAACAATACAATGTATCAATCCCCCCCCCCCCCACCCCCCCCACCCCACCCCCCTCCCCACCCGCGTTGCTGCTGCTGGTGACCTTTACTGCTCTCCGAGAAAGTCGAGTAACGGCTGCCACCTCCGAGAGAACCCCGTCATGGACCCTCTCAAGGCAAACATTATTTTCTCGACACCGAGAAACCCAGCCATGTCACCGATCCAGGTCTCCACACTCGAGGGCTTCGAGTCCCTCCACATTAAAAGGATCCGTCTCCGGGGAGGCAAAGGCCAATAGGTCGGCCTCTTTCGCTACCTGAACTTCCGGATCATCTAACACACCAAAGAACGCCATCTCTGGACTCGGCACCACCCGCATGCCCAAGATCTTGTCATTGCCTTAGCAAATCCCTGGCAGAATCCCTTAAGAGCCGGCAATGGCCAGAACATGTGGACATGATCTGCAGGGCTTCCCGCACAGCTGGTACATTTGTCCTCAACTCCAAAGAGCTTGCTCATCCTGGTTGCCATCATGTGTGCCCAGTGGGCTACCTTAAACTAAATTAAGCTAAACCTGGCACATGATGAAGAGGAATTGACCCTGTTTAGGGCGCCCGACAACAGGCCCGCATCCAGCTCCCCACCTAGCTCCTCCTCCCATTTGCCCTTAACCTCCTCTACTGTGGCTTCCTCCGCCTCCTGAAGTTCCCGGTAGATGTCCGAAAGCTTCCCCTCCCCTACCTAGGTGCCGGAGACCACCCTATCTTGTATCCTGCGTGGGGGTAGCAACGGAAGTGTCAACACCTGTTTTTTGAGGAAGGCGCGTAACTGAAGGCATCTGAAATCGTTTGCAGGGAGCAAACTGAATTTCTCCTCAAGCGCTTTCAGACTGGGAAAGGTCCCGTCCACGAACAGGTTCCCCCATCTTTTTAATGCCCGCCCTCTGCCTGCTTTCGAACCCTCCGTCAATCTTGCCTGGGACAATCCTTTCAGTGTTGCGTATCGGAGTCCAAACTGAAGCTCTCTGCACCCCCCCCCCCCCCCCCAGTGTCTTCTCCACTGACCCCAGCTCTTTAATGGCGCCACCATCACCGGGCTAGAGGAGTAGCGAGATGGCGAGAACGGCAGAGGTTCCGTGACAAGTGCCCCGAGGCTGGTACCTTTGCACGAGGCCGCCTCTAACCGATTCCACGTCGACTCCTCCCCCAATACCCATTTCCTAATCATGGCTGTGTTCGCCACCCAATAGTAGCTGCAAAAGTTCGGCAGCGCCAGCCACCAACCCCCGCCCCCCCCCCTTCCCCCGATTGCGCTCTAGGTGCAGTCTCTTGACTCGCATGGTCTTATTTGCACATACGAATCCCGAGATTATCTTTTTTAACCGCTTAAAGAAGGACTTAGGGATGAAGATGGGAAGGCACTGGAAGACGAACAGGAATCTGGCGAGAGCCGTCATCTGAACGGCCTGCACGCTCCTCGCTAGAGATAGCGGGAGCATGTCCCACCTTTTGAAGACCCCTCCATCAGCTCTACCAGCCGAGATAAATTAAGCTTGTGGAGGGCATCCCACTTTCGAGCCACCTGTATGCCTAGGTATCGAAACCCTTCTCGACCATCTTAAGCGGAAGATCTTCCAATGTCTTTCCCTGCCCCTTAGCTTGGCTCACGGACATCTCGCTTTTCTTCTCGTTTAATTTGTACCCCGAGAAATTGCCAAAGTCCCTCAAAATCTGCATGACCTCCCCCATCCCCTCTAATAAGTCCGAGATGTACAGGAGCTGATCATCCGCATAAAGCGAGACCTGATGCACCTCCCCACCCCCCCCCCCACCCCCCCCCCCGGACCAACCACTGCCAGTTCTTTGAAGCCCGCAGCACTACAGCCAACGGCTCTATCGCAAGGGCGAATAATAACGGGGAGGGGGGGCACACCTGCCTCTCCCCCGGTGGAGCCTAAAGTATTCGGACTTCACCCTGTTCGTGCACACACATGCCACGGGGGCCTGGTAGAGTAGCTGGACCCAACCTATGAACCCCTCACCGAATCCAAACCTTCTTTGCGCTTCCCACATGTACTCCCATTCCATCCGGTCAAAGGCTTTCTCCGCGTCCATTGCCGCCACTACTTTTGCCTTCCCTCCCTCTGACGGCATCATGATGATATTTAGGAACCTCCGTACATTGGAGTTCAATTGCCTGCCCTTGACGAAGCCTGTCAGACCTCCCCCTATCACCCCAGAGACACAGTCCTCAATTCGAGCAGCCAAGATCTATGCCAGCAGTTTGGCATCTACGTTCAGGAGCGATATCGGTCTATAAGACCCACACTGTAGCGTATCGTTCTCTCGTTTGAGGATGAGTGAAATCGAAGCCTGTGACATTGTTGGGGGGAGGGTCCATCTCTCTCTGGCCTCATTACAGGTCCTTAGCAGGAGTGGGCACAACAGCTCCGAAAATTTCTTGTAGAATTCTACAGGATAGCCGTCCCGCCCCGGGGCCTTGCCCAACTGCATGTTCCCTAGACCCTTTACAATCACCTCCAGCTCTATCGGGGGCCCCAGTCACTCCACCAGATTCTCTTCCACCATTGGATACTTCAGTTGGTCCATGAATTGCATCATCTCTTCCCGTCCCTGCAGGGGCTCTGACTCATTCAATTTACCGTAAAACGTTCTAAAGACTTTGTTCACTCCCTCTGGGTCCATGACCATGTTGCCCTCCTTATCCCGCACTTCCCCAGTTTCCCTGGCCGCCTCCCTCTCGCGAAGTTGGTGCACCATAATTCTACTCGCTTTCTCCCCTTATTCATAGACAGCCCCTTTCGCCTTCATCAGCTGTGCTACCACCTTCCCTGTGGTCAGCAGGTTGAATTCCGCCTGCAGAATCCGGCGCTCTTTCAGTAGCCCCGTCTCGGGAGTATCCACGCAACTCCTGTCAGCTCTGAGTATCTCCTCAACTAGTCTTTCTCTCTCCACTCTTTGTTTCTTCTCTCGATGGGATCTGATAGAGATTAACTCCCCTCTGATAACTGCCTTGAGGGCCTCCCACATCGTGGACACCGCTACCTCCCCTGTATCATTAGTTTCCAAGCAGTTTTTAACGTTCCTCCGTATCCGCCCACAAATCTCGTTGTCTGCCAGCAGCCCCACATCTAGCCTCCATAGTGGGCGCTGACCTCTCTCCTCCCCAATACACAAGTCCACCCAGTGCAGAACATGGTCGGAGGCTGCAATGGCCGAGTATTCTGTCCCCTCCACCCAAGGGATTAACACCCTGCTCATCACAAATATATCTATATGGGAATCTATTTTGTGGACGTGGGAAACGAAAGAGAACTCCTTCGCCCTCGGCCGGGCGAATGTCCATGGGTCTACGCCCCCCCCCCCACATGTTCCATGGATCCCCTCAGTTCTTTATCCACCGCTGGTCGCTTTCCCGACCTGGGGTTTGACCGGTCCAATACAGGGTCTATGACTGTTTAAAGTTACCCCACATAATCAGATTGTATGAATCTAAGTCCGGGATTTACCCAGCATGCGTCCCATGAATTCCACGTCGTCCCAATTCGGGGCATAAACGTTCACTAGCGCCACCCGAGTCCCCTGCAGCTTCCTGCAAACCATTATGTATCTGCACCCTTTGTCAGCCACAAAACCCCCTGCCTCAAAAGCCACCCGTTTGCTGACCAGGATTGCTACTCCTCTGGTCTTTGAACCCAGCCTCGAATGGAATACTTGGCCCATCCACCCTTTTCTCAATCTTGTTTGGTCCACAAGTTTTAGGTGCGTCTCCTGTAGCATGGCTACGTCCGCCTTTAACCACTTGAGGGGCGAGAACACGCGAGCCCTCTTGACCGGTATATTCAGGCCCAAGATCGCCACCATTACTTTGTATCACCGGACGAGGCGGGGACATTTATTAAGAAAGAAAATTTGGACTTGACCTAAGGGACAGCCACACTGGGACGTTACTCTTGTGGGGATGGCAATGGCCCAGTAGCCGGAGGGAGCGACATTCTGTTGTTCCCTCTTATTTTTGTTTGTGCTCAGCGTGGATGAGGGTTCAAACCCCCCCCCCTCCCCTGGGGACTAGCCATCTACCTTTTTCGTCCAGCCACGAGCCCGCGTCCCCCGCTTACGTGAGCCCTCCCATTCGAGACCCACCCCCCCCCCCCCACCCCCGACTCTCCCTCTGTTCCCCATGTTGGCTCCTTTTCTGTCAGCAAAGCAGCATCCCGTCACCGCCCCCCCCCCGCCCCCCCAGCAGCCTCATGATCCCAAACCCCAAGTCAAGCACCCGCTTGACACTGGCTCTCCCCCATTACACTTCCGCGAGTCAGCTGACCCGTGCTGATCCCGGCCGCTCCCGCCTCTGTCTCCGATTATTCAGATGTCTCATTTTTCGTGCCCCTCCCTACCTGTCAAAAGCCCAACTTAACTGCTTTAACAGCCCCCAAAGAGCATTTGACGCCCGCCACCTCACCCCCCCCCCCCAAGAACATTTGGCGCCCCCCCATCACCCCCTCCCCCCCCAAAGAACATTTGACGCCCGCCCCCTGACCCCCCCCCCCCCCACCCCCAACCACAAAAACGAACAACAAACCCCTGGCGCAATCTCGGCCCCACAAAATAAGCGGCTCCAGCTGCCAGAAGAGCAGCCCTACGTGTAGGGCCTCTCTCCTCCCTCTGCGGCCGAGTTCTACAAAAGCCGAAAACATGGACAAAGAAACAGGGCACAAACAAAAATAAGAGAGAACAACAGAATGTCGCTCCCTCCGGCTACACGGCCATTGCCATCCCCACAAGAATAACGTCCCAGCGTGGCTGTCCCTTAGGTCGAGTCCAAGTTTCCTTGCTTAATAAAAGTCCCCGCCTCGTCCGGTGATACAAAGTAATGGTGGCGATCCTGGTACGTGACCCAAAGCCTCGCTGGATGCAACAGCCCGAACTTCACCTCTTTGCTGTGGAGGGCCACCTTAGCACGGTTGAATCTAGCGCGCCTCTTGGCCAATTCTGCTCGCAGGTCCTGGTAACTGCGGATTAGGCTGTTCTCCCACCTGCTGCTCCGCTCCTTTTTAGCCCATTGCAGGACTCGCTCCTTATCTGAGAAGCAGTGGAAGCGTACCACCATGGCTCTCGGCGGTTCATTCGTTTTGGGCTTCCTTGCAAGGGCCCCATCCAGCTCCAGATGCCGAGGAAATGCTACTGATCCCATCATGGTCCCCAGCAACGTGATCACGAATGCACTCGCGTCCGACCCTTCCACACCCTCAGGTAAGCGCAGAATGCGCAGGTTTTGACCTGTTTTCAAGGTCCTGTTTCCAGCCTCTCCTGCCACCTCTTATGCAGGGCGTCTTGTGCCTCCACCCTGACGGCCAGGCCCAGCATCTCATCTTCATTATCCCAGACCTTTTTCTCAATCTCCTTGATCACCTTCTCCTGCATTTTCTGGGTTTCAACCATTTTCTCCATTGAGGCCTTCATTGGGGGTGGGGGGGGGGGGGGGGCAGCATTTCCGTTTTCAGGAGAGCAAAGCAGCTTCTGAGGAACTCCAGCTGTTCACGCGACCACTGGGCCCACGCTCCAAGACGGCCGCCATTTTCTGTGCCCGCGCCCATTCCTGCCGCTTCTCAGTGGCCGTTTGTTTGGCCGTCCTGCTCCTTGTCCCCTCCATAAACTGATGTGGGGATCCTTCTAGCGCCGTTTTCCCGTCGATTTACGTCGAAAAGGGGCGGCCAAAGCTCCTTACAAGTTAGTCCATTAGCAGCGTGAGAGGGGGTTCCAGTTTGACTGCTGTAGAAGTGTTTTCCCTGTTTCTCTCAGTTTTCATTTTAAAAGCCTCAACCGGGACCTTGGATTCATGTCGCATTACATTCATCCCCCTCCCTATCTGGCCTGGGCTTGCGAAATCCTACCAACTGTCCTGGCTTGAGACAATTCACACCTCTTTAACCTGGGGTTACCCCTATCTCTGGATCTGTAAAGACTTAATTATCTGAAATGCTCGCATTCAAAGCATTGTCTGGCATCTTTGATTTTGCCTCTATATATGTGTCTGGAACATACCTCTTCATTCACCTGAGGAAGGAGCAGTGCTCCGAAAGCTACTGATTTGAAACAAACCTGTTGGACTTTATCCTGATGTTGTAAGACTTCTTAATTTAAAAATGATGAGAAGACAGCAACAGTGAAAGTTTAAAATTTGCAGATATTTCACAGCTGGATTCATATAATACAGACAGCTCCAATGTGTCTGAGATTTTGGAAGTTCTGGAAATGTTGTCAAACGCACTCGGTCAGGTAACTTAACAGTTCAAAGTTACTCAGAAACTGTCATCCCACAGGTTCAACATTCCTGTACCATATGATTGAATCTCTATTGGGTTCCCTGATAGGTTGGGCCATTTCCCAATCACAGATCCAGCTCACTGATTGACTGTGGCGGCTGTCAGACAATGGCCGGAGATCCTGATTGGCTGAGGGGCTAAAGTCAGTTTTGTTTATTTATTACTTGTATAATTGATGTGACCGGATATTCCACCATGATCTTAATCTGCTCTCTGAAACTGGACTGAGTCACCATGTAAATAAATGTGTTTGTGCAGCAACTTAAAACCTGCAGCATATATCCGACTTGCTGTAAATTATATTGAGGAATGGTGAGGTAATATAATTCACTGAACTGCAAATAGAAAAATGCTATAACATACACTGTCCAGAGGAGAATGAAAGTTCCGGAAATGCTGAATAGTAAAATCATTGACTTCCTTCTGCTCTCCATCTCTGGGTCTGTGCGATTCTCTCCCTGACGCTGAGCCCTTAATGCCTTCCGGACTCGACTGGTGAGTAAAATGTGTCTGACTGTCAGAGCGTTGATCAACAGGATTGAAAAGAATGGGATCAATGGGGTTAAAATCTGATCAAACCAGAGAAATACAACCCACCCGGGGGTCAGTGAAAAAGCTTCTCTTTGACCGACACATCCAGTGGACATTATCGATTATCACTCCAGCTTGATATGTAAAGTACAGGGGGATGTTTTTTACACAGAGCAGCAGGCCGCTTGTTGACAGAACCACAGCCGAAGTTTTCCCAGTGCAATATTTAGGTTTCAGTTTCTGACAGCGAATAGCCACAAATCGATCAAAGGAGAAAGTGAGGGTGAACCAGACAGAACAGTCTCTGGATGCAGACAGTAGGGCATTGTTAACACGACACACAGAGGTGAGGGACAGGAAACTCCAGGGGGAATAATAATCATTGATGAAGGTCAGTATGGGCTGAGTGATAATAAACAGCAGATCCGCCATTGCCATGGCCACCAGGTAGCGAGTGTTGCAGGTAGAGAGGCGACACTTTCCCCGATACAAAATCGTAATTCCCAGTAAATTAACTGTCAAAGAGAGAAGGAAGAGCCTTGAAATGACTGATTAAGCTTTCTCCTGTCTGAATGGACAGTAAGTACAGTAGCTCAGCAACAATAAACTGGGCAGTGGGTAGGTGGGGTGCGGGTGTTGGTAGAAGAGTGGGTACAGAGGGGGAAGTAGGAAATAATCGTGAGTCTTTCATAAGGGAGTGGGGGGGGGCGGAAGGGGGGGGGGGACTGCGGATTGCATCCATGTCAGATGATGGCTGTGGTAGTAAAATGTTCATAATTCAAATATCTTTGGAGAGGTTATATTTCTCATTGAATGTGATTTGCAGGATTAACTCAGACTGGCCAGGTTTCCCAAGCAGGGTAGAAATATACCAGAGATTGTCATCCTTCCTCATTCCCAATTATAGGACCACACCCCGGATTGGACCGTTCCCTGGATTGGACTCTTGATGGAGTTGGGCACCACTCCTGGATTATTGGAATACTCCAAGATCAATGGAAAAATACAACAGGCGCAGGACCTCCCCAGTTCATAATCATGGGACTAATAGAGCCTGTCCAGTCTCCAGAACATTCCCAGGCACACCTTTCACAGGTTCAGTCATTCGTAAGGCACCCTCTTCCAGCAGCACACCATCGTCATGTTCTGAGCATCCCTAGATCACACTATACCCGGGAATACATCCTCTCCCGGTTTGGAAACAATCCCTGACAATCTTTTCTCAGTAATATTCCCTCTCGGTCATGGACATTCCCTAGTATCCCATTGTCAGGAATAGACCCTCTCCAGATTCAGACCCATTGCATTAGATTAAACAACTGCACAGATCAAAACAAGGACGATAAAATTGCGAAGAAAGATCCCAGTCTAAAGTTGTTGGACTCAATGCTGAGTTCTGAGGGCTGCAACGTGCCTCATTGGAAGATGGGATGCTGCTCCTCCAGTTCACGTTGGGCTTCACTGGAACCTTGCAGCATGCCAAGGACAGACATGTGGGCAGGAGGGCAAGGTGCCGAGTTAAAATGACGCCCAACAGAAAGGCTGGGGCCATGCGTGCGAGGTGAGTGAAGGTGTTCCGCGAAGTGGCCGCCCAGTCTGCGTTTAGTATCCCAGTATGTTGGAGACGCTTTTGGGAGCAGCAAATACAATCGCCCAAATGGGAGGAGACACCAGTGAAACGGTGCTTCACCTGAAAGGACAGTTTGATGCCACGAATCATGACACGGGACGGGGGAGGGGGGGGGGGTGGTGTAAATGGGCAATTGTTGCACCGTCTGTGATTGCAAGGGAAGGTGCCGTGGGATCCACACTCAGTACAATTCTGTACTGACAGATACTTCCAGTAATACTTGTTCACTGCTGTCAGATATTCCACTCTGGTTCGTGACCCACACTCAGTGTGATATCGTTCAACTCTCACTAATCCTTCCTTCAGAGAGATTGCCTTTACTGACATCCAATCAAACATTACACAAGATTCCACTCAATATAATAACATCATTGATCAGAGATCCCGTGAGTTACAAACAGAGTTTTATTGTCAGTTGATGAAAGAGATTCAAACCATAGACATATTTCGACGCATTTTACTGAAGTGAATGATATCGTTGATCAGGTGTCTGTTTAACAGTGAGCACGAAATCAGCATTAAAGATTTTCAGACACAGTTTAAAATCAGAGAGCTGCTCACACAGAGATTTCCCCAACTTCAATGGTGATAGTCACTCACCAGGAACTCCAACAATAGCAATGATTGGGTAGAATATTTTCTCAGCAATTTCAATTGGATAAAGCATGTTCAGTGTGAAGTGATGTGTCCCTTCGTGCTGCTGACAGTCTCTGTCTTAAACTCTGAAGTTATACATTCACAAAGTCTTTAATTTATACCCTGTGGAACCACCTCAGGGATGTTGAGGTTGCAAAATCCTTTAATCTATTTTTAAAGTTATGAACAAAGAGATTACGACATTGAGTTCAGTAATGAAAAATATTATTTTGATGAAGTGACCTCTTTCCAAACACTGCACTGGGTTAATCACATTGAACAACTAACAATAACAGAAAGGATGCCGTCCACTCAAACACCATCAGTCCCATCTCTAGATCTCACATTGTTTCAGCGACATCCCTCACTCGGCTGGGACCATTCAGTGATTCAGTTCCAATTGTCAGTGTGTTTCTCTGGGTGGTTCCACTGCACTCTGGGACTAGTTTAGGAATTGAATGGTGACACTCAGATTCAGACCCATTGAATCTGTTCCACCATCGGAAACGTGCTGTCCAGTCCTTTATTGAGCCGGTATCTAATGGTCACTCGCTCCGAGAAGGCACGGCCCACACTCCTGAGTGACCTCTGCCTGTTTGTCAATCCCCGCGGTGCACAGGCCAGGGCCGGTTCCTCACCCCAGCCCACTGCTGCTGTGGAGGGACAGTGGGATGACAGATTGAGGTGGGACAGGACACCTCCCTCCCCTGGAAAGCCCGTCCCTGTGATTTGTGGGATCCCTAGGTCGCTCCCCCTGTCCAAGACAGTCGATAAGAAACATGTGCGACAGGACTTCCCTTGTGGGCAACCCACTCTCCACCCAGTCCTGAATGTTTATGTGAGTGAGGGTTTATCTGGCAGAACAGGTAGCTGAGTTCCACCTGGGGGCAGGAAGCAGGCTGGAAGAGCAACAGTGATCGGAGATCTGTTAATTCGAGGATTGGGCAGCTAATTCTGCAGCTGTGTTCAGGATAGTTTATAGCCCCTCTGGCACCAGGGTCGCCGACATCACTGAATCGCTGCAGAGCACACTGGATGCGCAAGGCGTAACATGGCAGGAGGTAACCTTAGGAGGACCTATACTGGCAGAGATAGGCAGCCCTAAAGTAGGAAGTAGTCAAGTTATTAGTGGGGTCAGAGTAAAGAGTAAATATAATATAACTAAATCCGGGTCACTGTGCATGTTGGTGAATACACCGGGCATTGTATATAAGATTGATGGCGCATATTTTCCTTCGGAGATATGATTGAAACTATCTGTGTTTGTGTCCATGTGTGTGTGTGAGAGAGTTCGCGTCTTCCTGTCTATTTGAGTGTGGTTTGAGTATCTTTCTGTGAGAGTGAATCTGCGTGTGTGTGTGTGTGCATGAGTGTGTTTTGCATGTACGTGTAAGTCAGTGTGAGTGCGTGTATGTGTGTGTGTTTTGTGTGTTAAGTTACTGTTGTAAACCCCATTCTGTCTATCCTGTGTTCTCCTGTTGGGCCCCTCCCTGCTGCCTGTCTTCTGGTTAAGCTACTGCAACGTTGCTACTCCATCTGGGATTTTAGTCAGAGCTGGAACCCCTGTCGTGATGGACCAAGCCAAGACATCCCCCTTTAGGTTCGGTGGCAGAACCGGTGATGATGATTTGATAGACTTGGCAAGCAGCCAATTGGAAATGTATAATTTGCTGTTAGGGCCTGAGATTGGTGGGGCCAGGCAGAAAGTTCCAGATGGAAGGCGGATCCTGTGAAGAGTGCCATATTGTTTAGGGCATGCGCTGTGAAGAGATCCAGGCACGAGGCAGCTTTGCATCTCTCTCTCTCTGCCTGCTGAGTAAGTGAGCTTTCTACAACCTCCAGTTTTGGAATGGACACATGATAAGGAGATCGCTGGCTACAAAGAGCTACAACGGCAGCAAAGAACAATCCCATAACTGTTAATCCCGTTTCAGTTTAAACCTTTCCCCCCATTCCCTCCGTGTGTGCCCGATTTGTGTGGGACTGGGTGGATTTTGGTATTCGGTAGATTGTTAGTTCATTGTTCAGTTATTACTTCGTATACTCACATTTTCCTCTTGTGATTAATAAATAGTTTGTTAACGTTTTTACTTATGAATCTGGTATCTGTGTGACATTGCAGCAATCGAGGGACAGAATATCGATAAATTAATAAGAATTGATGCTTAATTGACTCATATTGCGACCCTACGTGAATCCTATGTGATTTTAGTTTTTGTACCAGTCTGCCATGTGAGACCTTGCCAAACGCCTTACTAAAGTCCATATAGACTACTTCGACAGCCCTCCCCATATCAGTTCTCTATGTCACCTCTTCAAAAGAACTCAATCAAGTCGGTGAAACATGACCTTCCCTGTACAGAACCATGCTGCCTATCACTAACTAGTCCATTTCCCTCCAAAAGTGCACATATCCTGTCCCTCAGGGACCTTTCCAAAAGCTTCTCCACCACTGAAGTCAGACTTACCAGCCTATAATTTGCTGGATTGTCCCTGCTTCCTTTCTTAAACAAGGGGACAACATTGGCTATTCTCCAGTCCTCTGAAACCTTGCCGGTGGCCAATGAGGATGTGAATATATCTGTTAAGGGCCCAGCTATTTCTCCCCTTGCCTCCCGCAGTAACCTGGGATAGATCCCATCTGGCCCCGGGGACTTTTCTACCTTAAGGCAACTTGGGATACTCAACACGTCCTCCTGTTGTATATTGACGTTCTCAAGAGTTCACACACCTCGCCCTGACCGCAACATCCGCCATGGCCTTCTCCCTGGTGAATGCCGATACAAAGTAATCAGTAAGGGTTTCACCCACGTCCTGTGGTTCCACGCAGAACTTCACTCCATTGTACTTAAGTGGGCCTACACTTTCTCTTACT
The DNA here is from genome assembly GCF_047496885.1 of Scyliorhinus torazame. Taxonomy (NCBI): domain Eukaryota; kingdom Metazoa; phylum Chordata; class Chondrichthyes; order Carcharhiniformes; family Scyliorhinidae; genus Scyliorhinus; species Scyliorhinus torazame. Next base: position 5,223,810 of record NC_092725.1, on the reverse strand, counting down.
ACCCTCTTGCTCATAATATATGCATAAAAACCGTCGGGATTTTCCTTGACCATGTTGGCTAAAGACATTTCATGGCCCCTTTTAGCCCTCCTAATCCACGTTTAATTTCTTTCCTACTTTCCCTGTACTCCTCAAGGGCCTCGTCAGGTTTTACATTCCTAGGCCTATCATATGCTTCCTTTTTCCTTTTGATTAAGACGACAATTTCCCCTGTCTCCATAGTTGCCAAATCCTCCCATTTCTATCCTTCATTTTTGGCGGGTCGTGCCTGTCCTGCACTTCAATCAACTGGCCTTTAAAAGCCTCACATGTCAGACGTGGATTTGTCCTCAAATAGCCGCTCCCACCCACATTGCCCAGTTCCTGTCTAATTTGGATGTCATTGATCCTCGCCCAATTAAGCACCTCCACCCGCAGGCCACTCGAGGTCTTTTCTATGACTACTCGAAATCTTATGGAATTATGGTCACTGAACCCAAAATGCTCCCCCACTGAAACATCAATCACCCAGCCTGGCTCATTCCCCAAAACCAAGTCTAGTATGGCCCCCTCATGGTTGGATTGTCTACATACTGTATCAACAAGCTCTCCTGGACACATCGAACAAATTGCTCTCCATCCGAGCCCCTGGCTGTAAGGGATTCCCAGTCAAAATGGGGGAAGTTAAAGTCACCCATCACAACTACCCTGCTTTTTTCAGACCGTTTCACTATCTGACTATACAGCTGCTCCTCTGTCTCCTGCGTGCTGTTGGGAGGTCAAAAGTACACTCTCAACATTGTGATTTAGCCCTTCTTATTCCTGAGCTCCATGCATAATGCCTCACTACAAGATCCCTCCAACGAGTCGTCCCTCAACACAGCTGTGATCTGCTCCCTAATGAGCAATTACACTCTCCCACCTCTTTTGTTTCCCCTTCTGTCCCGTCTGAAACAACGATATACCGGAACGTTAAGCTGCCAGTCCCGTCCATTCTTTACCCTTGTCTCGGTAACTGCAATTACATCATAGTTCCGCGCAGTAATCCAGGCTCTAAGTCCATCTGTTTTACCTGTTTGATTTCTCGCATGAAATGAAATGAAAATCGCATTGAAGCAAACGCACTCCAGACCTACAGTCCCGCTGAACCCAGAGGCTTACCTCTGACTGCGCTTAACCGGCGCCATGTGTATCTCAGTCTCACCGTTTCCCAAGGCTCTACACTGACAGGCCTGCTGTTCCTATTCCCACCTCCTGGCACGCTAATTTAACCCTCCCTTGGAGTGTTTGATGGGACAGTGTAGAAGGAGCTTTCCTCTGTATCTAACACCGTGCTATTCCTGTCCTGGGAGTGTTTGGTGGGGATAGTGTCGAGGGAGCCTTACTCTGTATCTAACCCCGTGCTGTACCTGTCCTGGGAGTGTTTGATAGGGACAGTGTAGAGGGAGCTTTACTCTGTATCTAACCCCGTGCTGTACCTGTCCTGGGAGTGTTTGATAGGGACAGTGTAGAGGGAGCTTTACTCTGTATCTAACCCCGTGCTGTACCTGTCCTGGACGTGTTTGATGGGGACAGTGTAGAGGGAGCTTTGCTCTGTATCTAACCCCGTGCTTTACCTGTCCTGAGAGTGTTTGATGGGGACAGTGTAGAGGGAGCTTTGCTCTGTATCTAACCCCTTGCTGTACCTGTCCTGGGAGTGTTTGATGGGGACAGTGTAGAGGGCGCTTTAGTCTGTATCTAACCCCATGCTGTACCTGTGCTGGGAGTGTTTGATGGAGACAGTGTAGAGAGAGCCTTACTCTGTAACTAACAGCGTGCTGTACCTGTGCTGGGAGTGTTTGATGGGGACAGTGTAGAGGGAGCTTTACTCTGTATCTAACCCCGTGCTTTATCTTTCCTGAGAGTGTTTGATGGGGACAGTGTAGAGGGAGCTTTACCCTGTATCTAACCCCGTGCTGTACCTGTCCTGGGAGTGTTTGATGGGGACAGTGTAGAGGGAGCTTTACTCTGTATCTAACCCCGTGCTGTACCTGTGCTGGGAGTGTTTGATGGGGAGAGTGTAGAGGGAGCTTTAGTCTGTATCTAACCCCGTGCTGTACCTGTGCTGGGAGTGTTTGATGGGGACAGTGTAGAGGGAGCTTTACTCTGCATCTAACCCCGTGCTTTACCTGTCCTGAGAGTGTTTGATGGGGACAGTGTAGAGGGAGCTTTACTCTGTATCTAACCCCGTGCTGTACCTGTGCTGGGAGTGTTTGATGGGGACAGTGTAGAGGGAGCTTTACTCTGTATCTACCCCCGGGCTGTACCTATTCTGGAAGTGTTTGATGGGGACAGTGTAGAGGGAGCTTTACTCTGCATCTAACCCCGTGCTTTACCTGTCCTGAGAGTGTTAGATGGGGACAGTGTAGAGGGAGCTTTACTCTGTATCTACCCCCGGGCTGTACCTATTCTGGGAGTGTTTGATGGGGACAGTGTAGAGGGAGCTTTACTCTGCATCTAACCCCGTGCTTTACCTGTCCTGAGAGTGTTTGATGGGGACAGTGTAGAGGGAGCTTTACTCTGTATCTAACCCCGTGCTGTACCTGTGCTGGGAGTGTTTGATGGGGACAGTGTAGAGGGAGCTTTACTCTGTATCTACCCCCGGGCTGTACCTATTCTGGAAGTGTTTGATGGGGGCAGTGTAGAGGAAGCTTTACTCTGTATCTAACCCCATGCTGCACCTATCCTGCGAGGACTCCACGAGAGGTGGGTAATGTCCAGATAAATCTCACTTTGCCCATTCATGAATTTTTGGGGTGAATTCCTGCCAAGATCCCTTTTCCTGTGTCAGCTGACACTTGCAATGGAAGTGAAAATATGATTCGAGAATATCCTTCGTATTACGAGCGACAAACAAGCTCTGCGAACAGGAAGAATATTCGATGAGCAAATTCCGCTGTTCCTTTCATACCATCCATCAGGAGGTAGTGGGAGGGAGGAAGGGACTTCTACAGTTTGGAGGAGTCTGAGGGAAGGGGGAGGGGGCCCCTGTGAGGAAAATGAATTTTCTTTCTTTTTGTTGCAATAACATTCTCATCATATCATCTACAGGGAAAGGACATTTCCCATGTGAGCATGCGTGTAACTGGCTCAATTAAACTCGAGGGAAAGTTCAAACCGTTCATGTGGGTGTTGTAGGAGCGTTAGCAAAGACTGAGTATTGAGCTGGCATTTACGCAGAGAGTTTCCCCTCTTAATTACCACTCAGCTAACAGAAAGACTCTCCGAGACAGTATCTCTGGTTAAGCCGGCTCTACTTTCCAAGTTTGGTCTATGTACATGGAGAGTAAATTGGATTAGTGACAAAACCAACTCTGCTGTACATTGATCTAGGTTCAACAGTTATACAATGTCCAAAAATCAATATCCCTGCCTCAGCTGGACTAGGTCCAATCCTTGTGGCTACAGATTATGTAGTCAACACCTGCACACTAGCCATCTGTTGTTCTTAAAATACCCCTCATCAGCTGTCCTTTGCTCTCCCTCACTCCCATTGTCTCTTATCATAGTGTGGTTCCTCTCTGTACCATTGCCTGCCTGAATCCGCCATGTCTGGGTTTGCTGATGAGAACTGCTTCCTCTGGATGTGTTGCTGCTGACCACATTTTTTCCACGTGGTTCTGTCTTTCTCAGGAATGTGGTCAAGTTAGCTGGCTTAAATCACACTATACATTGCAACCACTACTATTAGCAAGAGTTTAAATGCGTGTTACTGCAATGTTCTAAGAATACATGTTTACTTGTTAATAATGATCACTGTATGTATTTTCTATGGTTAGTTTCAGTCCTCAATAAACTATCTTATGTGAAGCTATTCTCGTGTTATCCCAGCTATCTGGTTCAAAGTGGCCTCAGCTCATTTGGCTCAACATTTTGGCTCATGGCTAGTCCAATAAATAGAACAATAAACAGACATACTGAACTTGTTGGGTTCAGGGTTAAGTGTGGAATGGCCATTAGGTAAGAGCCGCAGCAGTTCCTCTTCATCAAGGGGACACATGTCCTTCCGCCATTTTCTAATTCGTCATCTGAGACAGCAGAGTGTCATAAAGAAAGACGATCAGTACAAACAGCTGCAGAATTACAACAATATGCGACATAATGTGTATCGATGGATGGATATTGGTATTCAGTCCCAAGTTCCATATCTTAGAGAAAAAGTTGTGTGATTTAAACAGTTCCTCAGCCTTGTCGGCGACAGTCTTAATAAGCTCCCGCTGCTTGTTCCAGAGGTGATCAATCTATTTGGCGTCCTTCTTGAGTCCTTCCCAGTCTGTCCACAAGTGCGGGATGCGGGGAAGTCCCTTCTGGACGTATCGGTCAGTCTGTTGGTCATCATCAGTTCGCTCGAGTTCATCTGCTTGCACGATGGAGACATCTCTGTGTGGAGTTAGCTCATGATGGCCAATTATAATTCTCGCAGATAAATTGATGGGAGCAAATGATGCCCAGGCAATTCACACACAATGCCACGCTTGGTATAGTTGCTATGTGACGTCACAATATAGTAATTAGTCCAGTATTGAGCACTGTTATACACAGTCTGGCTGTTCAATTTGACAGCTAACGTGCAGTTCTCAATGTAGTGTACCGGCACTAATCTCCTGTACTAATAGCCGTCTCTGGGCACAACCAGTTGGTTCCCCTTCATTTGCATTTCCGGAGGTCGATGGAGTAAATTCTCTCTCATTTTTGGATTGCATTTTCAGGAACATCCTTTAGTTTAACCAACACCTCATTCCCATAGGGTCCCAAATTGTTCACCTGGAGAAGCTGGTGAGTGCTGATCTCCCCTTCCCGGGAAATATGCAACATCACTCCCACTAGGAGGGCGTGGTTGTCATTCTCAAAGGGAACGCGACTGGCCAACGGCAATTCCCTCAGGTGCTCAGGAGCTCGGTCGGCCTTTTTTATCCAAGCCTTCAATTGGTCATTGCTCACCCAATTAATTACTCGGTGTGAATCCAGCTGGAGTGTCCTGGAGACTCTGTAACACGTGTGTTACATACAGGAGGGAGGGTTTCAGATTTCTGGATAATTGGGGCTCATTCTGAGGTCGGTGGGACCTCTACAAACGGGATGGTCTACACCTGGACCAGAGGGGTACCAATATCCTGGGGGGGGGGGGGGGAAATTTGCTAATGCTCTTCGGGAGGGTTTAAACTAGTTCGGCAGGGGCTTGGGAACCTGAATTGTAGCTGCAGTATACAGGAGGTTGAGAGTAGTGAGGTCATGAGTAAGGTTTTAAAGTTGCAGGAGTGTACCGACAGGAAGGTGGTTTAAAGTGTGTCTTCTTCAATGCCAGGAGCATCCGGAATAAGGTGGGTAAACTTGCGGTATGGGTTGGTACCTGGGACTTCGATGTTGTGGCCATTTCGGAGACATGGGTAGAGCAGGGACAGGAATGGTTGTTGCAGGTGCCGGGGTTTAGATATTTCAGTAAGCTCAGGGAAGGTGGTAAAAGAGGGGGAGGGGTGGCATTGTTAGTCAAGGACAGTATTACGGTGGCAGAAAGGACGTTTGATGAGGACTCGTCAATTGAGGTAGTATGGGCTGAGGTTAGAAACAGGAAAGGAGAGCTCCCCCTGTTAGGGGTTTTCTATAGGCCTCCGAAAAGTTCCAGAGATGTAGAGGAAAGGATTGCAAAGATGATTCTGGATAGGAGCGAAAGCAACAGGGTAGTTGCTATGGGGGACTTTAACTTTCCAAATATTGACTGGAAACGCTATAGTTCGAGTACTTTAGATGGGTCCGTTTTTTTCCAATGTGTGCAGGAGGGTTTCCTGACACAGTATGTAGATAGGCTGACGAGAGGCGAGGCCGTATTAGATTTGGTACTGGGTAATGAACCAGGACAGGTGTTAGATTTGGAGGTAGGTGAGCACTTTGGTGATAGTGACCACAATTCGATTACGTTTACTTTAGTGATGGAAAGGGATAGGTATATACCGCAGGGCAAGAGTTATATCTGGGGGAAAGGCAATTATGATGCGATAAGGCAAGACTTAGGATGCATCGGATGGAGAGGAAAACTGCAGGGGATGGGCACAATGGAAATGTGGAGCTTGTTCAAGGAACAGCTACTGCGTGTCCTTGATAAGTATGTGCCTGTCAGGCAGGGAGGAAGTGGTCGAGCAAGGGAACCGTGGTTTACTAAGGCAGTCAAAACTCTTGTCAAGAGGAAGAAGGAGGCTTATGTAAAGATGAGACATGAAGGTTCAGTAAGGGCGCTCGAGAGTTACAAGTTAGCTAGGAAGGACCTAAAGAGTGAGCTAAGAAGAGCCAGGAGGGGACATGAGAAGTCTTTGGCACGTAGGATCAAGGATAACCCTAAAGCTTTCTGTAGATATGTCAGGAATAAAAGAATGACCAGGGTAAGAGTAGGGCCAGTCAAGGACAGTAGTGGGAAGTTGTGCTTGGAGTCCGAGGAGATAGGAGAGGTACTAAATGAATAGTTTTCGTCAGTATTCACCCAGGAAAAAGACAATGTTGTCGAGGAGAATACTGAGATTCAGGCTACTAGACTAGAAGGGCCTGGGGTTCATAAGGAGGAGGTGTTAACATCACCTCTTGGTCTTTCGTGTGAATCATGTTGTTCTCACCAATTTATCTGAGGCAATTATAATTGGCCATCATGAGCTAACTCCATATAGGGATCTGTCCATCGTGGAAGCAGATGACCTCGAGTGAACTGATGATGACCAACAGACTGACCGATACGCCCAGAAGGGACTTCCACGCATCCCGCACTTGCACGCAGACTGGGAAGGATTCAAGAAGGAAGCCAAACAGATTGACCACCCCTGGAACTAGGAACGTGAGCTGATTAAAACTCTCACCGACAAGGCTGAGGAACTGTTTAAATCACAGAACTTGTTCTCTAAAATATGGAATTTGGGACTGAATACCAATATCCATCTAGGGATACACATTATATCGCACATCGTTGTAATTCTGCAGCTGTTAGTACTGATCGTCTTTCTTTGTGACACTCTGCCGCCTCAGGTGGCGAATTAGTAAATGACGGATGGACAGGTACCCCTTCAATAAAGAGGAACTGCTGCGGCTCTTACCTAATGGCCATTCCACACTTAAGCCTGAACCCAACACGTTCAGTATATCTATTTAGTGGTCTATTTTTGGACTAGCCAAGGGCCAAATTGTTAATACTTAAGGGGGGTCCTGAGTTGAGACCCCTTAGAACCTGAAAGCAAGGGTAACACAAGAACAGCCCTGCATAAGTTACTTTATGGAGGACTGAAACTAACCATCGAAAATAGACCCAGTACTCATCATCAACTATTAAACATGTATTCTTCGAACATACAGTAACAAGCATTTAAACTCTTGTTAACAATAGTGCCCGCAATGTATGATGGGATTAAGCCAGCTAACTTGACCACATTCCTGTGAAAGACAGAATCATACAGAAATAATGTGGTCAGCAGAAACACATCCAGAGGAAACAGTGCTTGCCAGAAAGCCCAAACATCCCCTACTCAGACAGATAAAGGTACAGGGAGGGACCACGCTATGATAAGTGGAAATGGGAGTGAGGGAGACCGAAGGTGAGTAGACGAGGGGTCCTTGAAGATCAACAGATAGCCAGTGGGCAGGACATGACTACACCATGTAGCCACCTGGGTTGGCCACTTCTAAGTCGACTCCCGTCAGAGTCACCACTAAATGTTGCTCTTTGTGTCTTTACTTAATTTTCTCTATTTATAACCTTTGCTCTAGAGTCGCCAGGTATCTTTATGATACCACCACGAGGTTCAAGTTCAAGTGCTGCATTTTGGAAGGTCTAATGCAGGTAGGGAATATACGGTGAATGGTAGAACCCTCAAGAATATTGAAAGTCAAAGAGATCTAGGAGTACAGGTCCACAGGTCACTGAAAGGGGCAACACAGGTGGAGAAGGTAGTCAAGAAGGCATACGGCATGCTTGCCTTCATTGGCCGGGGCATTGAGTATAAGAACTGGCAAGTCATGTTGCAGCTGTATAGAACCTTAGTTAGGCCACACTTGGAGTATAGTGTGGCCACACTACCAGAAGGATGTGGAGGCTTTAGAGAGGGTGCAGAAGAGATTTACCAGAATGTTGCCTGGTATGGAGGGCATTAGCTATGAGGAGTGGTTGAATAAACTCGCTTTGTTCTCACTGGAACGAAGGAGGTTGAGGGGAGACCTGATAGAGGTATACAAAATTATGAGGGGCACAGACAGAGTGGATAGTCAGAGGCTTTTCCCCAGGGTAGAGGGGTCAATTACTAGGGGGCATAGGTTTAAGGTGCGAATAGCAGGGTTTAGAGTAGATGTACGAGGCAAGTTTTTTACGCAGAGGGTAGTGGGTGCCTGGAACTCGCTACCGGAGGAGGTGGTGGAAGCAGGGACGATAGTGACATTTAAGGGGCACCTTGACAAATACATGAATAGGATGGGAATAGAGGGATACGGACCCAGGAAGTGTAGAAGATTGTAGTTTAGTCGGGCAGCATGGTCGGCACGGGCTTGGAGGGCCGAAGGGCCTGTTCCTGTGCTGTACATTTCTTTGTTCTTTGTTGTTCTTTGTGCTGATAAAAACTCAATACACCAGTTAGTAAGTTTCAAATCAAAACACATTTATTATACACAGTCAATCATTTCTCATGTATAAAACACTACTTACTAGACTATCTCTAACACGAAGAGGCCTATACTTAGCTTTGGAACTGGCCCACCAGGTCAGGGGAACAAATGGCCTTTCGTTCGATTCTGAGTCGGTAGGCTTCAAAGCTCGTATAGACTGGTGGCTAGGAGCACCTATCTCGTAGCGAGCGTTGACTGGAGACTTACTTGGTTGGTGCAGCTATTAGGCAGGTCACGGTCAAGGGTTGTTTCGCGCTGCTGAGAGTCCCTGCCAAGAAGGACGAATTGAACTTGGGGACTCTATTTTATAGTCCCCAGGGGCTTCGCACCATTCGCGGCGGACCCCGGACCTGGTTCCAAGTGATTGGACTAAGTTCTGATCACTTGGATCGATTTCTCCAATACTGGAGTTGTTCCCTGATCGCTGGGCGGTTCCTAAGTGTCCGTTGGCCTTCCTTTGTCTTGGCTCCTGCTGGCACCGAGGAGTCTGGCTTGGCCTTGTTTATCTTAACTGTTTCCAATTGTTCCCGGGGTTTGCACATCAATATTTAGATGGTTGTCTGGGTTCCTGCAAGTTCTGGAATACAGGAAACTTTACACCTGCTTGTTTTTCCTGCGTTCAACTGAATTTCAATGCATTCTTAGCGGATCTCCATTTTAAAGTCGGGAAGTGAACAACCCAGCTGGCTACAACCATGCGCTGATCACGCAGTTACCATGCTGCCTAAATTAAAATTCATTGGTCAAGGTATAATCTATAGCTGCAAGGTTTGGACTGAGTCCAGCTGAGGCAGGGAGACTGATTTTTGGAAATTGTATACCTATTTTACCGAGAAAAATGTAAAGCAGACTGGGTTCTGAATCTAATCCAAATTACTCTCCCTCGTTCATTGACGAAGCTTGGAAAGTAAAGCCGTCTTAACCAGAGTTATTGTCTCTGTGATTCTTTGTGTTAGCGGAGCCGTAATTACGAGGGGAAATCCCCCACGCCAGCTCAATACTCAGTCTCTGAAAACGCTCCTACAAGACGGACATGAACTATTTGAACTTTCTCTCGAGTTTAATTGTGCCAGTTCCATGCATGCTCACACAGATAAGCTCGCTTTCCTGTAGATGATGGCAATGGTGTTGACATGAAAATGAAATGAAAATCGCTTATTGTCACAAGTAGGCTTAAAATGAAGTTACTGTGAAAAGCCCCGTGTCGCCACATTCCGGCGCCTGTTCGGGAAGGCTGGTATTGCAAAAAAAATAAGCAAACTAATTTTCATCACAGGGATTCCATCCCCCTTTCCCCCAATCTCCAAACTTTGGGAATCCCTCACTCCCTCCCACTAACTCCTGATGATGGATTGAAAGGAACAGAAGGATTTGCTAATCAAATATTCATCATATTCCCATACCTTATTAGTCACTCGTAATACGAAAGATAATCTTGTATCATATTTTCACTTCCATCGCGCATGTCTCCAGGTGCCGGAGCCACGAACCTGGCAGGAATTTTCTCCGCAATTCGTGGATGGGCACGATGAGTTTAATCCGCACATCAGCCAGCCCTCAAAGCTTTCCCAGGACAGGTAGAGCACAGGGTTAGATACAGAGTAAAGATCCCTCTACACTGTCCCCATCAAACACTCCCAGGACAGGTACAGCACGGTGTTAGATACAGAGTGAAGCTCCCTCTACACTGTCCCCATCAAACACTCCCAGGACAGGTACAGCACGGGGTTAGATACAGAGTAAAGATCCCTCTACACTGTCCCCATCAAACACTCCCAGGACAGGTACAGCACGGGGTTAGATACAGAGTAAAGCTTCCTCTACACTGTCCCCATCAATCACTCCCAGGACGGGTACAGCACGGGGTTATATACAGAGTAAAGCTCCCTCTACACTGTCCCCATCAAACACTCTCAGGACAGGTACAGCACGGGGTTAGATACAGAGTAAAGCTCCCTCCACACTATCCCCATCAAACACTCCCAGGACAGGTACAGCACGGGGTTAGATACAGAGTAAAACTCCCTCTACACTGTCCCCATCAAACACTCCCAGGACAGGGACAGCACGGGGTTAGATACAGAGTAAAGCTCCCTCTACACTGTCCCCATCAAACACTCCCAGGACGGGTACAGCACAGGGTTAGATAAAGAGTAAAGCTCCCTCTACACTGTCCCCCATCAAACACTCCCAGGACAGGTGCAGCACGGGGTTAGATACAGAGTAAAGCTCCCTCTAGATTGTCCCCATCAAACACTCCCAGGACAGGTACAGCACGGGGTTAGATACAGAGTAAAGCTTCCTCTACACTGTCCCCATCAAACACTCCCAGGACAGGAACAGCACGGGGTAAGATACAGAGTAAAGCTTCCTCTACACTGTCCCCATCAAACACTCCAAGGATAGGTGCAGCACGGGGTTAGATACAGAGTAAAGCTCCCTCTACACTGTCCCCATCAAACACTCCCAGGACAGGTATAGCACGGGGTTAGATACAGAGTAAAGCTCCCTCTTCACTCTCAGCACCAAACCTTCCAGGACAGGTACAGCATGGGGTCAGATCCAGAGTAAAGCTCCCTCTACACTGTCACCATCAAACACTTCCAAGTCAGGTACCGCAAGGGGTTAGATACAGAGTAAGGCTCCTTCTACACTGTCCCCATCAAACACTCCCAGTACTGGTACAGCAGGGGGTTATATACAGAGTAAAGCTCCCTCTACACTGTCCCCATCAAACACACCTAGGACAGGTACAGCACGGGGTTAGATACAGAGTAAAGCTCCCTCTACACTGTCCCCATCAAACACTCCCAGTACTGGTTACTGGTACAGCACGGGGTTAGATACAGAGTAAAGCTCCCTCTACACTGTCCCCATCAAACACTCCAAGGACAGGTGCAGCACGGGCTTAGATACAGAGTAAAGCTCCCTCTATACTGTCCCCATCAAACACACCCAGGACAGGTACAGCACGGGGTTAGATACAGAGTAAAGCTCCCTCTACACTGTCCCCATCAAACACTCCCAGGACAGGTACAGCACGGGGTTAGATACAGAGTAAAGCTCCCTCTATACTGTCCCTATCAAACACTCCCAGGGCAGGTACAGCACGTGGTTAGATACAGAGCAAAGCTCCCTCTACACTATCCCCATCAAACACTCCCAGGACAGGTACAGCACGGGGTTAGATACAGAGTAAAGCTCCCTCTACACTGTCCCTATTAAACACTCCCAGGACAGGTACAGCACGGGGTTAGATACAGAGTAAAGCTCCCTCTACACTGTCAGCATCAAACACTCCCAGGACAGGTACAGCACGGGGTTAGATACAGAGTAAAGATCCCTCTACACGTGTCCCTAACATTCATGCCTTTCTCAACAGTAAATGCTGACGAGAAATATTCATTTAGGATCTCTCCCAGCCCTTGTAGATCTGCACATAGATGCCCTTGTTTATCCTTAAGAGGCCCTACTCTCTCCCTTTCACCCTTCTACCCTCTATGCATCTGTAAAAGCTCTTTGAATATTCCTTTGCATTATCTGCCAAGACAATCTCATGTCCCCTTTTTGCGCTCCTGATTTCTCTCTTAACTCTACTCCGACAGGCCTGTACTCTTCAAGGGATCCATTTGATCCCTGCTGCCTATTCATGTCATATGCCTCCTTCTTCCTTTTCACCATGGCCTCAATATCCCGAGTCATCCAGGGTTCCCTCCTCCTGCCAGCCTTACTCTTCACTCTAAGAGGAATGTGCTCACCTTAGAACATAGAACATAGAACGATACAGCGCAGTACAGGCCCTCCGGCCCACGATGTTGCACCGAAACAAAAGCCATCTAACCTACACTATGCCATTATCATCCATATGCTTACCCAATAAACTTTTAAATGCCCTCAATGTTGGCGAGTTCACTACTGTTGCAGGTAGGGCATTCCACGGCCTCACCACTCATTGCGTAAAGAACCTACCTCTGACTTCTGTCCTATATCTATTACCCCTCAGTTTAAAGCTATATCCCCTCGTGCCAGCCACTTCCATCCGCGGGAGAAGGCTCTCACTGTCCACCCTATCTAACCCCCTGATCATTTTGTATGCCTCTATTAAGTCTCCTCTTAACCCTCTTCTCTCCACCGAAAACAACCTCAAGTCCATCAGCCTTTCCTCATAAGATTTTCCCTCCATACCAGGCAACATCCTGGTAAATCTCCTCTGCACCCGCTCCAAAGCCTCCACGTCCTTCCTATGATGCGGTGACCAGAACTGTACGCAATACTCCAAATACGGCCGTACCAGAGTTTTGTACAGCTGCAACATGACCTCCTGACTCCGGAACTCAATCCGTCTACCAATAAAAGCCAACACTCCATAGGCCTTCTTCACCACCCTATCAACCTGGGTGGCAACTTTCAGGGATCTATGTACATGGACACCTAGATCCCTCTGCTCATCCACACTTCCAAGAACTTTACCATTAGCCAAATATTCCGCATTCCTGTTATTCCTTCCAAAGTGAATCACCTCACATTTGTCTACATTAATCTCCATTTGCCACCTCTCAGCCCTGCTCTGCAGCTTATCTATGTCCCTTTGTAACCTGCTACATCCTTCCACACTGTCGACAACACCACCGACTTTAGTGTCGTCTGCAAATTTACTCACCTACCCTTCTGCGCCTTCCTCTAGGTCATTGGTAAAAATGACAAACAGCAACGGCCCCAGAACAGATCCTTGTGGTACGCCACTTGTAACTGAACTCCATTCTGAACATTTCCCATCAACCACCACCCTCTGTCTTCATTCAGCTAGCCAATTTCTGATCCGCATCTCTAAATCACCCTCAATCCCCAGCCTCCGTATTTTCTGCAATAGCCTACCGTGGGGAACCTTATCAAACGCTTTACTGAAATCGATATACACCACATCAACTGCTCTCCCCTCGTCTACCTGTTCAGTCACCTTCTCAAAGAACTCGATAAGGTTTGTGAGGCATGACCTACCCTTCACAAAGCCATGTTGACTATCCCTGATCATATTATTCCTATCTAGATGATTATAAATCTTGTCTCTTATAATCCCCTCCAAGACTTTACCCACTACAGACGTGAGGCTCACCGGTCTATAGTTGCCGGGGTTGTCTCTGCTCCCCTGTTTGAACAAAGGGACCACATTTGCTATCCTCCAGTCCTCTGGCACTATTCCTGTATCCAATGATGACATACAAATCAAAGCCAAAGGTCCAGCAATCTCTTCCCTGGCCTCCCAGAGAATCCTAGGATAAATCCCATCAGGCCCCGGGGACCTATCTATTTTCAGCCTATCCAGAATTGCCAACACCTCTTCCCTACGTACCTCAATGCCATCTAGTCTAAAAGCCTGGGTCTCAGCATTCTCCTCCACTACACGATCTTTTTCCTGAGTGAATACTGACGAAACATATTCATTTAGTATCCCGCCTATCTCTTCAGACTCCACACACAACTTCCCATCCCTGTCCTTGACTGGTCCTACTCTTACCCTAGTCATTCGCTTATTCCTGACATACGTATAGAAAGCTTTTGGGTTTTCCTTGCTCCTCCCTGCCAAATACGTCTTATGTCCCTTCCTTGCTCGTCTTAGCCTTGAACACCTTTTTGAAAGATTCCCACATACGAGCTGTCCCCATGCCGGAAAATAGGCACCCCAATCAACTTTTGAAAGTTCCTGCCTGATCCCCTCGAAATTGGCATTGCCCCAATTTAAAATGTAAAGTTTTGTGCCAGAACTATCATTCTCCATGGCTATCTTAAAACTAATGGAATTATGGTCACTGGTCCCAAAGTGATCCCTCACGAACACTTCCATCACTGTTTTGCCCCCTCTCTAGTTGGGCCATCCACATATTGAATGAGAAATTCCTCTTGAATACACTTGACAAATTTCTCTCCATCCAAACCCCTCGTGCTATGGCTGTCCCAGTTAATGTTGGGAAAGTTAAAGTCCCCCAACTATCACCACCCTATTTTTCCGGCAGCTATCCGTAATCTCTTTACATATTTGCTCCTCTGACTATTTGGGGGCCTATACTAAAGTGCTATCAAAGTGATTTCATACTTGGTGGGCCGAAGGGCCTGTTCCTGTGCTGTACATTGTTTTGTTCTTTGTTCTTCTACGCATGTCATGACATCGTGGGTGAGCATACGGCCAGTTACAGCCCCCCTCGACCCGGGGTCGCAACATGAGTGAATTAACCACTAATTCTAATTAACCTCTCGAGATTCCGGCCCTAGACGGCTGCAATGAGATGCAAACACCAGATTTATAAGTAAAAATGTTAACAAACTATTTATTAATGACTTGAGGTAATGAGCAATATATGAAGTAATAACAGAACAATGATCTAACAATGTAGCTAATCCCCAAAACTTCCCTCCACCAAGATCCAAACACAAGACAGACACACACGACATGAATGGGTGGGAAAGGATTAGACTGAAACAGGATTAATAGTTATGGGATTGTTCTTTGCTGCCGATGTAGCTCTTTGCAACCAGCGATCTCCAAATCATTTATCCAATCTGAAACTGGAGATTGTAGAAAGCTCTCTAAATCAGCAGGAAGTGAGAGAGATTCAAAGCTACCTCGTGCCTGGATCTCTTCACAGCGCACACGCTAAACAATATGACACGTCTTCAAAAGATCCCCGCCTTCCATCTGGAACTTTCTGTCTGGCTCCACCAAACTCTGGCCCCAACAGCAAATTGTATATTTCCAATTTGCTGCTTGCCAAGTCTATCAAATCGTCATCACCGGTTCTGCCACAGAACCTAAAAGGGATGTCTTGCTTGGTCCATCACGACAGTGGTTCCAGCTCTAACTAAAATCTGCATCTAAACAGAAATCCCAGATAGTACAGCAACGCTGTAGCAGCTTAACTGTGAGATTGGCAGCAGGGAGGTGATGAACCGGAGAACACAGGACAGACAGAATGGGGTTTATAACAGTAACTTAACACACAAAACACACTCACATACACACATTCATACTGACTTACACAGACAACCAAAACTCTCCAAAACACAGACAAAAAACACTCATATTTACAACACCCGGTGTATTCACCAACATGCACAGTGACCCTGATTTAGATTCTGTTACATTTCCCCTTTTCTCTGACCCCACCAATAACTTGACTACTTCCTACTTTAGAGCTGCTTATCTCTGCCAGTATAGTTCCCCCTGATGTTACATCCAGATTCCCACACATCCTGCCCAGTTTTGCATTCAGCGTCCAGTGTGCTCTGACGTCATTCAGTGGCGTCGGTGACCACTACGACAGGGAGGCAATAAACCATCCTGAATACAGCTGCAGAATTAGCTGCCCAATTCACGAATTAACAGATCTCTGATCACTATTGCTCTTCCAGACGTCTTCCTGTCCCAGGTGGAACGCAGCTACCTGGTCTGCCAGAGGGGTGCTCCTGGCTGCATTCCACAGATACACCCTCACCCTCATCAACATTAAGGGCTGGGTGGAGAGTGGGCTGCCCACAAGGGAACTCCTGCCCCACATATCTGCTTCATTATCGACTGCCTTGGATAGGAGGAACAACCTGGAGTTCCCACAAATCACAGGGACGGGCTTTCCAGGGGAGCGAGGTGCCCTGTCCCACCTCAATCTGTCATCCCACTGTCCCCCCTCTCCGCAGCAGTGGGCTGGGGTGAAGAACCTGCCCTTTCTTGGGCACCGTGGGGTTTGACAAACAGGCAGAGGCCACTCAGGGCCGTGCCTTCTCGGCACGTGACCATTAGATTCTGGCTCAATAAAGGACTGGATGGCAGTTTTCGGATGGAGGAATTGACTGAATGGGTCTGAGTCGGAAGTCACCATTCAATCCCCAACTAGTCCCAGAGTGCAGTGGAACCACCCAGAGAAACACACTGACAATTGGAACTGAATGACTGAATGGTCACAGTTAGAGAGACAGCTACACCCCAGAGAGCAGTGGAACCACCCAGAGAAACACACTGACAATTGGAGCTGAATCACTGAATGGTCACAGTTAGAGAGGCAGCTACACCCCAGAGTGCAGTGGAACCACCCAGAGAAACACACTGATAATTGGAACTGAATGGTCACAGTTAGAGAGGCAGCTACACCCCAGAGTGCAGTGGAACCATGCAGACAAACACACTGACAATTGGAACTGAATCACTGAATGGTCACAGTTACAGGGACAGCTACACCCCAGAGCGCAGTGGAACCACCCAGACAAACACACTATCAATTGGAACTGAATCACTGAATGGTCACAGTCGAGTTAAGGGTGTCACTGAAACAATGCGAGATCTAGAGATGGGACTGATGGTGTTTGAGTGGACGGAATCCTTTCTGTTATTGTTAGTTGATCAATGTGATCAACATAGTCCCGTGATTGGAAATAAGTCACTTCATCAAAATAATATTTTCCATCACTGAACACAATGTCGTAATCTCTTTGTTCATATCTTTAAAAATGGATTTTAAAAGATTTTGCAACCTCAACATCCCTGAGGTGTTCTGCAGAGTATAAATTAACGAGTTTGGGAATGGAGAACCTCAGTGTTTAAGACAGAGAGACTGTCAGCAGCACGAAGGGACACATCACTTCACACTGAACATGGTGCTTCCAATTAACGAGGCTGAGAAAATATTCTACCCAATCCTTGCTGTTGTTGGAGTTCCTGGTGAGTGACTATCACCATTGAAGTTGTGGAAATCTGTGTTTGAGCTGCTTTCTGATTTTAAACTGTTTCTGAAAATGTTTAATGCTGATCTCGTGCTCACTGTTAGACAGGCACCTGATCAATGATATCATTCACTTCAGTAAAATGTCTTGACATCTGTCTGTGGTTTAAATCCCTTTCATCAACTGAAAATAAATCTCTGTTTGTAACACTGGATCTCTGATCAATGATGTTATTATATTGAGTGGAATCTTGTGCAATGTTAGACTGGTTCTCAGTGAAGGCAGTCTCTCTGAAGGAAGGATTAGTGATATTAAGAACAAAATCAGACTGAGTGCGGGTCACTAACCAGAGTGGAATATCTGACAGCAGTGAACAGGTATTACTGGAAGTATCTGTCAGTGTAGAATTGTCCTGAGTGTGGGGCACTAACCAGAGTGGAATATCTGACAGCAGTGAACAAGTATTACTGGAAGTATTTGGCAGTGTAGAATTGTCCTGAGTGTGGGGCACTAACGAGGGTGGAATATCTGACAGCAGTGAACAGGTATTACTGGAAGTATCTGTCACGACAGAATTGTACTGAGTGTGGGTCACTAACCAGAGTGGAGTATCTGACAGCAGTGAACAAGTATTATTGGAATTATCTGTCACGACAGAATTGGACTGAGTGTGGGTCACTATCCAGAGTGGAGTATCTGACAGCCGTGAACAAGTATTACTGGAGGTATCTGTCACTACAGAATTGTACTCTGTGTGGATCACTAACCAGAGTGGAATACATGACAGCAGTGAACACGTATTACTGGAAGTATTTGTCAGTACAGAATTGTATTGAGTGTGGATCACTAACCAGAGTGGAATACATGACAGCAGTGAACAAGTATTACTGCTCGTATCTGTCAGTGTAGAATGGTACTGAGTGTGGATCCCATGGCACTTCCCTTGCAATGGCAGACGGTTCAACAGCTGCCCCTTGACCCTCTCCCGTCTCATGATTCGAGGCAGCAAACTCTCCTTTCAGGTGAAGCAGTGTTTCACTGGCGTCTCCTTCCTTTCTAGTGACTATATGCGCTGCTCCCAATACCGTCTCCTCTACATTGGGGAGACTAAATGCAGACTGGGCGAGCGCTTTGCGGAACACCATCACTCACCCCGCACGCATGACCTCAGCCTTCCTGTTGGGGGCCATTTCAACTCAGCAACTTGTCCTCTTGCCCACATGTCTGTCCTTGGCCTGCTGCAAGATTCCAGTGAAGCCCAATGCGAGCTGAAGGAGCAGCATCTCATCTTCAATGAGGCACGTTACAACCCTCAGGACTCAACACTGAGTTCAATAACTTGAGACTGGGATCTTTCTCCCCCATCTTATCGTCCTTGTTTTATTATAACCTGTTTATTAACCTAATGCAATGGGGCCGAATCTGAAGGGGGTCAATTCCTGGCAGGTAATAATAATAATCTTTGCTGGTGTCACAATTAGGCTTACATTAACACTGCAGTGATGTTGCTGTGAAAAGCCCCTAGTCGCCACATTTCAGTGCCTGTTCGGGTACACAGAGGGCGAATTCAGAATGTCAAATTCATCTAACAGCACGCCTTTCAGGACTTGTGGAAGGAAACTGGAGTGCCCGGAGAAAACCCACGCAGACACGTGGAGAACGTGCAGACTCCGCACAGGCCGTAACCCATCAGAAATCGGCCCCGGCTCCAGTGAATCAACAATGCTAAACACTATGCGACCGTGCCGCCCAGTGAATCCTGGGGTGTGTCCAATGTCGGTGAGGGAATATTACTGAGAAACGTTTGTCAGGAATTGTATCCAAACGGGAGAGTATTTCCAGCAATATTATGATCTGGGGATGTTAAGAATATGATGACTGAGAGCTCCTGGAAGTGGGTGCCATACGATTGGCTGAACCTGGGAAGGGTGTGTCTTGGGAATGTTCTAGAGACTGCACAGGCTCGACTAGTCCTTTGATTCTGAACTGGGGAGTTCCTGCATCTGGTTTATTTTTCCATTGATCATGGAGGATTCCAAATAATCCAGGAGTGGTGCCCAACTCCATCAGGAATCCAGTCCAGAGAACGGTCCAATTCGGGGTGTGGTCCAATAATTGGGAATGAGGAAGGATGACAATCTCTGGTCTATGTCTATCCAGCTTGGGAAACCTGGCCAGTCTGAGTTAATCCTGTAAATCAGATTCAATGAGCAATGTCACCTCTCCCAAATATATTTGACTTATCTACATTTATCTCCCACTGCCATCAAACTGACAGGGTGCAATTCATATCTCCCCCCTTCCCCGCCTTAAACAATTCAGTCGCATTTGCCACTTCCCTCTCTGCAATTTTAATCTCTGTACCCACTCCTCTAAGAGCAGCCCCACCACCACCCATCCACTCTCTCCAGTTTATTATTGCTGAACTCCTGTACTTACTGTTGTTTCAGACGCAGATAATGTTTAATCAATCATTTCCAGGTTCTTCTTCCTTCTCTCTTTGACAGTTAATTTACTGGGACTTTCAATTCTGTGTCGGGGGAAGTGTGGCCTCTCTACCTGCACCACTCGCTATCTGGTGACCATGGCAATGGCGGATCTGCTGTTTATCATTACTGATCCCATACTGAACTTCATCAATGCTTATTATTGCCCGTGGAGTTTCCTGTCCCTCACTCCTGTGTGTAGTGTTAACAATGTCCTGCTGGCTGCATCCAGAGACTGTTCTGTCTGGTTTACCATCACTTTCTCCTTTGATCGATTTGTGGCCATTCGCTGCCAGAAACTCAAACCTAAATATTGCACCGGCAAAACTGCAGCTGTGGTTCTGTCAACAAGTGGCCTCCTGCTCTGTGTAAAAAACATCCCCCTGTACTTTACATATGAACCTGGAGAGATAATCGATAATGTCCAGTGGTTCTGTCAGACAAAGGGAAGCTTTTTCACTGACCCCGGTTGGATTGTATTTCACTGGTTTGATCAGGTTTTAACCCCATTGATCCCATTCTTTTCAATCCTGTTGATCAACGCTCTGACAGTCAGACACATTTTACTCACCAGTCGAGTCCGGAAGGCACTGAGGGCTCAGAGTCAGGGAGAGAATCGCGCAGACCCAGAGATGGCGAGTAGAAGGAAGTCAATGATTTTACTCTTCAGCATCTCCGGAGCTTTCATACTCCTCTGGACGGTCTGTGTTATAAAATGTTTCTATTTTTATTTGACTGGATTATATAACCTCACCATTCCACAATATAATTTCCAACAAGTCGGATACATGCTGCGCAATTTAAATTGCTGCACAAACACATTTATTTATGTGGTGACTCAGTCCATGTTCAGGGAGCAGGTCAAGATCATGGTGAAATATCCGGTTACATCAATAATTAAATTAATCAATAAACAAAATTGACTGACAGCCCCGCAGCCAATCAGTAGCTCCGGCCGCGAACTAAAAATCCCTCAGCCAATCAGGAGCTCCAATCCCTAACTGAAAGCCCCTTCGCCAATCAGGAGCTGCAGCTTCTGAATGACGGCCAGCTCAGCCAATCAGGCGCTCCAGCGGCTGCGTTTTTTCCCAGAAAATATTTTATTGAGGCATTTATAATTTTAACAGTTTTAAACATCAAATTTCCACAACAATAGAAACACAACAATATAACCAACAACCCCCCCCCCCCCCCCGGGCCACGAGAACAAACGCCTGCCAATATGGTTTACACAAACAGTGCCACCTTCTCCAGCCACCTCCCCTCCTTTAGTTTCCCTTCAATTTACTCGTCTGTCCCATGGCCACCTTTTCCCCTCCTACCCCCTGCTGACAGCTTAATTGTTCTCCAAGAAGTCGATGAACGGCTGCCGCCTCCGAGCAAACCCCTGTGACGAACCCCTGAAGGCGAATTTAATTTTCTCGAGTCTGAGAAACCCGGCCATGCCGCTAGCCCATACCCCCGACTTCGCGGGTCCGAGTCCCTCCATCCTAGTAAGGTCCGTCTCCGGAACACCAGGGAGGCAAAGGCCAGGACATCGACCTCTCTCCCCCCTTGGGTTCCCGGGTCTTTCGACACACCAAAGATCGCCACCTATGGACTCAGCGCCATCCTCATTTTTAAGACCTCCGACATGACGTCAACAAACCCCGTCCAGAAACCCCTCAGCCTCGGACATGCCCAAAACATATGGACATGTTCGCAGGACCCCCCACACAGCACCCACGCCTATCCTTCACTACCTCAAAGAACCTGCTCATCCGGGCCATGTGTGCCCTGTGGACCACCTTAAACTGTATCAGGCTGAGCCTGGCGTCCGGCGAGGATACATTAACTCTACTTAGGGCCTCCTCCCATCCTCCAGCCTCCAGCTCCCCACCCAGCTCTTCTTCCCACTTTCTCTTCTGCTCCCTTAATGGGGCTCCCTCCCTATTTTTATTTTAAAAGCTGTTTCCAGACTACTTGATAACTTAAAAGATATAACTGCTTCCCGGAAGTAATTCAAACCTGCTATTTGAGGAGGGAAACACAGTTTCAATGCCAAGTCTTAAAGACAGTAAGAGTGCAGTATGCTGGCCCACACCTTTGAAAAGGGGTTTCTGGTTTCTGGGATCTTGTTATTAACTTGGAACAGTTAAAGGGGGAATTCATTAAGGATTGTACATTTATTACTGTCGCTGTGTGGGGTATTTATGTTTGTAGTTGATAAAAATTCTTACTGTGTGTGTTTATAAAGATGTTAACTAAATTTGTAGAATAAAGTTTGTTTCTTGATTAAAAGTGCTTAAGACCTCTGTTGAATAACACCTGAAGGGCAGGGCCTTGTGCTCATCGTAACCAAAATCAAAAAACAATTGTAGGTCAGGTGAACTCAATTATATACTTTGGAGTTTCTAAACCCCGGCCCATAACACTGCTTACAATGTGTCCAATATTTGTCTGAAAGGGCGACACGATGGCACAGTGAATCCCAGGTTCGATTCCCGGCTTGGGTCACTGCACCTGTGCGGAGACTACACGTTCTCCCCGTGTCTGCGTGGGTTTCCTCCGGGTGCTCCGGTTTCCTCCCACAAGTCGCAAAAGACGTGCTGTTAGGTATGCTGGACATTCTGAATTCTGCCTCTGTCTACCCGAACAGGTGCCGGGATGTGGCAACTAGGGGATTTTCACAGTAGCTTCACTGCAGTGTCAATGTAAGCCTACTTATGACAACAAAGATTATTACTATCATTATCTATGTCTCTCTATGTCTGCCTCGCTCTACCTCGCTCTCTGTCTCTCTCTCTGCCTTCTCGGTCTCTCTTCCTCA
The DNA here is from genome assembly GCF_047496885.1 of Scyliorhinus torazame. Lineage (NCBI taxonomy): Eukaryota > Metazoa > Chordata > Chondrichthyes > Carcharhiniformes > Scyliorhinidae > Scyliorhinus > Scyliorhinus torazame. Next base: position 5,201,163 of record NC_092725.1, on the reverse strand, counting down.
GTCTCTCTGTCTCTCTCTCTCTGTTTCCCTCTGTCCCCCTCCCTGTCTCTCTCTGTCTCTGTCTGTCTCTCTTTCTCTGTCAGTCTCTTTCTGCTGTTTCTCTCTCTCTGTCTCTCTGTCTGTCTCTGTCTGTCAGTCTCTCTCTTTCAGTCTCTTTTTATCTCTCTGCCTCTCTCCATCGCTCTCTCTCTCCGTCTCTCTCTCTCTCTTTCTCGGTCTCTCTCTCTCTGTCTCTCTCGCTCTCTGTCTCTCTCTCTGTCTCTCTCCCTTTCAATATTGATCAGGATATATAAAAAGTCCTTTCAAAAAGTGTTCCTGACCAAATGACTGGTCCCGGTTTGGGAATGTGTGAGCCAGGGGAAAGTGTCTGGATGGATTGCTGGCTGCTGCTTCCAGACAGGAAGCAGATCCTGGGAATAGGGGTTATTTCCCAGAGTGTCAGGAGTATCTGGAATCTCTGCTGTTCACAGTTGACACTTAGTCCTTTGCGCTTTGAAGTTGATGACACTAAATTGGGAATGGATGGAGGGAGGGAAAGAGGGTTCAGTTATGTGGAATTTGGGAGTTTCAGGGAGAATTTGATCAAAGTTGGCAGGAGAACAATGGAAACTGATCGGATTGATGGAAATCAATATTTCTTGCTGGTTGTAGAGTCTCGGTCAGGGACCATTGTCTATCGACCTTCAGATTTCCTCTCTCGATCTGTCCATCCCATCACTGCATCACACAACTGTTCCAGTGCAACTGAGGCCATTCGGCCCACCGTGTCTGTCCCAGCTCTTCCAATGAGCAATTCAGTGAGTGCCACTCCCCTGCCTTCTCGCCGTAACCCTGCACATTCTTCCTTTTCAGATGATGATCCCATTCCCTTTTGAAGCTGCCTCCACCACACTGTTCAGTCCATGCATTCCAGACCTTAACAACGCGCTGTATGATGTTACGACACCCTGGTCGAGTGCACGGCCAATTCCAGCCCCACAGACCCCGAGGTTCCAACATAAGTGAATTAACCAATAATTCATGTTTTCTGAAGATCTTTTACCCTTGACTGCTCCAATTAATTGGAGACACCAGATTTATAAGTAAAACATTGACAACCGCTTTGTTAATAAAATGAGGAAAATCCAAATATATATATATAAAGAAATAACAGAACAATCTTCTATCAGTCTACCTAATCCTAAACTCCCATCCCACCTTCTATCCCGACACACGCAAGACAGATACAAGGTAAGTGTTGGTCAGGAATAAAAAAGAACATGGATTAAAAGGTAGGTTGAAAATGAAATGAAAATCGCTTATTGTCACAAGTAAGCTTCAAGTGATGTTACTGTGAAAAGCCCCTAGTCGCCACATCCCGGCGCCTGTTCGGGGAGGCTGTTGCGGGAATTGAACCGTGCTGCTGGCCTGCCTTGGTCTGCTTTCAAAGCCAGTGATTTAGCCCTGTGCTAAACAGCCCCTGTTTGGGATGAGTTCACTGCTGTGGTTGCAGTCTAAAGTGGCCAATTTGGGCATCCTTCTACATGAGAGCATATACTGCAACCATTTTAAAACCTACAGTTCCATCATTTTGCGGGAGAAGTAGAATTCTTCAATTCAGACTGTGGAATACAGCATGCAAGCACCAATACTTTTCATTGTATACTAATAGATGTGACAATAATAAATGAAATCAAATCAAAAGAATGCCATGTGTAACAGATATTACAAGGACACAGTGTGTTTCTGAGAAGCCAGTTTCCAGGCAGAGAAACTGCACATGTTACAATTCACGGTCTGTACTACAATGTGTAACAAGGTACCATTGTGATGGCCGCAGTAGGTCTGCTGACAGCAAAAGGGTTTGTAAGGTTTTCGGGCAATTCGGCCCTTTTTGGACTGCCCAAGAATAAAACCCAGAGACTGTAAACTGGACAATTTTCAGCCAAGGGAACGTAACCAAATTTCCCAGCAGGCTTGGTCCGCTGAGCCGAGTAGGGGCATAGGTATTTACAACCCCCCCCCCCCCAGGAGCTACAAGGAAGAAGGAGCCAGACAACTAGATAAGATTAAAACACAGACAAAGGGGCACGGGAATACACAAGGGGCCTGCCTGCAAGCAGGACAATGGGATGGTCATAGCCCCATGCAGATGTAAATGACTTGGCCTCCACCAGAGCAGAATACAATCAACACCCCATCAACATAGCAGCGATCTCCAGAGCAGATGGAAGACTTTGAAAATCTTCACAAGGGAGCTCAACCTCGTTATCTCAAAAAGCAGACTGGAGGCGGACCTAGGGGAGGTACTCCCATCTTGACAGGTCTGACCGGCTGAAAGGGGGCAGGACCAGCGGGAACTTTAAACCTTATGGATTCAATGCAAAAGGGGCTGGCCGAACACAGGAAAAAGCCAGGTAAAACGGATATAAAAGGGGCTGTGTTTCGATTGAGGGTCTCTTGGCTTGACCTCTCCACCTTTGACTTGACCTCCCGCAGCCTGTGACTGTAAGTACCCTGCAGCAGCTTGCGAAACTCCCTTGACTTTGATAGTGGTTGAGGCTTTGGGGAAGGGGACTTGATTTGTGTTTTGTGCCCTTGCTAAAATTGTGTAACAATAAGATTTTACGTTGTGTCCGTTATAGTACTTTCTGAATAGACTTAGTTTGTGTTAGAGTTTAAGATTTTATTATAATTTCTTCTGTTTGATGATTTTGACCTGGGTTTTGCAATAAACCTTGATTTGCTGATAATTGGAGTCGTTTCAATTCTTCAATCTCTCACCAGCGATCTCTGACCAAGTCATTGTTAAGATATTCCTCACCTTAATTCCGGGGTCGAGAATCTAGGGTCATCTTGAACGATTCAAACCCGTTCACTCAGGACAGGCTGCTGGTTAGGTAATAAACAGCAGTGTCCTATTCTCTCTCTTGGGAAAGCTACTCTAGCGAAGTAGGAACCGGGTGGGTGTTGCACCACCAGTAAGAGAGAGAATCACCTGGGCATTGGTGGGGGTCTGGATATCTGTGTGATATAAGCCTCAGGCTTCCGGTTAGGGATAAACGGCAGGCTTGATCCAGTGCTCTCTTCCGTGGAGGTGTCCCAGTGCGGCATCCCCTGGCCTCTGAAGTTTCAGTGCCAGCTGGAGAGAGACACACACAGATACTCAAACCCCCAGATATCGGCCCAGTAGTGGAGTAGCAGAGATGGAACCCTCTACAGGTTTTTGATGGCTGCACCCAGATATCGGACCATCAATGTCACCAATTGCAAGATAACATACGTGCCTTTGTGATGATTGGATAGATTAATTAAGCATGCGGATCTTTAATGCGAATTGTTAAGTATTCTTTTTTAAAAATATATATTTTATTAAAATTTTTCAAACAAAGATTTTTCCGTTTTTACAACTCAACAAGGGATTATACATTAACTGGTAAATAACATTATTTAAATAATATAGTGAACTAAGAACAATAACTAAAGAGAAAAAACAAATAGCAAAAACACAAAATAGTGCTCCTCCCCTCCCCCCCCCCTCCCCCCTGGGTTGCTGCTGCTGTCATTTCTATCTTTTCATTATCGTTCCGCGAGATAGTCAAGGAACGGTTGCCACCGCCTGGAGAACCCCTGAGCCGATTCTCCCAACACAAATTTTATTCGTTCCAATCTTATGAACCCTGCCATGTCGTTTATCCAGGCCTCCACGCCTGGGGGTTTCGCTTCCTTCCACATGAGTAGAATCCTACGCCGGGCTACTAGGGACGCATAGGCAAAAATATCGGCCTCTTTCGCCTCCTGCACTCCCGGCTCTTCCGCAACCCCAAATATAGCTAACCCCCAGCCTGTCTTGACCCGGACTGTCACCACCTTTGAAATTACCCTTGCCACGCACCCCCCCCCCCAGAACTCATGCTGTGCCGGGCACGACCAGAACATGTGTGTGTGGTTCGCCGAGCTTCCCGAACACCTCCCACACATGTCCTCCACCCCGAAAAACCTGCTCAGTTTTGCTCCCGTCATGTGTGCTCTATGTAGAACCTTAAATTGTATCAGGCTAAGCCTGGCACACGAGGACGAGGAATTTACCCTACTTAGGGCATAAGCCCATAGCCCCTTCTCAATCTCTTCCCCCAGCTCTTCTTCCCATTTTCCCTTCAGCTCTTCTATCATCGCCTGCCCCTCGTCCCTCATCTCCCGGTATATTTCGGACACTTTGCCCTCTCTGACCCATACCCCAGAAATCACTCTATCTTGGATCCCCTGCGTCGGGAGCAGCGGAAATTCCCTCACCTGTTGCCTCGCAAATGCCCTCACTTGCATATACCGGAAGGCGTTCCCCGGGGGCAACTTATATTTTTCTTCTAGCGCTCCCAGACTTGCAAACGTCCCGTCTATAAACAGGTCTCTCAGCTTCCTAATTCCTGCTCATTGCCAACACTGGAACCCCCCATCCATCCTCCCTGGGACAAACCTGTGCATATTCCTTATCGGGGACCACACCGAGGCACCCGTCACTCCCCTGTGTCGCCTCCACTGCTCCCAGATCCTCAAGGTTGCCACCACCACTGGGTTTGTGGTGTACCTTTTTGGGGAGAACGGCAGCGGCGCCGTCACCAGCGCTTTTAGGCTCGTTCCCTTACAGGACGCCATCTCCAGCTTCTTCCACGCTGCTCCCTCTTCCTCCCTCATCCACTTACAGACCATCGACACATTGGCGGCCCAGTAGTAGTCGCTCAAACACGGCAGCGCCAGTCCCCCTCTGTCCCTCTGCGCTGCAGGAACCCCCTCTTTACTCTCGGGGTCTTTCCTGCCCACACAAAACTCGTAATGCTCCTGTCTATTTTTTTAAAAAGGGCCTTTGTGATCAGAATGGGGAGGCACTCAAACACGAAAAGAAACCTCGGGAGGACTACCATTTTAACTGCCTGCGACAGCGGCACCATATCCCACCTCTTAAAGTCCTCCTCCATCTGCCCCACCAGTCGCGTCAGGTTAAGTCTATGCAGGGTTCCCCAGTTCCTGGCCACCTGGATCCCCAGGTATCGGACGTTCCTTTCCACTTTCCTCAGCGGCAGAGCATCTATCCCCCTTCCCTGTTCCCCGGGGTGCATTACAAAAATCTCGCTCTTCCCCATACTTAGTTCGTATCCCGAGAACTCTCCAAACTCCCTAAGTATCTGCATTACTTCTGGCATCCCCTCTACCGGGTCCGCAACGTACAGCAGTAGATCATCTGCATAGAGCGACACTCTGTGCTCCTCTCCCCCTCGAAGCACCCCCCTCCACTTCTTAGAATCCCTCAGCGCTATGGCTAGTGGTTCAATTGCCAACGCGAACAATAATGGGGACAGGGGACACCCTTGTCTTGTACCCCTATGTAGCCGAAAATACCCCGATCTTTGCCAGTTTGTGACTACGCTTGACACCGGGGCCCCATATAAGAGTCTGACCCATCTAATAAACCCCTCACCGAACCCAAACCTCTTCAGCACCTCCCACAGATAGTCCCACTCCACCCTATCGAATGCCTTCTCTGCATCCATCGCCACCACTATCTTCGCCCTCCGGTGGGGGCGTCATGATCACCCACAGCAACCTTCGTACATTAACATTCAGTTGTCTCCCCTTTACAAACCCTGTCTGGTCGTCATGCATCACCCCTGGGACGCAATCCTCTATCCTTGTCGCCATCACTTTGGCCAGCAGTTTGGCATCTACATTTAGGAGTGAGATAGGCCTGTATGACCCGCATTGCAGCGGGTCTTTATCTCGTTTCAGGATTAGCGATACCGTCGCCTCCGACATTGTCGGGGGTAGCATCCCCCTTTCCTTAGCCTCATTAAAGGTTCTCGCCAAGAGCGGGGCCAGCAGATCCATATACTTCCTGTAGAATTCCATCGGAAACCCGTCTGGTCCTGGGGCCTTCCCTGCCTGCATGTTCCCCAGTCCTTTAATCACACTGTGCCTATGCCTTACCCGTGGTCAGCAGGTCAAACTCCGTCTCTAGTCTTCGTCTTTCTCTGTATAGCCCTTCGTCTGGGGCCTCCGCATATTTTTTATCCACCCTCAAAATTTCCCCCACTAATCACTCTCTTTCTTTGCGCTCTTGTTTCTGCTTATGGGCTCTGATGGAGATCAGCTCTCCTCTAACCACCGCCTTCAGCGCTTCCCATACTACCCCCATCTGAACCTTCCCATCGTCGTTGACCTCCAGGTATCGCTCAATACACCCCCTCGCCCTTCCGCAGACCCCCTCGTCCGCCAGTAGTCCCATATCTAGTCGCCAGAGTGGGCGCTGCTCCCTTTCCTCTCCTAGTTCCAAATCCACCCAATGCGGGGCGTGGTCTGAAACGGCTATGGCCGAGTACTCCATTCCTCCCACTTTCGGGATCAGTGCCCTTCCCAAAACGAAAAAGACTATCCGGGAGTATACCTTATGGACGTGGGAGAAGAAAGAGAACTCTTTAGCCATCGGCCTGGCTAATCTCCACGGATCCACTCCCCCCATTTGTTCCATAAATCCCTTAAGCACCTTGGCCGCTGCCGGCCTTCTCCCGGTCCTGGATTTGGACCGGTCTAGCCCTGGATCCAGCACTGTATTAAAATCCCCCACCCATTACCAAGCTTCCCACCTCCAGGTCCGGGATACATCCCAGCATTCGCTTCATGAATCCCGCATCATCCCAGTTCGGGGCATATACATTCACCAGCACAACCGCCTCTCCCTGCAGTCTGCCACTCGCTGTCACATATCTGCCCCCACTGTCCACCACTATATTCTTAGCCTCGAATGATACACGTTTCCACACCAATATTGCCACCCCTCTGTTTTTCGTGTCCAACCCTGAATGGAATACCTGTCCCACCCATCCTTTTCTTAATCTAACCTGATCCGCCACCTTCAGGTGCGTCTCCTGGAGCATGACTACGTCTGCCTTCAGTCTCTTTAAGTGCGCAAACACCCGTGCCCTCTTAATCGGCCCATTTAAGCCTCTCACATTCCACGTGATCAGCCGGATTGGGGGGCCATTCATCCCCCCCCCCCCCCTCGCCGACTAGCCAACCCCTTTTTTAGGCCATTTCCCCATCCTGGTCCCACGCACCCGTCTGTCCCCCAGGCAGCGCCTCCCCGCCCCAGTCACCTCATCTCTTACCAGGTCCCCGTTGCACTCAGCAGCAGCAACCCAGTTAATCCACCCCCCCCTCGCTAGATCCCACTCTAGCTTGGTTACTCCCCCCATATTGCTTCCGGAAGTCAGCTAACTCTGGCTGACCTCGTCGTCCCCCGTTCACTCTTTGACCTCCCTGCGTGTGGGGCTCCCTTCCTTCCTGCGCCCGTTTTCCCGCTATAATTTCCATAGCGCGGGAAAATACCCGCGCTTTCCTCTCGGCCCCGCCCCCTATGGCGCAGTTCCCTCATTCCCCTTCCCTATCCCTTTTTCCACTGGCGCCCAGATTTCTTCGTCCCCATGGGGGGGGGGGGAGGAGAGAGAAATTCCCCGTACAGCATTGCTGTACAATAGCCCTCGCCTTTCCTCACTTTACATTCCTGTACCACCACCTTGCTGCTTCTCTCCAAACATCAAACTCTCAAATCTAGTCCAGTTTCTCTTCTTGGATGAATGTCCATGCCTCATCTGCCATCTCGAAGTAGTGGTGCTTGCCCTGATGCGTGACCCACAATCGCGCCGGCTGTAGCATCCCAACTTTTATTTTCTTCCTATGGAGCACAGCTTTGGCCCGGTTAAAGCTCGCCCTCCTTCTCGCCACCTCCGCACTCCAGTCCTGATACACCCGTATCAGCGCATTCTCCCATTTGCTACTCCGTGCCTTCTTGGCCCAGCTCAGGACCATCTCTCTGTCCATGTAGCGATGGAACTTCACCACTATTGCTCTTGGTGTTTCACCTGCCTTTGGTCTTCTCACGAGGACCCGGTACGCTCCCTCCACTTCCAGGGGGCCCGTTGGGGCCTCAGCTCCCATTAGCATGTGGAGCATCGTGCTCACATAAGCCCCAACATCAGCTCCGTCTGCTCCTTCGGGGAGACCCAGAATCCGTAGGTTTTTCCTCCTCGAGCTGTTCTCCAGGGCTTCCAGCCTTTCTATGCACCTCTTGTGTAGTGCCTCGTGAGTCTCCGTTTTTACCACCAGGCCCTGTATCTCATCTTCATTCTCGGCTGCCTTTGCCTTCACTCCACGGAGCTCCATCGCCTGGACATTTTGTGCTTCCTTCAGTCCCTCGATTGCCAGTAGCATCGGCGCCAGCACCTCTTTCTTAAGATCCTCCACACATCGTCGGAGAAACTCCTGCTGGTCCGGGCCCCATACCATCTGGGCTCCATCCGCCGCCATCTTGCTTCTCCCTTCTATTCTCTGCCGCTGCTCCAAAGGATCCTTCGCAATCTGGCCACTACCGCCGCTCCTTTCCATACACACCCGGGGGGGGACCCCTTCCCCCGTCACCCCACACTGGGTTAGGTCGCAAAAAAAATTCCGTTAGAGCTCCTGATGAGAGCCCAAAAGTCCGTTAGAACGGGAGCTGCCGAAACGTGCGGCTTAGCAGTGCATTACCGCAGCCGGAACAATGGTTAAGTATTCTAATATTCTATGCATGATGTAACCTCAATTGATAGTCATGATTGAACATAGATAACTAGTCACAAGGTATAAAAGTCTGTACCATTCTTGAACCTCCAATTTCTGGTGTCCTAATTAGAATGCCGAGAACTCTCGCTATAGCCTGTACGGTAGCCGGCATGGTAGCTCAGTGGTTAGCACTGTTGCTTCAAAGCACCAGGGTCCCAGGTTCCATTCCCCGCTGGGTCACTGCCTGTGCGGAGTCTGCACGTTCTTCCCGTGTCTCAGTGGGATTCCTCCGGTGCTCCAGTTTCCTCTCACAAGTCCTGAAAGATGTGCTGTTAGGTCATTTGGGCATTCTGAATTCTCCCTCTCAGTACCCGGGCAGAATGTGGTGCCGATGGGCTTTTCACAGTAACTTCATTGCAGTGTTAATGTCAGCACACTTGTGACAATGAAGATTATTATTGTTATTGAATAAAGATTAGTTTTTAAGTCCAAGTGTCTTTGTTTGGTCTCTCATGAGAGTGAGGGTGAAGTACACTTCAGTCAAATAGCTGTACAATCTTTCCTTCAACAGGCCTCTGGGAGGTAGATTTACTTAAGAGATTCGGGTTGGCGCAATTCTGTCCTTCGACCACCAGATGGTGTTTTACCCAAGAGTTCCAGGTCAGTGCAATTCCACTCTTCGGCCACCAGATGGAACGAGGTACAGGACGTCCAGAACAATGCAATCCTTGTCGCCCACACAGCAGATGGTGCTGTACACAAGCTGCCCAGATCGGTGCATTTCTGTTATTCTACCACCAGATCGAGTGCTGGCCTCCCGGTACGATTACTCCCGGCTCCCTGACTGGGCGCATAGCTTTATTCTCCTCCACCTGAATTCTACACCGGAACACTTACGTACTTTGAGGAATATCCTCGGTTTAAGCTTCAATTCTGTGCTCTTCCCAGCCCCCGACACACACAGTGTGAATGGCAGATGCAGTATAATTTGTGACGTTATCCACTTTGGTAGTAAAAACGAGAAGGTAGACTATTATCTGAATGGCCATAAATTAGGAGAGGGGAATGTACAATGAGACCTGGGCGTCCTCGTACATAAGTCTCTGAAAGTAAACGTTGGTACAGCAGGCAGTACAGAAGGTAAATGGTATGTTTACCTTTATGGCGAGAGGATTCGAGTACAGGAGTAGGGATGTGTTGCTGTAATTATACAAGGCCTTGGTGAGGCCACACCTGGAATATTGTGTGCAGTTTTGGTCTCTTCATCTGAGGAAGGCTGTTCTTGCTCTCGAGGTTGTCCAGAGAAGGTTTACAATACTGATTCCTGGGATGGCGGGACTGACGGATGAGGAATGATTGCATCAGTTCGGATTGTATTTGCTGGAGTTCAGAGGTTTGAGGGCGGAATTCACACAAACGTGGAACATTCGAACAGGACTGGGCAGGGTAGATTCAGGAAGGATGTTTCCGATGGTGGACGTGTCCAGAACCAGGGGTCACAGTCTGAGGATACGAGCTCGGCCGGAGAAGGAGACAGAAATAGAGAGAAAAAGAGAGACAGAAAGAGAGACTGAGAGAGAGAATAGAGACAAAGAGAGATGCAGAGAGGGATTGAGAGAGACAGATAGAGAAGGAGAGATGGGGGAGGGCTGTTAACTTGACTCTCAAAGTGACAGATGTTTTTGTGGAATTATTTGGAGGATACAAATAGGATTTGCAAACGTGTGATGTCGGGAATGATGTTCCACTGAAACTCCTAAAGCTTGTGTTAGAGACTGGGGAGAGAGATTGGAAACATTGCCAAGATCTACCTGTATGGACTTGTAATAAATATTTATGACTGGACCACGTTAAACTCCTCAATGAATACTCCCAGGACAGGTTGAGCACGGGGTCAGATACAGGGCATATCTCCCTCTGCACTGTCCCCATCAAACACTCCCAGGATAGGTACAGCACGGGGTTAGATACAGAGTAAAGCTCCCTCTGCACTGTCCCCATCAAACACTCCCAGGATAGGTACAGCACGGGGTTAGATACAGAGTAAAGCTCCCTCTACACTGTCCCCATCAAACACTCCCAGGATAGGTACAGCACGGGGATAGATACAGAGTAAAGCTCCATCTACACTGTCCCCATTTAGCATTCCCAGGACAGGTACAGCACGGGGTTAGATACAGAGTAAAGCTCCCTCTGCACTGTCCCCATCAAACACTCCCAGGACAGCTACAGCACGGGGTAAGATATAGAGTAAAGTTCCCTCCACACAGTCACCATCGAACACTCGCAGGACAGGTACAGCACGGGGTTAAATACAGTGTAATGCTCCCGCTACATTGTCACCATCGAACACTCTCAGGACAGGTACTGCACAGGGTTAGATACAGAGAAATGTTCCATCTACATTGTCCCCATCAAACACTCCCAGGATAGGTACAGCACGGGGATAGATACAGAGTAAAGCTCCATCTACACTGTCCCCATTTAGCATTCCCAGGAAAGGTACAGCACGGGGTTAGATACAGAGTAAAGCTCCCTCTGCACTGTCCCCATCAAACACTCCCAGGACAGCTACAGCACGGGGTAAGATATAGAGTAAAGTTCCCTCCACACAGTCACCATCGAACACTCGCAGGACAGGTACAGCACGGGGTTAAATACAGTGTAATGCCCCCGCTACATTGTCACCATCGAACACTCTCAGGACAGGTACTGCACAGGGTTAGATACAGAGAAATGTTCCATCTACATTGTCCCCATCAAACACTCCCAGGATAGGTGCAGCACCGGGATAGACACAGTGAAAAGCTCCCTCTTCGCTGTCCCAATCAAAAATGCCAGGACAGGTACAGCATGGTGTTAGATACTGAGTAATACTCGCTTTACACTGTCCCCATCAAACACTCCAAGAATAGTTACAGCACGGGGTTAGATTCAGAGTAAAGCACCCTCGACATTGTCCCCAACAAACACTCCCAGGACAGGTACAGCACGGGTTAGATTCAGAGTAAAGCTCCCTCTACACTGTCACCAACGAACACTCCCAGGACAGATACAGCACGGGGTTAGATACAGAGTAAAGCTCCCTCTACATTGTCCCCATCAAACACTCCCAGGACAGGTACAGCACGGGGTTAGATACTGAGTAAAGCTCCCTCTACACTGTCCCCATCAAAAACTCCCAGGACAGGTACAGCACGGGGTTAGATACAGAGTAAAGCTCCCTCTGCACTGACCCCCATCTGACTCTCCCAGGACAGGTACAGCACAGGGTTAGATAGAGAGTACTGCTCCCTCAAAAATGTGCCCATCAAACACTCCCAGGGCAGTGTTATGCTCTTGTGCAAAGACATTATTGAGTCGACGTATTAAAGAATATCTAGTTCAAGACTAGTGAATTTTATTTCAGTACAATAAACTGTAGTAGGAAACTAATATTAACAAACTGGAACTAATACAAACCCCACTGACCACGATTGTTTCTCCTCAAGTCTCCCGCAGGCCTTTGGATTTCGGCGGGAGCGGTGCGCAAGGCATTTCTGGGAGGTAAGTTTTTCCTTTAATAAACACTTCTTTTCTGTGTTATGTTTTTCGACCCGCGGACTTCTGGGAAGCCCCCCCCCCCCCCCCCCCCCCCCCCGCCCAACCAATAAATTCTGGTGGAGAGGAAACCCGAGACACTACACGTGTAGTGTCTCCCACCCACCCTCCTCCTCTAACCTAATAATAAGATCCATTGGTGTGAGGTAAGTGCCATATTATATTATTATTATTAGCATTATTATATTATATTATTAGCATTGCGCAGGTCAAGGAGACACAGCCTGAGTGAGAGAGATACAGACAGTGAGAATTTGCTAGTTTGGTGCAGTAAGGTAACCAGGAAAGGTAAGTGGTTAATCTAATTGTGCTGTTTTTCAGTTAAAAGTGCATCGTAGTGTCTGATTGGCTGAAGCTGCCCCCACATAAACTTAAATTAAACTAATTAATTAATTAGTGATGGCTGGTCAGGTGATGTGCTTGAGCTGCTTGATGTGGGAGCTGGCAGATCCCATTGCGAGCTGCAGCGACCACATCTGCAGTAAGTGTTGGCTGCTCGAAAAGCTCCGGTTCAGAGTTGATGAGCTGGAGTCTGAGCTTCAAACACTGAGGCACATCCGGGAGGGGGAGACTTACCTGGACACTGTGTTTCAGGAGGCAGTCACACCTGTCAGAGTAAGTAGTTTAAATCCTGCCAGTGGCCAGGGACAGCAGGGTGTGACTGCAAGTCAGGCAGGTAAAGGGAACCAGCAGTCATGAACTCAGGAGCCTCAGCCCTTGACTCTGTCCAACAGGTATGAGGCACTTGCTCCCTGTGTGGATGGCGAACAGGGTTGCAGGAAGGATGAGTCAGCTGACCAAGGCACCATGGTTCAGCAGGCCATTCAAGGGGAGGGAGTAAATAGGCAAGTTGTAGTTGTAGGGGATTCTATTATCAGGGGGATAGATAGTATCCTTTGTGAGCAGGATAAAGAGTCCCGCGTGGTATGTTGCCTACCCGGTGCTAGGGTGCGGGACATCTCTGACCGGCTTGAAAGTATACTGGAGAGGGAGGGGGAGGATCCAGTTTTTGTGGTCCATGTCGGTACCAACAACATAGGCAAGTCTAGGAAAGAGGACTTGTTTAGAGATTATAAAGAGCTAGGATTCAAATTAAAAACAGGTCCTCAAGGGTCATAATCACCAGATTACTGCACGAGCCACGTGCAAATTGGCATAGGGAGGCAAGAATAAGGGAAGTTAACACGTGGCTGAAAGAGTGGTGTAGGAATGAGGGGTTCCTTTTCATGGGACACTGGCATCAGTTTTGGGACAGGGGGGACCTATACCGTTGGGATGGTCTCCACCTGAACCGAGCTGGGACCAGTGTTCTGGCGAAAAGAGTAAATAAGGTGGTCAATAGGACTTTATACTAACGATTGGGGGGGGAAGGGAAAGTCAGGGAACCAAGAGGTGAAGTAATCAGCAGGGAGCGTAGCTGCTTAGGAATACAGAAAAACACGAACAGACAAAACTCAAGAGTGGTTACGATTGTCACAATCCCACAAAATATGACACAGTGTATGGAAAGGCTCAGTAAACCAAGGTCCACCACACGAAGAAAACAAAAAGGGATGGTCAATAGAGAATTAAAGATGCTATATTTAAATGCGCGCAGTGTACGGAACAAGGTAGATGAGCTTGTGGCCCAGATTGTTACTGGCAGGTATGATGTGGTAGGCATCACAGAGACATGGTTGCAGGGGGTTCAGGACTGGCATTTAAACATCCAGGGATTCACAACCTATCGAAAAGACAGAGAGGTGGGCAGAGGGGGCGGGGTTGCCTTGTTAATTAGGAATTAAATTAAATCAATAGCACTAAACGACATAGGGTCGGATGATGTGGAGTCTGTGTGGGTAGAGTTGAGGAGCCACAAAGGCAAAAAAACCATAATGGGAGTTATGTACAGGCCTCCTAACAGTGGTTAGGACCAGGGGCACAAAATGCACCACGAAATAGAAAGTGCATGTCAGAAAGGCAAGGTCACGGTGATCATGGGGGACTTTAATATGCAGGTGGACTGGGTAAATAATACTGCCAATGGACCCAAGGAAAGGGAATTCATTGAATGTTTACAGGAGGGCGTTTTGGAACAGCTTGTGATGGAGCCCACGAGGGAACAGGCCATTCTGGACTTAGTGTTATGTAATGAGCCAGACTTGATTAAAGATCTTAAAGTAAGGGAGCACTTAGGAGGCAGTGATCATAATATGGTCGAATTCAATCTCCAATTTGAAAGAAAAAAGGTAGAATCAGATGTAAAGATGTTACAGTTAAATAAAGGTAACTACAGGGGCATGAGGGAGGAACTGACGAAAATCAACTGGGAGCAGAGCCTAATGGGAAATACAGTAGAACAGCAATGGCAGGAGTTTCTGGGTATAATTGAGGACACAGTACAGAGGTTCATCCCAAAGAAAAGAAAGGTTATCAGAGGGGGCATTAGGCAGCCATGGCTGACAAAGGAAGTTAGGGAATGCATCAAAGCAAAAGAGAAAGCCTAGAATGTGGCAAAGAGTAGTGGGAAGTCAGAAGATTGGGAAGGCTACAAAAACAAACAGAGGATGACAAAGAGAGAGATAAGGAAAGAGAGGATCAAATTTGAAGGTAGGCTAGCCAGTAACATTAGGAATGATAGTAAAAGTTTCTCTAAATACATTAAAAACAAACGGGAGGCAAAAGTTGACATTGGGCCGCTCCAAAATGACGCTGGTAATTTTGTGATGGGAGACAAGGAAATAGCTGAGGAACTGAATAAGTACTTTGCGTCAGTCTTCACAGTGGAAGACATGAGTAATATCCCAACAATTCCGGAGAGTCAGGGGACAGAGTTGAATATGGTAGCCATCACAAAGGAGAAAGTGCTAGAGAAACTAAGAGGTCTAAAAATTGATAAATCTTCGGGCCCAGATGGGCTACATCCTAGAGTTCTAAAGGAGATAGCTGAAGAAATAGTGGAGGCGTTAGTTATGATCTTTCAAAGGTCACTGGAGTCAGGGAAAGTACCAGAGGATTGGAAAATCGCTGCTGTAACCCCCCTGTTCAAGAAGGGAACAAGGAAAAAGATGGAAAATTATAGGCCAATTAGCCTAACCTCGGTTGTTGGCAAGATTCTAGAATCCATTGTTAAGGATGAAATTTCTAAATTCTTGGAAGTGCAGGGTCGGATTAGGACAAGTCAGCATGGATTTAGTAAGGGGAGGTCGTGCCTGACAAACCTGTTAGAGTTCTTTGAAGAGATAACAAATAGGTTAGCCCAAGGAGAGCCAATGGATGTTATCTATCTTGACTTCCAAAAGGCCTTTGATAAGGTGCCTCACGGGAGACTGCTGAGTAAAATAAGGGCCCATGGTATTCGAGACAAGGTACTAACATGGATTGACGATTGGCTGTCAGGCAGAAGGCAGAGAGTTGGGATAAAAGGTTCTTTTTCGGAATGGCAACCGGTGACGAGTGGTGTCCCGCAGGGTTCAGTGTTGGGGCCACAGCTGTTCTCTTTATATATTAACGATCTAGATGACGGGACTGGGGGCATTCTGGCTAAGTTTGCCGATGATACAAAGATAGGTGGAGAGGCAGGTAGTATGGAGGAGGTGGGGAGGCTGCAAAAAGATTTAGACTGTTTAGGAGAGGGGTCAAAGAAATGGCTGATGAAATTCAACGTGGGCAAGTGCGAGGTCTTGCACTTTGGAAAAAATAACAGAGGCGTGGACTATTTTCTAAACGGTGACAAAATTCATAATGCTGAAGTGCAAAGGGACCTGGGAGTCCTAGTCCAGGATTCTCTAAAGGTAAACTTGCAGGTTGAGTCCGTAATTAAGAAAGCAAATGCAATGTTGTCATTCATCTCAAGAGGCTTGGAATATAAAAGCAGGGATGCACTTCTGAAGCTTTATAAAGCATTAGTTAGGCCCCATTTAGAATACTGTGAGCAATTTTGGGCCCCACACCTCAGGAAGGACATACTGGCACTGGAGCGGGTCCAGCGGAGATTCACACGGATGATCCCAGGAATGGTAGGCCTAACATACGATGAACGTCTAAGGATCCTGGGATTATATTCATTGGAGTTTAGGAGGTTGAGGGGAGATCTAATAGAACCTTACAAGATCATGAATGGCTTAGATAGGGTGGATGTAGGGAAGTTGTTTCCATTAGCAGGGGAGACTAGGACCCGGGGGCACAGCCTTAGAATAAAAGGAAGTCACTTTAGAACAGAGATGAGGAGACATTTCTTCAGCCAGAGAGTGGTGGGTCTGTGGAATTCATTGCCACAGAGGGCGGTGGAGGCCGGGACGTTGAATGTCTTTAAGACAGAAGTTGATAAATTCTTGATTTCTCAAGGAATTAAGGGCTATGGAGAGAGAGCGGGTAAATGGAGTTGAAATCAGCCATGATTGAATGGTGGAGTGGACTCGATGGGCCGAATGGCCTTACTTCCGCTCCTATGTCTTATGGTCTTATGGCTACAGGGTCACGTTCTATTACTTGCCTGACACCTACTGGTCGGAGGCTATAAATGTTTATATGTACACTTGGTTTTGACATATCATTACATCCCCTTCCCTTGAGATTGCGAAGATCAAGTAATACCTTATTTCAGTAAATATTACATATGATATGTATAAGAATGTAGTTTACATCATGTACAGTTGCATTGTCCATTCACAGATCCAACCGTTCCGGTTTCTTTCTGCTTCTCATTGACATTCTCAAGGCAGGTAAATGTGGTGAATGTGTGTGATAGTTCTGAGCTTCTGTAGGTAAATCTACTATGATTGTATCATTGTTATGGACATCATTCTGTGCATTCATATTTAACTCGTTCACTGCTTGTGTCGGTTTCGATGAATGTAAAGTTTCCTCTCCATCCTCGCCTTGCTGTTCACTTTTAGGAGTGCTCGTCTGTTCCTCCTTACAACCCGTCCTTGCTCCGTTATCACAGTAGAGGGCCTTGGACTTGTTTGCTGCAACACCTCAGCGCGTTTTGACCAGTCATCAGGATCCTCCACTCTCACCAGGTCATTTGATTCGAAAGGTTTAAGACTCCTGGTAGACTTTTCATAATATTCCTTTTGTTTCTTCTTCTGAGATTCCATTTGATCTCTTATCTTCTCATTCACTGTTTGCCTGGTCTGGCCCAGCAGTTACTCTGGCTGGAGCCCCCAAACCTGCGAGCACCACCTACAGGCCACAACCGGGAGTGCACAGCTGACTATTTAACAAGTGGTTTAATGGTAGCCAGACTTTTTATTTGACAGTTTATTTCTCTTTCTTTTAAACAGGCGTTACTATTGTTGTTGATTCTTTTGAAGTAATTTTGTATTTTATTTATGATTAAAGGTGATTATTTAGAGGTGAATATAGGTTTGGTTATTTGTTTGAAATCTGGGAAACTATTTCAATCTGCGATATATTATTATAGAACTTTACATGTGACATGTTTAAAAACGTTTGTATCTTTTAATTTAGATTCTCGCCATAAGATTTTCAAAGCTCTCCGGGGGATTTTTGCAGTCGCTGTCTTTATAACATCTGATTTATTTTTGATTAGTGTGTATAGAATCACTGCAGTGCAGAAGAGACCATTCGGCCCATCGAGTCTGCACTGACCCTCAGAGAGAGCACTGTGCCCTCGCCCACACCCCCACCCTATCCCCATAACCCCATCTGACCTTTGGATACTACGGGGCAATTTAACAAGGATAATCTGCCTAACCTGCACATTTGACTGTGGGAAGAAACCGGAGCACCCGGACGAACCGGTGGCGGCTTAATGGCAGTGGTTAGTACTGCTGCTTCACAGCGTCTGGGATCCAGGTTCAATTCCAGCCTTGCGTGACTGTCTGTGTGGAGTTTATACCATCTCCTTGTGTCTGCGTGGGTTTCCTCCGGGTGCTCCAGTTTCCACCCAAAGTCCAAAGATGTTCATTTTGGGTGGATTGGTCATGCGAAGTTGCCCCTTAGTGTCCAGGGATGTACAGGTTAGGTTCTGGAGATAGAGCGGGGAGTGGATCCAGGTAAGATGCTCTTTCAGAGGGTCGGTACAGAATCGATTTGCCGAATGGCCTCCTTCTGCACTATAGAAATTCTATGGTTCTGTTCCATGGTGCTGGCAAACCCATGCAGACACGGGGAGAAGATGCAAACACCACACAGTGGCTCAAGGTGTGAATTGAACCCGGGTCCCTATTGTTGTCAGGCAGCAGTGCTAACCACTGTACCATCCTGTTACCCGTGTTATTATGTTTCTGCTTGTTTAAATCAATTATCTTATTTATTTATAATTATCTCATCATTAATTGTTGTGCTCTAATGTTTCAGTGAGACATTTGTAAAAGTTTGTAAAGTTTAATGTGAAACAGTTATTAACAAAAATAATGATATAAATACAAAACTTTGAAACCAGTTCACATTTAACTTAATGTTTACCTTTATCAGCTGAACAACGACAAAAATCTAGCTGAACTTTTCCAAATTTCTGGCAGTAAAATATATTTTCTCACTTCAACACAACGATCCGTCTATTTTGGTGAGGGAGGGCGGGAAGGAGGGAAGGGCGCAGGCGAGAATGTGAGTGAGGGAAGAGGAGGGAGGGAAGAGGAAGAAGTGGAGAATGGGAGGGAGACAAGAAGAAGTAAAGGGATGAAGATGGAGGGAAGGGGAGGGCTTTGACATATCAGTTGTTAATTGACAAGCTCAACGTCTGAAAGCAGCAGCTGCTGTAGCACAGTGTCGTGGCACACATCTCCTCTGACATCATTTCCGGATGTCCTTTGGCAATACCCTCTTCGGGGTGGGTGATTGCTTCACTGCAATACCTACCAGACAGATAGTTCACATTAGCTTCCAGAGGCTTGGATATAGAAACTCAGGCAATAAACTGTGTACAAACATTTGACGTAATCACTGAGGCTTCAAAAGTTGAATATCACTAAGAATTGTTAAAAAAACTTCAGCTCAAAATACATTGCAAAATCCAAAGGTGCTTTAGCTCTGAATTAGCTGGGAGGTCAGGCGTGCTGACATTAGTGTCCTTGAATGAGTCAACATCACAAATATCGAGGCCATGATCATCTCAAACCAATTCCACTGTGTCATATGAGAGTACCCTTTAAGAAATGGGTGTTTCAGAAATGTACCTTTAAGCAATGAAGCTGTTCATGTTACTGGAGTGATGTCAGAGTGTGGATGGAGCTGAGCTCTACTTCTGTTCTTTTTAGTTTCAGTTCGAGAAAGTTTGGATGTGTCTGTGAGCTGCCCTGCTGTTGATCTCTGCCATGAATGACTATCTCTGAATCATTTGGTGAATTCAGAAGAATTATAATTGTTTTCAGTCTTGAATGTAAACCCTAATCTGCTCCAGTTTGAAGGATTGTTAAGCCTTTTGGATGTTAAAAGGACGACATACAGGTTACTTAGTGTTGTATTCTTTGGGGGGTGTATTTGAATTGATGGTTGCTAAGATGTTCACTGTATATTTTAAAAAGGTTAACTTGAGTTCATAGAATATACATTGTTCTGCTTTAAAAAATACTTTTCCATTTTCGCTGTGCCACACCTGTAGAGTGGGCTGTGTGCTCCCCACACCACAATCTATTATAAGCTGTGGGTCAGGTGAACTCCATTACACACCTTGGGATTCTCTAAACCCCCTGTCCCATAACAACTGGGCCACCCATATGCTCAGGATGCCAGTGTCCCAACTGCCAAAGCAAATCTTCTTCACCCAGCTCAAGGGAGGATCCTGAACAAGGGGAGGACAAAGGAAGCTCTTCAAAGACACCTTGTCGTCTTCCTCGGGAAATGGAACATAGACGTCAATGGCTGGGAGACCTTCGCTCAGAAGAGACTTACTTGGAGGAAAGTCCTGATTGAAGGGTCACAATTCCGAAAAAGGAGCCCGAGAAATTAATTCCCGCGACTTAGCGTCCAAGGATCGATGCGACCTTTTGGAAACTCCTGCCAAGTGAGTGATTGAAGATGTTCGAAGATCGGGATCATCAGCCACGCAAGGACCCACAGAGCCCATGACCAGTAACACGGAGTATCTGAGGTGGACAATCATACTCGTTAGTGAGTGATCACCGTGTTCCATCCATTATTGTTCCTTCAATGGAATTAACAGCCTTGCGAAAAACAAAAGTTTAAAATCATATATATATATCTTCCTTTCATTTTATTTGCATTCAAAACATATTTTAAAACGTTAAAAACTCATAATACAAAACATCAACCCACCCAAAATATGTCCCCGCTGTCTCCTTCCTCAATGAGAGTGAAAGATTTCTGTGTGAATAAAATGATGTACAAACTCCCCAAATCTCGGGGTAAGTGACCCAGCTTTGCGCTGCAGTTGGATTTTTCTCTCAGCTGTGCCAACTCAGTGCAGAGCTTCAAGCTGAAAAAAGTAGCGGCCGGCAGATTAAACGCTGCGCGCTTCCCGCGCACACGCCTGTTTTTTTCTTCATTCCTTCATGAGATGTGGGCGGCGCGGGCAAGACCAGTATTTTCTGCCCGTCCCTAATTGCACTCGAACTGAGTGGCAATTCTAAGAGTCAACCACACATTGCTGTGAGTCTGGAGTCACCTGTAGGCCAGACCGGGTAAGGACGGCAGAATTCCTTCCCTGAAGGATGTTAGTGAACCAGGTGGGTTTTTACGACAATCGACAATGGTTTCATTGTCACCGTTAGACTTTAAATTCCAGATTGTTATTGAATTCATATTTCACTAAATGCCAGGGTGGGATTTGAACCCGGTTCCCCAGAGCATCACCCTGGGGGTGTGGATTACTTGTCCAGTGACAATACCACTGCGGCACCACCTCACCCCCTCAACACCTGCACTCCCAGGTCGTCACATCGCGCATGTGCGGCGCACCAGTGAATTAAGTCTGGAAACAGGCAGGGCGGCAGGCACCATTACTACACAGCCCACAGCAAACGTCCGGGTGAGATTGTATTGTGTCACCTGTGTGATATCATTATTTCACAGTCCGAGATCAAATGGAAACGGAGAAAATAGGGCAGAAGGAGGCCATTCGGCCCCTCCGATCCTGCTCCTACATTCACTATGATCAGGGCTGATCATCCAACTCAACAGCCTAATCCTGTCTTCCCCCCATCCCATGTCCTTTGACCGTCTTCGCCCTAAGTGCGATATCGAACTGTTTCTTGGAAACGTTCAATGTTTTGACCTCAACTACTTCCCGTGGTAACGAATTTTACAACCGACCTCTCTCTGGGTGAACACATTTCTCCTAATCTCTGTCCAAAATTGTCTCTCCCGTATCCTCAGACTGTGACCCCTGGTTATGGATACATCCATCATTGGGAACATCCTTCCTGCATCCACCCTGTCCAGTCCTGATAGAATTTAATAGGTTTGTATGAGTTGCGCCCTCAAACATCTGAACTCCAGCAAATACAATCCCAACTGATTCAATCTTTACTCATCCGTCAGTCCCGTCATCTCAGGAATCAGTCTGGTAAACCTTCTCTGCACTCCCTCCAGAACAAGAACATCTTTCCTCAGGTAAGGAGACCCAAACTGTACACAATATTCCAGGTGTGGCCTCATCAAGGCCCTGCATATTTGCAGCAAGACATCCCTGTTCCTCTAATTTATTCCACACTCTATAAAGGTAAACATACCATTTACCTGCTCTGCTGCCTGCTGTACCAGCGCTTACTTTCCGAGACTGATGTACGAGGACGCCCAGGTCTGGTTGTACATTCCCCTCTCCTAATTTATGGCCATTCAGATAATTGTCTACATTCTTGTTTTTACTACCAAAGTGGATAGCTTCACATTTCTCCAAATTATACTGCATCTGCCATTCAAACTATGTGTCAGGGGCTGGGACGAGCTCAAAATTGAAGCTTAAAGCGAGGATATTCCTCAAGGTACGGCCAGAGTTCCGGTGTAGTTCCGATGTAGCGTTCAGGTGGAGGAGAATATAGCTAAGCACCCAGCCAGGGAGCCGGGTGTAATCGCACCGGGAGGGCAGTGTCCCATCTGGTGGTAGAAGAACAGAAATGCACCATTCTGAGGATCTTGTGTACAGCACCATCTGGTGTGCGGGCGACAAGGACTGCATTGCTCTGAACGCCCTGTACCTCCCGCCACCTGGTGGCCGAAGAGTGGAATTGCAGCGACCTGGAACTCTTGCGTAAAACACCATCTGGTGGTCGAAGGACAGAATTGCGCCAAACTGAATCTCTTGAGTAAATCTATTTCTCAGCGGCTTGTTGAAGGAAGGATTGTCCAGATATTAACCTGTAATGCACTTCACCCTCACTCTCATGAGAGACCAAACAAAAACACTTGGACTTAAAAACTATGTCTTTATTCAATAATAATAATAATCTTTATTATCAAAAGTGTGCTGACATTAACACTGCAATGAAGTTACTGTGAAAAGCCCCTAGTCACCACATTCTGCCCGGGTACAGAGAGGGAGAATTCAGAATGTCCAAATGACCTAACAGCACGTCTTCCGGGGCTTGTGAGAGGAAACGGGAGCACCGGAGGAAATCCACGCAGACACGGGGAGAACGTGCAGACTCTGCACAGACAGTGACCAAGCGCGGAATGGAACCTGGGACTCTGGCTCCGTGAAGAAACAGGGCTAACCACTGAGCTACCATGTTGGCTACCGTATAGGCTATAGCGAGAGTTCTCGGCATTCTAATTAGGACACCAGATATTGGAGATTCACGAATGGTACAGACTTTTATACCTTGTGACTAGTTATCTATGTTCAATCATGACTATCGATTGAGGCTACATCATGCACAGTATATGAGAATACATAACCATTCGCATTAAAGATCCGCATGCTTAATTCATCTATCCAATCATTTCAAAGGCACGTATGTTATCTTGCAATTAGTCACATTGATGATCCGATATCTGGGTGTAGCGACCGAAACCCTTTTGCCATCAGCATTCTTACTGTGGCAATCACAATGGTACCTTGTTACACATTTTAAAACAGACCTTTAATTGTAACATGTGCAGTTTCTCTCCCTGGAAACTGGCTTCTGTGAGACACACTGTGTTCTTGTAATATCTGTTATACATGGCAGTTCCACAGTCTGAATTGAAGAATTCAACTTCTCCCGTAAAATGGTGACATTTTAAAATGGTTGCAGTATACACTCTCATATCGAACAATGCACCGATTGTCCTCTTTAGACTGCAACCATAGCATTGAAGACTCAGCTAAAACCTACCCTTTAATCCATGTTCTTTTTTATTTCTCACCAACCCTTACCTTGTATTTAGCTTGTCTCTGTGAGGGTAGAGGGTGGGATGGTTTTTTTGGATTAGGTAGACTCATAGACCATTGTTCTGTTATTTCCTTATATATATATATTTGTATTTCCCTCCTTTTATTATTCAAGAATTTGTCAATGTTTTATTTATAAATCTGGTGTCTCCAACTCATTGGAGCAGTCAATGGTTGAAGATCTTCAGAAAACATGAATTATTGGTTAATTCTCTTGTGTTGAAACTCCGTGCTCTGTGGGGCTGGAATTGGCCGCACACTCGTCCATGGTGTCGTAACATCATACAGCGCGTTGGTAAGGTCTGGAATGCACGGCCTGAACAGTGTGGTGGAGGCAGCTTCAAAAGGGAATGGGATCAGTATCTTACAAGGAAGAATGTGCAGGGTTACGGCGAGAAGGCCGGGGAGTGGCACTCGCTGAATTGCTCATTGGGAGAGCTGAGACAGACACGGTGGGCCGAATGGCCTCCTTTGCACTGGAACAATTGTGCAATCCAGTGATGGGATGGACAGACCGTGAGAGGAAATATGATGGTCGATCGACAATGGTCCCTGACCTAGACTCTACAACCAACAAGAAATATTGATTTCCATCAATCCGATCAGTTCCATTTGTTCTCCTGCCAACTTTGATCAAATTCTCCCGAAAACTCCCAAATTCCCCATAATACACTCCTCCTTCCCTCCCTCCCTCTATTCCTAATTTGGTGTCATCCACAAATTTGGAAATAGTGTTTTTGACTTCAAAGTGCAAAGGACTAAGTGTGAACAGCAGAGATTCCAGAAACTTCTGTCACTCTGGGAAATAACCACTATTCCCAGGATCTGCTTTGTGTCTGGAAGCAGCAGCCAGCAATCCATTCAGACACTTTCCCCTGGCTCCACATTCCCAAATCGGAACCAGTCATCTGGTCAGGAACAGTTTGTGAAAGGACGTTTTATATATCCTGATCAATATTGAGAGAGAGAAAGAGCGAGGGGGGCGGGGAGAGAGAGGCAGAGAGAGAGGAAGACAGAGAAAGAGGGAGACAGAGAGAGAGGCAGAAAGAGACAGACAGAGAGACACAGAGAGAGAGAGAGGGAGGGAGACAGAGAGAGAGAGAGAGACAGCGAGAGACAGACGGAGAGGGAGATAGAGAGAGGGAGAGAGACAGAGAGAGACAAAGAGAGAGACAGGCAGACAGAGAGAGAGAGAAAGAAAAAGACAGAGAGCGACCGAGAGAGAAAGAGACATGAAAGAGAGAAAGAGAGAAGGAGAGAGAGAGACAGCGAGAGAGAGAGAGAGAGAGCAGAAAGCGAGAGTGAGTGAGAGTGACACAGAGACAGACAGACAGAGGGACATAGAGACTGCGAGGCAGGGGGAGAGAGAGTGACAGGGCAAGGAATTCAGCCTTGATAGTTTTGATGGGGGACAATGTAGAGGGAGCTTTATTCTGGATTTAACCCCGTGCTGCACCTGTCCTGGGGTGTTTGATGGGGACAGTGTAGAGGGAGCTTTACTCTAAATCTAATCCCGTGCTGTACCTGTCCAGGGAGTGTTTGATGGGGACAGTGTAGAGGGAGCTTTACTCTGCATCTAACCCCGTGCTGTACCTGTCCTGGGAGTGTTTGATGGGGACAGTGTAGAGGGAGCTTTACTCTGTATCTAACCTCGTGCTGTACCTGTCCTGGGAGTGTTTGATGGGGACAGTGTAGAGGGAGCTTTATTCTGGATTTAACCCCGTGCTGTACCTGTCCTGGGGGTGTTTGATGGGGACAGTGTAGAGGGAGCTTTACTCTGCATCTAACCCCGTGCTGTACCTGTCCTGGGAGTGTTTGATGGGGACTGTGTAGAGGGAGCTTTACTCTGCATCTAACCCCGTGCTGTACCTGTCCTGGGAGTGTTTGATGGGGACAGTGTAGAGGGAGCTTTACTCTGTATCTAACCTCGTGCTGTACCTGTCCTGGGAGTGTTTGATGGGGACAGTGGAGAGGGAGCGTTACTCTGAATCTAATCCCGTGCTGTACCTGTCCTGGGAGTGTTTGATGGGGACAGTGTAGAGGGAGCTTTACTCTGTATCTAACCCCGTGCTGTACCTGTCCTGGGAGTGTTTGATGGGGACAGTATAGAGGGAGCTTTACTCTAAATCTAATCCCGTGCTGTACCTGTCCTGGGAGTGTTTGATGGGGACAGTGTAGAGGGAGCTTTACTCAGTATCTAACCCCGTGCTGTACCTGTCCTGGGAGTGTTTGATGGGGACAGTGTAGAGGGAGCTTTACTCTGTATCTAACCCCGTGCTGTACCTGTCCTGGGAGTGTTTGATGGGGACAGTGCAGAGGGAGCTTTACTCTGTATCTAACCCCGTGCTGTGCCTGTCCTGGGAGTGTTTGATGGGGACAGTATAGAGGGAGCTTTACTCTAAATCTAATCCCGTGCTGTACCTGTCCTGGGAGTGTTTGATGGGGACAGTGTAGAGGGAGCTTTACTCTGTATCTAACCCCGTGCTGTACCTGTCCTGGGAGTGTTTGATGCGGACAGTGTAGAGGGAGCTTTACTCTGTATCTAACCCCGTGCTGTACCTGTCCTGGGAGTGTTGACGGGGACAGTGTAGAGGGAGCTTTACTCTGTATCTAACCTCGTGCTGTACCTGTCCTGGGAGTGTTTGATGGGGACAGTGTAGAGGAAGCTTTACTCTGTATCTAACCCCGTGCTGTACATGTCCTGGGAGTGTTGACGGGGACAGTGTAGAGGGAGCTTTACGCTGTATCTAATCCCGTGCTGTACCTGTCCTGGGCGTATTAAGTGACGGGACTAACCAGGTCCTATCCCGAATATTTGTGACAATTCCAGGCAGGTAGATCTTGGCCATGTTTCCAGCCTCTCTCTGGAGTCTCTAACATATGGTTGCCAAGTTCCAGTGGAACACCATCACATACATCATACATTTGCAAATCCCAATTGTTTTACCTATATATTTCCCGTCTAAATATTTGGCACTTTGAGAGTCAACAAGTTAACAGTTCTGCCCCACCCCTCTATCTCTGTCTGCCCCTCAGTCTGCCTGTCTCTGCATCTTTCTCTTTGTCTCTCTCTCTTTCTTACTCAATGTCTTTCTCCTCTCTCTGTCTCTCTGCCTCTCTCTCTCTCTCTCTCTCTGTTTCTCTCCCTGTGTCTCTCTCTACCTCTGTCTCTCTCTCTCTCTGTCCCTCTCTCCGTCTCTCTCGTTCTCTCCATATCTCCCTATCTGTGTTTTTGCGTTTGTCTCTGTCTCTGTCTCTCTCTCTCAGTCTCTCTCTGTCCCCCTCTCAGTCTCACTCGCTGTCCCTCTCTCCGTCTCTCTCTTTCTCTCCATATCTCCCTATCTGTGTTTTTGCGTTTGTCTCTGTCTCTGTCTCTCTCTCTATCTCTCTCAGTCTCTCTGTCCCCATCTCAGTCTCACTCGCTGTCCCTCTCTCCGTCTCTCTCTTTCTCTCCATATCTCCCTATCTGTGTTTTTGCCTTTGTCTCTGTCTCTGTCTCTCTCTCTCAGTCTCTCTCTGTTCCTCTCTATCTCCCTATCAGTCTCTCTCTCTGTCTCTCTCTGTCTGTAGCTCCCTCTCTAATCTCTCTCTGTGTCCCTCTCTCTCAATCACTCTTTCTCTCTGTCTCTGTCTCTCTCTCTGTCTGTCACTGCCTGTCTCTCTCTCTCTCTTTCTCTCTGTCTTTCTCTTTCTATATCTCTCTCTCTCTGTCTCCAAACTGTGGGGCTCCCTCACTCCCCCTTCCTTTAGTCTCCAAACTGTGGGACTCCCTCATTCCCCTCCTCCCTCAGTCTCCAAACTGTGGAACTCCATCGCTCCCCCCTTCCTGTCTACAAACGGTATACTCCCTCCCTCACTCCCCCTCCCTGGGGAAATGTACAGAGAGCAGAGGGGTGCATTCAAAAGGGAAATGAGCAGGATACAAGCCACACGTGTTTCCTCGCGGTAAAAGAAGGAGCAGCAAGCCCAGAGAATCATGGGTGACCAGAGATATTCAGGATACGGTGAAAATGAGAAGAGGCTTTTAGTAAGTACAAGGGGAAAAAATGAGCGGAGGCATTAGTGGAGTACAGCAACTGCAGGATGGAGCTTAAGAAAGCAATGCGGAGAGGAAAGAATGAATCTGAGAAAGCTCTGGCTGGTAAAAGTAGGGAAAATCCCGAGATATTCTGCCAGGATATCAATGGGAAGAGGATAAGCAGAGAAAGAGTCGGGCTCATTAGGGACTAAAGGGGAAATCTGTGGGTGGATTGACAAAGGGAGCGACAAGGTAGTGATGGTGTTGGCAGGCTTAAAAGTGGACAAATCTCCAGGTCCGGATGGATTGTGTCCCAGGATGCAGTGGGAGGCGGGGGAGGAAATTGCCAGGGCTCTGAACCAAATTTTACATTCCTCTCTGGCCAAGAGGGAGGTGCCAGAGAACTGGAGAACAGTTAATGTGGTCCCACTGTTTTAGAAATGTTGAAGAGATAAACGAACAAACTTCTGACCAGTGAGTCTCAAGTCAGTGGCCAGGAGAAACCTCTGAAGGAGAAAATCTATCTCCACTTCGAGAGGCAAGGTTTGATCCGGGATAGTCAGCCTGGCGTTGTCAGAGGGAGGTCATGCCTAACAAATTTGATTCAATTTTCTGAGCATGTGACCAGATGTGTGGATGAGGGGAGTGCAGCTGATGAAGTTCACCTGGATTTCAGCAAAGCCTTTGACAAGGTCCCACATCAGGATATTTCTAAAGAAGGCAAATCCACTTGGAATACAGGGTAACTTGATAAGGCGGAATCAATATTTGCTTAGATGTACTAGACAGGGGGTGATGACGGACGGCTGCTTTTGGACTGGGAGCCAGTGTCCAGTGGCGCACCACAGGGATCTGTGCTGGGCCCCCTATTATTCATTATTTATATAAACGACATAGATGATTATGTGGGGGTAGGATCAGTAAGTTTGCAGCTGACACAAAGATTGGCCAAATGCCTAACAATGAGGCTAAGTGTTTTGAGTTACAGGAAGGTATAGATGGGATGGACAAATAGGCTAAAAATTGGCAGGTGGAATTTAATCCTGTCAAGTGTGAGGTGATACACATTGGAAGGAGGAATGTGATAAGGAAGTATTCAATTAATGGCCTGACACTGGGAAGCTCAGAGGATCAAAGGGACCTTGGCAGATCTGTCTATTGATCTCTGAATGTAGAAGGGCAGATTAATAGGGTGGTTAAAAAATGCATAGGGGACACTTGCCTTTATCAATCGGGGCATGGATTACAACAGCAGGGAGGCCATGTTGGAGTTGTATAGAACTTTGGCGAGGCCACAGCTGGAGCACTGTGTGCAATTCTGGTCGCCACATTATAGGAAGGATGTGATTGCACTGGAGGGGGTGCAGAGGAGATTCACCAGGATGTTGCCTGGGATGGAACATTTCAGTTATGAAGATAGGTTGGATAGGCTTGGGTTGTTTTCTCTGGAGCAGAGAAGACTGAGGGGCGACCTGATCGAGGTGTACACGATTATGAGGGGCATAATCATTGAAGGGAGCAGCTGTTTCCCTTAGCTGAAGGGTCAGTCACGAGGGAACACAAGATCAAGGACAGGGGCAAGAGATTTAGGAGGGATTTGAGGAAAGTGTTTTCCACAAGAGGGTGTTGATGGGCTGCAACGCACCGCCTGGGAGGATGGGAGAGGTGGGTTGCGTCACCTCCTTTAAAAAGTACCTGGATGAGCATTTGGAACGTCACAACATTCAAGGCTGGGGCAGGACGGTGGCACAATGGGTTAGCCGTGCTGCCTCATGGCGCAGAGGTCCCAGTTTCGATCCCTTGCTCTGGGTCACTATCCGTGTGAGGTTTGCACATTCTCCCCGTGTTTGCGTGGGTTTCGCCCCCACAACAGAAAGATATTAAGGGTGGGTGGATTGGCCACTCTAAATTGCCCCTGAATTGGAAAAAATGAATTGTGCCAATTTATAAAAAGGAACATTCAAGGCTATGGGCCGAGTGCTGACAAATGGGATTAGGTCGGCAGGTCAGGTGTTTTCGGTGTGCCGGGGCAGACTCGATGGGCCGAACGGCCTCTTTTGCAATGTCTTATTCTGTGATTCTGAGAGAGAGCTTTAATCTGTATTTAACCCCAGTATGTCCCAGTGTTAGGGGTGCTTGATGTTGCATTATGGGGAATTTTGCAGTTTCAGGGAGAATTTGATCAAAGTTGTCAGGAGAACAATGGAAACTGATCGGATTGATGGAAATCAACATTTCTTGCTGGTTGTAGAGTCTCGGCCAGGGACCATTGTCTATCAACCTTCATATTTCCTCTCTCGGTCTGTCGATCCAATCATTGCAACATACAATTGTTCCAGTGTAATGGAGGCCATTCGGCCCACCGTGTCTGTCCTCGCTCTTCCAATGAGCAATTCAGCGAGTGCCACACCCCGGCCTTCTCGCCGGGACCCTGCACCTTCTCCCTTGTAAGATAATGATCCCATTCACTTTTGATGCTGCCTCTACCACATTGTTCAGGCCGTGCATTCCAGACCTTAACAACTCGCTGTGTGATGTTACGACATCCTTGACGAGTGCACGGTCAATTTCAGCCCCACAGAGCCCAGGGTCCTAAAATCAGTGAGTTCATGTTTTCTGAAGATCTTTAACCCTTGACTGCTCCAATGAGTTGGAGACACCAGATTTATGTGTAAAACATTAACAAACGCTTTATTAATAAAAAGAGGAAATGTCGAATATACATATAAAGATATCTATATTTATTCCCCAAACCCCATACCACCTCTACCCCGACACAGACAAGACAGATACAAGGTAAGGGTTGGTGAAGAATAAAAAAAGAATATGGATTAAAGGGAAGATTTGAGATGAATTTTCAATGCTATGGTTGCCTCCCGAAGAGGACAATTTAGTCATCCTTAGATTTGTAATCGGTTTAAAATCGACGTCGTCTCGTTCTCCATCCTTTCAGGGATTGAAAGTTTCCCCCTCTGTGTGTGTGAGTGTGTGTGTGTGTGAGTGTGTGTGTGAGTGTGTGTGTGAGTGTGTGTGTGAGTGTGTGTGAGTCTGTGAGTGTGTGTGAGTGTGTGTGTATGAGTGTGTGTGAGTGTGTGTGTGTGAGTGTGTGAGTGTGAGTGTATGTGTATGAGTGTGTGTGTGTGAGTGTGCGTGTATGAGTGTGCGTGAGCGCGTGTGTAATCTGTGTAACCCCATGCCAATTACTCATCCAGGTACACACTCACACAAACACACACACACGACACACTCATTCATGCATGCATTCACACACACATTCCCACACACTGACACACTCACACACACTCACTCACATTGACACACATATACCCTCACACACACACACATTAACATTCACACAAACACATACTAACATATGCTCAGTGTGTGTGTCTGTGTGTGTGTGATTGTCTGTGTGAGTGTGTGTATGTGAGAATGTGTGTGTGTCTATGTATGTGCGTGTGTGTCTGTGTGTGTGTGTGTGAGTATGTGTGTGTGTGGGTGTTTCAGTGCGTGTGTCTATGTGTGTGCGTGTGTGTCTGTGTGAGTACACGTGTGTGTGTCAGTGCGTGTGTCTGTGTGAGAGTGTGTGTGTGTGTGAGGGTATGTGTGTGCGTTTATGTGTGTGTGAGAGTGTGCCTGTATATGTGTGCGTGAGTATGTGTGCGAGTGTGTGTGTGTGAGTGTCTCTGTGTTTGTGCATGTGTGCGAGTGTGTGTGTGTGTGTCATGTTTGAATGGCTGGGCAGGCTCGATGCCAAATGGCCTCCAGTTGCTCCTATGTTCTTTTAAGTCTGAAATACATATGCACGTGTGCGCGCGCATGCACACATACCAACACACACAGAAACACTCCCGCACACACAAAAATGCTGACGCACAAATAGTCACACACACATACAAACAAAACACACACACACATAAACAAACAGAAACACAGTGACAGGCACACACAAATACAACCCACACGCACATATACACATACACACAAGCACACTCACACACACACTAACATCCACACACACAAACATACTCACACACACACACACACACGCACATACACACACACAAACACATGTATGAGCACAGGCACACACAAACACACACAGACGCGGGCATACACTAACACGCACTCACAAGCACACACACAGACGCGCAAACACACTCACACATGAGGAAACACTCAAACTGTTGCCACTTTATTATCCAACCAGAAGCCACGAATCCGTTTCTCGTATTGACCAAATGACCACACAACAGTCTGTTAGTTCAAAGGATAGTTTATCATTGAACACAAGACTTACCTATCTGTGCAATGATACACGCAGCTACGTATTAAACTTCACCTATCAACTAAGATGACTTGTACTTAATTTCTGGATGACTGGCTCTGTGCGGGGACATAAGGCCTTTATCTGAGTCCCCACGTGTGTCGGCTGGAAATCGTCAGGTTTGTCTCCGCTGCGGCTCATCTCTCTCAGGTAGCGATCGTGGGTCTTGAACTTGGCAGGTCGTTATGCTGCGATTGGTGTGGGCACAGGCTGGTCCCAAAAGAGACCGATCGCTAGTGAGCAGAGCTTCTTATCCTTCTTCCCTTTCGCGCTCTTTTGGGCGGGGTTAACTCAGGTCCAATGGATCGATAGAATCTCGATCAATCTGATCGATACCGGCCAATTAGGGGGGCGGGTATCTTGATGGCTGGGCGCGTCCCAGTCATTATTGTTCCAAGTGCGTAGGCCTCTCCAAATAAGGGGAGGTGGCGCAGGGGAGTCTGCTACTGTTGCTATTCCTTGATTTGAGTCTATTGTCCTGGGGAAATTTAACAGGTGCAGGTTTCATTTCGGTCTGGTTCTCCATACATAAGGGCTGTGCACTGTCTGTGTCCCAGCTTGACTACAGCTCCCATTAGCCATTTTGGATGGCCACAGAACACACAGACGTCCAAATGTGCTCGCACACAATGCATGCACACAAACACTCAGACACGCACACAAACACACTTGCACAAACATCACTCATACAAGCATACAAACACACTCACAGATACGCACACAAAAAATCGCATGCATACACACAAACGCAAGCACACACAAATGCATACACACACATGCACACACACACACAAAAACATGTATGCACGCACACAATCACGTACTCTGACACAAACACATGTACACTCACACACACAGACGTGCAAACATGTTCACACAAACGTTACACATACACACAAACACACACACACGAACACACTCACAAACACACACACAAAAACACACACACGCACAAACACACTTACACGCACACACAAAGATGAACACACTCAAACACATTCACACACATGTACACAAACACGCATGCACACACACACAAACGCATGTACACACAAACAAACACACATATGCACACACACAAACACAGACAGACGCAGGCACACACTCACAAGCACACACATTGTCATGAGAATGTCGCTTTAAGAAATGTTTGGCTGCTCATGTTATTGCAGTGATACCAGAGTGTGGGTGGAGCTGAGCTCTGGCTCTGCTTTTTAGTTTCACTTTGAGAAAAGCTTGGGTGTGTCTGTCTTTTTGGTTTCATTTTTCAGTATGTTGCTGAAGTCAGACAAAGCAGCTGTACTGCTGTTCTCTCTGCCATGAAAGACTATCTCGGGATCATTTGGTAAATTCAAAATTATAAATGTTCTCAGTAGTGAATGAAAACCCTGATGGGCTTCTGTTTAAAGGTTTGTTATGTCTTCTGGTTGTTAAAAAGGAATGCTTAAATGTTTATTTAGTGCTGTAGTCTTTGGGGGTTGTATTTGAAATCATGGTTGCTAAGTTGTTCACTGTATATTTTTAAAAGGTTAACTTGAGTTCATAGAATATACATTGTTCTGCTTTAAAAAAAACTTTTTCTTTTCCGCTGTACCACACCTGTAGAGTGGGCTGTGTGCTCCCCATACCACAATCTATTAAAAGTTGTGGGTCAGGTGAACTGCATGATACACTTTGGGGTTCACGAAACCCTGGCCCATATGAAATTGGTCGCTCACGGGGGATAAAAGTTTATCTCTGTAAATTGGCTCAGTGAACTTAAAGACAGTGAGGGGTGAGCATATTGTGGTTGCTTTTCAGGTGTGGTATTCTAGTTTAAGTGGGGAGTGTGTTGTGGACAATGGCTCTTTCAGAGACTCTGAAGCTTTTGGCGGTGGAGATGGTCACACGCAGTACCTTACGGACAGAGACTAAAAGCAGACTGTTAGATTTGGCAAAAACATTGCAGTTAACATTACCTGACAAAATACGAAAAGATGAGATAATTATGGCGGTGGCTAAGCATTTAAAGTTGCCCGAGATACAGTCTGACTCATTAGAAATGGCAAAGATCCAGTTGCAGATTAAGCAACTTGAACATGAAAAAGAATAAAAGCAGCTTGAATATGCAATGAGAGAAAAAGTAAGAGAGAGGGAGATACAGATCAGGGAAAAAGAAAATGCGAGATAAGAAAAAAGCAAAGAAAGAATAGCCCTAGCTCAACAAAAAGAAAGAGATAGAGAGGATAGGGAAAAAGTGAGCGCGTTTGAACTTCACAAAATGGCTATGAAACATAACACTCAGTTATATTTATGAACAATCTCACTTGCGCGAACACTCAAACACACAGACGTGCAAATATGCTCACAAACACATGTGCATTCACACAAATACTCATACACTCACACAAAGTCACCGTCAGTTTGAAAACGGAATCTCTGATTGGCCGAGGGGCTGTCAGTCAGTTTTGTTTATTCATTAATTTCGTAATTAATGGAACGGGATATTTCACCATGATCTTGATCTGCTCCCTGAACCTGGACTGAGTCACCGTGTAAATGAATGTGTTTGTGCAGCAACTTAAACCCTGCAACATATATCCGACTTGTTGTAAATTATACTGGGGTATGGTGAGGTAATATAATCCACTCAAAGACAAATAGAAAAATGTGACAACATAGACAGTCCAGAGGAGAATGAAAGCACCGGAGATGCTGAAGAGTAAAATCATCGACTTTCTTCTGCTCTCCATCTCTGGATCTCTGCGATTCTCTCCCTGACTCTGAGCCCTCAGTATCTTCCGGACTCGACTGGTGAGTAAAATGTGTCTGACTGTCAGAGCGTTGATCAAGAGGATTGAAAAGAATGGGATCAATGGAGTTAAAACCTGATCAAAGCAGAGAAATACAACCCACCCAGGGGCAGTCCAAAAGCTTCTCTTTGTCTGGCAGAACCACTGGACATTGTCGATTATCACTCCAGGTACATATGTAAAGTACAGGGGGATGTTTTTTACACAGAACAGGAGGCCGCTTGTTGACAGAACCACAGCTGCAGTTTTCCCAGTGCAATATTTAAGTTTCAGTTTCTGGCAGCGAATGGCCACAAATCGATCAAAGGAGAAAGTGAGGGTGAACCAGACAGAACAGTCTCTGGATGTAGACAGCAGGACATTGTTAACACTACACACAGGGGTGAGGGACAGGAAACTCCAGGGGAAATAATAATCACTGATGATGTTCAGTATGGGGTCAGTGATAATAAACAGCAGATCCGCCATTGCCATGGTCACGAGGTAGCGAGTGGTACAGGTAGAGAGGCCACACTGTCGCCGACACAGGATCACAATTCCCAGTAAATTAACTGTGAGAAAGAGAAGGAAGAAGAGCCTATAAATTATGGATCAAACATTCTCTGTGTCTGAATCGACAGTAAGTACAGTAGCTCAGCAACAATAAACTGTGCAGTGGGTGGGTGGTGGTGGTGGGGTGGTGGTAGAGGGTGGGTACAGTGTTTAAAATTGCAGAGATGGAAGTCGCATATGTGACTTCAGTTTTTAAGAAGAGTTAGGCGGAAAATGATTGCACCCATGTCAGTTTGATGGCTGTGGTAGGAAAATGTTCATAATTCAAATATCTTTCGGAGAGATTACATTTCTCATTCAATCTGATTGACAGGATTAACTCAGACTGGCCAAGTTTCCCAAGCAGGATAGAAATATACCAGAGATTGTCATCCTTCCTCATTCCCAATTATTGAACCACACCCCGGTTTGGACCGTTCCCTGGACTGGAATCCTGATGGAGTTGGGCACCACTCCTGGATTTTTGGAATCCTCCATAATCAATGGAAAAATAAAACAGGTGCAGGACCTCCCCAGTTCAGAATCATGGGACTAATAGAGCCTGTCCAGTCTCCAGAAAATTCCCAGGGCACACCCTTCCCAGGTTCAGTCATTCGTAAGGCACCCTCTCCCAGGAGTAGACCATTGTCTTTATCCGAACATCTCAAGATCACACTATTCCCGAGAATACATCCTGTCCTCGTTTGGAAACAATCATTCACAAACTTTTCTCAGTAATATTCCGTCGCCAGCATTGGACGTTTGCCAGGGTCCCGTTGTCAGGAATAGACCCTCTCCAGATTTGGAAGCGTTGTGTTAGCTTAGAAAACAGGATATAACAAAACAAGAGTGAAAAGATGTAGGGAAAAGATCCCATTTTAAAGTTGCCGATCTCAATGGCGAGTCCTGCGGCCTGCAACGCGCCTCATTGGAAGATGAGATGCTGCTCCTCCAGCTCACTTTGGGCTTCACTGGAACCTTGCAGCAGGCCAAGGACAGACGTGGGGGCAGGAGGACAAGGTGCTGAGTTAAAATAGCCCCCAAGAGGAAAACAATGATATCGTTGATCAGGTGCCTGTATAACAGTGAGCACAAGATCAGCATTAAACAATTTAAAATCAGAGAGCTGCTCACACACTGATTTCCACAACTTCAATGGTGATAGTCACTTACCAGGAACTCCAACAACAGCAAGGATTGGGTAGAATATTTTCTCAGCAATATCAATTGGATAAAGCATGTTCAGTGTGAAGTGATGTGTCCCTTCGTGCTGCTGACAGTCTCTGTCTTAAACGCTGAGGTTATACATTCCCCAACTCTTTAATTTATACTCTGTGGAACCACCTCAGGGATGTTGAGGTTGCAAAATCCTTTAATCTATTTTTAAAGATATGAACAAAGAGATTACGACATTGGGTTGAGTGATAGAAAATATTATTTTGATGAAGTGACCTCTTTCCAAACACTGAACTGTGTTGATCACATTGATCAACTAACAATAACAGAAAGGACGCCGTCCACTCAAATACCATCAGTCCCATCTCCAGATCTCACATTGTTTCACGTGACACCCCTCACTCGACTGTAACCAGTCAGTGAATCAGTACCAATTGTCAGTGTGTTTCGCTGGGTGTGTCCATTACACTCTGGGGTGTAGGTGCCTCTGTATCTGTGACCATTCAGCGATTCAGTTCCAATTGTCAGTGTGTTTCTCTGGGTGGTTCCACTGCAGTCTGCGGTGTAGCTGCCTCGGTAACTGTGGACATTCAGTTTTGTGATTTAGGTGGGTTCAAGGTGAGCAAAAATTGTAAAATTTAGACAGTCAAACATGAGGAACTATTTAACATCCAAAGATGTGTGAGGGCCACAAAGAGTTCAACCTGAGTTTGTGAGTAAAACAAATCTGAACTTAATTGACATTAATACTCACACAGCTGCAGTACTTCACCTCTCGTCTTCTCTCTGGCCGATACCTCACTGACCGGCTCTAATTATACAACTGACAAAATGCCCCACTCGCTCATCGGGGAAGCTCAAACTCCCCGAGTTCCATGGGTTAAATAATTATCCATTCCCAGTGGGATCAGTATTGTTTACAACGCCCAGTCTCTGAGCTGTGTGTGGGGATACAGTGGAGTCTGTCCTCTGTATCACAACCCAGCTGTCCAGCCAACTGACTATGAGGGGCAGGGACAGGATGGATAGGGAGCAGCTGTTTCCCTTAGTTGAAGGTTCATGAATGAGGAGGCATCATTTTAAGGTCAGGGGCAGGACCTTTAGGAGCGGTTTGAGGAAAGCTTTTTGACCCAGAGGGTGTTGATGGTCTGGGACGCACTGCCTGGCAGGGTGGTAGAGGAGGGTGGGGGTTAGCAGTCCATCGAGTCTGCACCGACTCATGAGAAACACCTGACCTGCCTTCCTCATCCCATTTGCCAGCACTTGGCCCATAGCCCTGAATGTTATGACGTGCCAAGTACTCATCCAGGTACTTTTTAAAGGATGTGAGGTTACCCTCCTCTCTCACCCTCCCAGGCAGTGCGTTCCAGAACCTCACCACCCTCTGGGTGAAAAATGTCCCTCACCTTGAACATGTGTCCCCTCGTGACTGACCCTTCAACTAAGAGGAGCAGCTGTTCCCTATCCAACCTGTCCATGCCACTCATAATTGTGTACACCTCGATCAGGTCGCCCCTTAGTCTTCTCTCTGTTCCAGAAAAAACAACCCAAGCCTATCCAAACTCTCTCCATAACTTAAATGTTCCATCCCAGGCAGCATCCTGGTGAATCTACTCTGCACCCACTCCAGTGCAATCACATCCTTCCTATATTGTGGCGACCAGAATTGCACACAGTACTCCAGCTGTGACCTCACCAAAGTACTATACAGCTCCAACACGACCTCCCTGCTTTTGGAATCTGTGCTTCGATTGATAAAGACAAGTGTCCCATGTGCCTTTTTCACCTCCTATTAACCTGCCCTTCTGCTTTCAGAGATCTATAGACAAACAGGCCAAGGTCCCTTTGTTACTCGGAGCTTCCCGGTGTCAGGCCATTCATTGAATACGTCATTGTCACATTACTCCTTCCAAAGTGTATCAACTCACACTTTTCAGGGTTAAATTCCATCCGCCCATTTGACCATCCCGTCTATATCTTCCTGTAACCAAGACACTCAACCTCACTGTTAACCATCCGCCCAATCTTTGTGTCTTTCGTTAACTTGCTGATCCTACCGCACCACCCCCGCCCCGCCCCTCTCCCCCCCCCCCTCCCCCCTCCGGCCACAGTCATCCATGTTGTTTATATAAATGATGAATAATTGGGGTCCCAGCACAAGATCCCTGCGGTACCACCACTGGACTGGCTTCCAGTCACTAAAGCAGCCGTCTGTCATCACTCTCTGTCTCCTATAACGAACACAGTTTTGAATCAAGTTACCCTCTGTCCCGTGTGCATTTATATTCTTGCCCTGAGGCTGCCAGACTTCACTTAGCTATTCCTCATCTTTTGCCAGGAGGATAGAGGAACGCAAACCGTTGTAGTATCCCAGAGGCATTGGGTCAGATTAAGACCAGTCGGATATTACGCCACCCAAATGGATGCGGTAGCCTAAGACATGCACCGATGTGCGCCGGCCTTAACGTGCGCCTCATGGGCAATAAATTCTTCACAACCCATCACACTGATGGGAAACATAATCCTCCACAGACCTCACACTATTGTTCAACTCTTCGAGGCCGGGAGACTGAAGGTGGTCTCGAATGGGTGGCTCTCGAAATGGGAAGCTGATATTATAGTGGGAGACAGACATGTGGAAATCTGTAAAGATATGAGGGAAAAGCCCGCGATAGGATTAACGAGACACCAAACGGAGCATGAATGTGTTGAGGAAGTAGAGGGGCTTGGCAGGAGAACCATTAGTGAGACAAGGAGCGAGAGAATGATATGTGGATGGAGCAGGGAAGTATATCGGAGTTGAGCCCTGTACGGAATGGGCAGGGTTGTGACCAAATTCTGCCAGCGACGCAAACAGTGCACCCTGGTGGAAATGGGCCGTTCCTGCAAGAGTAAAATGGGAAACCAGCCCTGGCCTTTGCAGTCGCTGCTCTTGTTGCAGGAATAACCTGGATTTGTAAATAGACCACTAGAGTAGCCCAGACTGTGGGACAAAGGAACAGAGAGGGTGCAGACGAGGAAGGATCGGAGATAATGTGACTGATATTATACTAACTGAGCGCGGGAAGGCATTTGTTTAAAGCCACAGGATTCTATTGCAAGCACACATCAGGATCCCATCTCAACTCTGGTTGTGACCACCGACATTGATCTCCTCGCCATGGACACAGAAGGAGCCAGACATCGCTGACTCAAAACCCAATGATCGCGTGTATAATAATGTTACGCGGGTGCGTCTGGACATTGTAAATGTAATGCGAGACGTAAGGGGAAGGAGTGATATCGGTGTTTATTATGACAGGACCCAGGATGTATGCACAAACGGGACTTTATACGTTCCTGCGGGACAGCTTATGCGAATCACTTGCAGTTCGGAAATACCGAGGCCCTATATCAGTGGGGAAGCCAGGATCAAGGGAATTCGTGAGATCGGGAAAGCTGGGATACAGGACACTTACCCCCCAGGCAAGATGACATTGTTTTTTAAAATGACAGATCAGAAAATCTTAAATGCCCTCGACAACTCGAATCGCCCTAATGCAACGTATAAAGTTAGAGGGGATCGTTTAGAAATTCATTGTCTGAACCCCTGCCAGGCACCTAACCGGACGAAAGATCAAGAGGTGATGTACGAGAGATTGTGGGCTTTGTACCAGGGAAGGGAAGCGGGAGGCCAGTCTGCACAGGAGCCCGAGAATCGGGGAAGGGGGGCGGGGGGGGGGGGGGGGGCGGGGGGATATTGTAGGAAGCAAGGACCCCACCAGATAACGGTAGAGACCAGGCAGAAACCTACCACCACCACTGTGACACCGACGAGCCCCGGCTGGGATACAACCACGAGCCCAAGTTGACCCCCAGGCCCGAATGTGATGAGCAAATTACTGGCCACACTATGGGACACGGGTTAGTCCTGACCCCCCCCCCCCCCCACTG
Organism: Scyliorhinus torazame; assembly: GCF_047496885.1. Lineage (NCBI taxonomy): Eukaryota > Metazoa > Chordata > Chondrichthyes > Carcharhiniformes > Scyliorhinidae > Scyliorhinus > Scyliorhinus torazame. Next base: position 5,160,940 of record NC_092725.1, on the reverse strand, counting down.
GCCAATCAGTGACAATAGTACCTGGATATGAACATGTGAAAGTTAAGGTTAATCTCACCAACCTACACCTACCAGCCGAGACCTACGGCCAGGGATTATTTGTGACCCTGGATCGGGGAATTATGGAGGGGAGTGGACCGAAAACGCGTCAGCGACAACAGAGGGAGAGTGGTACTAGCGGTTGGAGGATATGGGGCAGGAGTTTCAACAGTTAATGCCCTTGACATTGCAGAGATTAGTGAAGAGATTGAGGTTATGAAAGGACCAATGAGAGCTGCAGTTACGGACATATACCAGGAGGGCGGAACGGCTACAGACCCTAACCGGCGAGTCAATCAGTTCGTGTGGAAGGAACTTAAAGAGCTATAGGCATATCAGACAATGATTAACACGTTAATTGACAGGCAGGGTGAGATTTCACAGAAGGTGCACAGGGTGCAGGTATGTAACATGTATGTAACACACGTGTTGCAGAACCTGCAGGCCAACCTACTTCAGCTGGATTCACACCGAGTACCGAATTGGGTGAGCAATGACCAATTGAAGGCTTGGATAAAGACGGCCCACCGAGCTCCTGAACTCCTGTGGGAGTTGACGTTGGCCACTCACGTTCCCTTTGAGAATGATAACCACACCCTCCTAGTGGGAATGATGTTGGATATTCCCCGGGAAGGAGAGAACAGCACTCACCAGCTTCTCCAGGTGAACATTTAGGGACAATTTGGGAATGAGGTGTTGGTTAAACTAAAGGATGCCCCTGAAAATACAATCCAAAAAAGAGATAGAACTTACTCCATCGACTTCCGGAAATGCAAATGAAGGGGAACCAACTGGTTGTACCCAGAGACGGCCATTAGTACAGGAGTTTACTGCAGGTACAATACATTGAGAACTGCACGTTAGCGGTCACATTGAACAGCCAGACTGTGTATAACAGTGCTCAATACTGGACCAATTACTATATTGTGACGTCACATAGCAACTATACCAAGCGTGGCATTGTGTGTTAATTGCCTGGGCATCATTTGTTCCCACCAATTTATCTGAGGGAATTATAATTGGCCATCATGAGCTAACTCCACACAGAGCAGTGTCCATCGTGCAAGCAGATGACCTCGAGCGAACTTATGATGACCAACAGACTGACCGATACGTCCAGAAGGGACTTTCACGCATCCCGCACTTGTGGACAGGCTGGGCAGTACTCAAGAAGGAAGCCAAACAGATTGATCGACTCTGTAACAAGGAGCGGGAGCTGTTTAATCCTCTCGCCGACAAGGCTCAGGAACTGTTTAAATCACAGAACTTTTTCTCTAAAATATGGAACAGGGAACTGAATACCAAATCCATCCATAGATACACCTTATATCGCACATTGTTGTAATTCTGCAGCTGTTTGTACTGCTCGCCTTTCTTTATGGCCTCTTCTGCCTCAGATGACGAATTAGAAAATGGCGGAAGGACAGGTGCCCCCTAGATAAAGAGGAAACACTGCGGCTCTTACCTTTATTTAAATAAATTTAGAGTACCCAGCTCATGTTTTCCAATTAAGGGGCAATTTAGCGTGGCCAATCCACCGAGCCTGCACATCTTTGGGTTGTGGGGGTGAAACCCACGCAAACACGGGGAGAATGTGCAAACTCCACATGGACAGTGACCCAGAGACGGGAACGAACCTGGGACTTCGGCGCCGTGAGGGCAGTGCGGCTAATCCATTGTGCCCCGTGCTGCCCGGGCGGCTCTCACCTAATGTCGATTCCACACTTTAGCCTGAACCAGACAAGTTCAGTATTTCTAATTAACGGCCTGTTGTTGGACTAGCAAAGGGCCAAATTGGGGGGCTTACGGGGGTGCTGAGATGAGACCCCTTCGAGGCAGATAGGCAGGATAACACTAGAATAGCTCTACATAAGTTAGTTTATTGAGAGCTTAATCTAACCATAGGAAATATATCCAGTGATCATTATTAACCGTTACACATGTATTCTTAGAACATTGCAAGAACAAGCATTTAAACTCTTGCTATTAGGAGTGGTCGCAATGTAGAGTGGGCTTTAAGCCAGCTAACGTGACTATACTCCTAATAAAGACAGAATCATACAGAAATAATGTGGTCAGCAGAAACACCTTCAGAGGAAACAGCTCTTATCGGCAACACCAGACATCGCGGACTCAGACAGACAATGGTACAGCGAGGAACCACACTCTGATCAGAGGAAATGGGAGTGAGAGCGAAGGATAGTGGATGAGGGGGCCTTGAAAAACAATAGTAGGCTAGTGGGCAGCACATGACTACACCATGATCTGATCACGCAGTTACCATGCTGCCTCCAGTAACATTCATTGGCCAAGGTATAATCCATAGCTACAAGGATTGCACTGACTCCAGCTGAGGCAGGGCTACTGATTTTGGGCAATTGTAGAACTGCTGAACCGAGAACAATGTAAAGCAGAGTTGTTTTTGGTCTAATTCAAATTACTCTCCCTCGTACTTTGACCAAGCTTGGAAAGTAAAGCCGTCGTAACCAGCGTTGCTGTCTCTGGGAGTCTTTGTGTTAGTTGACCGTAATTAAGAGGGGAAATCCCCCACGTAACTGCAAGCTAAATACTCAGTCTCTGTAAAAGCTGCTACAACACCTTTATTAACTATTTGAACTCTCTCTCGAGTTCATTGAACCAGTTCCACGCATGCTCACACGGGCAAGCTTCATTCCCTGTAGACGACATGATGAGAATGTTACTGCAACAAAAATGAAGAAAACTCATTTTCCTCACAGGGACTCCACCCCCCTTCCCTCAGTCTCCAAACTGTGGGAATCCCTCACGCCCTCCCACTAACTCCTGATGGATGAGTTGAAAGGAAGAGAGGCAATCGAATATTCTTCCTGTTTCCAGATCTTATTCGTCACTCGTAATGCGAAGGATAAGTTCGTATCATATTTTCATTTCCTTCGACAATTTCACCTGATACAGGAACCGGGGAGCTGGGACGAATCCTCTGGCACCCTGTTCCAGGACCTGACCACCCTCTGTGTGAAGACATTTTCCATCTGGCCTCTTTTGTACCTCTCCCCTCTCACCTCAAACATATGCTCTCTAGTTCTGGATTCCTCTACCTTTGGGAAAAGATGTTGACTATCTACCTGATCTATGCTCCTCATTATTTTACAGACCTCGATAAGGTCACCCCTGAGCCTCCAAAGCTCCAGGGAAAAAAGTCCCATATTACCCAGCCTCTCCTCATAACTCAGGCCATCAAGGCCTGATAGCATCTTCGTAAATCTCATTTGCACTCTTTCTAGTTTAACAATATCCTTCCTATTATAGGGTGACCAGAACTGAACACAATGTTCCATGTGTGGTCTTACCTATGTCTTGGACAACCTCAACAAGACGTCCCAATCCCTGTACTGAATATACTGACCAATAAAACCGAGTATGCTGGATGCCTTCTTCACCACGCTGTTAACCTGCGACTTCACCTTCAAGGAACTATGAACCTGTACCTCTAGATGTCTTTGTTCTGTAACTCTCCCCAACTCCCTACCATTAACTGAGTAGGTCCTGCCATGATTTTAACTACAAAAATGCATCACCTTAAATTCATCCAAATAAAACACCATCTGCCATTCATCGGCACACTGTCCCAACTGGTCGTGATCCTGTTGCAAACTTATATAACCATTTTCACTATCCACTATGCCATCAATCTTGCTGTCATCTGCAAACTTACCAACCATGCTTCTTACATTCTCATCCAAATCATTTGTACATATAACAAATAGCAGTGGACCCAGCACGGGTCCCTGAGGCACACCGCTCGTCACAGGTGGTACAGAAGGGGAAACAAAAGAGGTGGGGGGATCGCATTGCTGATTAGGGAGCAGATCACAACTGTGTAGAGGGGGGACAAATTGGAGGGATCTTGTAATGAGGTATTATGGGTGGAGCTCAGGAATAAGAAGGGTGGAATCACAATATTGGGTGTGTGCTGCAGACCTCCCAACATCCCGCACGAGACAGAGGAGCTGTTGTGTAGTCAGATACTGAAAATGTGTGAAAAAAAGCAGGGTCGTTGTGAAGGGCGACTTTAACCTCTCCCATATAGACTGGGAATCCCTTACAGCCAGGGGCTCGGATGGAGAGCAATTTGTTAGATGTGTCCAGGAGAGCTTTTTGCTACAATAGTTGACAATTCAGCAAGGGAGGAGGCCAAACTAGACTTAGTATTGGTGAATGAGCCATGCCAGATGGTTGATGTTTCAGTTGGGGAGCATTTTGGGCTTAGCGACCATAATTCCATAAGATTTATGGTCGTCATGGATAAGGACATGAGTGACCTGGGGTGAGATGCTTAATTGGGCGATGGCCAATGACATCCAAATTAAACAGGAACTGGTGAATGTGGGCTGGGAGCGGCTATTTGAGGTCAAATGCACGATTGGCATGTGGAAAGTTTTTAAAGGTCAGTTGATTGAAGTGCAGGACAGGCATGTCCCAGCAAAATGAAGGATAGGAATGGCAGGATTCGGGAACCATGGATGACAGGGGAATTTGTTAGTTTAGTCAAAAGTAAAAAGGAAGCATACGATAGGTCTAGGCATCTAAAAACTGAGGAGGCCCTTGAGGAGTACAATGAAAGTAGGAAAGGAAATTTAACACGCATTAGGAGGGCTGAAAGGGTCCATGAAATGTATGTAGCCAACACGGTCAAGGAGAATCCCAAGGTTTTTTATAATTATTATTAGGAGCAAGAGCGTTGCAAGAGAAAGAGTAGACCCACTTAACGGCAATGGAGGGAAGTTGTGCGTGGAACCACAGGAAGTGAATTCTATGTAAATTCTATATGTAAAGTGGGTGAAATGCTGGATGGATTCACCAGGGAGAAGGACATGACGGATGTTGATGTAAGGATTTCCTGCAGACGCACCGATTTACTCCCAGCGTCAAAGATCTGCAGGTTAGGTAGATTGGCCATGGTAAATTGCCCCTTCGAGTCCAAAAGGTCAGGTCGGATGATGGGGATAGGGTGGAGGCATGGGCTTAAGTAGGGAGCTCTTTCCAAGGGCCTGAGCAGATTTGGTGTGCCGAATGGCCTCCTTCTGCACTGTCCATTGTACGGTTTATCTATGGTAGATAGATAAGTCGGAGACGTGTCTACAGAAATGGCAGATTGAGACAAATCCGGACAAATGCGAGGTGATGCATTTTAGAGGGTCAAATCTCGGTATGAATCATACTGTATTTACAGATCTTTAGTAACATTAACATACAGAGGGATCTGGATGTGCAGGTCCAAACTTCCCTAAAAGTGGCCACACATGTGGCCAAGTTGATGAAGAAGGCATATAGTATGCTTGCCTTCATCAGCTAGGGTATTGAGTACAGTGTTGGGAAAGCATGTTGCAGCTATATAAAACCTGGGATCTGCCGCAATTTGCACGCATCTGCGTGCAGTTCTGATCACCATATTACCAGAAGGACGTGAATGCTTTGGAGAGATTGCAAAGAAGGTTCACCGGGATGTTGCCTGGTCTCGAGGATGTTAGCTATGTGGAGAGGTTGAATAAACTAGGATTGTTTTCACTGGAAAGATGGATGCTGAGGGGAGACCTGATTGAGATCTACAAAAGTATGAGAGGCATAGACAGGGTGGATAGTCAGAGGCTTTTCCCAAGCGTGGAAATGTCAATTACAAGGGAGCATAGGTTCAAGGTGAGAGGGGAAAGTTTAAGGGAGATGTTCTGGGTAGGTTTTTCACACAGAGTGTGGTGGGTGCCTGGAATGCGCTGCCAGGGGATGTGGTGGACGCAGACACATTAGCAACATTTAACAGGCATCTGGATGGATACCTGAATCGGGAGGAAATAGAGCGATACGGACCGAGTAAGAGCTGAAGGTTTTTTTTTAGTTAGCGCATCATGATCGGCACAGGCTGTGAGGGCCGAAGGGCCTGTTCCTGTGCTGTACTTCTCTCTGTTCTTTGTTCTTCTACACATGTCACGACATTCTGGGTGAGCGTACGGTCAATTCCAGCCCCCCTCGACCCGCGATAGCAACATGAGTGAATTAAACATTAATTCTTCTTAATATATCCAGATTTAGGCCCTAGGCTGCTGCAATGAGATGCAGACACCAGATTTGAAAGTAAAAACGTTAACAAACGTTTAATTGATTCCAAGAGGAAAATATGAAAATGTGAAGTAATAACAGAACCATGACTTAACAATCTATTAAACCCAAAATCCACCCTCCACCATGACAGACAGAATAATAATAATCTTTATTGTCATAAGTAGGCTTACTTTAACACTGCAATGCATTTTACTGTGAAAAGCCCCTCGTCGCCACATTCCGGTGCCTGTTCGGGAACTGTCATGGGAGTGTCCCTTTGAGAAATGTTTTTCTCTTATCACGTGGCTTTAGTGATGACATTGTGTGGGTGGAGCTGGGCTGTGGGATCTGAGTTTTTACTTTCGCTTTGAGTTTTGGAGCTGGTTTGAACTGCACAGGTTGAAAGAAGTATTTCTCTATCTTCATTTTAAAAGCAGATTCCAGACTGTTTGATAACTGAAAAGATATTATTGTTCTCTGGTCGGAATTTAAACCTGCTGCTTGAGAAGGTGAACCGAGTATCAATAACAAATCTGATACCAGCAAGAGTGCCGTGTGCTGGGCCACGCCTTTGAAAAGGGGTTTCTGGTTGTACTTGGATATTGTTATTGAATTAGAACAGTTAAGGGGAAATTCATTGAGGGTTCAACATAGAATACTGTAGTTGATAAAAAAATTTACTGTGTGTTTTAATAAAAATGTTAACTACATTTTTAGAATAAAGCTTGTTATTTGATTGAAAGGACCGAGAACTCTGTTGAATAACACCTGAATTGCAGGCTCTTGTGCTCATCGTAACCAAAATCAAAAAACGGTTGTAGGTCAGGTGAACTCCATGATATACTTTGGAGTTTTCTAAACCCTGACCCATAACAGTACAGACGGGAAATTCAGAATATCCAACTCACCTCACAGCGCATCTTTCAGAATTTGTGGGTGAAAAGCGGAGAGCCCAGAGAAACCCAGCAGACACAGAGAGAACATGCAGACTCGGCACAGACAGTGACCCAAGCCGGGAATCGAAACTAGGCGCTGTGAAGCAACAGTGCTAACCACTGTGCTATTGGATCACCCCAAGACTGCCCCGCACGACAAGAATGGGGGGGGGGGGGGGGAAGGTTTAAACTGAAACGGAATTAATACTTACGGGATTGTTCTTTGCTGCCAACGTATCTCTTTGTAACCAGCGATCTCCTAGTCATGTATCGAATCAGAAACTGGACATAGAACATAGAACATTACAGCGCAGTCCAGGAACTTCGGCCTGCTATGTTGCGCTGACCTGTGAAACCACTCTAAAGCCCATCTACACTATTCCCTTATCATCTATATGTCTATCCAATGACCATTTAAATGCCCTTAGTGTTGGCGAGTCCACTACTGTTACAGGCAGGGCATTCCACGCCCTTACTACTCTCTGAGTAAAGAACCTACCTCTGACATCTGTCCTATATCTATCTCCCCTCAATTTAAAGCTATGTCCCCTCGTGCTAGAAATAACCATCCGAGGAAAAAGGCTCTCACTGTCCACCCTATCAAATCCTCTGATCATCTTGTATGCCTCAATTAAGTCACCACTTAACCTTCTTCTTTCTAACGAAAACAGTCTCAAGGCCATGAGCCTTTCCTCATAAGATCTTCCCTCCATACCAGGCAACATTCTGGTAAATCTCCTCTGCACCCTTTCCAATGCATCCACATCCTTCCTATAATGCGACGACCAGAATTGCACGCAATACTCCAAATGCGGCCGCACCAGAGTTTTGTACAGCTGCAACATGTCCGCATGGCTCCGAAACTCAATCCCTCTGCCAATAAAAGCTAACACACCATACGCCTTCTTAACAACCCTCTCAACCTGGGTGGCAACTTTCAGTAATCTATGTACATGGACACCGAGATCTCTGTGCTCATCCACACTGCCAAGACTCTTACCATTAGCCCAGTACTCTGTCTTCCTGTTATTCCCTCGAAAATGAATCACCTCACACTTTTCTGCATTAAACTCCATTTGCCACCTCTCAGCCCAGCACTGCAGCTTATCTATGTCCCTCTGTAACTTGTAACATCCTTCCGCACTTTCCACAACTCCACCGACTTTAGTGTCACCTGCAAATTTACTCACCCATCCTTCTACCCCCTCCTCCAGGTCATTTATAAAAATGACAAACAGCAGTGCCCCCAAAACAGATACTTGTGGTACACCATTAGGAACTGGACTCCAGTCTGAACATTACCCATCAACCACCACCCTTTGTCTTCTTCCAGCTAGCCAATTTCTGATCAATCTGCTAAATCACCCTGAATCCCATGCCTCCGTATTTTCTGCAGTAGCCGACCATAGGGAACCTTATCAAACTGAAGGTTTCAAACTGAAATCCATATGCACCACGTCAACTGCTTTACCCTCATCCACCTGTGTGGTCACCTTCTTAAATAACTCACTAAGGTTTGTGAGGCACGACCTACCCTATCGAAAACCGTGTTGACTATCTCCAATCAAATTATTCCTTTCCAGATGATTATACATCCTATCTCTTATAAACCTTTCCAACATTTTGCCCACAACAGAAGTAAGGCTCACTGATCTATAGTTACCGGGGTTGTCTCTACTTCCCTCCTTGAACAAGGGGACAACATTTGTTATATTCCAGTCTTCCGGCACTATTCCTGTAGACAAAGATGACTTAAAGATCAAAGCCAAAGGCTCAGCAATCTCCACCCTAGCTTCCTAGAGAATCCAAGGATAAATCCCATCAGCCCCAGGGGACTTATCTATTTTCACACTTTCCAGAATTGCTAAACAGAAAACAAATAATTCCTCCTTATGAACCTCAAGCCCTTCTAGTCTAGTAGCCTGACTCTCAGCATTCTCCTCGACAACACTATCTTTTTCTTGTGTGAATACTGACGAAAAATATTCATTCAGCATCTCTCCTATCTCCTCGGACTCCACGCACAAATTCCCGCTACTGTCCTTGACTGGCCCTACTCTTACCCGCGTCATTCTTTAATTCCTGACATATCTATAGAAAGCTTTAGGTTTATCCTTGATCCTACCTGTCAAAGGCTTCTCATGTCCCTTCCTGGCTCTTCCTAGCTCTCTCTCTTTAGGTCCTTCCTAGCTAACTTGTAACTCTTGAGTGCCCTATCTGAACCTTCATGTCTCAGCTTTACATAAGCCTCCTTCTTCCTCTTGACAAGTGTTTCGACTGCTTTAGAACAACACGGTTCCCTTACTCGACCACTTCCTCCCTGCCTGACAGGTACATACTTATCAAGGACACGCAGTAGCTGTTCCTTGAACAAGCTCCACATTTCCATTGTGTCCATCCCCTGCAGTTTTCCTCTCCATCCGATGCATCCTAAGTCTTGCCTCATCGCATCATAATTGCCTTTTCCCCCAGATATAACTCTTGACCTGCGGTATATACCTATCCCTTTCCTTCACTAATGTAAACGTAATCGAATTGTGGTCACTATCGCCAAAGTGATCACCTACCCCCAAATCTAACACCTGTCCTGGTTCATTACCAAGTACCAAATCCAAAATGACCTCGCCTCTCGTTGGCCTATCTACATGCTGTGTCAGGAAACCCTCCTGCACACATTGGACAAAAACGGATCTATCTAAAGTACTCGAACTATAGCGTTTCCAGTCAATATTTGGAAAGTTAAAGTCCCCCATAACAACTACCCTGTTGCTTCCGCTCCGATCCAGAAGCATCTTTGAAATCCTTTCCTCTACATCTCTGGAACTTTTCGGAGGCCTATAGAAAACCCCTAACAGGGTGACCTCTCCTTTCCTGTCTCTAACCTCAGCCCATACTACCTCAGTAGACGAGTCCTCATCAAACGTCCTTTCTGCCACCGTAATACTGTCCTTGACTAACAATGCCACCCCTCCCCCTCTTTTAACCACCTCCCCTGAGCTCAGTGAAATATCTAAACCTCAGCACCTGGAGTTGAGAGAAAGCTCTCTAATCAACAGGCAGAGAGAGAGAGAGCGATTCGATGCTGCCTCGTGCCAGGATCTCTTCACAGTACACACCCAAAACAATATGGCTCTCTTCACAAGAACGGTCTTCATTCTGGAACTTTCTGTCTGGCCCCACCAATCACAGTCCTCAAAATGAAAATTGTAATTTCCAATTGGCTGCTTGACAAAGTCTATCAAATGCTCATCACCGGTTTTGCCACAGAACCTAAAGGTGATGGCTTGGCTTGCTCCATCACGACAGGGGTCCCAGCTCTGCCTAAAACCTGCAGCTAAACAGAAATGCCAGATGGTGTAGCAAACTTCCAGCAGCTTAACCAGACGACAGGCAGCAGACAGGAGATAGAAATGAGAACACAGGACGTTCAAAAAGGGTTTTACAACAGTATCTTAACACACAAAACACACACACTCACACTGGCTTACACATCATCCAAAAACTCTCAATTACACACGCAAAACACACTCATGGACACACACAGGTTCACCCTCCCACAAAGATACTCAAAACACACTCACACACACGCATTCAGACAGAAACACACAAACACAAATTTACATGCACACTCATGCATGCTCACACACACTCACACACCAACATACAGACAGAAACACACGAAACAAATTCACAGGTACTCACGCACATATGCTACAAAACACTCAGACACACATGCATTCAAATACACACAAAATCACACAAACACAAATAGGTTCAATCATATCTCCAAAGGAAAATTTGCGTCATAACTGACCAATCTTATTACCAACACTCGGTCTATTCACACACATGCACAGTGACCCTGATTTAGATTCTGTTACATTTCCCCTTTACTCTGACCCCACCAATAACTCGACAACTTACGACTTTAGAGCTGCCTATCTCTGCCAGTATAGTTCCCCCTGATGTTACATCCAGCTTCCCACACCCACTGCCCAGATTCACCTTTCGCGTCCAGTGTACCGTGCAGTCAGTCAGTGACGCCCATGGCCCTGGCGACAGGGAGGGAAGTAAACAATCTGAATCCATCTGCAGCATTAAATGCCCAATCCTCGAATTAACAGATCTCCGATCACTATTGCTCTGCCACCTTCCCCCAGGTGGAACTCACTACCTGGACAACCAGAGAGGTGCTCCTATCTGCATTACACAGGTAGACCCTCACTCCCATCACCATTCAGGACTGAGTAGAGAGTAGGATGCCCACAAGAGGACTCTTGTACCACATGTCTGCTTCTTGCCAACAGTCTTGGAGAGGGCCCTGGGTCACTGTCTGAGTGGAGTTTTCACATTTTCCCCATGTCTCCGTAGGTTTCACCCCAACAACCCAAAGATGTGCTGTTAGGTGAATTGGCCATGTTAAATTGACCTTAATTGGAAAAGAAAAATAATTGGCTACTCTATATTTAATATGTAAACTGTCTTGGAGAGGGGGACCGACCTGGTGTTCCCACAAAACACAGGGATGGGCTTTCCAGGGGAGCGAGGTGCCCTGTCCCACCTCAATCTGACATCCCACAGTCCCCCCTCAGCAGCAATGGGCCGGGGTGATGAACCGGCCCTGGCCTGGTTGGCAAACAGGCAGACGTCACTTGACTCAGGAGTGTGGGCCATGCCTTCTCGGTGCAAGTGACCATTAGATTCTGGCTCAATAAATGGCTGGACAGCACTTTTCAGATGGAGGAACAGACTCAATGAGTCTGAGTCGGAGAGTCACCATTCAATCCGCGAATTAGTTTCAGAGTTCAGAGGAACCACCCAGAGAAACTGAAAATTGGAAATGAATCTCTGAATGGTCACAGTTAGAGAGGCAGCTACACCCCAGAGTGCAGTGGAACCACCCAGAGAAACACACTGACAATTGGAACTGAATGACTGAATGGTCACAGTTACCGAGGCAACTACACCCCAGAGTGCAGTGGAACCAGAGAAACACACTGACAATTGGAACTGAATCACTGAACGGTCACAGTTACCGAGGCAACTACATCCCAGAGTGCAGTGGAACCACACAGAGAAACACACTGACAATTGGAACTGAATCACTGAATGGTCACAGTTACAGAGGCAGCTACATCCCCGAGTGCAGTGGAGACACCCAGAGAAACACACTGACAATTAGAACTGAATCACTGAATGGTCACAGTCGAGTGACGGGTGTCACTGAAACAATGCGAGATCTAGAGATGGGACTGATGGTGTTTGAGTGGACGGCATCCTTTCTGTTATTGTTAGTTGATCAATGTGATCAACCCAGTGCAGTGTTTGGAAAGAGGTCACTTCATCAAAATAGTATTTTCCATTACTCAACCCAGTGTCGTAATCGCTTTGTTCATATCTTTAAAAATAGATTGAAGGATTTTGCAACCTCAACATCCCTGAGGTGGTTCCACAGGGTACAAATTAAAGGCTTTGGGAATGTATAACCTCAGCGTTTAAGACAGAGACTGTCAGCAGCACGAAGGGACACATCACTTCACACTGAACATGCTTTATCCAATTGAAATTGCTGAGAAAATATTCTACCCAATCCTTGCTATTGTTGGAGTTCCTGGTAAGTGACTATCACCATTCAAGTTGTGGAAATCTGTGTGTGAGCAGCTCTCTGATTTTAAACTGTGTCTGAAAATGTTTAATGCTGATCTCGTGCTCACTGTTACACAGACACCTGATCAACGATGTCATTGCATTCCTGTTTTGGCCATTCTATCACAGCACCTTGTCGCCCTGCCCCCACGTCTGTCCTTGGCCTGCTGCAAGGTTACAGTGAAGCCCATCGCGAGCCCTCAGGACTCAGCATTGAGTCCAACAACTTTAAACTGGGATATTTCTCCTCCATCCTATCACCCTTGTTTTGTTATAACCTGTTTATTAATCTAATGCAACGGGTCCAAATCTGGAGAGGGTCGAACGCTGACAATGGAATCCTGGGGAAAGTCCAACGCTTGAGAGGGAATAGTCCTGGAAAGCATTGTCAGGGATAGTTTCTAAACCGGTAGAGGATGTATTCCCGGGAATAGTGTGATCTGGGGATGTTTGGAGCTTGACAAAGGATAGCTCCTGGGACAGGGTGCCTTACGATTGGCTGAACCTGGGAAGGGTGTATCCTGGCAATGTTCTGGAGACTGGACAGGCTCTATTAGTCCCATGATTAATGAACTGGGGAGGTCCTGCACCTGTTTAATTGGGAATGAGGAAGGATGACAATCTCTGGTATATTTCTCTCCTTCTTGGGAAACCTGGCCAGTCTGAGTTAATCCTGTAATCCAGATTGAATGAGAAATGTAACCTCGCCCAAAGATATTTGAATTATAAGCATTTTCCTACCACTGCCATCAAACTGACATGGCAGCATTTCACAGTTTCCAGCTTACCCTTTTTAAATACATTTCCTACTTCCCTCTCTGCAACTCTAATCTCCCACTCCTCCACCAACATCCAGCCCTGTTAGCGTCTGGCTGCTGTTCAGTAAAGAAGCAAGAGTTCTGCTCCTTTCCCAAAACACCTTTATTTCCCTTGAACACACTCTATACAAAACGCTATCACCACACCACACCAAACAAGTGCCACCTGCAAACTCTTTACCTATCAGTGTGAATTCTTGGATATTTAACATGAATAAGATATCGAATTGTAATGTCTCTTAACCTATTCCTTAACGTCCCCCACCACCCACCCGCTGCCCAGTTTATTGTTGCTGAGCTCCTGTCCTTACTGTCGGCTAAGACACAGCGAATGTTAATCAGTAATCTCCAAGTTGTTCTTCCTTCTCTCTTTTCAGTTAATTTACTGGGAAGTGCAGTTCTGTGTCGGGGAATTTGTGGCCTCTCTACCTGCACCACTCGCTACCTGTTGGCCATGGCAACAGCAGATCTGCTGTTTATTATCACTCACCCCATACTGACCTTCATCAATGATTATTATTTCCCCTGGAGTTTCCTGTCCCTCACCTCTGTGTGTCGTGTTAACAATGCCCTGCTGTCTGCATCCAGAGACTGTTCTGTCTGGTTCACCCTCACTTTCTCCTTTGATCGACTTGTGGCTATTCGCTGCCAGAAACTGAAAACTAAATATTGCACTGGGAAAACTGCGGCTGTGGTTCTGTCAACAAGCGGCCTTGTGTTCTGTGTAAAAAACATTCCCTGGTACTTTACATATGAAGCTGGAGTAATAATCGACAATATCCACTGGATGTGCCGGTCAAAGAAAAGCGTTTTCACTGACCCTGGGTGGGTTATATTTCTCTGGTTTGATCAGATTTTAACCCCATTGTTCCCATTCTTTTCAATCCTGTTGATCAACGCTCTGACAGTCAGACACATTTTACTCACCAGTCGAGTCCGGAAGGCATTAAGGGCTCAGAGTCAGGGAGAGAATCGCACAGACCCAGAGATGGAGAGCAGGAGGAAGTCAATGATTTTACTCTTCAGCATTTCCGGAGCTTTCATTCTCCTCTGGACGGTATATGTTGTCACATTTTTCGATTTGTATTTGAGTGGATTATATTACCTCACCATTCCCCAATATAATTTACAACAAGTCAGATATATGCTGCAGGGTTTAAATTGCTGCACGAACACATTTATTTACATGGTGACTCTGTCCAGGTTCAGGGAGCAAATCAAGATCATGGTGAAATATCCGGTGACATCAATTATTAAGTTAATCAATAAACAAAACTAACTGATATCCCAAAGCCAATCAGGAGCTCCAGCTGCTGAATGACGGTCCCTGAGCCAATCAGGAGCTTCTGCAGTCGATAGGCAGCACCTCAGCCAAACAGAGACTCAATTTACAGACTGCCAGCAGCTCCACCCAATCACTGAGATTTACCGTGTGAGAACCGGAAGGTTCAAACAATCACAGAGCTCAGTCTGTGACTGTGAAACGCCGCAACCTATCGGGGAGTCTGAACTCAATAGTGATTCAATCCTATTGGACAGGAATGTTGAGCCTTTTAGATGACAGTATCTGAGTAACTTTGTAACGTTAAGTTACCCGACCTTGAAAACACACACACACATACATGCACACACACACTCAGACACACACCCACAGACTCGCAGACAGGCACAAACACACCAGACACACACTGACAGACAGGCACAGTCACGCACACACGGACACTCACGCACACACGCATACATGCACACACAAACATATGCACACACTCACACAGACACGGACACACACATATGCACAAATTATCTGAAAAGGAAGAATGTGCAGGCGAGAAGGCAGGGGAGTGGCACTCGCTGAATTGCTCACTGGGAGAGCGGAGAACTAGCACAGACACGGTGGGCCGAATGGCCTCCTTTGCACTGGAACAATTGTGTGATCCAGTGATGGGATGGACAGACCGACAGATGAAATATGGACATCGATAGACAATGGTCCCTGACCGAGAATCCACAACCAGCAAGAAATATTAATTTCCATCTCTCCGATCAGTTTCCATTGTTCTCCAGACAACTTTGATCAAATTCTCCCTGAAACTCCAAACTTCCCCATAATGCAACCCTGGTTTTATATCTCCATATCTGCGTCTCTGTCACATTTAATGTACAAACATTACCTCAGAGAGGAGCCAACGCTGTGATGAATATCTCAGTGCTTTGCTGACTGATGTTTGTGGATTTTATTTCCAGATTCCCAGACAGAGAGAGAGAGAGATGGAGAGATCAACAGATGACACATGGGGAGAGAGTGTGAGAGAGAGAGAGGGAGACATTGAGAGAGGTAGAAAATGTTTCCCTGTTCCTGCTCCCATTTTAACTTGGTGACGTTTAGTATATATTTTCTCTCCTCACCGTATTGTCCAAAACACATCAGTTCCCCTTTCTGTCCGTTTCATTGAAATTCCCTATGCGACCTTTCCTGAACACACATAATTGCCTTGTGGAAAATGACGAGGAGCCTCGGCAGTGAGGGTGGGAAGGAATGAATTGATAGCAACAGAAACGCTGAACACATTGCAATAGAACATTGATTTTAATTGAAGCAATTACTTCACCACATCTTCACTGTCCAGTCACAATACTCAGAGATGGTGCCCCACAGGCGAAGATACAGAGGAAAGTTACGCCCAAATAGACCCCATCAAACAATGGCAGCAAAAGTACTGCATGGGGTTACACACAGATTATTGTTCCCACAACTGGCTCCTCATCAAACACCCCCAACTTTGGGACATCCTGGGGTTAAATACAGATTAAAGCTCCCACGACAGTGTCCCCATCAAACACCCGCAACACTGGGGCATCCTGGGGTTAAACACAGATTAATGATCCCTCTTAGAATCACAAAATAATACAGTAGAAAGAGACCCTTCGGCCCTCCGAGTCTTCACCGACACACGAAAAACACCTGACCTACCTTCCTAACCCCATTTGCAAGCACTTGGCCCATAGCCCTGAATGTTATGACGTGCCAAGTATTCATCCAGGTACTTTTTAAAGGATATGAGACAACTCGCCTCTCCCACCATCCCAGCCAGTGCGTTCCAGGTCATCACAACCCTCTGGGTGAAAAATGTCCCTCACCTTGAACTTATGTACCTTCCTGACTGACCCTTCAACTAAGGGGTACAGCTGATCCCTATCCACCCTGTCCATGCCGCTCATAATCCTGTTCACCTCGATCAGGTCGCACCTCAGTCTTCTCTGCTCCAGAGAAAAGAACACAAGCTTATCCAACCTATCTTCATAACTGAAGCTTTCCATCCCAGGCAACATTCTGGTGAATCTCCTCTGCACCCCTCTCCCCCCGCAGTGCAATCATAGGCAATACATTGTGGCGACCAGAATTGCACACAGTACCCCAGCTGTAACATCACCAAAGTTCTATACAACTCCAACATGACCTCCCTGCTTTTGTAATCTATGGCTTGATTGATAAAGACAAGTGTCCCATATGCCTTTTTCACCAACCTATTAACCTGTCCTTGTGATTTCAGAGATCTATACACAAACAGGCCAAGGTCCCTTTGTTCCTCGGAGCTTCCCAGTCTCAGGCCATTCATTGAATACTTCCTTCTCATATTACTCCTTCCAAAGGGAATCACCTCTGTCATTTGAGAGTACCTTTAAGACATGTGTGTTTATCAGTGATGTTTGAGTGTGGGTGGAGCCTGGCTGTCTCTCAGCGTTTTACTTTCGTTTTAGGCTGTTTGCTACAAGTTGTGTTTCAGTTTTGTTTTCAGTGTTGGAGCTGAAGCCAGATCAAGCAGATATACTGCTGTTCTCTCTGCCATCAAAAGACTATCTCTGGATCATTTGGTGAATTCAGAATTATAAATATTCTCAGTCGTGAATGTAAACCGAATGTGCTTCCGTTCAAACGTGGTTCTTTTGTCTTCTGGATGTTGTTTGGGAAGTTATTAAGCATTGCTTAGTGTTGTATTCCTTCGCGGTTGTATCTGAATTAATGGTTGCTAAGATGTTCACTGTATGCTTCAAAATGGTTCACTTGAGTTCATAGAATAAACATTGTTTTGCTTTAAAAATTACTTTTCCATTTCTGCTGTACCACACCTGTAGAGTGGGCCGTGAGCTCCCCATACCACAATCTATTAAAAGTTGTGGGTCAGGGGAACTCCATGATACACTTTGAGGTTCTCTAAACCCTGGCCCATAACACACTGGACACTCGCTTCCAGTCACCAAAGCAGCCGTCTGTCATCAGCCTCTGTCTCCAACAACGAACACAGTTTTGATTCAAGTTACCCTCTGTCCCATGTGCATTTGTATTCTTACCCTGAGGCTGCCAGACATCACTAAGTTATTCCTCACCTTCTGCCAGGAGGATAGACGAATGCAAACCGTTGTAGTAGGCCAGAGGCATGGGGATAGATTAAGACCAGTCGGATATTACTCTGACTAATGCGGTAGCCGCAGGCATGCACCGACGTGTGCCGGCCTCAAAGGGCAATAAATGCATCAGAACCCATCACACTGATGGGAAAGATAATCCTACACAGCTCTCACACAATGGTTCAACTCTTAGAGGCCGGAAGATTGAAGGGCGTCTCGGATGGAATGCGCTCGAAATGGGAAGCTAATACTTTACAGTGGGGCAGACATGTTGAAATGTGTAAAGAGTTGAGGGAAAATTCCACTATAGGATTAATGATATGGGGAATGGAGCAGGAATGTGTTGTGGACGTGGAGGAGGACAACAGAGGAGGCTTGGCAGAAGACCCACTTTTGAGGGAGGGAGGGAGTGACTGATATGTGGATGGAGCAGGGAAGTATATCGGAGTTGAGCCCCGTACGGAATGGGCAGGGATGTGACTAAATTCAGCCAGCGATACAAACAGTACACCCTGGTGGTAACGGGCCGTTCCTGCAAGGTTAAAATGGAAATCAGCCCGACCCTTTGCAGCCGCTGCTCTTATGTTAGGAATAACCTGCATTTGTAAATGGGCCACTAGAGTAGCCCAGGCTGTGGGACAAAGGAACAGGAAGGGTGCAGACGAGGAGGAATTGGAGATGATGTGAATGATATAACACTAACTGAGCGCCGGAAGGCGTTTGTTTGAAGCCACAGGATTCTATTGCTAGCACCTCGGGACCCCATCTCAACTCTGGTTGTAACCACCGACATTGATCTCCTCGCCATGGACACGGACATTGCTGACACAAAAAACAATGATCGCGTGTACACTATTGTGAGTGCGTCTGGACACTGTAAATGTAATGTGAGACGTAAGGGGAAGGAGTGATGGAGGTTTTTAAAACGACAGTACTCAGGATGTATGCACAAACGGGACTTTATCCGTTCCTGCGGGGCAGCTTATACGAATCACCTGCAATTCGGAAATGCCGAGGCCCTATATCAGTGGGGAAGCCAGGATCGGGAATTACAGGTGATCGGGAAAGTTGGGATTCAGGACACTTACCCCCCAGGCAAGGTGACATTATGTTTTAAAATGGCAGATCAGAAAATGTTAAATACCTCGACAACCCGAATCGCCGTCTTGTAAAATACAAAGTTAGAGGGGACCGTTTAGAAATTCATTGTTTAAACCCCTGCCAGGCACCTAACCGTACTAAAGATCAAGAGGTGATGTGTGAGAGATTGTGGGCTTTGTACCAGGGAAGGGAAGCGGGAGGCCAGTCTGCACAGGAGCCCGAGAATCGGGGGGACATTGTAGGAAGCAAGGACCCCACCAGATAACGGTAGGGACCAGGCAGAAACCTACCACCACCAATGTGACACCGGCGAGCCCCGGCTTGGCTCCAACCACGAGCCCAAGCTGACCCCCAGGCCCGAATGTGATGAGCAAATCACTGGCCACACAATGGGACACGGGTTAGTCCTGACCCCCACTGACCAATCAGTGACAATAGTACCTGGATATGAACATGTGAAAGTTATGATTAATCTCACCAAACGACAGCTACCAGCTGAGAGCTACGGCCAGGGATTATTTGTGACCCGAGAGCGGGAAATTCTGGAGGGGAGTGAGCTGAAAAATTAGAAGCGACAACAGAGGGAGAGTGGAACTTGCGGTTGGAGGATGTGGAGCAGGAATTGCAACAGTTAATGCCCTTGACATTGCAGAGATTAGTGAAGAGATTGAGGTTGTGAAAGGACCAATGAGAGCTGCAGTTACGGACATATACCAGGATGGCGGAACGGCTACAGACCTCAGCCGGCGACTCAATCAGCTCGTGTGGAAGGAACTGAAACAGTTGCAGCCATATCAGGCAAAGATTAACGAGTTAATTGCCAGACAGGGCGAGATTTCACAGAAAGTGCACAGGGTGCAGGTATGTTACATATATGTAACACACGTGTTACAGAGCTGGATTCACAACGAGTGCCGAATTGGGCGAGCAATGACAATTTGAAGGCTTGGATGAAAACGGCCCACCCAGCTCCTGAACTCCTGAGGGAATTGACGTTGGCCAGTCACGTTCCCTTTGAGAATGATAACCACACCCTCCTGGTGGGAATGATGTTGCATATTCCCCGGGAAGGGGAGATCAGCACTCACCAGCTTCTCCAGGTGAACATTCCTCTGGGAATGGGGTTGGTTAAACTAAAGGATATCCCTGAAAATACAATCCAAAAAAGAGATATAATTTACTCCATCGACCTCCGGAAATGCAAAGGAGGGGGAACTAACGGGTGGTGCCCAGATACGGCCATTAGCACAGGATATCACAGCGGATACACTACATACGAGAACTGCACGTTAGCGGTCACATTGAACAGCCAGACTGTGTATAACAGTGCTCAATACTGGACTAATTACTATATTGTGACGTCACATAGCAACAATACCAAGCGTGGCATTGTGTGTGAATTGCCTGGGCATCATGTTGTTCTCCCCTATATATCTGAGGCAATTATAATTGGCCATCATCAGCTAACCCCACTTAGGAATGAGTCCATCGTGGATGCAGATGACCTCGAGCGTACTGATGATGACCAGCATACTGACCGATACATCCAGAAGGGACTTCCCCGCATCCTGCACTTGCAGGCAGGCTGGGAAGGACTCAAGGAGGACGCCAAACAGATTGACCACCTCCGGAACAAGGGACGGGTGCTGATTAGGACTCTCGCCTACGGGGCTGACAAACTGCTTAAATCACAGAATGTTTCTCTAAGCTATGGAATTGCGTACTGAATACCAATATCTATCCATGGAAACACAGTATGTCGTCCATTGTACTAATTCTGCGCTGTTTGTACTGATCGTCTTTCTTTATGACACTCTGCTCCCTCAGTTGACGAATTAGAAAATGGCGGATGGATAGGTGTCCCCTGGATGAAGAGGAAATTATGCGGCTCTTACCTAAAGGCCATTCCACACTTAACCCTGAACAAAACAAGTTCAGCATGCCTATTTAATGGCCTATGCTTGGGTTAGCCAAGGGCCATAAGGGGGTCCTGAGATGAGATTCCTTAAAACCAGACAGCTATGATAACACTAGAATATCTCGAAATAAGTTAGTTTATTGAGGACGGAAACTAACCATAGAAAATATGTCCAGTGATCATTATTAACCATTAAACATGTATTATTCGAACACAACAATAACAAGCATTTAAACTCTTGCTGATAGGACCGGTCGCAATGTATGGTGAGATTTAAGCAAGCTAACTTGACTACATTCCTGAGAAAGACAGAATCATACAGAAATAATGAGGTCAGCAGAGACACATCCAGAGGAAACAGTTCTTATCAGCAACCCCAGAGATCGCGGACTCAGACAGACAATGGTACAGCGAGGGATCATACTATGATAAGGGGAAATGGGAGTGAGGGAGAGCGAAGGACAGCGGATAAAGGGGTCTTGAAAAACCTCAGGTGGACAGTGGGCAGGACATGACTCCACCATTAGCTGATCAAAAATTAGCCATGCTGCCGAAAATAAAATTAATTGGTCAAGATAGAATCGATAGCCACAAGGATTGGACCGAGTCCCGTTGAGGCAGTGATGCTGATATTTTGGAAATTGTAGAACTGTTGAACCGAGAACAATGTAAAGCAGTGTTGGTTTTTTCACTCATCCCATTCACTCCCCCTCGGACGTTGACCAAGCTTGGAAAATAATGCCGTGTTAACCAAAGTTGCTGTCTCGGCGTGTCTTTGTGATGGCTGTGTCAGAAGTAAGAACTCTGAAACTGCACTTACAACACCTACATAAACTATTTGAACTCTCTCCCTAGTTTAACTGAGCCAGTTACACATATGCTCACACGAGAAAGCTCCTTTCACTGTAGATGATATGATGACAAAGTTATTGCAAAATAAATTTAGAATACGCATTTTCCTCACAGGGACTCGCTCCCCCCTTTCCTCAGTCTCCAAACTGTAGGAGACCCTCCCTCCCAGGAACTCCTGATGGATTAAAAGGAACAAGAGGGTTTGCTAACCTTTTATTCTCAGACCCAATTAGTCGCTCGTAATGCAAAGCATAGTCTCATTTCATATTTTCACATCAATTGCACATGTCACCCGGTGCCGGAGCCGGGAACCTGGCAGGAACTCTCGCAAACATTCATGGATGGATAAGGTGAGATTTATATGGACATTGCCCGCCTCTCAGTGAGCAGATCCAGAGATACAGAGTAAAGCTCCCTCTGCACTGTCCCCATCAAACACTCCCAGAACAGGTACAGCACGGGGTTAGATGCAGAGTAAAGCTCCCTATACACTGTCCCCATCAAACACTCCCAGGACAGATACAGCAGGGGGTTAGACACAGAGTAAAGCTCCCTCTACACTGTCCCCGTCAAACACTCCCAGGACAGGTACAGCACGGGGTTCGATACAGAGTAAAGCTCCCTCTGCACTGTCCCCATCAAACACTCCCAGGACAGGTACAGCACGGGGTTAGGTACAAAGGAAAGCTCCCTCGACACTGTCCCAATCAAACACTCCCAGGACAGGTACAGCACGGGGTTAGGTACAAAGTAAAGCTCCCTCTGCACGGTCCCCATCAAACACTCCAAGGCAGGATTTAAACTAGTGTGGTAGGGGAGTAGGAACAGGAACAGCAGGCCAGTAAGTGTAGAGACTGGGGAAACAGTGATACTGAGATAAACATGTCGCAGAGTAAGAGTAGGCAGAGGGAAGCCGCAAGGTTCAGCGGGACTGTCGGTCTGGATTGCGTTTGCTTCAAAGTGAGAAGTATAACAGGTGGACTGAGAGCCTGGATTGCATTGTGGAACTATGATGTAATTCCAATTCCGGATACATGGTTAAAGGAGGGACAGGACTGGCAGCGTAACGTCCCGGGAAATCAAAGAGTCATAGATGTTTACAACATGGAAACAGACCCTTCGGCCCAGCTTGTCCATGCCCCCCCCCCCCCAGTTTCTATTACCAAGCTAGTCTCACTTGCTCACATCTGGCCCTGAATACCCACCCTGCCCCTGTCACTGTCTAACTGCTGTTTCTATGGCAAAATCATACCCGCCCCTGCCAGTGCCTCTGGAAGCCCGTTCCAGATGCTCATCCCCCTCCGTGTGTAGAAATTTCCCCTCTGGTCTTTAGTCTCTCTCCGCTCTCACATTAAACCTGTGCACTCTAGTTCTAGATTCCCCTCCCTTTGTGAAAATATGTCAATTATCTGCCTTATCTATTATCCTCATTATTTTATAGACCTCTATAATTTCACCCCTCAGCCTCCGACACACCAGGGAAAAATGTCCCAGCCTATCTAACCTCCCCTTATACCTCCTCTTCTGCACTCTTTCTAGTTTAATAATATCCTTTCAATAAGAGGCTGACCAGAACCGAACACAGTCTTCATTGTATGATCTCACCAATGTCTTGTACAACTTCAACAAGACGTCCCAACACCAGTATTCAACATTCTGACCAATGAAACCTAGCATGCTGAATGCATTCTTCACCATCCTGTCCACCTGCGACTCCACCTTCAAGGAGCAGATCACAGCTGTGTTTAGGGAGGACACATTGGAGGGATCTTGTAGCGAGGCATTATGCGTGGAGCTCATGAATAAGAAGTGTGAAATTACAATGTTGGGAGTGTATTTTGGTCCTCCCAGCAGCCCACAGGAGACAGAGGAGCAGTTGTGTTGTCAGATAGTGAAAATGTGTCAAATAAGGAGGGTGGGTGTGATGGGCGATTTTAACTTCCCCCATATTGCCTTGGATTCGCGTACAGCCAGGGGCTCGGATGGAGAGCAATTTGTTAGATGTGTCCAGGAGAGCTTTTTGAACAGTATGTAGACAATCCAACCAGGGAGGGGGCCAAACTAGACTTAGTATTGGGGAATGAGCCATGCCAGGTGGTTGATGTTTCAGTTGGGGAGCATTTTGAGCTTAGGGACCATAATTCCATAAGATTTATGGTCGTCATGGATAAAGAGACCAGTGGCCTGGGGTGAGGTGCTTAATTGGACGATGGTCAATTAAATCCAAATTAAACAGGAACTGGGGAATGTGGGTTGGGAGCGGCAATTTGAGGGCAAATGCACGTCTGACCTGTGGGAGGCATTTACAGGCCAGTTGATCGAAGTGCAGGACAGGCATGGCCCCACAAAAATGAAGGATTGATATGGCAGGATTCGGCAACCATGGATGGCAAGATAAATTGTTAGTTTAGTCAAAAGGAAAAAGGAAGCATACGATAGGTCTCGGCATCTAAACACTGATGAGGCCCTTGAGGAGAACAGGGAAAGTAGGAAGGAAATTAAACGTGGATTTTAGGAAGGATAAAAGGGGCCATGAAATGTCTTTAGCCAAGGAGAATCCCAAGGTTTTTTATGCTTATTATTAGGAGCAAGAGGATTGCAAGGGAAAGAGTAGCCCACTTAAGGACAATGGAGGGAAGTTATGTGTGGAACCACAGGAATGGGGTAAAATCCTTAATGAGTACTTTGTATCGGCATTCACCAAGGAGAAGGACATGGCGGATTTTGACATCAAGATTTCCTGCAGACGCTCCAGTTTACTGCCACAGTCCAAAGATGTGCAGATTAGGTGGATTGGCCGCCTTAGTGTCAAAGGTTAGGTCGGGTTACGGGGACTGGGTGGAGGCATGGGCGTAAGTAGGGAGCCCTTTCCAAGGGCCGGTGCAGACTCAATGGGCCGAATGGCCTCCTTCTGCACTGTAAAATCTATGGTATATCTATAGTGTTTAGATGGGTCGGGAATGTGGGCACAAAAATGGCAGATTGAGATTAATTCGGACAAATGCGAGGCCATTCATTTTGGAGATCAAATCTAGATATAAATTATACTGTAAATGGCAGAACCTTTAGGAACATTAACACACAGAGGGATCTGGGCGTACAGGCTCACAGTTCCCTAAAAGTGGCAACACAGGTGGGCAATGTGATGAAAAAGGCATATAGTATGCTTGCCTTCATCAGCTAGGGTATTGAGTACAGTGTTGGGAAATCATGTTGCAGCTATATAAAACCTTGGCTCGGCCGCATTTGGAGGATTGCGTGAAGTTCTGGTCACCACATTAACAGAAAGACGTGGAAGCTTTGGAGAGAGGGTAAAGAAGGTTCACCATGTTGTTGCCTGGTCTCGAAGGTATTGGTTATGTGGAGAGACAGAAGAAACTAGGATTGATTTCACTGGAAAGACACAGGCGGAGGTAAGACCTGAAAGAGGTCTACAAAATCATGAGAGGCATAGACAGGGTGGATAGACAGAGGTTTTTTCCAAGGGTGGAAGTGTCAATTACAAGGGGGCACAGGTTCAAGGTGAGAGGGGGAAAGTTTAAGGGAGATGTTCTGGGTATGTTTTCACACAGAGTGTGGCGGATGCCTGGAACGCGCCGCCAGAGGATGTGGTGGAAGCCGGCACATTAGCAACATTTAAGATGTATCTGGATGGATTCATTAATAGGGAGGAAATAGAGGGATCGGTCCGAGTAAGGGCAGAAGTTTTTTAAATTAGTGCATCATGAGCGGCGCAGGCTTTGATGGCCGAAAGGCCTGTTCCTGTGCTGCACTTGTCCTCGTTCTTTGTTCTTCTACGCATGTCACGACATCTTGGGTGAGCGTACGGTCAGTTCCAGCCCCCCTCGACCCGGGGTCGCAACATAAGTGATAAACCACTAATTCTCATTAACTTCTCGACATTCTGGCCCTAGGCTGCTGCAATGTGATGCAGACACCAGATTTATAAGTATAAACGTTAACAAAGTATTTGTTAATGACAAGAGAAAAAGATGAGTGTATGAAGTAATAACAGAACAATGATCTAACAATCTACCTTATCCCAAAATCCAACAGTCCCGCACAAGACAGACACAGACGGCGGGAATGGGGGTGAAAGGTTTAAACTGAAACAGGATTAATAGTTATGGGATTGTTCTTTGCTGCCGATGTAGCTCTTTGTAACCAGCGATCTCCTAATCATTTATCCAATCTGAAACTGGAGGTTGTAGAAAGCTCTCTAAATCAGCAGGAAGAGAGAGAGATTCAAAGCTGCCTCGTGTCTGGATCTCTTCACAGCGTACACCCTAAACAATATGGCACTCTTCACAAGATCCGCCTTCCATCTGGAACTTTCTGTCTGGCCCCACCAATCCTAGGCCCCAAAGGGAAATTATTCTTTTCCAATTAGCTGCTGGCCAAGTCCATCAAATCATCATCAACTGTTCTAGTAATAATAATAATATTTATTGTCACAAGTAGGCTTACATTTAGACTGCAATGAAGTTACTATGAAAATCACCTCCTCTCCACATTCCGGGGCCTGTTCGGGTACACAGAGGTCGAATTCAGAATGTCCAAATTGCCTAAAAGCATGTCTTTCGGGACATGTGGGGGGGGGGGGGGCGGGGGGAACCGGAGCACCCGGAGGAAACCCACGCAGACACGTGGAGAACGTGCAGACTCCACACAGACAGTGTCCCAAACCGGGAATCGAACGTTGGACCCTGGAGCTGTGAAGATACAGTGCTAACCACTGTGCCGCAGAACCAAAAGGGCTTGGCTCAGCCCATCACGACAGGGGTTCCAGCTCTGCCCTAATTCTGCAGCTAAACAGAAATCACAGCAGCTTAACTAGATGAAAGGCAGCAGGGAGGTGATAAGCAGGAGAACACAGTGCAGACAAAATGGGGTTTACAACAGTAACTTAACACACAAAATGCACACACAAACACACACTCACGCTGACTTACACATACACCCAAAAACTCTCAAAACACACGCAAAACACACTCATACACATACATATAGACAGAAACACACAAACACACACACATGCTCACACACCTATGCTGAGAAACACACACATACATGCACGCAAGGACATGCTTACAATCACACAAAGAGAAATAGGTTCAATCATATCGCCCAAGGAGAATTTGCGTCAGTAACTCACCAACCTTATTTCCAACACGCGGTGTATTCACACACATGCAGTGATCCTGATTCAGATTCTATTACATTTCCCCTTTGCTCTGACCACACGAATAACTTGACTACCTGCACTTTAGAGCTGCTTATCTCTGCCAGTATAGTTCCCCTGATGTTACATCCAGATTCCCAAACCTCCTGCCAAGTTTTGCCTTTTGCGTCCCGTGTGCTCTGCAGTGATTCAGTGACATCGGTGACCCTGGCACAAGGGAGTCAATAAACCATCCTGAATACATCTGCAGAATTAGCTGCCCAATCCCCGAATCAACAGATCTCTGATCACTATTGCTCTTCCAGACTTCTTCCTGCCCCCAGGTGGAACTCAGCTACCTGCACTGCCAGAGAGATGCTCCTGTCTGCATTCCACAGGTAGACACTCACTCCCATCAACATTCAGGACTGTGGAAAGTGGGCTGCACACACGGGGACTCCTGCCCCACATGTCTGCTTCTTATCGACTGTCTTGGACAGAGGGAGCGACCTGGACTTCCCACAAAACACCGGGACGGGCTTTCCAGGGGAGCGAGGTGTCCTGTCCCACCTCAATCTGTTATCCCACTGTCCTCCCTCAGCAGCAGTGGGCTGGGGTGAAGAACTGGCCCTGGCCTGGGCACCGCGCCGTTTGACAAACAGGCAGAGTTCACTCAGGAGTGTGGGCCCTGCCTTCTCGGAGCGAGTGGCCATTAGATTCTGGCTCAATAAACGACTGCACAGCACATTTCCAATAGAAGAACGGACTCAATGGGTCTCAGTTGGAGAGTCTCCATTCCACCACCAAACTAGTCCCAGAGCTCAGTAGAACCACCCAGAGAAACACACTGACAATTGGAACTGAATCATTGAATGGTCACAGTTACAGAGACAGCTACATCCCAGAGTGCAGTGGACCCACCCAGAGAAACACACTGACAATTGGAACTGAATCACTGAATGGTCACAGTTAGAGAGGCAGCTATACCTCAGAGTGCAGTGGACCCACCCAGAGAAACACACTGACAATTGGAACTGAATCACTGAATGGTCACAGTTAGAGAGGCAGCTATACCTCAGAGTGCAGAGGAACCACCCAGAGTAACACACTGACAATTGGAACTGAATCGCTGAATGGTCACAGTTACAGAGGCAGCTACACCACAGAGTGCAGTGGACCCACCCAGAGAAACACACTGACAATTGGAACTGAATCACTGAATGGTCACAGTTAGAGAGGCAGCTATACCTCAGAGTGCAGTGGACCCACCCAGAGAAACACACTGACAATTGGAACTGAATCACTGAATGGTCACAGTTAGAGAGGCAGCTATACCTCAGAGTGCAGAGGAACCACCCAGAGTAACACACTGACAATTGGAACTGAATCACTGAATGGTCACAGTCGAGTGAGGGATGTCACTGAAACAATGTGAGATCTCGAGATGGGACTGATGGTGTTTGAGTGGACGGCTCCCTTTCTGTTATTGTTAGTTGATCAATTTGATCATCACAGTCCAGTGTTTGGAATGAGGTCACTTCATCAAAATAATATTTTCTATCACTCAACCCAATGTCGTAATCGCTTTGTTCATATCTTTAAAAATAGATTGACGGATTTTGCAACCTCAACATCCCTGAGGTGGTTCCACAGGGGAAACATTGAAGAGTTTGGGAATGTATAACCTCAGCGTTTAAGACAGAGACTGTCAGCAGCACGAAGGGACACATCACTTCACACTGAACATGCTTTATCCAATTGATATTGCTGAGAAAATATTCTACCCAATCATTGCTATTGTTGGAGTTCCTGGTAAGTGACTATCACCATTGAAGTTGTGGAAATCTGTGTGTGAGCAGCTCTCTGATTTTAAACTGTGACTGAAAATGTTTAATGCTGATCTCGTGCTCACTGTTACACAGACACCTGATCAACGATGTCATTGCTTTCCTGTTGGTGGCCATTCTAGCACAGCACCTTGTCCTCCTACCCCCACGCCTGTCCTTGGCCTGCTGCAAGGTTCCAGTGAAGCCCGACGTGAGCTGGAGGAGCAGCATCTCATCTTCCAATCAGGCACGTTACAGCCCTCAGGACTCAGCATTGAGTTCAACAACTTTAAACTGGGATCTTTCTGCTCCATCCTATCGCCCTTGTTTTGTTATGACCTGTTTATTAATCTAATGCAACGGGTCGGAATCTGGAGACGGTCGAGTGCTGACAATGGAATCCTGGGGAAAGTCCAATGCTGGAGAGGGAATATTACTGACAAAGGATTGTCAGGGATAGTTTCTACACCGGTAGAGGATGTATTCCCGGGAATAGTGTGATCTGGGGACGTTCGGAACTTGACACCGGAGTGCTCCTGGGACAGGGTGCCTTACGATTGGTTGAACCTGGGAAGGGTGTATCCTGGCAATGTTCTGGAGACTGGACAGGCTCTATTAGTCCTATGATTAATGAACTGGGGATGTCTTGCACCTGTTTTATTTTTCCATTGATCATGGAGGATTTCAATAACGAGGTGTGGTGCCCAACTCCATCAGGAGGCCAGTCCAGGGAACGGTCCAATCCGGGTTGTGATTCAATAATTGGGAATGAGGAAGAATGCCAAACTCTGGGATATTTCTATCCTGCTTGGGAAACCTGGCCAGTCTGAGTTAATCCTGTAATCCAGATTGAATGAGAAATGTAACCTCTCCCAAAGATTTTTGAATTGTAAGCATTTTCCTACCAATGCCATCATACTGACATGGCAGCATTTCACAGTTTCCAGCTTACCCTTTTTAAATACATTTCCTACTTCCCTCTGTGCAACTCTAATCTCCCACTCCTCCACCAACATCCTGCCCTGTTAGCTTCTGGCTGCTGTTCAGTCAAGTAGCAAGAGTTCTGCTCCTTTCCCAAAACACCTTTATTTCCCTTGAACACGCTCTATACAAAACTCTATCACCACACCACACCAAACAAGTGCCACCTGCAACCCCTTTACATATCAGTGTCAACTCTTGGATACTGAACAAGAATAAGATATCGAATTGTAATGACTCTTAACCCATTCCTTAACGTCCCCCACCACCCACCCGCCGCCCAGTTTAATGTTGCTGAGCTCCCGTCCTTATTGTCAGCTAAGACACAGCGAATGTTTAATCAGTAACCTCCAGGTTGTTCTTCCTTCTCTCTTTGACAGTTAATTTACTGGGAAGTGCAGTTCTGTGTCGGGGAATTTGTGGCCTCTCTACCTGCACCACTCGCTATCTGTTGGCCATGGCAACAGCAGATCTGCTGTTTATTATCACTCACCCCATACTGACCTTCATCAATGATTATTATTTCCCCTGGAGTTTCCTGTCCCTCACCTCTGTGTGTCGTGTTAACAGTGTCCTGCTGTCTGCATCCAGAGACTGTTCTGTCTGGTTCACCCTCACTTTCTCCTTTGATCGACTTGTGGCTATTCGCTGCCAGAAACTGAAAACTAAATATTGCACTGGTAAAACTGCGGCTGTGGTTCTGTCAACAAGCGGCCTTGTGTTCTGTGTAAAAAACATTCCCTGGTACTTTACATATGAAGCTGGAGTAATAATCGACAATGTCCACTGGATGTGTTGGTCAAAGCAAAGCTTTTTCACTGACCCCAGGTGGGTTGTATTTCTCTGGTTTGATCAGATTTTAACCCCATTGATCCCATTCTTTTCAATCCTGTTGATCAACGCTCTGACAGTCAGACACATTTTAGTCACCAGTCGAGTCCGGAAGACATTAAGGGCTCAGAGTCAGGGAGAGAATCGCACAGACCCAGAGATGGAGAGCAGAAGGAAGTCAATGATTTTACTCTTCAGCATTTCCGGAGCTTTCATTCTCCTCTGGACGGTATATGTTGTCACATTTTTCTATTTGTATTTGAGTGGATTATATTACCTCACCATTCCCCAATACAATTTACAACAAGTCGGATATATGCTGCAGGGTTTAAATTGCTGCACGAACACATTTATTTACATGGTGACTCTGTCCAGGTTCAGGGAGCAAATCAAGATCATGGTGAAATATCCGGTGACATCAATTATTAAGTTAATCAATAAACAAAACTAACTGATACCCCAAAGCCAATCAGGAGCTCCAACTGCTGAATGACGGTCCCTGAGCCAATCAGGAGCTTCTGCAGTCGATAGGCAGCACCTCAGCCAAACAGAGACTCAATTTACAGACTGCCAGCAGCTCCACCCAATCACTGAGATTTACCGTGTGAGAACCGGAAGGTTCAACCAATCAGAGAGCTCAGTCTGTGACTGTGAAACGCCGCAACCTATCGGGGAGTCTGAACCCAATAGTGGTTCAATCCTATTGGACAGGAATGTTGAGCCTGTTGGATGACAGTATCTGAGTAACTTTGTAACGTTAAGTTACCCGACCGTGAAAACACACACACACATACATGCACACACACACTCAGACACACACCCACAGACTCGCAGACAGGCACAAACACACCAGACACACACACTTACAGACAGGCACAGTCACACACACACGGACACTCACGCACACACGCATACATGCACACACAAACATATGCACACACTCACACAGACACGGACACACACATATGCACACATTATCTGAAAAGGAAGGATGTGCAGGCGAGAAGGCAGGGGAGTGGCACTCGCTGAATTGCTCACTGGGAGAGCGGAGAACTAGCACAGACACGGTGGGCCGAATGGCCTCCTTTGCACTGGAACAATTGTGTGATCCAGTGATGGGATGGACAGACCGACAGATGAAATATGGACATCGATAGACAATGGTCTCTGACCGAGAATCCACAACCAGCAAGAAATATTAATTTCCATCTCTCCGATCAGTTTCCATTGTTCTCCAGACAACTTTGATCAAATTCTCCCTGAAACTCAATACATCCCCATAATGCAACCTTGGTTTTATATCTCCATATCTGCGTCTGTGTCACATTTAATTACAAACATTACCTCAGAGAGGAGCCAACGCTGTGATGAATATCTCAGTGCTTTGCTGACTGATGTTTGTGGATTTTATTTCCAGATTCCCAGACAGAGAGAGAGATGGAGAGATCAACAGGTGACACATGGGGAGAGAGTGAGAGAGAGAGAGAGAGAGAGGGAGACATTGAGAGAGGTAGACAATGTTTCCCTGTTCCTGCTCCCATTTTAACTTGGTGACGTTTAGTGTATATTTTCTCTCCTCACCGTATTGTCCAAACCACATCAGTTCCCCTTTCTGTCCGTTTCATTGAAATTCCCTCTGCGACCTTTCCTGAACACACATAATTGCCTTGTGGAAAATGACGAGGAGCCTCGGCAGTGAGGATGGGAAGGAATGAATTGATAGCAACAGAAACGCTGAACACATTGCAATAGAACATTGATTTTAATTGAAGCAATTACTTCACCACATCTTCACTGTCCAGTCACAACACTCAGAGATGGTGCCCCACAGGCGAAGATACAGAGGAAAGTTACGCCCAAATAGTCCCCATCAAACAATGGCTGCAAAGTACTGCATGGGGTTACACACAGATTATTGTTCCCACAACTGGCTCCTCATCAAACACCCCCAACTTTGGGACATCCTGGGGTTAAATACAGATTAAAGCTCCCACGACAGTGTCCCCATCAAACATCCGCAACACTGGGGCATCCAGGGGTTAAACACAGATTAAAGTTCCCTCTTAGAATCAGAAAACAATACAGTAGAAAGAGACCCTTCGGCCCACCGAGTCTTCACCGACACACGAAAAACACCTGACCTACCTTCCTAACCCCATTTGCCAGCATTTGGCCCATAGCCCTGAATGTTGTGACGTGCCAAGTACTCATCCAGGTACATTTTAAAGGATGTGAGGCAACCCGCCTCGACCACCCTCCCATCCAGTGCGTTCCAGGTCATCACAACCCACTGGGTGAAAAATGTCCCTCACCTTGAACTTATGTACCTTCCTGACTGACCCTTCAACTAAGGGGTACAGCTTTTCCCTATCCACCCTGTCCATGCCCCTCATAATCCTGTTCACCTCGATCAGGTCGCCCCTCAGTCTTCTCTGCTCCAGAGAAAAGAACACAAGTTTATCCAACCTATCTTCATAACTGAAACTTTCCATCCCAGGCAACATCCTGGTGAATCTCCTCTGCACCCCTCTCCCCCCGCAGTGCAATCATAGGCAATACATTCTGGCGACCAGAATTGCACACAGTACCCCAGCTGTAACATCACCAAAGTTCTATACAACTCCAACATGACCTCCCTGCTTTTGTAATCTATGGCTTGATTGATAAAGACAAGTGTCCCATGTGCCTTTTTCACCACCCTATTAACCTGTCCTTGTGATTTCAGAGATCTATACACAAACAGGCCAAGGTCCCTTTGTTCCTCGGAGCTTCCCAGTCTCAGGCCATTCATTGAATACTTCCTTCTCATATTTCTCCTTCCAAAGGGAATCACCTGTGTCATTTGAGAATACCTTTAAGACATGTGTGTTTATCAGTTATGTTTGAGTGTGGGTGGAGCCTGGCTGTCTCTCAGCGTTTTACTTTCGTTTTAGGCTGTTTGCTACAGGTTAGTGTTAG
The DNA here is from genome assembly GCF_047496885.1 of Scyliorhinus torazame. Lineage (NCBI taxonomy): Eukaryota > Metazoa > Chordata > Chondrichthyes > Carcharhiniformes > Scyliorhinidae > Scyliorhinus > Scyliorhinus torazame. The sequence goes on along the minus strand of NC_092725.1, from coordinate 5,127,392 downwards.
TGTTGTATTCCTTGGCGGTTGTATCTGAATTAATGGTTGCTAAGATGTTCACTGTATGTTTCAAAAAGGTTCACTTGAGTTCATAGAATAAACATTGTTTTGCTTATAAAATACGTTTCCATTTCTGCTGTACCACACCTGGAGAGTGGGCCGTGTGCTCTCCATACCACAATCTAGTAAAAGTTGTGGGCCAGGTGAAATCCATGGTACACTTTGGGGTTCTCTAAACCCTGGCCCATAACACACTGGACACTCGCTTCCAGTCACCAAAGCAGCCGTCTGTCATCAGCCTCTGTCTCCAACAACGAACACAGTTTTGAAACAAGTTCACCTCTGTCCCATGTGCATTTGTATTCTTGCCCTGAGGCTGCCAGACATCACTAAGTTATTCCTCACCTTCTGCCAGGAGGATAGAGGAATGCAAACCGCTGTAATAGGCCAGAGGCATGGGGATTGATTAAGACCAGTCGGATATTACTCTGCCTAAATGGATGCGGTAGCCACAGGCATGCACCGATGTGTGCCGGCCTCAAAGGGCAATAAATGCATCAGAACCCATCACACTGATGGGAAAGATAATCCTGCACAGCTCTCACACAATGGTTCAACTCTTAGAGGCCGGAAGATTGAAGGGCGTCTCGGATGGAATGCGCTCGGAATGGGAAGCTAATACTTTACCGTGGGGCAGACATGTGGAAATCTGTAAAGAGTTGAGGGAAAATCCCACAATAGGATTAATGATATGGGAAATGGAGCATGAATGTGTTGTGGACGTGGAGGAGGACAACAGAGGAGGCTTGGCAGAAGACCCACTTGTGAGAGAGGGAGTGAGTGACTGATATATGGATGGAGCAGGGAAGTATATAGGAGGAGAGCCCCGTACGGTATGTGCAGGGTTGTGACCAAATTCTGCCAGCGATGCAAACAGTGCACCCTGGTGGAAACGGGACGTCCCTGCAAGAGTAAAATAGGAAACCAGCCCTGGCCTTTGCAGCCGCTGCTCTTTTGGTAGGAATAAGCTGGATTTGTAAATGGGCCACTAGAGTAGCCCAGGCTGTGGGACAAAGGAACAGAGAGGGTGCAGACGAGGAGGAATTGGAGATGATGTGAATGATATAATACTAACTGAGCGCCGGAAGGCGTTTGTTTAAAGCCACAGGATTCTATTGCTAGCACCTCGGGATCCCATCTCAACTCTGGTTGTAACCACCGACATTGATCTCCTCGCCCTGGACACAGAAGGAGCCGGACATCGTTCACACAAAAAACAATGATCGCGTGTATACTATTGTCACGCGAGTGCGTCTGGACACTGTAAATGTAACGTGAGACGTCAGGGGAAGGAGTGATGTAGGTTTTTAAAACGACAATACCCAGGATGTATGCACAAACGGGACTTTATCCGTTCCTGCGGGCAGCTTATACGAATCACCTGCAAATCGGAAATGCCGAGGCCCTATATCAGTGGGGAAGCCAGGATCAAGGGAATTACAGGTGATCAGGAAAGCTGGGATTCAGGAAACTTACCCCCCAGGCAAGGTGACATTATTTTTTTAAATGGCAGATCAGAAAATGTTAAATACCCTCGATAACCCGAATCGCCGTCTTGTAAAATACAAAGTTAGAGGGGACCGTTTAGAAATTCATTGTTTAAACCCCTGCCAGGCACCTAACCGTACTAAAGATCAAGAGGTGATATGTGAGAGATTGTGGGCTTTGTACCAGGGAAGGGAAGCGGGAGGCCAGTCTGCACAGGAGCCCGAGAATCGGGGGGATATTGTAGGAAGCAAGGATCCCACCAGATAATGGTAGAGACCAGGCAGAAACCTACCACCACCAATGTGACACCGGCGAGCCCAGGCTGGGCTACAACCACGAGCACAAGGTGACCCCCAGGCCCGAATGTGATGAGCAAATCACTGGCCACACAATGGGACACGGGTTAGTCCTGACCCCCACTGACCAATCAGTGACAATAGTACCTGGATATGAACATGTGAAAGTTATGATTAATCTCACCAAACGACACCTACCAGCTGAGAGCTACGGCCAGGGATTATTTGTGACCCTGGAGCGGGAAATTCTGGAGGGGAGTGAGCTGAAAACGCGTCAGCGACAACAGAGAGGGAGAGTGGAACTAGCGGTTGGAGGATGTGGAGCAGGAGTTTCAACAGTTAATGCCCTTGACCTTGTAGAGATTAGTGAAGAGATTGAGGTTGTGAAAGGACCAATGAGAGCTGCAGTTAAGGACATATACCAGGATGGCGGAACGGCTACAAACCTCAGCCGGCGAGTCAATCAGCTCGTGTGGAAGGAACTTAAACAGTTGCAGCCATATCAGGCAAAGATTAACGAGTTCATTGACAGGCAGGGTGAGATTTCACAGAAAGTGCACTGGGTGCAGGTATGTAACATATATGTAACACACGTGATACAGAGCTGGATTCACAACGAGTGCCGAATTGGGCGAGCAATCACCAATTGAAGGCTTGGATAAAAACGGCCCACCCAGCTCCTGAACTCCTGAGGGAATTGACGTTGGTCCGGCACGTTCTCTTTGAGAATGATAACCACACCCTCCTGGTGGGAATGATGTTGCATATCCCCCGGGAAGGGGAGAACAGCACTCACCAGCTTCTCCAGGTGAACAATTAGGGACACTATGGGAATGCGGTGTTTTTTAAACTAAAGGATGCCCCTGAAAATGCAATACAAAAAAGAGATATAATTTACTCCATCGACCTCCGGAAATGCAAAGGAGGGGGAACTAACGAGTGGTGCCCAGAGACGGCCATTAGGACAGGATATCACAGCGGATACACTACATACGAGAACTGCACGTTGGCGGTCACATTGAACAGCCAGACTGAGTATAACAGTGCTCAATACTGGACCAATTACTATATTGTGACGTCACATAGCAACTATACCAAGCGTGGCATTGTGTGTGAATTGCCTGGGCATCAAGTTGTTCTCCCCTATATATCTGAGGCAATTATAATTGGCCATCATCAGCTAACCCCACTTAGGAATGAGTCCATCGTGGATGCAGATGACCTCGAGCATACTGATGATGACCAGCAGACTGACCGATACATCCAGAAGGGACTTCCCCGCATCCTGCACTTGCAGGCAGGCTGGGAAGGACTCAAGGAGGACGCCAAACAGATTGACCACCTCCGGAACAAGGGACGGGTGCTGATTAGGACTCTCGCCGACGGGGCGAAGGAACTGTTTAAATCACATAATATTTCTCTAAGATATGGAATTGGGGACTGAATACCAATATCTATCCATGGACACACGGTATATCGTCCATTGTACTAATACTGCGCTGTATGTAATGATCATCTTTCTTTATGACACTCTGCTCCCTCAGTTGACGAATTAGAAAATGGCGGATGGATAGGTGTCCCCTGGATAAAGAGGAAATGAGGCGGCTCTTACCTAAAGGCCATTCCACACTTAACCCAGAAGCAAAAAAGTTAGCATGCCTATTTAATGGCCTATGCTTGGGTTAGCCAAGGGCCAAAAGGAGGTACTGAAGGGGGTCCTGAGATGACATTCCTTAAAACCAGACAGCTATGATAACACTAGAATATCTCGACATACGTTAGTTTATTGAGGACGGAAACTAACCATAGAAAATATGTCCAGTGATCATTATTAACCATTAAACATGTATTATTCGAACACAACAGTATCAAGCATTTAAACTCTTGCTGATAGGACCGGTCGCAATGTATGGTGAGATTTAAGCAAGCTAACTTGACTACATTCCTGAGAAAGACAGAATCATACAGAAATAATGAGGTCAGCAGAGACACATCCAGAGGAAGCAGTTCTTATCAGCAACCCCAGAGATCGCGGACTCAGACAGACAATGGTACAGCGAGGGATCATACTATGATAAGGGGAAATGGGAGTGAGGGAGAGCGAAGGACAGCGGATAAAGGGGTCTTGAAAAACCTCAGGTGGCCAGTGGGCAGGACATGTCTCCACTATGAGCTGATCACAAATTAGCCATGCTGCCGAAAATAACATTAATTGATCAAGGTAGAATCGATAGCCACAAGGATTGGACCGAGTCCCATTGAGGCAGTGATACTGATCTTTTGGAAATTGTAGAACTGTTGAACCGAGAACAATGTAAAGCAGTGTTGGTTTTTTCACTCATCCCATTCACTCTCCCTCGGACGTTGACCAAGCTTGGAAAATAATGCCATGTTAACCTAAGTTGCTGTCTCGGCGTGTCTTTGTGATGGCTGTGTCGTACGTAAGAACTCTGAAAATGCACTTACAACACCTACATAAACTATTTGAACTCTCTCCCTAGTTTAACTGAGCCAGTTACACATATGCACACACGAGAATGCTCCTTTCACTGTAGATGATATGATGACAAAGAGTACGCATTTTCCTCACAGGGATTCGCTCCCCCCAGAAGGAGGCTATTCGTCCCATCTAGAGATGGGACTGATGGCGTTTGAGTGGACGGCATCCTTTCTGTTATTGTTAGTTGATCAATTTGATCATCACAGTCCAGTGTTTGGATAGAGGTCACTTCATTAAAATAATATTTTCTGTCACTGAACCCAATGTCGTAATCTCTTTGTTCATATCTTTAAAAATAGATTGAAGGATTTTGCAACCTCAACATCCCTGAGGTCGTTCCACAGGGCATAAATTAAAGAGTTGGGGAAAGTATAACCTCAGAGTTTAAGACAGAGAGACTGTCAGCAGCACGAAGGTAGACATCACTTCACACTGAACATGCATCGTCCAATTGATATTGCGGAAAAACTATTCTACCCAATCCTTGCTATTGTTGGAGTTCCTGGTAAGTGACTATCACCATTGAAGTTGTGGAAATCTGTGTGTGAGCAGCTCTCTGATTTTGAACTGTGTCTGAAAATGTTTAATGCTGATCCCGTGCTCACTGTTAGACAGACACCTGGTCAGCGATATCATTCACTTCAGTACAATGCCTTGGATATTTCTATGGTTTAAATCCCTTTCATCCACTGACAATAAATCGCTCTTTGTAACTCACGGGATCTCTGATCAATGACGTTATTATATTGAGTGGAATGTTGTGGAATGTTAGATTGGATCTCAGTGAAGGCAATCTCTCTGAAGGAAGGATTCATGAGATTAAGAACAAAGTCACACTGAATATGGGTCACGAACCAGAATGGAATATCTCACAGCAGTGAACAGGTAATACTGGAATTATCGGTCAGTGTAGAATTGTACTGAGTGTGGGTCACTAACCAGGGTGGAATATCTGACAGCAGTGAACAAGTATTAACTGGAAGTATCTGTCAGTACAGAATTGTACTGAGTGTGGATCACTAACCAGAGTGGAATATCTGACAGCAGTGAACAAGCATTAACTGGAAGTATCTGTCAGTACAGAATTGTACTGAGTGTGGGTCACTAACCAGAGTGGAATATCTGACAGCAGTGAACAAGTATTAACTGGAAGTATCAGTCAGTACAGAATTGTTCTGAGTGTGGATCACTAACGAGAGTGGAATATCTGACAGCAGTGAACAAGCATTAACTGGAAGCATCTGTCAGTACAGAATTGTACTGAGTGTGGATCACTAACGAGAGTGGAATATCTGACAGCAGTGAACAAGTATTAACTGGAAGTATCTGTCAGTACAGAATTGTACTGAGTGTGGATCACTAACGAGAGTGGAATATCTGACAGCAGTGAACAAGCATTAATTGGAAGTGTCTGTCAGTACAGAATTGTACTGAGTGTGGATCACTAACGAGAGTGGAATATCTGACAGCAGTGAACAAGTATTAACTGGAAGTATCTGTCAGTACAGAATTGTACTTAGTGTGGATCCCACGGCACCTTCTCTTGCAATCACAGACGGTGCAACAACTTCTCCTTTACCCCCTCCCGTCGCATGATTCGAGGCACAAACTCTCCTTTCAGGTGAAGCAGCGTTTCACTGGCGTCTCCTCCCATTTGGGCGATTGTATTCGCTGCTCCCAATACCATCTCCTCTACACTGGGAGACTAAAGGCAGACTGGGCGGCCGCTGTGCGGAACACCTTCACTCACCCCGCACGAATGACCCCAGCCTTCCTGTTGGGGGCCATTTTAACTCAGCACCTTTCCCTCCTGCCCACATGCCTGTCCTTGGCCTGCTGTAAGGTTCCAGTGAAGCCCAACGTGAGCTGGAGGAGCAGCAACTCATCTTCCAAAGAGGCATGTTACAGCCCTCAGGACTCAGCAATGAGTTCAACAACTTTAGATTGGGGTCTTCCGCCTCCATCTCATCGTCCTCGATTTGTTTTATCCAGTTTCTTAATCTAATGCAATGGGTCCGAATCTGGGGAGGGTCTATTCCTGACAATGGAATCCTGGGGAATGTCCACTGTCCACTGACCTCGAGGGAATATTACTGGGAAAAGAGTGTCAGGGATTGTTTCGAAACCGGGCGAGGATGTATTCCCGGGAATAGTGTGATCCGGGGATGCTCAGAACATGGTGTACTGCTGGAAGAGGTGTTATGGGCCAGGGTTTAGAGAACCCCAAATTGTATCATGTATTTCACCTGACTCGCAACATTTAATAGGTTGTGGTATGGGGAGCACACGGCTCACTCTACAGGTATGGTACAGCAGAAAATGGACCAGTGGTTTTAAAAACAAAACAATGTTATTCTATGAACTCAAGTTAACCTTTTTAACACAAACAGTGAATATCTTAGCAACCAGTAAATCAAATACACCCCCAAAGCATACAACATTAAATAACCTGTATGCTGTCCTTTTACACACAAAAGAATTAACAAACCTTCAAACAGGAGCACATTAGGTTTACATTCAATATTGAGACCTTTTACAATTCTGAGTCCACCAAATGATCCATAGATAGTCTTTGGATGGCAGAGATCAACATCAGTGCAGCTCACTGAAAAAAACACAGACACACCCAAGCTTTCTCTCAAATTGAAACTATAAAGCAGAAGTAGAGCTCAGCTCCACCCACCCTCTGACATCACTCCAGTAACATGAGCAGCTCCATTTCTTAAAGGTACATTTCTTAAACACCTATTTCTTAAGGGTACTCTCACATGACACATCCCCCCCCCCCCAAAAAAAAAAAATGAAACATCAACTTCAAGATGGTTTCATTTTTCACCTTTTCACCATCCTTTAATAAAAGCACACAGTAAATATACTTTTCGTTTCAAAAGATAACACATGCTAACAGGTGTAATAATATAGTCCATTTTTTTCCTTCTTCTTCTTCCTCCAACTGAAACCCATCTCGATTGACAGTCTCTTTGAACAAGAAGGTATTTGCACGAATTTCTCTAGGCCTCAGCATTACTCTTTAAAGTCAGATAATTTAGTTCAATGTGATCACAGTGTCCCTTGCAATACCCCAATACAGGAGCATTGGTTATCACAGCTTTCAGGCTGTCAAATGCCTGTTGAAAGTCCGCTGACCATTGAAATTTTCGACGTTTCTTAAGCAAGTCCATCAGTGGAGAAATCACGCTACAAAACCTTTGCACAAATATTCGATCAAATCCACTCATGCCAAGAAATCGCATTATTTCCCTTCGTCTTGAGGGTATCGAAAACTCCACAAGGAAAGTGACTTAGGCTTTTCAAAATTCACTTATGGCTAGGTTTATCACCAAACCCGCCTCCTGATGTCAGTCGAATGACTCCATTAGATGTTTTAAATGCTCTTTCCATTTCTGTCTGAAAATGATCAGATCGTCGATGTATCCCGCACAATTGGGAAATCCTGAAACGACTGTGTTAGTTAACCGTTGAAAAGTGGCTGGGGCGTTTTTCATGCCAAATGGCATAACTTTGAATTGGTATATACCATCTGGAGTCACAAAAGCTGAAATCTCCTTCGCCCTTTCGGCCAAAGGCACCTGCTAGTAACCTTTAAGTAAATCCAATTTGGATATAAAAACTGATTGTCCCACTTTCTCAGTGCAATCCTCCAAACGTGGGATAGGGTAAGGGTCCGTTCTTGTAACTGCATTCACGTTTCTAGAGTCCGCACACAACCGTTGGGTACCGTCTGGTTTTGGTACCATCACTATGGGTGAGCTCCATTGGCTGCAACCCACTTCAATTATGCCATTTTTAAGCATATTCTCAATCTCTTTGTTACCTGTGCCAATTTTAAAGGGTTAAGTCTGTATGGATGTTGTTTGATTGGAACAGCATTTCCCACATCTGCATCATGTATAGCCAGTTTCGTACTTCCCAATTTATCTCCACAATCTTGCCCATGTGATATCAATAATTCTTTCAGGTCAGTTCATTTTTCCTCTGGAGGGTAACTCACCAACTTATCCCAATTTTGAAGAACATGCTTATTTTCCAATTTAATTTGAGGTATGTCTAAATCTCAGTCATCTGGATCTGTTTCGTCACTTTGAGTTAGAATCATTAAAAACGCGTCCTTTTTCTCTCCTTCCCTTTCAAAGTACCTTTTAAGCATATTCACATGACACACTCGGTGATTCTTCCGTCTACCTGGTGTTTAACCACATACTTCACCTCACTTAATTTCCTTTTAATCTGATAAAGTCCACAAAACCTAGCTTTTAAAGGTTCACCTACCACTGGTAACAATACTAAAACTTTATCTCCACTGGCAAAACTACGAACTTTGGATTTCTTGTCCGCTACCCTTTTCATCACATGTTGTGCAACTTTTAAATGTTGGCTAGCCAATTCACCTGCTCTATTTAATCGTTCCCTAAAATTTGACACGTAATCCAATGTAATTTCCGATTTCTGACTCACCAATTTGTCCTCAATCAATTTAAGTGGTCCTCTTACCTTGTGACCAAAAATTAGTTCAAAAGGACTAAATTTCATTGACTCATTAGGAGCATCCCTAATTGCAAACAGTACGAATGGAATTCCTTTATCCCAGTCCTCTGGATAATCGTGACAATAAGCCCTCAACATTGTCTTTAATGTCTGATGCCACCTTTCTAACGCTCCCTGTGATTCTGGATGGTACGCAGTTGATTTAAATTGATTTATTCCTAAGCTAACCATTACTTCTTTGAATAACCTGGAAGTAAAGTTTGATCCTTGATCCGATTGTATTTCTGTGGGTAGTCCATATCTCGTAAAGAATTTATGTAACTCCTCCACAATCTTTTTAGCTGCAATATTACGTACTGGAATAGCCTCTGGAAACCTAGTAGACACATCCATTATAGTCAAAAGATATTGATTCCCACTTTTTGTTTTAAGAAGCGGTCCTACGCAATCAATTAGGACCCTTGTAAAAGATTCCTCAAATGCTGGAATGGTTATTAAGGGGAGCTGGTTTTAGCACTGCTTGAGGTTTCCCTATCACTTAACATGTGTGATATGATTGAAAAAAATTTAACTACATATTTATGTAGTCCAGGCCAATAAAAATGTTTTGGGATTTTAGCTTGAGTGTTCCTTATTCCCAAATGACCTCCCACTGGTACCTCATGTGCAACCCTCAGCACCTCCTTTTTTTTTACCCTACCGGCAATACTACTTGATGAACTTCTGCCCACTTTTAATCCGCCTGCATATGTTAAGGTCTCCATTTTCTCATCAAGACATTACTTTTCCGGTAATAACACTTTGGTATACACTCAGATTCCTCTTCAGTGTACGCGTTCTGATACATCTGTTTTATTTCTATATTGTTTTGTTGTAACTCCGCCAATTTTCCTGAACTAAAAATATCCGCCTCATCCTCCACCTGTTCTTGTTCTTTTTCAACCAAATGATCAAAAATCGTTTCTGATAATTGCACTTCCACTTCATCTTCGCTCTTTGATTTCTCCTCTTGTCTTAACCGGTGACTTTGCGAACTTGTTACTACACAATCTGGAAAAATCCCAGGATATTCGTCCTTCACACTTCAGTTGTCTGATTGTCCACTAGCTTGTCAACCACAGTAGGCATCACTCCCACTTGCGATCCAGCTATATCATTACCCAAGATAAACTGCACTCCTGGACAAGATAGTTTCTCTATTACTCCTACCACCACGTCACCACTCTTCACTGCACTTTCCAACCTTACCTTATATAATGGAAGGCTACTCCTCTCACCCTGAATTCCACATATCACCACCTTTTCTGGCAACATTTTTCCCAAACTACATAACTCCTCATCTCTTACCATTACAGATTGACTTGCTCCCGTATCTCTTAAAATTGCGACTTATTTACCTCCTCCTCCTGATACACATGAGTAAACTTTACCACACAAGTAAATTCTGGAAAGAGATCTAGCACCTTCTTATCAATCACCTTCTTGATCAGGCTGTACAATATTCCGCACTTCCATCGCTTAACTTGGGCTTTCCTTTGCCACTCTTACAAACCCCACTGTCTTATCCTGTTTTACCACATCAGCCTTCCCAGTGCTTTTCTTCAACCACTAACACTGTGACTTTACATGGCCTAGTTTATTACAGTGAAAACATTTGAAACTTTTCATTTCGTTTCCACCTTCCTGGATCTCTTTTTTAATCTGAGGTACACTCTCCTTATTGTCTCCCATCAGATCACCTTTACCTTTGCCACTTGAGTATTTCTCATGTCCCCAGTTTCTATCCCTCACCGGCTGAAACTGATGTCGAAAATCAAGCTTTGATTTATGAACTAATTCATAATCATCTGCCATTTCTGCTGCTAACCTCGCAGTTTTAACCCTCTGCTCTTCCACATGAATTCTCACTTCATCAGGAATTGAATTTTTAAACTCCTCCAAAAGTATTATTTCTCTGCGAGCTTCATACGTTTGGCCTATTTTCAACGCCCTTATCCACCTATCAAAATCTCTCTGTTTGAAATTTTCAAACTCCATGTATGTTTGACCAAATTCTTTCCTTAAATGTCTAAACCTTTGTCTGTAGGCTTCTGGCACGAGTTCTTATCCACCTAAAATTGATTTTTTAACCTCCTCGTGCATCCCAGATACCTACTCCGGTAGTGACGCAAACACTTCACTCGCTCTACCTACCTGCTTTGCTTGAATCAGTAATACCCACATGTCCTGTGGCCATTTCATTTGTTTAGCTACCTTCTCAAATGGAATGAAAAAGGCTTCCACCTCCTTCTCGTCAAACCATGGCAATGCTTGGTCATATTGAAACAGATCCCCTCCAAGCCTTCGAGGTAGGCACTGTTTTTCACTATCCTCATCACTATCATCCAACTGTACGTTTCCCTTTACATCTGCCAATTTTAACTGACTGTTATGTTTCATGGCCATTTTCTGAAGTTCAAACTCTCTCTCTTTTTCTTTTTCTCTCAATGCATATTCAAGCTGCTTTAATTCTTTTTCATGTTCAAGTTGCTTAATCTGCAACTGGATCTTTGCCATTTCTAATGAGTCAAAATGTATCTCAGGCAAATTTAAATGCTCAGCTACCGCGGTAAGTACCTCATCTTTTCGCATTTTGTCAGTTAATGTGAACTGCAATGTTTTTGACAAATCTAAAAGTCTGCTTTTAGTTTCTGTCCATAAGGTACTGCGTGTGACCGCCTCCTCCCCCAAAAACCTCTGAGCCTCTGAAAGAACCATTGTCCACAACACACTCCCCACTTAAACTGAAATATCACACCTGAAAAGCAACCACAATATGCTCACCCCTCACTGTCTTTAAGTTCACTAATCCAATCCAATAGATAGACGTTTATCCCCCTCGAGACCCCAATTGTTATAGGCCAGGGTTTAGAGAACCCCAAAGTGTATCATGGGGTTCACCTGACCCACAACATTAATAGATTGTGGTATGGGGGGACACGGCTCACTCTGCAGGTATGGTACAGCTGTAAATGGACCAGTGGTTTCTAAAACAAAACAATATTTATTCTATTAACTCAAGTTAACCTTTTTAAAACAAACAGTGAATATCTTAGCAACCCGTGAATCAAATACACCCCCCAAAAATGCAACACTAAGTAACCTGTATGCTGTCCTTTTACACCCAAAAGACGGAAGAAACCTTCAAACAGGAGCACATTAGTTTTACATTCAATACTGAGACCTTTTACAATTCTGAGTTCACCAAATGATCCATAGATAGTCTTTGGATGGCAGAGATCAACAACAATGCAGCTCACTGAAAAAACACAGACACACACAAGCTTTTTCTCAAACTGAAAATAAAAAGCTGAAGTAGAGCTCAGCTCCACCCACACTCTGACATCACTCCAGTAACATGAGCAGCTCCATTTCTTAAAGGTACATTTCTTAAACACCCATTTCCTAAAGGGTGCCTTACGAATGGCTGAACCTGGGAAAGGTTTGCCCTGGGAATATTCTGAAGACTGGACAGGATCTATTTGTCCCATGATTATGAACTGGGGAGGTCCTGCATCTGTTTTATTTTTCCATTGACCATGGAGGATTCCAATAATCCAGGAGTTGTTCCCAACTCCATCGGGATTCCAGTCCAGGAACGGTGCAATCCGGGGTGTGATCCTATAATTGGGAATGAGGAAGGATGACAATATCTCGTGTATTTCTATCCTGCTTGGGAAACTTGGCCGGTCTGAGTTAATCCTGTAATTCAGATTCAATGAGAAATGTAACCTTCTCCAAAATATATTTGAATTATGAACATTGTCCTACCACTGCCATCATCTGACAGGACTGCAATCTACAGTATCCCCCCCCCTCTTCCTTCTTAAAGTATTAAGATAATTTCCTACTTCCCCCTCTGTACCCACTCATCTACCAACACCCGCACCCCCACCTACCCACTGCCCAGTTTATTGTTGCTGAGCTGCTGTACTTGCTGTCCGTTCAGACACGGAGAAAGCTTAACCAGTCATTTCAAGGCTCTTCTTCTCTCTTTTTCAGTTAATTTGCTGGGAATTACGATTTTGTATTGGGGAAGGTGTGGCCTCTCTACCTGCACCACTCGCTACCTGGTGGCCATGGCAACGGCGGATCTGCTGTTTATTATCACTGAGCCCATACTGAACATCATCAGTGGTTATTATTTCCCCTGGAGTTTCCTGTCCCTCACCTCTGTGTGCAGTGTCAACAATATCCTGGTGGCTGCATCCAGAGACTGTTCTGTCTGGTTCACGCTCACTTTCTCCTTTGATCGATTTGTGGCTATTCGCTGTCAGAAACTGAAAACTAAATATTGCACCGGGAAAACTGCCGCTGTGGTTCTGTCAACAAGCGGCCTCCTGCTCTGTGTAAAAAACATCCCCTTGTACTTTATATATGAACCTGGAGTGGTAATCGACAATGTCCAGTGGATGTGTCGGTCAAAGAGAAGCACTTTGACTGACCCCGTGTGGGTAGCATTTCTCTGGTTTGATCAGGTTGTAACACCATTGATCCCATTCTTTTCAATCCTGTTGATCAACGCTCTGACAGTCAGACACATTTTACTCACCAGTCGAGTCCGGAAGGCACTGAGGGCTCAGAGTCAGGGAGAGAATCGCAGAGACCAAGAGATGGAGAGCAGAAGGAAGTCAATGATTTTACTCTTCAGCATCTCTGGAGCTTTCATTCTCCTCTGGACGGTTTATGTTATAAAATGTTTCTATTTTTATTTGAGTGGATTATATAACCTCACCCTGCCGCAATATAATTTCCAACAAGTCGGATATATGCTGCAGAATTTAAATTGCTGCACAAACACATTTATTTATGTGGTGACTCAGTCCAGGTTCAGGGAGCAGATCAAGATCCTGGTGAAATATCCGGCTACATCGATAATCAAATTAATGAAGAAACAAAATTGACTGACAGCCCCTCAGCCAATGAGGAGCTCCAGCCGCTGACTGACCGCCCCACAGCCAATCCATACTCTGCGACTCGACTGACAGTTGCTGAAGCCAATCAGGGAGTTCCACCTGCTGGCCAGGAGGCAGCTCAGCCAATCTAGTTCCGTCCGCGGACTGACAGCGGCTCCTTCCAAACATGGAGCTCCACCGCGTGAGACTCAGAAGGCTCAACCAATCAGGTAGCTCAATCTGTGACTGGGAAACGCCTCAACCTATGAGGGAGCCTGAACCCAATAGTGATTCAATCCTATTGGACAGGAATGTTGTGCCTGTGGGATGACTGTTTCTGAGTAACTTTGTAACGTTAAATTACCCGACCGAGTACGTTTCTTTTAGAAAATATTTTATTGAGTCATTTAGAATTTTAACAACTTCAACCATCAAATTTCAACAACAAGAGAAACACAACAATAGAACCAACAGCCCTCCTAGAACAAACACCAGCCAACATAGCTTACCAAACAGTGCCACCTTCCCCAGCCCCCTTCCATTGGTTCTCCTGTCGTTACTCGTACCCCATTGCCGCCCCTTTCGCTTCCACTCCTCCCTGCCCATCTCCCCCTGCTGACAGCTTGACACCTGCCAGATACCCCACAGCCTCGGACATGCGCAAAACATATGGACATGGTCTGCAGGACGCCCCGCACAGCGCCCACCTCAAAGACCCTGCTCATCCGTGCCACCGCCATATGTGCCCTGTGGACCACCATAACCTGTATCAGGCTGAGCCTGGCACACGACGAGGATACATTAACTCTCCTCTGGACCTCCTCCCATACCCCAGCCTCCAACTCCCCACCCAGCTCTTCTTCCCACTTTCTCTTCACCTCACTTATAGGGCCTCCCTCCCACTCCATTGGCTCCTTGTAGATCTCTGAGACCTTCCCCTCTCCAACTCCTGTTCTCGACACCACCTCATCCTGCAGTCCACTGCGCGGCAGGTGCGGGAAGGTCGAAACCTGCCTCCACGCAAAATCCCTCACCTGCAGATACCGGAACCTATACACATCTGTCAACTCACACTCCTTCTCCAGCTCCTCGAAGCCCGGGGAATCTTCATCAAAAAACAAATTTCCAAATTTTTCGAGCCCTGCCCGCTTCCACCTCCGGAGCGCCCCCACCCCCACCCAGCGCCCCACCCCACACTCCCCCGGGGCAAACCGGTGATTATCACATATCGGCGCACACACCGACGCCCTCTCTAACCCCATGTGCTGCCTGCACTGTCCCCAGATCCTCAGGGTTGCCACTGCGACCGGGCTCGTGGACTCCCAAGCCGGCGAGAAGGACAGAACTTCCGTTACCACTGCCCCTAAAACCTTGTCCTTACATGATGCCGCCTCCACCCGTTCCCAAACAGACCCCTCCCCCACTGCCCACCCTGACCATCGCAATATTCGCCGCCCTATGGTAATCAATAAAATTCGGAAGAGCCAGCCTCCCCACCCTAATTCCCCGCTCCAGGAACACCTTGCCTGGTATAGCAAACGAACCCAGTCCGCAAAGCCCTGCCCAAACCCTAACCGCCCCCCGACCTCCCACAAGTATTCCTACTCCACCCAATCAATGGCCTTCTCCACATCCATGGCCATCACCACCTCAACCTCGCGCCACTCTGGAGGCATCATAATCACATTAAGTAACATCCTAATGGTGGTCGCCAAATGCCTCCCCTTAACGAACCCCGTCTGGTCCTCTCCTATTACCCCTGGGACGCAGTCTTCGATCCTCGAGGCCAGGACCTTCGCCAGTAGTTTTGCATCTACATTTAACAGGGAGATTGGCCGATATGATCCACAACATTCCGGGTCCTTATCTCGCTTTAAAAGGAGAGAGAGATCGACGTCTGTGGCAATGTCGGGGGGGGGAGTACTCCCAACGCCTTTCTGTCATTGAAGGACCTTACCAAGAGCGGTCCCAACACCCCTGAGAACGCCTTGTAAAATTCCCCCGGGTACCGGTCCCGGGGCCTTACCCGATAGCGCCGCCTCCAGCCCCTCTACTACTTCTACTAGCCCAATTGGGGCCCCCAGGCCCTCCACCAGCTCCTCATCAACCTTTGGGAACTCCAAGCCTCCCAGAAACCGCCTCATTCCCTCCTTCCCGGCTGTGGGTTCCGATGTATAATTTGCTATTAAAGTCCCGAAACACCCCGTTCACTTCCGCTGGGACCAGGACCGTATTTCCCCCTGTGTCCTTCACTTCCCCAATCTCTCTCGCTGCCTCCTGCTTCCTCAACTGGTGTGTTACCATCCTTCTCGCTTTCTCCCCATACTCACACACCACCCCTCTCACCCTTCTCAACTGCCCTACAGCCTGACTCATAGATAACAGTCCAAATTCCATTTGTACCCTTGGGCGTTCCTTTAGCAGCCCTTACCCCAGGGCCTCTGCATATCTCCTGTCCACCTGCAGGATTTCCTCCACTAGCCTTTCTATCTCCACCCCCTCCGCCTTCTCTCTATGTCTCCAAATCGAAATAAACTGCCCCCTGACCACTGCCATCAGTGCACCCCAGACCGTACCTGCCGAATCCTCCCCCGTGTCATTAATCTCTACATACCCCCGGTTGGTCTTCGTCACCCGCTCGCACCCCTCTTCCTCCGCCAACAGTCCCACACCCAGCCTCCATGGCGGGCACTGGGGCCCCCCTTTGTTCACTCGTAAATCCACCCAGTGTGGGGCATGGCCAAATTCTCGACATCCACCATCCCTGCCAACAGCGTCTTATCCAACATGAAGAAATCTACTTGGGAGTACACTTTGTGCACAGGGTACAACGAAAGTTCTTTGGCCCTCGACCTCCCAAATCTTCACGGATCCATCCCCACCATGTGCTCCATGAATCCCCGAAGCTCCTTAGCTGCTGCCGACATCCTCCCCGACCTTGGGCTCGACTGGTGCAGTCTCGGATCCAGGAGCGTATTAAAGTCCCCCCCCCCCGCCCCCACGTCCCCTCCCCGCCTTAATCAGCCTATCAGTGTCCAGATCTGGAATCTTCCCCAGCACCCGCCTCATAAATCCACATCGTCCCAGTTCGGGGCACTCATAGTTACCATCCCGACCGGCATCCCCTCCAGTTTCCCGCTTACCACAACGTACATTCCCCCAGAGTCCGTCACTACATTTTCCCATCTGGAACGCCATCCGCTTATTGAACAAAATCCCCAGCCTCTTCATTTTCGAGTCCAATCCCGAATGAAATACTTGCCCAGCCCAGCCATTCTTCAGCCGAATCTGCTCCCCCACCTTCAGGTGAGTCTCCTGTAGCATGGCCACATCCGCCTTCAATCGTTTTAAGTGTGCGAACGCACAGGCCCTCTTGACAGGCCCATTCAAACCTCGCACTTCCACGTGATCAGCCTGGTCGGGGGGCACCCTTCCCCCCCCCCCCCCCCCCTCCTCCCCCGCGGACCAACCATTGTCCCTATTGGGCGAAGTTGATTTTCTCCACCTGGAGAGATTCCGAGAGGTCGGACAGCCAGTCGGCAGCTTTGGGCGGTGCTGCCGATCGCCAACCGAACAGGATTCTATGGCGGGCGATCAGGGAGGCAAAGGCAAGGGCGTTCCGCCCTCCTCCCCAGGAATCGATCCGGCTGGACTGAAACCCCGAAGACCGCCAGGTTCGGACATCGCTCCACCCTCACCCCCACCACCTTGGACATTGCCGCAAAGAAGGCTGTCCAGTACTCCACAAGTCTGGGGCAGGACCAGAACATGTGGGCGTGATTGGCTGGGCGTCCTTGGCACCGTTCACATCTGTCCTCCGCCTCCGGGAAGAACCTACTCATACGGGTTCTTGTTAAGAGGGCTCTATGTACCACTTTTAGTAGCGTCAGGCTGAGCCTTGCTCACGTGGAGGTGGAGTTGATCCTATGCAGTGCTTCCCTCCAGAGTCCCCACCCTATTTCAATCCCCAGGTCCTCCTCCCACTTCATTCTTGTTGCGTCCAGTACGGTGTCAGCCCCTTCTACCAGTCGGTCATACATGTCACTACAGTTTCCTTTATCTAGTATGCTTGCGTCCAGTAACTCTTCCAGCAGTCTCTGTCGTGGTGGTTGTGGGTATGTCCCTGTCTCCTTTCGTAGGAAGTATTTAGTTGCAAGTACCTTAGCTTGTTCCCCCTGGCTCGCTGGAATGTCTCTGTCAGTTCGCCCAGTGTTGCGATCCTGCCGTCCGTGTATAGGTCCCTGACTGCCAGTGTCCTTCTGTCCTGTCCCCACATTTTGAAGGTGGCGTCAGTCAGCGCTGGCGTGAACCTAAGGTTGTTGCAGATGGGAGCTTTACCCGACATTCTGGTCAGGCCAAATTGTTGCCGTAGTTGGATGCAGGAGTGGAGGGTGGCTATTACCACTGGGCTGCTGGAGTGCTTTTTGGGTGGGGATGGGGATGGGAGTGCCACCGTGGCGAGGGCCCGGAGCGAGGTCCCCATGCAGGAGGCCTCTTCCGCGCGCACCCACTCAGCTTCTGGCTCCTTGATCCGTCACCTTATTCGCTCGGCCGTCGCCGCCCAGTGGTTAAGTTGTAGGTTTGGGAGGGCAAGCCCCCCCTCCCCCTGGATTTTGTTTTTTGTAAGACCTTCTTTGGGATCCGAGCATTCCCCCCCCCCCCCCCCCCATACGAACACCATGATTAGTTTGTCCAGCACTTTGAAAAAGGCCTTGGGGATGTAGATCGGAATGGATCTAAGTAGGAAGAGGTACCTGGGCAGTACGTTCATTTTGATCGTCTGGACTCTCCCTGCGAGGGAGAGTGGGAGTGTGTTCCATCTTTGCAGGTCCTTTTTTACTTCCTCTGTCAGACTGGTGAGGTTACATTTGTGGATCCCTTTCCAGTCATGGGCTATTTGGATCGCCAAGTAGCGGAATTTGTGTCGTGCTTGTTTAAGCGGCAGTCCCGTTAGGGCTGCCCCACCTACTTGTGGGTGTACCGGGAAGATCTCGCTTTTGCTCATGTTGAGTTTGTAGCCCGAGAAGGCGCCAAACTCTTTCAGGAGCGCGATGATTCCGTCCATGCTGCTCTGTGGGTCCGAAATGTAGAGGAGCAGGTCATCTGCATAGAGTGAGACTCTGTGCTCTCTGCCTCCCCTTCGGATCCCCCTCCAGCTTTTTGCTGCTCTGAGCGCGATTGCTAGTGGCTCGATCGCTGGAGCGAACAGCAGCGGGGACAGTGGGCATCCTTGTCTGCTGCCCCTGTGCAGCTGGAAGTATCAGGAGTTGGTGTTGTTGGTCCGTACGCTCGCCATGGGAGTGTTGTATAGGAGCTTTACCCAGGAGGTGAACCCTGTTCCAAGCCCGAACCGCTCCAGGACCTCTATGAAGTATTTCCATTCGACTCTGTCGAAGGACTTTTCTGCATCTAGGGAGACGATCACCTCTGGTGTTCTCTCCCCGGAGGGCGTCATTATCACGTTCAGCAGGCGCTTGATGTTAGAGGTAAGCTGTCTACCTTTGACAAAGCCCGCCTTGTCCTCTGCGGTCACCTCAGGTACACAGTCTTCTAACCTTTTGGCTAGGATTTTGGCCAGTATTTTTGCGCCTGCATTCAGCAGTGAGATGGATCTATAGGACCCACATTCCGTTGGGTCTTTGTCTTTCTTAGGTATCAGCGAGATTGAGGCCTGTGCTAGCGTGGACGGCAGTGTGCCCCGAGCTAGCGAGTCTGTGAACATCTCCCGCAGGTGCGGGGCCAGTGCTATCGCAAATCTTTTGTAGTAGTCCGCTGGGAACACGTCCGGTCCCGGCGCCTTCCCCGCCTGCATGGAGCTAATGCTGTCCATGATCTCTGCCAGTGCTAGTGGTGCTTCCAGGCCCCGTTTTGTATTCTCCCCCACGACTGGAACGTCCAGTCCATCAAGGAACCGTTTCATCCCGGACTCTCCCATTGGGGGCTCTGAGGTGTACCGCTCTTGGTAGAAGGCCTTGAAGGTTTTGTTGATCTTTTCTGGTTCTGATTCTAACGTGCCTCTGGTTTCCCTGATTTGTGCAATTTCTCTGGTGGCTGCCTGCTTTCTCAGCTGGTGTGCCAACAGGCGGCTGGCTTTGTCTCCGTGTTCGTATAGGGTCCCACATGCCTGGCAGAGTTGGTGCACTGCTTTCCTGGTGGAGAGAATGTCAAAGTTCCTTTGTAGCTCTTTCCTCTCCGCTAGGAGCTCTACGCTCGGGGGTTCGGAGTAGTTATGGTCTACCTCCAGTATGGAGTCGACCAGATGCTGCCTAGCTGCCCTTTCCTCCCTATCTCTTCGCGCTTTGAAAGCGATAATTTCCCCTCTTAGTACGGTCTTTATTGCTTTCCAGAACGTGGAGGGTGAGAGCTCCCCGTTCTGGTTGTTCTCTGTGTACTCTGCAATGGCCCTTGATAACCTTTCGTTGAAGGCCTTTTCCGCTAGTAGGGCGACGTCCAACCTCCAGGTGGGGCGTTGGGCCCTGCCCGTCTCCAGCCTTGCGTCCATGTCGCGTGGAGTGTGGTCTGATATCACAATTGCGGATTATTCCAACTTGTCTATCCCCGGAAGCACTGTTTTCCCCACCACAAAGAAGTCAATTCAGGTGTATACATTGTGTACTGGGGAGAAGAAGGAGAATTCCTTCTCCCCCGAGTGGGCGAGCCTCCAGGGGTCCACTGCTCTCATCTGCTCCATAACATGACTGAGTTCCCTTGCCATGCTTGAGGTTTTCCCCGTTTTGGGGTTTGATCTGTCTGTCTTTGGGTCCTGTACACAGTTGAGGTCCCCCCACCCCTCTCCCCCCATGATTAGTCGATGCGTCGCTATGTCAGGGATTTATGCCATGGTCTTCTTGATGAAGCTTGTGTCATCCCAGTGGGTGCGTACACGTTAATTAGTACGACCGGTGCCCATGCAGGGCCCCTCTGACCATGATATACCGTCCCCCTTGGTCCGTAACCGTCTTTGTCGCCCTAAACATCGTCCTCTTGCCGATCAATATCGCCACCCCCCTGGCCCTTGTCCCATAGCAGGAGTGGTAGGTCTGTCCCACCCAGCCCTTTCTTACCTACAGTCGGTCCTGCTCTCTCAGGTGTGTCTCTTGGAGGAAGACTATGTCGGCCCTCATATTTCTTAGGTGGGTGAGGACTCTGGATCTCTTCACTGGGCCGTTCAGTCCCCTCAAGTGGATAGAGCTGTGAAGAAGGCCTATGGTGTGCTCGCGTTCATTAACAGAGGGATTGAATTGAAGAGCCGTGAGGTGATGATGCAGCTGTACAAAACTTTGGTAAGGCCACATTTGGAGTACTGTGTACAGTTCTGGTCGCCTCATTTTAGTAAGGATGTGGAAGCTCTGGAAAAGGTGCAAAGAAGATTTACCAGGATGTTGCCTGGAATGGAGAGTAGGTCTTACGAGGAAAGGTTGAGGGTGCTAGGCCTTTTCTCATTAGAGCGGAGAAGGATGAGGGGCGACTTGATAGAGGTTTATAAGATGATCAGGGGAATAGATAGAGTAGACAGTCAGAGAATTTTTCCCCAGGTGGAACACACCATTACTAGGGGACATAAATTGAAGGTGAAAGGTGGAAGATATAGGAGGGATATCAGAGGTAGGTTCTTTACCCAGAGAGTAGTGGGGGCATGGAATGCACTGCCTGTGGAAGTAGTTGAGTCGGAAACATTAGGGACCTTCAAGCAGCTGTTGGATAGGTACATGGATTACGGGAAAATGATATAGTGTAGATTTATTTGTTCTTAAGGGCAGCACGGTAGCATTGTGGATAGCACAATTGCTTCACAGATCCATGGTCCCAGGTTCGATTCCGGCTTGGGTCATTGTCTGTGCGGAGTCTGCACGTCCTCCCCGTGTCTGCGTGGGTTTCCTCCGGGTGCTCCGGTTTCCTCCCACAGTCCAAAGATGTGCGGGTTAGGTGAATTGGCCAATGATAAATTGCCCTTAATGTCCAAATTGCCCTTGGTGTTGGGTGGAGGTGTTGAGTTTGGGTAGGGTGCTCTTTCCAAGAGCTGGTGCAGACTCAAAGGGCCGAATGGCCTCCTTCTGCACTGTAAATTCAATGATAATCTATGATTAATATAGGACAAAGGTTCGGCACAACATCGTGGGCCGAAGGGCCTGTTCTGTGCTGTATTTTCTATGTTCTATGTTCTTACGCTCCAGGTGACTATCCTGGTGGGGGGCTTCTGCCCCCTCGCTCCTGTGGAATTAACCATACTTACCTGGTGGATGCCCCCCTGCCCTCCGGGGTTCCCCTTTGTTAGGGGGCCGTCCAGGATGGCCGCTGTCACTGCTCTCTCCATGCGGTCGGGTCCCTGCTCTCCAGGGTTTCCCTTTGTCCCGGGGGCACCCGACACGGCCGCCCACTGAGCGTCCGGCATGCGGGTAGTCCCCTGCACTCTGGGGTCTCCCTTCGCCCAGAGACCGTACTGGGTGGGTGCAGCGATTCCTTGTCTCGAGCCCTTGTTGTGGCACTTTGTAGCCAATTCCTTTTCAAGCCCTGTTTGTCCCTCCTTCCCTGTGTCGCCCCACCCCAGTCTCTCCTTCCCTGTGTTCCCCCCCCCCCCATCCCGGTGTCTCCCCTTTCCCCCCTCTCCCTTGTTCCACTCCTTTGTCCCTCTTTCCCCTGTTCCTATCCCAGTTTGCTCTCCCGTCTCTGTTGAGTGGTCCCCCCCCCCCCAATCTCCAGCCTGGCGCCTCCCCCCCTGTTGGGGGTGCGCTGCGGCCCTGCTTTGTTGCATGCCCCGGGCGCTCGCTTTCCCGCTAGCACGGTGGCCCCCCCCCTCCCGGAATTACTGTCTCCCTTCTCCCCTGCCCGGCCTGCACGGTTTCTGCCCGCTCTTCCCCTATCCTACCCTGCACTTCTCTTGCTTGCTCTCCCTTCTCCGCTACTCTCGTTCCCTCGTGCTGGGGCCTGGCCTCCCACCTGAAGCAGTCCATCGGGCAGGGGTCTGTTCTTAGTTCAGGGTGCGCTCGCCGTGGCGGGGTTGGTGGGGGACGCTGCTGGCGTTGCCTCACCCCTCCCCTCTCCCCCCACCCCCCTCGTCGGAGTGTTGTTGATCCCTGCCAAGGGCCCCTCTTTTCTACCTTCGCTGGTGGTTTTCCATCCCGTGTTCCTCGACAAACGTGTTTGCTTCAGCAGGGTCTGTAAAGAAGTATTCTCTTTCTTGGTATGTGACCCAGAGTTTCGCTGGGTACAGCATACCAAAACGCACGTTGCTCTTGTGAAGAGCTGCTTTCGCTCTATTAAACTCAGCCCGTCTCCTGGCTAGGCCTGCCCCAATGTCCTCGTAAATTCTAATGGCATGTCCTTCCCATTTGCAGGTTCTGTTTTTCCTGGCCCAGCGTAGGATTGTTTCTCTATCTTGGTATCGGTGCAGTTTAGCTATAACTGCTCTCGGGTGTTCCCCTGCTTTGGGCTTCGGGCGCAGCGACCGGTGTGCTCTGTCCATTTCTGGTGGGCTGGGAAAGGTTTTCCTTCCCACTACGTTGCCCAGCATGTCAGCCACGTATGACGTGGGGTTTCTACCCTCGATCCCCTCCGATAAGCCCACTATCCTGACATTTTGCCTCCTCGAGCGGTTTTCCTGGTCGTCCACTCTGCCCTTCAGGCTCCCCTGTGTTGTGCCCAGTCTCGCCACCTCCCTCTCCGGGGCCGTGATCCGGTCGCTCATGTCAGTCGCTGCTTTCTACAGCTCTTTGATGGTCGCCTCTTGGGCCTCCAGTTTCTTCCCTTGGGCGTCCAATTTCTCCTCTGCTCTGCCCAGGGCCTGCTGCACCTCCGTCAGGGCCTTGGCCATTGCTGCCTGCACTGCGGCCTCTATGTCTACCCTAGCCTCTGCCTTGTTTACCTGCTGATGTTCCCTCAGCGCATCGGCAAAGGCTGCCTTCCAGGTCCAGTTCCCCCCCGGCCCCGGGGGAGAATGCACCTGTCTGCCCAGCTCTTTTTGATCCGACGATACTTCCGTTCTGCCTCTTTGCTCGCTGATTGGCTCATCTGAACTGGCTCGCCCATTGCCCCGTCTGCCTTTGGTGCCCCTTCTCCCTCTGCTTTGGCTCCCTTCTGGCATTTTTCCCCCCCTTTTCTATTTCCTCCCCCCCCCCTCTCATTTATTTATTTTCTCTCTCCCTCCCCCCCCCCCTTCCCTTTTTCTTCTCCCGTCCCTTCTCTCCTTTACCACTTTATTTTTCCCTCTCTTATAAAATTCTTCTCAGGTGAACTTGTTTTGGGTGAGAACAAGGAGAGTGCAAAAAGAATTGAAACAATTTTTTCAAAAATGTTTTTTTTTAAATCCGGAGGCCCCCTGAAAAAAGGCCCGACTTCAGAGCTTATGTATATTGACAACTGGATTGATCAGCATTCGGGATGTGCTGTGTTTTGCTGACATTTTTCTATCTTTTTTAAATGAGGACCTTTTTTTCTGGAAACACTGAATCATTGTCACTGATTCACGATGGACTGGATGGAGCATTGTGTCCAGTTCTGGACACCTCACCTTCAGCATCAAAGGGGCAGACATTACAGACGGCGCAGGAAGTGGTTCAGGATGATATGGGGTTAGAATGGTTGGGTGGTTATTTTTGACTGGTGCAGACACGATGTCTGAAGGACCTTTTCTGTGCTCTGCACCTCTAGACTGTATGACTGTGGGTGTGGGGGTGAGAAACCTCAGGGACATCAGTAGATTGGAGAAACTGTGGCTGGGTGTGATCCTGATGTGGACACACTTACACGTCCATCCTGAAGCAGAGTTTAGCAGAGGCCACACTGGGGCTGGGGGTGATCCTGATGTAGTGCACAATTACCCGTCCATCCTGAAGCAGAGTTTAGCAGAGGCCACTCTGGGGCTGACGGGAACTAAAATGCTGATTTCTCTCACAACGATGCACTCCTGTCTGTTACAGTAAAGCATCAAACCCGTCTGAGTGACGTGTACCTTCACCAGAATGATACCGACACCTCAATGATTCATTTACAAAGTGAGAGGGCACAAACTAGGTTTGTGTTCCCAGGAAATGGGAAGGGTCAGGGATGAATTCACCAAAGTTTGGGACAGACCATTTCTGCAGGTTGGGGAATCTCAGACTGGGAGGGGCTAGTTTGAACATTCGAGCAGGACCTTTAGGAGTGAAGTTTAGATTCACTGCGACATGAAAAGGATTGTAGAAGTTAATTCATTTTTCAATCTAAAATGGACCTGATCTGCTGCCTTTCAGATATACAAATACTATTCTGTCCCTCTCAGTCCCGAGGACATTGTGTGTACACCTGTGGATCTGTCTGTTTTTATCTCCTCTCCTGGAAAATCTATTAACCTCCACATACTCCAGGCACCATTTTCAGTTAGTTGATCATTCCTGCTTTTCTCTCTCTCTCTCTCTCACGCTCCCTCTGTATTTCTCTCTGTCTCTATCTCTCTCACTCTCTCTTTCTCTCTCTCTCTCTCTGTCTCTTTCTGCCTCTCCCCCTCTCTCTCTCTCTGTCTCTCTCTCTCTCTGTCTCTCTCTCTTTCTGTCTCTCCCTCTTCTCTGTCTGTCTCTTTCACACACTCTCTCTATCGTTCTCTTTCTGTCTCTCCCTCTGCCTCTCTCAGTCTCTGCCTCTCACTCTGTCTCTCTCTCTCTTTGTCTCTCTGTCTGTCTGTCTCTCTCTCTCTCAATATTGATCAGGATATATAAAAAGTCCTTTCACAAACTGTTCCTGACCAGATGACTGGATCCGGTTTGGGAGTGTGGAGCCAGGGGAAAGTGTCTGAATGGATTGCTGGCTGCTGCTTCCAGAAAGGAAGCAGATCCTGGGAATAGGGGTTATTTTCCAGAGTGACAGAAGTTTCTGGAATCTCTGCTGTTCACAGTTGACACTTAGTCCTTTGTGCTTTGAAGTCCAAAAATACAATTCCCAAATTTGTGGATGACACGAAATTGGGAATGGAGGGAGGGAGGGAACGAGGGTTGTATTATGGGGAATTTGGGAGTTTCAGGGAGAATTCAATCAAAGTTGTCAGGAGAAGAATGGAAACTGATCGGATCGATGGAAATCAACATTTCTTGCTGGTTGTAGAGTCTCGGTCAGGGACCATTGTCTATCGACCTTCGTATTTCCTCTCTCGGTCTGTCCATCCCATCACTGAATCATACAATTGTTCCAGTGTAATGGAGGCCATTCGGCCCACCGTGTCTGTCCCAGCTCTCCTAATGAGTAATTCAGCGAGTGCCACTCCCCGGCCTTCTCACCGTAACCCTGCACATTCTTCCTTGTAAGATAATGATCCCATTCCCTTTTGAAGCTGCCTCCACACTGTTCAGGTCGTGCATTCCAGACCTTAACAACTCGCTGTGGGATGTTACGACACCCTGGACGAGTGCGCGATCAATTCCACCCCACAGAGCACGGAGTGCCAACGGAAGTGAATTGACCAATAATTCATATTTTCCGAAGATCTTTAACCCTTGACTGCTCCAGTGAGTTGGAGACACCAGATGTATAAGTAAAACATTATCAAACTCTTTATTAATAAAAAGAGGAAAATAGGAATATATATTTATAGAAGTAACAGAACAATGGTCCATCAGTGTACCTAACCCTAAAACCCCATCCCACCCTCTACCCCGACACACACAAGATCGATAAAAGGTAAGGGTTGGTGAGGAATAAAAAAGAACATGGATTAAAGGGTAGGTTTGAGATGAGTCTTCAATGCTATGGTTGCAGTCTATGGGCATCCTTAGATATGAGCGTATACTGCAAACATTTTAAAATCTACAGTTCCACCATTTTACTGGAGAAGTTGAATTCTTCAATTCAGACTGTGGAATTGCCATGTGTAACAGATATTACGGGGCACGATGTGTATCTGAGAAGCCAGTTACCAGGCAGAGTAACTGCACAATTTGCAATTCAAAGTCAATGTGTAACAAGGTACCATTGTGATGGCCGCCGTAAGGCTGCTGATAGTGAAAAGGATTTGATGGCTACACCCAGATATTGGACCATCAATGTCACTAATTGCAAGATAACATACGTGCCTTTGTAATGATTGGACATATTAATTATGCATGTGGCCCTTTAATGCGAATGGTTAAGTAATCTATGCATGTTGTAACCTCAATCGATAGTCATGATTGGACATCGATAACTAGTCACAAGACATAAATGTCTGTACCATTCTGGAATCTGCGATTTCTTGTGTCCCAATTAGAATGCCGAGAACTCTCGCTATAGCCTGTACAGAAGTCGGCATGATAGCGCAGTGATTAGCACTGCACTGTTGCTTCACAGCGCCAGGGACCCAAGTTCGATTCCTGGCTTGGGTCACTGTCTGTGCGGAGTCTGCACGTCCTCCCGATTTCTTCTCCCACCAGATGGAGCGCTGGCCTCCCGGTGCGATTACTCCCGGCTCCCTGACTGGGTGCATTGCTTTATTCTCCTCCACCTGAACTGTACACCGGAACTCTGGCCGTACCTTGAGGAATATTCTCAGTTTAAGCTTCAATTTTGAGCTCGTCCCAGCCCCTGACACACACAGTTTGAATGGCAGATGCAGTATAATTTGTGACGTTGTCCACTTTGGTAGTAAAAACAAGCAGGTAGACTATTATCTGAATGGCCATAAATTAGGAGAGGGGAATGTACAAACAGGCCTGGGTGTCCTCGTACATCAGTCTCTGAAAGTAAGCGCTGGTACAGCAGGCAGTACAGAAGGTCAATGGTATGTTTACCTTTATAGAGAGAGGATTCAATTACAGGAACAGGGATGTCTTGCTGCAAATAGGGCCTTGATGAGGCCATACCTGGAATATTGTGTGCAGTTTGGGTCTCCTTACCTGAGGAAAGATGTTCTTGTTCTGGAGGGAGTGCAGAGAAGGTTTACCAGACTGATTCCTGAGATGACGGGACTGACGGATGAGGAAAGATTGAATCAGTTGGCATTGCATTTGCTGGAGTTCAGATGTTTGAGGGCGGAACTCATACAAACCTATAAAATTCTAAGAGGACTGGACAGGGTGGATGCAGGAAAGATGTTCCCAATGATGGCTGTGTCCAGAACCAGGGTCACTGTCTGAGGTACACGGGGTAGACCATTTAGGACAGAGATGAGGAGAAATGTGTTCACCCAGAGAGAGGTCGGTTGTAAAATTCGTTACCACAGGAAGTAGCTGAGGCCAAAACATTGAATGTTTCCAAGAAATCGTTCAATATCGCACTTAGGGCGAAGGGGGTTAACGGATATGGCAGGGGGGGGGGGGGGGGGTGCAGGATTAGGCTGTTGCGTTGGATGATCAGCCCTGATCATAATGAATGTTGGAGCAGGATCGGAGAGGCCGAATGGCCTCCTTCTGCCCTATTTTCTCCGTTTCTATTTGATCTCGGACTGTGAAATAATGATATCACCCAGGTGACACAATACAATCTCACCCGGACGTTTGTTGTGGGCTGTGTAGTCATGGCGCCTGACATCCTGTCTGATTCCAAACTTAGTTCACAGGTGCGCCGCACATGTGACGACCTGGGAGTGCGGGTGTTCAGGCGGTGAGGTGGTGCCGCAGTGGTATTGTCACTGGACAAGTAATCCAGACCCCCAGGGTGGTGCTCTGGGGAGCCGGGTTCAAATCCCACCCTGGCTGATGGTGAAATTTAAATTCAATAACAATCTGGAATTTAAAGTCTAACGGTGACAATGAAACCATTGTCGATTGTCGTAAAAACCCACCTGGTTCACTAACGTCCTTTAGGGAAGGAAATCTGCCGTCCTTACCCGGTCTGGCCTACACGTGACTCCAGAACCACAGCAATGTGGTTGACTCTTATAATTGCCACTCAGTTCGAGGGCAATTAGGGACGGGCAGAAAATACTGGCCTTGCCTGCGCCGCCCACATCTCACGAAGGAATGAAGAAATAAACACTCGTGTCCGCGGGACGCGCGAGGCGTTTAAGCTGCCGGTCGTTTCTTTTGACAGCTTGAAGCCCTGCACTGAGTTGGAACAGCTGAGCGAAAAATCGAACTGCAGCGCGAAGCTGGCTCTCTTACCCGGAGATTTGGGGAGTTTTAACACCTTTTTATTCAGACAGAAATCTTTCAGTCTAGTAGAGGCAGGAGACAGCGGGGACATTTATTGGATGGGTTCGTGTTTTGTATTATTAATTTTTAACGTTTATAAGTATGTTTAAAATGAAAATAAAATGAAAGGAAGATATATATATATATATGATTTTTAACGTTTGTTTGTCGCGAGGCTGTTAATTCCATTAAAGGAACTATAATGGATGGAATGCGGTGATCACTCACTAACGAGTATGATTGTCCACCTCAGATACTCCGTGTTACTGTCCATGGGCTCTGTGGGTCCTTGCGTGGCTGACGATCCCAATCCTCGAGCTACATCTTCAATCACTCACTTGGCAGGAGTTTGCAAAAGGTGGCATCGGTCCCTGGACGCTAAGTCGCGGGAATTCCTTGCTCGGGCTCCATTCCGGGGTCACCTCTCGCTGTCGGGTGTTCTCAAAGAATTGTGACCCTTCAATCAGGACTTTCCTCCAAGTAGGTCTCTTCTGAGCGAAGGTCTCCCAGGCATTGACGTCTATGTTCCATTTCCCGAGGAAGACGACAAGCTGTCTTTGAAGAGCTGCCTTTGTCCTCCCCTTGTTCAGGATCCTCCCTCGAGCTGGGTGAAGATGAGTTGCTTTGGTAGTTGGGACACTGACATCCTGAGCATATGGGTGGCCCAGTTGTTATGGGCCAGGGTTTAGAGAATCCCAAAGTTATCATGGAGTTCACCTGACCCACAACTTTTAATAGATTGCGGTATGGGGGGGGGGGTGCACACGGCTTACTCTACAGGTCTGGTACAGCAGAAAATGGACCAATGGTTTTTAAATCAAAACAATGTTTATTCCATTAACTCAAGATAACCTTTCTAAAACAAACAGTGAACATCTTAGCAACCAGTAAATCAAATACACACCCCAAAGAATACAACACTAAGTAACCTGGATGCTGTCCTTTTAACATCGAAAAGACTTTACAAACCTTCAAACTGGAGCACATTAGGATTTACATTCAAGACTGAAAACATTTATAATTCTTCTGAATTCACCAAATGATTCAGAGATAGTCATTCATGGCAGAGATCAACAGCAGTGCAGCTCACAGACACCTCCAAGCTTTCTCAAACTGAAACTAAAAAAAGCAGAATTAGAGCTCAGCTCCACCCACACTCTGACATCACTCCAGTAACATGAGCAGCTCCACTTCTTAAAGGTACATTTCTTAAACACCCATTTCATAAAGGGTTCTGTCACATGACTCAGAGGAGTTAGTTTCAGATGATCATGGCCTCGATAATGGTGCTGTTGACTCCTTCAAGGACACTAACGTCAGCACGCCTGATATCCCAGCTACTCAGAGCTAAAGCTCTGGATTTCGCGATGTATTTTACGGGCAGCACGGTAGCATTGTGGTTAGCACAACTGCTTCGCAGCTCCGGGGTCCCAGGTTCGATTCCGGCTTGGGTCACTGTCTGTGCGGAGTCTGCACATCCTCCCCGTGTGTGCGTGGGTTTCCTCCGGGTGCTCCGGTTTCCTCCCTCACTCCAAAGATGTGCAGGTTAGGTGGATTGGCCATGATAAATTGCCCTTAGTGTCCAAAATTGCCCTTAGTGTTGGGTGTGGTTACTGGGTTATGGGAATAGGGTGGAGGTGTTGACCTTGGGTAGGATGCTCTTTCCAAGATCCGGTGCAGACTCGATGGGCCAAATGGCCTCCTTCTGCACTGTAAATTCTATGATAATCTATTTTAAGCTGAATTTTTTTTTACATTCCTGATATTCATCTTTAGAAGCCTCAGTGATTACGTCAACTGTTTGAACAAAGTTTATTGCCTGAGTTTTTATATCCAGGCCCCTGTAAGCCAATGTGAACTATCTGTCTGACAGGTATTGCAGTGAATCAATCACCCACCCCGAAGAGTGTATTGCCAAAGGACATCCGGAAATGATGTCAGAGGAGATGTGTGCCACGACACTGTGCTACAGCAGCTGCTGCTTTCAGACGTTGAGCTTATCAATTAACAACTGATATGTCAAAGCCCTCCCCTTCCCTCCATCTTCATCCCTTGGTTTCTTCTTGCCTCCCTCCCATTCTAAACGTCTTCTTCTTCCCTCCCTCCTCTTGCCTCACTCACATTCTCCCCCGCGCCCATCCCTCCTTCCCTCCCTCCCTCCCAAAAACAGACGGAATGGTTGTGTTGAAGTGAGAAAATATATTTTACTGCCAGAAATTTGCAAAAGTTCAGCTAGATTTTGTTGTTGTTCAGCTGATAAAGGTAAACGTTACGTTAAATGTGAACTGGTTTCAAAGTTTTGTATTTATATCATTATTTTTGTGAATAAATGTTTAACATTAAACTTTACAAACTTTTACATATGTCTCACTGAAACATCAGAGTACAACAATTAATGATGAGATAATTATAAATGAATACGATAATTGAATTAAACAAGCAGAAACATAATAACATAGGTAACAGGGTGGCACAGTGGTTAGCACTGCTGCCTCACAAGGAGGCCATTCGGCATATCGATTCTGTACTGACCCTCTGAAAGAGCACCCTACCTGGATCCATTCCCCGCCCTATCCCCGGAACTTAACCTGCGCATCCCTGGACACTAAGGGGCAACTTGGCATGGCCAATCCAACTAAACTGATCATCTTTGGACTTTGGGTGGAAACCGGAACACCTTGAGGAAGCCTACGCAGACACAGGGAGATGGTTCAAACTCCACACAGACAGTCACCCGAGGCTGGAATTGAACCGGGGTCCCAGGCACTGTGAGGCAGCAGTGCTAACCACTGCCATTTAGCCGCCGCCGTTTCCTCCGGGTGCTCCGGTTTCCTCCCACAGTCCAAAGATGTGCAGGTTAGGCGGATTATCCGTGTTAAATTGCCCCTTAGAATCCAAAGATCAGGTGGGGTTATGGGAATAGGGTGGGGGGGGGGGGGCGAGGGCACAGTGCTCTCTCTGAGGGTCAGTGCAGATTCGATGGGCCGAATGGCCTCTTCTGCACTGCAGTGATTCTATACACACTAATCAAAAATAAAGCAGATGTTATAAAGACAGCGACTGCAAAAAGCCCCCGGAGAGCTTTGAAAAACTTATGGCGAGAATCTAACTTAAAAAATACAAACATGTTTAAACATGTCACATATAAAGTTATATGATAATATATCGCAGATTGAAATAGTTTCCCAGAATTCAAACAAATAACCAAACCTATATTCAGCTCTAAATAATCACCTTTAATCATAAATAAAATACAAAATTACTTCAAAAGAATCAACAACAATAGTAACGCCTGTTTAAAAGAAAGAGAAAAAAACTGTTAAATAAAAAGTCTGGCTACCATTCAACCACTTGTTAAATAGTCAGCTGTGCACTCCCGGTTGTGGCCTGTAGGTGGTGCTCGCAGGTTTGGGGGCTCCAGCCAGAGTAACTGCTGGGCCTGACCAGGCAAACAGTGAATGGGAAGATAAGAGATCAAAAGGAATCTCAGAAGAAGAAACAAAAGGAATATTATGAAAAATCTACCAGGAGTCTGAAACATTTCGAATTAAATGACCTGGTGAGAGTGGGGGATTCTCATGACTGGTCAAAACGCGCTGAGGTGTTGCAGCAAACAAGTCCAAGGTCCTCTACTGTGATAACGGAGCAACGACAGGTTTTAAGGAGGAATAGACGAGCAGTCCTAAAAGTTGTGAACAGCAAGGCGAGGATATAGAGGAAACTTTACATTCATCGAAACCGACACAAGCAGTGAACGAGTTAAATATGAATGCACAGAATGATGTTCATAACAATGATACAATCATAGTAGATTTACCTACAGAAGCTCAGAACTATCACACACATTCACCACATTTACCTGCCTTGAGAATATCAATGAGAAACAGAAAGAAACCGGAACGGTTGGATCTGTGAATGGACAATGCAACTGTACACGATGTAAACTACATTCTTATACATATCATATGTAATATTTACTGAAATAATGAATTACTTGATCTTCGAAATCTCAAGAAAAGGGGATGTAATGATATGACAAAACCAAGTGCACATATAAATATGTATAGCCTCCGACCAGTAGGTGTCAGGCAAGTAATAGAACGTGGCCCCTGCAGCCTGAAGGGGACTTGATGAGAAACAGTCGTGGTCAGTGGGGTTTGTATTAGTTCCAGTTTGTTAATATTAGTTTCGTACCACAGTTTATTGTACTGAAATAAAATTAACTAGTCTTGAACTAGATGTTCTTTAATACGTCAGCTCAATAGTGTCTCTGTGCAAGAGCATAACACTGCCCTGGGAGTGTTTGATGGCCACATTGTAGAGGGAGCAGTACTCTCTATCTAACCCTGTGCTGTACCTGTCCTGGGAGAGTTAGATGGGGTCAGTGCAGAGGAAGCTTCACTCTGAATCAAACCCCGTGCTGTACCAATTCTGGAAGTGTTTGATCGGGACAGTGCAGAGGGAGCATTACTCAGTATCTAACCCCATGCTGTACCTGTCCTGGGAGTGTTCGTTGGTGACAGAGTAGAGGGAGCTTTACTCTATATCTAACCCCTTGCTGTACCTATCCTGGGAGTGTTTGTTGGGGACAGTGTAGAGGAAGCGTAACTCTGAATCTAACCCCGTGCTGTACCTATTCTTGGAGTGTTTGATAGGGACAGTGTAAAGCGAGCATTACTCAGTATCTAACGCCACACTACATGTCCTGGCGTTTTTGATGGGGACAGTGAAGAGGGAGAATTTCTCTCTATCTGACCCTGTGCTGTACCTGTCCTGAGAGTGTTCGATGGTGACAATGTAGAGGGAGCGTTACACTGTATCTAACCCCGTGCTGTCGCTGACCTGAGAGTGTTCGATGCTGACAGTGCAGAGGGAGCTTTACTCTGTATCTAACCCCGTGCTGTACCTGTCCTGGGAGTGTTTGATGGGGACAGTGTAGAGGGAGCTTTACTCTGTATTTAACCCCGTGCTGTACCTGTCCTGGGAGTGTTTGATGCGGACAGTGTAGAGGGAGCTTTACTCTGTATCTAACCCCGTGCTGTACCTGTCCTGGGAGTATTCATTGAGGAGTTTAACGTGGTCCAATCAAAAATATTTATTACAAGTTCACCCTGGTAGATCTTGGCAATCTTTCCAATCTCTCTCTCCAGACTCTAAGACACGCTTTACAAGTTTCAGTGGAACATCATTCCCGACATCAAACGTTTGCAAAACCTATTTCCATCCTCCATATAATTCCACAAAAACATCTGTCCCTTTGAGAGTTAAGTTAACAGCCCTCCTCCATCTCTCCTTCTCTATCTGTCTCTCTCAATCTCTCTCTGCATCTCTCTCTGTCTCTATTCTCTCTCTCAGTCTCTCTTTCTGTCTCTTTTTCTCTCTACCTGTCTCCATCTCCGTCTCTCTGTTTTTTCTCCCTATCTCCTTCTCTCCATCTCTATCTCTGTCTCCCTATGTGTGCCTTTCTGACTGTCTCTCTCTCTCTCTCTGTCTCTCTCTCTCTCTACCTCTCTTTTTTTCTCCCTGTCCCTGTCTCTATCTCTGTCTCTACCTATGCCTCGCTCTTTCTCCGTCTCTTTCACTCTCTCTCTGTATATATATATATGTTTCTCTTACTCACCCTGTCTGTGTGTGTGTGTGTCTCTCTCTCCCTCCCTGTCTCTCTGCGTCTCTCCCTGTCTCTCTTTCTGTGCGTACCTATCACGTTTTATCTTCCCCTCTATCTGTCCCTCTTTCTCTCTCTCTCCACTCCTCTACCATACCCAGTACCTCTCCCATCACACATGGTACCTTTACATGCAATCGCAGAAGGTGTAATACCTGGCTCTCAACCTCTTCAATGCTAAATATTGCAGGCCCAAAACACTCATTCCAGGTTAAGCTGCGTTTCACTTGCACCTCTTCCAATTTAGTCGATTGCATTCGCTGCTCCCAATGTGGTCTCGTCTACATCGGAGAGGCCAAACGCAGACTGGGTGATCGCTTTGCTGAGCATCTCCGGTCTGTGCGCTTTCAGGACCCTGACCTTCCCGTTGCTTGCCATTTTAACACAAGGCCCTGCTCCCATGCCCACGTGTCTGTCCTTGGCCTGCTGCAATGTTCCAGCGAAGCTCAACACAAACTGGAGGAACAGCATCTC
The DNA here is from genome assembly GCF_047496885.1 of Scyliorhinus torazame. NCBI lineage: Eukaryota > Metazoa > Chordata > Chondrichthyes > Carcharhiniformes > Scyliorhinidae > Scyliorhinus > Scyliorhinus torazame. The sequence goes on along the minus strand of NC_092725.1, from coordinate 5,092,407 downwards.
ACCTTCCGGTTAGGCTACAGCCTTCCGTCTCAACATCGAATTTAAACATTTCAGATGATTAGCTCTACCCCACCTTGACCCATTTGATTTCATCCCATTTAATTTTAAATGTCAGTTAGCATTTGTTTCTTTCTTGACTTTCTTAATATATATTCAACTCCCCCCCACTTCTTATCCACCTTTTCTTACCCTTTCTCCCCTTTGCTTCCCCTCCCCCTCCCCCCACATCTACATCTGTCACAGTTTACCCTCTGATGTTAGCTTCTCTGCTGTTTTGCCTCTCACACCTTTTGTTCTCTCTGGGGACTGCCATTATCACTCTTTCCCCGTGGTTTCTGTGGCCATTAGCACCCCTTTTCCCTTCTTTTCTGACGCTATGACTCATCTTTCATTCTCGCTCCACAGCATAAACATTTCCCACTTTCTCTGTCTGTTTGCTTTGACAAAGGGTCATCTGGTGTCGAGACGTCAGCTCTTTTCACTCCCTACAGATTCTGCCAGACCTGCTGAGATTTTCCAGCATTTTCTCTTTCGTTTCTGTCTCACCCTCGCCCTCTCCCCCCCCCCCCCCCCTCCCTGTACACTGACTGGTGACTCTCTCTCTCTCTCTCTTCCACTCAAGCAGATATCTGTACACTGACTGGTGTCTCTCAGTCCTCTGTCTCAGGGAGATATCTGTACACTGACTGGTGTCTCTCTGCTCTCTCTCTCTCTCAGAGATATCTGTACACTGACTTGTTTCTCTCATTCCCTCGGTCTCAATCAGGGAGATATCTGTACACTGACTGGTGTCTCTCAGTCCCCTCTGTGTCTCAGGGAGATATCTGTACACTGACTGGTGTTTCTCTCTCTCTCCCTCTCAGGGGGGCATCTGTACACTGACTGGTGTGTCTCATTCCCGCCTCTCTCGCAGAGAGATATCATTAAAACGACTGGTGTCTTTCAGTCCCCCCTCTCTCTCAGGGATATATCTGTACACAGACTGGTGTCTCTCAGTCCTCTCTCTCAGGGAGATATCTGTACACTGAGTGGTGTCTCTCAGTCACCTCTCTCAGGGAGACATCTGTACACTGACTGGTGTCTCTCATTCCCGTGTCTCCCTCTCAGGCAATATCTGTCCACTGACTGGTGCCTCTCAGACCCCTCTCTCTCAGGGAGATATCTGTACACTGACTGGTGTGTCACAGTCCTCTTTCCCTCTCAGGGAGATATCTGTACACTGACTGGTGTCTCTCAGTCCCCTCCTTCTCTCAGGGAAATATCTGTACACTGACTGGTGTCTCTCAGTCCCCTCTATCTCAGGGAGATATCTGTACACTGACTGGTGTCTCTCAGTCCCCTCTCTCTTAGGGAGATATATGTACACTGACTGGTGTCTCTCAGTCTCCTCTCTCTCAGGGAGATATCTGTACACTATCTGATGTCTCCCAGTCCCCTCTCTCTCAGGGAGATATCTGTACACAGAATGGTGTCTCTCAGTCCCCTCCTTCACTCAGGGAGAAATTTGTATACTGACTTGTGTCTCTCAGTCCTCTCTCCCTCTCAGGGAGATATCTGTACACTGACTGGTGTCTCTCAGTCCCCTCCTTCTTTCAGGGAGATATCTGTATTCTGACTGGTGTCACTCAGTCCTGTCTCTCTCAGGGAGATATCTCTACACCGACTGGTGTGTCACAGTCCTCATTCCCTCTCAGGGGGATATCTGTACACTGACTGGTGTATCTCAGACCGCTCCTTCTCTCAGGGAGATATCTGTATACTGACTGGTGTCACTCAGTCCTCTCTCTCTCAGGGTGATATCTGTACACTGACTGATGCCTCTCAGTCCTCTCTCTCTCAAGGAGATATCTGTACACTGACTGGTGTCTCTCAGTCCACTCCTCATCTCAGGGAGAAATGTGTATACTGACTGGTGTCTCTCAGTCCTCTCTCCCTCTCAGAAAGATATCTTTACACTGACTGCTGTCTCTCAGTCCCCTCCTTCTCTCAGGGAGATATCTGTATGCTGTCTAGTATCTCTCAGTCCCCTCTCTGTCAGGGTGTTATCTGTACACTGACTGGGTATCTCTCAGTCCCCTCTCTCTCAGGGATATATCTGTATACTGACTGGTGTCTCTCAGACCCCTCTCTCAGGGGGATATCTGTACACTGACTGGTGTCCCTCAGTCCTCTCTTACTGAGGGAGATAAATGTGCACTGACTGGTGTCTCTCAGTCCCCTCTCTCTCAGTGAGATATCTGTACACTGACTGGCGTCTCTCAGTCCTCTCTTTCTCAGGGAGATAAATGTGCACTAACTGGTGTCTCTCAGTCCCCTCTCTCTCAGGGAGATATCTGTGCACTGACTGGTGTCTCTCAGTCCCCCCTCTCTCAGGAAGATATCTGTACACTGACTGGTGTCTCTCAGTCCCCTCTCTCTCAGGGAGATATCTGTACACTGACTGGTGTCTCTCAGTCCCCTCTCTCTCAGTGAGATATCTGTACACTGACTGGCGTCTCTCAGTTCTCTCTCTCAGGGAGATATCTGTACACTGACTGGTGTCTCTCAGTCCCCTCTCTCTCTCAGGGAAATACATCTGCACTTACTGGTGTCTCTCATAGAAACGTACAAACATAGATAATTGGTGCAGGAGTAGGCTATTCAGCCCCACGAGCCTAAAGCAGCATTCATTATGATCATGGTTGGCCATGCAAATTCAGTCCCTCTCCTGATTTCTCTCTATTTCCATTGATCCCTGGAGCCGCAATGGCCATGTCCAGCTCCCTCTTGAATATGTACAACGGACTGTCCCCAACAGATTCTGTGGTGGGGAATTCCACAAGCTCACAACTCTCTGAGTGAAGAGGTTCTTCCTCAGCGCTGTCCTGAATTGCTTACCCCTTATTCTTAGGCTGTGTCCTCCAATTCTGGACGTCCCCAACATCGGGAACATTCTTCCCGCACCTACCCTATCCAGTCCCATCAGGATTTTATATGTCTCTGTGAGATCCCCTCTCGTTCTGCTGAACTCCAGTGAGTGCAATCCCAGTTTTTCCAGTCTTCACGTGTCAGTCCCGCCATCCCGGGAATTAGTCTGTGAACCTTCGCTGGACACCCTCAACAGCAAGAATGTCCGTCACTCATACTAGACTACCAAAGCTGCACACAATACTCAAGGTGTGGCCTCACCAAGGCCCTGTATACCTGCAGCAAGACACCCCAGTTCCTGTAATTGAATCCTCTCTCTATAAAGGTAAACATACCATTTAGCTGCTCTGCTGCCTGCTGTACCAGCGCTTACTTTCAGAGACTGATGTACGAGGACGCCTAGGTCTGGTTGTACATTCCCCTCTCCTAAGTTATGGCCATTCAGATAATAGCCTACCTGCTTGTTTTTACTAACAAAGTGGATAACTTCACATTTCTCCAAATTATACTGCATCTGCGTTCACACTGTATGTGTCAGGGGCTGGGACGAGCTCAAAATTGAAGCTTAAACCGAGGATATTCCTCAAGGTACGGCCAGAGTTCCGGTGTAGAGTTCAGGTGGAGGAGAATAAAGCTATGCTCCAAGTCAGGGAGCCGGGAGTAATCGCACCGGTAGGCCAGCGCTCCATCTGGTGGTAGAAGAACAGAAATGCACCATTCTGAGGATCTTGTGTACAGCACCATCTGGTGTGCGGGCGACAAGGATTTCATTGCTCTGAACACCCTGTACTCTCTCCATCTGGTGGCCGAAGAGGTGAATTGCACCGACCTGGAACTCTTGGGTAAAACACCATCTGGTGGTCGAAGGCCAGAATTGCGCCAAACTGAATCTCTTGAGTAAATCTATTTCCCAGAGGCCTGTTGAAGGAAGGATTGTACAGATATTAAACTGTAATGCACTTCACCCTCACTCTCATGAGAGACCAAACAAAGACACTTGGACTTAAAAACTATGTCTTTATTCAATAATAATAATCTTTATTATCACAAGTATGCTGACATTAACACTGCAATGAAGTTACTGTGAAAAGCCCCTAGTCGCCACATTCTGCCCGGGTACTGAGAGGGAGAAGTGAGAATGTCCAAATGACCTAACAGCACGTCCTCCGGGACTTGTGAGAGGAAGCGGGAGCACCGGAGGAAACCCACGCAGACACGGGGAGAGCGTGCAGACTCCGCACAGACAGTGACCAAGTGTGGAATGGAACCTGGGACCCTGGCGCTGTGAAGCAACAGTGCTAACCACTGTGCTACCACGTCGGCTACCGTACAGGCTCTAGCGAGAGTTCTCGGCATTCTAATTAGGACACCAGATATTGGAGATTCACGAATGGTACAGACTTTTATACCTTGTGACTAGTTATCTATGTTCAATCATGACTATCGATTGAGGCTACATCATGCACAGTATATGAGAATACTTAACCATTCACATTAAAGATCCGCATGCTTAATTCATCTATCCAATCATTACAAAGGCACGTATGTTATCTTGCAAGTAGTCACATTGATGATCCGATATCTGGGTGTAGCGACCAAAACCCTTTTGCTTTCAGCAGTCTTACTGTGGCCATCACAATGGCACCGTGTTACACATTGTAAAACAGACCTTGAATTCTAACATGTGCAGTTTCTCTCCCTGGGAGCTGGCTTCTGTGAGACACACTGTGTTCTTGTAATATCTGTTATACATGGCAATTCCACAGTCTGAATTGAAGAATTCAACTTCTCCAGTAAAATGGTGAAATTTTCAAATGATTGCAGTGTACACTCTCATATCGAACAATGCACCGATTGTCCTCTTTAGACTGCAACCATAGCATTGAAGACTCAGCTAAAACCTACCCTTTAATTCATGTTCTTTTTTATTTCTCACCAACCCTTACCTTGTATTTAGCTTGTCAGTGTGTGGGTAGAGGGTGGGATGGGGTTTTTGGATTAGGTAGACTCATAGAACATTGTTCTGTTATTTCCTTATATATATATTTGTATTTCACTCCTTTTATTAATCAAGAATTTGTCAATGTTTTATTTATAAATCTGGTGTCTCCAATTCATTGGAGCAGTCAATGGTTGAAGATCTTCAGAAAACATGAATTATTGGTTAATTCCCTTGTGTTGAAACTTCGGGCTCTGTGGGGCTGGAATTGGCCGCGCACTCGTCCAGGGTGTCGTAACATCATACAGCGAGTTGGTAAGGTCTGGAATGCACGGCCTGAACAGTGTGGGGGAGGCAGCTTCAAAAGGGAATGGGATCAGTATCTTACAAGGAAGAATGTTCAGGGTTACGGCGAGAAGGCCGGGGAGTGGCACTCACTGAATTGCTCATTGGGAGAGCTGGGACAGACACGTTGGGCCGAATGGCCTCCTTTGCACTGGAACAATTGTGCAATCCAGTAATGGGGTGGACAGACCGAGGGAGGAAATATGAAGGTCGATAGACAATGGTCCCTGACCAAGACTCTACAACCAGCAAGAAATATTGATTTACATCAATCCGATCAGATTCCATTGTTCTCCTGACAACTTTGACCAAATTCTCCCTGAAACTCCCAAATTCCCCATAATACAATCCTCCTTCCCTCCCTCCCTCCATTCCTAATTTGGTGTCATCCACAAATTTGGAAAGAGTGTTTTTGACTTCAAAGTGCAAAGGACTAAGTGCGAACAGCAGAGATTCCAGAAACTCCTGTCACTCTGGGGAATAAGCCCTATTCCTAGGATCTGCTTTGTGTCTGGAAGCAGCAGCCAGGAATCCATTCAGACACTTTCCCCTGGCTCCACATTCCCAAACCGGAACCAGCCATCTGGTCAGGAACAGTTTGTGAAAGGACGTTTTATATACCCTGATCAATATTGAGAGAGAGGGGGGCGGAGAGAGAGAGGCAGAGAGAGAGGTAGACAGAGAGAAAGACGGAGACAGAGAGAGAGGCAGAGAGAGACAGACAGAGAGACACAGTGAGAGAGGGAGACAGAGAGAGAGAGAGAGACAGAGAGAGACAGACGGAGAGGGAGATAGAGAGAGAAAGAGGGAGAGAGACAGAGAGAGACAAAGAGAGAGACAGACAGAGAGGGAGAGAGAAAGAAAAAGACAGAGCGAGCGAGGGAAAAAGAGACATGAAAGAGAGAAGGAGAGGAGAGAGAGACAGCGAGAGAGAGAGCAGAAAGCGAGAGTGAGTGAGAGTGACAGAGAGAGAGAGACAGACAGACAGAGGGACATAGAGACTGCGAGGCAGGGGGAGAGTGAGTGACAGGGCAAGGAATTCAGCCTTGATCGTGTTGATGGGGGACAATGTAGAGGGAGCTTTATTCTGGATTTAGCCCCGTGCTGTGCCTGTCCTGGGGGTGTTTGATGGGGGCAGTGTAGAGTGAGCTTTACTCTGTTTCTAACCTCGTGCTCTACCTGTCCTGGGAGTGTTTGATGGGGACGGTGAGAGTGAGCGTTACTCTGTATCTAACCCCGTGCTGTACTTTCCTGGGAGTGTTTGATGGGGACAGTGTAGAGGGAGCTTTACTCTGTATCTAACCCCGTGCTCTACCTGTCCTGGGAGTGTTTGATGGGGACAGTGTAGAGGGAGCTTTAATCTCTATCTAATCCCGTGCTGTACCTGTCCTGGGAGTGTTGATGGGGACAGTGTAGAGGGAGCTTTACTCTGTATCTAACCCCGTGCTGTACCTGTCCTGGGAGTGTTTGATGGGGACAGTGTAGAGGGAGCTTTACTCTGAATCTAATCCCGTGCTGTACCTGTCCGGATGAGTATTAAGTGAAGTGACTAACCAGGTCCTATCTCGAATATTTGTGACAATTCCAGGCAGGTAGATCTTGGCCATGTTTCCAGCCTCTCTCTGGAGTCTCTAACATATGGTTGCCAAGTTCCAGTGGAACACCATCACATACATCATTCATTTGCAAATCCCAATTGTTTTACCTATATATTTCGCGTCTCAATATTTGGCACTTTGAGAGTCAACAAGTTAACAGTTCTCCCCCCCCTCCACCCCCCCCATCTCTCTCTGTCTGCCTCTCAGTCTGTCTGTCTCTGCATCTTTCTCTCTCTCTCTCTCTTTCTTACTCTATGTATTTCTCCTCTCTCTCTGTCTCTCTGCCGCTCTCTGTTTCTCTCTCTCTCTGTTTCTCTTCATGTGTCTCCCTCCCTCTGTCTCTCTCTCTGTCCCTCTCTCCGTCTCTCTCTCTCTGTCTCCATATCGCCCTATCTGTGTTTTTGCGTTTGTCTCATTCTCTGTCTCTCTCTCTTAGTCTCTCTCTGTCCCCCTCTCAGTCTCACTCGCTGTCTCTCTCTCCCTATGTAGCTCCCTCTCTAATCTCTCTCCGTGTCCCTCTCTCTCAATCATCCTTTCTCTCTGTCTCTCTCTCTGTCTCTCACTGCCTGTCTCTCTCTCTCTCTCTCTTTCTCTCTGTCTTTCTCTTTCTATTTCTCTCTCTCTGTGTCTCCAAACTGTGGGATTCACTCATTCCCCCTTCCTTCAGTCTCCAAAATGTGGGACTCCCTCACCCCCCCGCCCTGCCTCAGTCTCCAAACTGTGGGAGTCCAGCGCTCCCCCCTTCCTGTCTACAAACGGTAGACTAATTTCCCTTACTCCCCCTCCCTGGGGAAATGTACAGAGAGCAGTGGGGTGCATTCAAAAGGGAAATTAGCAGGATACAAGCCACACGTGTTTCCTCTCGGTAAAAGGAGGAGCAGCAAGCCCAGAGAATCATGGGTGACCAGAGACATTCAGCATACGGTGAAAATGAGAAGAGGCTTTTAGTAAGTTCAAGGGGAAAAAATGAGCGGAGGCATTAGTGGAGTACAGCAATTGCAGGATGGAGCTTAAGAAAGCAATGCAGAGAGGAAAGAATGACTCTGAGAAAGCGCTGGCTGGTAAAAGTAGGGAAAATCCCGAGATATTCTGTCAGGATATCAATGGGAAGAGGATAAACGGGGAAAGAGTCGGGCTCATTAGGGACCAAAGGGGAAATCTGTGGGTGGATTGAAAAAGGGAGCGACAAGGTAGTAATGGTATTGGCAGGCTTAAAAGTGGACAAATCTCCAGGTCCGGATGGATTGTGTCCCAGGATGCAGTGGGAGGCGGGGGAGGAAATTGCCAGGGCTCTGAACCAAATTTTACATTCTTCTCTGGCCAAGAGGGAGGCGCCAGAGAACTGGAGAACAGTTAATGTGGTCCCACTGTTTTAGAAATGTTGTAGAGATAGACAAACAAACTTCTGACCAGTGAGTCTCACGTCAGTGGTCAGGAGAAACCTCTGAAGGAGACAATCTATCTCCACTTCGAGAGGCAAGGTTTGATCCGGGATAGTCAGCCTGGCGTTGTCAGAGGGAGGTCATGCCTAACAAATTTGATTCAATTTTCTGAGCATGTGACCAGATGTGTGGATGAGGGGAGTGCAGCTGTTGAAGTTCATCTGGATTTCAGCAAAGCCTTTGACAAGGTCCCACATCAGGATATTTCTAAAGAAGGCAAATCCACTTGGAATACAGGGTAACTTGATAAGGCGGAATCAATATTTGCTTAGATGTACTAGACAGGGGGTGATGACGGACGGCTGCTTTTGGACTGGGAGCCAGTGTCCAGTGGCCCACCACAAGGATCTGTGCTGGGCCCCCTATTATTCATTATTTATATAAACGACATAGATGATTATGTGGGGGTAGGATCAGTAAGTTTGCAGCTGACACAAAGATTGGCCAAATGCCTAACAATGAGGCTAAGTGTTTTGAGTTACAGGAAGGTATAGATGGGATGGACAAATAGGCTAAAAATTGGCAGGTGGAATTTAATCCTGTCAAGTGTGAGGTGATACACATTGGAAGGAGGAATGTGATAAGGAAGTATTCAATTAATGGCCTGACACTGGGAAGCTCAGAGGATCAAAGGGACCTTGGCAGATCTGTCTATTCATCTCTGAATGTAGAAGGGCAGATTAATAGGGGTGGTTTAAAAATGCATAGGGGACACTTGCCTTTATCAATCGGGGCATGGATTACAACAGCAGGGAGGCCATGTTGGAGTTGTATAGAACTTTGGTGAGGCCACAGCTGGAGCACTGTGTGCAATTCTGGTCGCCACATTATAGGAAGGATGTGATTGCACTGGAGGGGGTGCAGAGGAGATTCACCAGGATGTTGCCTGGGATGGAACATTTCAGTTATGAAGATAGGTTGGATAGGCTTGGGTTGTTTTCTCTGGAGCAGAGAAGACAGAGGGACGACCTGATCGAGGTGTACACGATTATGAGGGGCATAATCATTGAAGGGAGCAGCTGTTTCCCTTAGCTGAAGGGTCAGTCACGAGGGAACACAAGATCAAGGACAGGGGCAAGGGAATTAGGAGGGATTTGAGGAATGCTTTTTCCACCAGAGGGTGGTGATGGGCTGCAACGCAACGCCTGGGAGGGTGGAAGAAGTGGGTTACGTCACATCCTTTAAAAAGTACCTGGATGAGCATTTGGAACGTCACAACATTCAAGGCTGGGGCAGGACGGTGGCATAATGGGTTAGCCGTGCTGCTTCATGGCGCAGAAGTCCCAGGTTCGATCCCGGCTCTGGGTCACTATCCGTGTGAGGTTTGCACATTCTCCCCATGTTTGCGTGGGTTTCGCCCCCACAACAGAAAGATATTAAGGGTGGGTGGATTGTCCACTCTAAATTGCCCCTGAATTGGAAAAAATGAATTGCGCCAATTTATAAAAAGAAACATTCAAGGCTATGGGCCGAGTGCTGACAAATGGGATTAGGTCGGTAGGTCAGGTGTTTTCGGTGTGCCGGGGCAGACTCGATGGGCCGAGCGGCCTCTTTTGCAATGTCTTATTCTGTGACACTGTCGAGGGAGCTTTACTCTGTGTGGAACCCCATGCTGTACCTTTGCTGCCAGTGTTTGATGGGGACAGTGTGGACGTCACTTTCCTCTGTATCTTCTCCTGTGGGGCAGCATCTCTGAGTGTTGTGACTGGACAGTGTAGATGTGGAGAAGCTATTGCTTCAAGTCAAAATCAATGTCGTTTTGAAATGTGTTCAGCGTTTTAGCTGCTATCCAGTCATTCCTTCCCATCCTCACTGCCGAGGCTCCTCGTCATTTTCCACAAGGCAACTATTTGTGTTCAGGAAAGGTCGCAGAGGGAATTTCAATGAAACGGACAGAAAGGGGAACTGATGTGTTTTGGACAATAAGGTGAGGAGAGAAAATATGAACTAAATGTCACCAAGTTAAAATGGGAGCAGGAACAGGGAGGCGTTTTCTCCCCCTCTCAATGTCGCTCTCTGTCTCCCTCTGACTCTCCACATGTGTCATCTGTTGACCTCTCCATCTCTCTCTTTCTCTGTCTGGGAATCTGGAAATAAAATCCACAAACATCAGTCAGCAAAGCACTGAGACATTCATCACAGCGTTGGCTCCTCTCTAAGGTAATGTTTGTACATTAAATGTGACACAGACGCAGATATGGAGACACAAACCAGCGTTGCATTATGGGGAATTTTGGCGTATCAGGGAGAATTTGATCAAAGTTGGCAGGAGAACAATGGAAACTGATTGGATAGATGGAAATCAATATTTCTTGCTGGTTGTAGAGTCTCGGTCAGAGAGCATTGTCTATCGACCTTCATATTTCCTCTCTCGGTCTGTCGATCCAATCATTGCAACATGCAATTGTTCCAGAGTAATGGGGCCATTCGGCCCAACGTGTATGTCCTAGCTCTGTCAATGGGCAATTCAGCGAGTGCCACACCCCGGCCTTCTCGCCAGAACCCTGCACCTTCTTCCTTGTAAGATAATGATCCCATTCACTTTTTGACGCTGCCTCTACCACACTGTTCAGGCCGTGCATTCCAGACCTTAACAACTCGCTGTGTGATGTTACGACATCCTTGACGAGTGCACGGTCAATTCTAGCCCACAGAGTCCAGGGCCCTAAAATCAGTGAATTCATGTTTTCTGAAGATCTTTAACCCTTGACTGCTCCAATGAGTTGGAGACACCAGATTTCTAAGTAAAACATTAACAAACTCTTTATTAATAAAAAGAGGAAAAGTCGAATATACATATAAGGATATCTGTATTTATTCCGCAAACCCCATCCCACCTCTACCCCGACACAGACAAGACAGATACAAGGTAAGGGTTGGTGAAGAATAGAAAAGAACATGGATTAAAGGGAAGATTTGAGATGAATCTTCAGTGCTATGGTTGCCTCCCGAAGAGGACAATTTGGGCATCCTTAGATCTGTAACCGGTTTAAAATCGACCTCGTCTCGTTCTCCATCCTTTCAGGGATTGAAACAGTTTCCCCCCCTGTGTGTGTGAGTGTGTGTGTGAGTGTGTGTCTGTGTGACTGTGTGTCTGTGAGTGTGTGTGTATGAGTGTGTGTGTGTGTGTGTTGGAGTGTGCGTGAGTGTGCATGCATGAGTGTGCGTGAGTGCCAGTGTAATCTGTGTAAACCCATGCCAATTACTCATCCAGGTACACACTCACACAAACACACACTCACACACACAGACATACTCATTCACCCACGCATTCACACACACATTTCCACGCACTGACACACTCACACTCACAGACACACACACACAGCCACACTGACACACACACACTCGCACGCATACATCTCACTCACATACACTCTCACACATACACTCACACACACTCACTCACACACACTCACACACACACTCACACACATACACACTCACACGCACACACGTTCTCATACTCGCACACACGCACACATTAACATTCACACTCACACATACTAACATATGCTCAGTGTGTGTGTCTGTGTGTATCTGTGTGTGTGTGATTGTCTGTGTGATTGTGTGTATGTGAGAATGTGTGTGTGTGTGTCTATATATGTGCGTGTGTGTCTGTGTGTGTGTGTGTGAGTATGTGTGTGTGGGTGTTTCAGTGTGTGTGTCTATGTGTGAGCGTGTGTGTGTCTGTGTGAGAGTGCGTGTGTGTGAGAGTATGTGTGTGTGTTTGTGTGTGTGAGAGAGTGTGCCTGTGTGTGTGTGCATGAGTATGTGAGTGTGTCTGTGTGTGTGCGTGTGTGTGAGTGTGTGTGTGTGCCATGTTTGAATGGCTGGGCAGGTCGATGCCAAATGGCCTCCAGTTGCTCCTATGTTCTTTTAAGTCTGAAATACATATGCACGTGTGCGCATGCATGCACACATACCAACACACACAGAAACACTCACGCACACACAAAAATGCTGACACACAAATACTCACACACACATACAAACAAAACACACACACACATAAACACACACAAACACAGAGACAGGCACACACAAATGCAACCACACGCACACATATACACATACACACAAGCACACTCACACACACACAAATATCCACACACACAAACATACTCACACACACACACGCACATACACACACACAAACACATGTATGCGCACAGGCACACACAAACACACACAGACGCGGGCATACACTAACAAGCACTCACAAGCACACACACAGACGCGCAAACACTCTCACACATGAGGAAACACTCAAATTGTTGCCACTTTATTATCCAACCACAAGCCGCGAGTCCGTTTCTCGTATTGACCAAATAACCACACAACAGTCTGTTAGTTCAAAGGATAGTTTATCATTGAACACAAGACTTATCTCTCTGTGCAATGATACACGCGGCTACGTATTAAACTACACCTATCAACTAAGATGACTTGTACTTAATTTCTGGATGACCGGCTCTGTGCGGGGCGATAAGGCCTTTATCTGAGTCCCCACGTGTGTCGGCTGGAAATCGTCAGGTTCGTCTCGGCTGTGGCTCATCTCTCTCAGGTAGCGATCGCGGGTCCTGAACTTGGCAGGTCGTTATGCTGCGATTGGTGTGGGCACAGGCTGGTCCCAAAAGAGACCGATCGCTAGTAAGCAGGGCTTCTTATCCTTCTTCTCTTTTGCGCTCTTTTGGACGGGGTTAACTCAGGTCCAATGGATCGATAGAATCTCAATCAATCTGATCGATACCGGCCAATTAGGGGGCAGGTATCTTGATGGCTCGGCGCGTCCCAGTCGTTATTGTTCCAAGTGCGTAGGCCTTTCCAATTAAGGGGAGGTGGCGCCGGGGCGTTTGCTACTGGTGCTATTCCTTGATTTGAGTCTATTGTCCTGGGGAAATTTAACAGGTGCAGGTTTCATTTCGGTCTGGTTCTCCTTTGCTCAATACACAAGGGCTGTGCACTGTCTGTGTCCCAGCTTGACTACAGCTCCCATTAGCCTTTGCGTGCAGCCATTTTGGATGGCCACAGAACACACAGACGTGCAAATGTGCTCACACACAATGCATGCACACAAACACTCAGACAGGCACACAAACACACTTGCACACACATCACTCATATAAGCATACAAACACACTCACAGATACGCACACAAAAAAATCGCATGCATACACACAAACGCAAGCACACACAAATGCAGACACACACATGCACACACACACAAACATATGTATGCACGCACACAATCACGTACTCTGACACAAACACATGTACACTCATACACACAGACTTGCAAACATGTTCACACAAACGTTACACATACACACAAACACACACGCATTCACAAACACACACACAAACACACACACAAACACACTTACACGCACACACCAACATGAACACACACAAACACATGTACACAAACACACATGCACACACACACACACACAAACGCACGTATACACACACAAACACAGACAGACGTAGGCACACACTCACAAGTACACACACTGTCATGAGAATGTCGCTTTAAGAAATGTTTGGCTGCTCATGTTATTGCAGTGATACCAGAGTGTGGGTCGAGCTGAGCTCTGGCTCTGCTTTTTAGTTTCAGTTTGAGAAAAGCTTGGGTGCGTCTGTCTTTTTGGTTTCGTTTTTCAGTGTTGGAGCTGAATCCAGACAGAGCTGGTGTACTGTTGATCTCTCTGCCATGAAAGAATATCTCTGGATCATTTGGTAAATTCAAACTTATAAATGTTCTCAGTAGTGAATGAAAATCCTGATGTGCTTCTGTTTAAAGGTGTGTTGTGTCTTCTGGATGTTAAAAAGGAATGCTTAAAGGTTTACTTAATGTTGCAGTCTTTGGGGGTTGTATTTGAATTAATGGTTGCTAAGATGTTCACTGTACGTTTTAAAAAGGTTAACTTGAGTTCATAGAATATGCATTGTTCTGCTTTATAAAATACTTTTCCATTTCCGCTGTACCACACCTGTAGAGTGGGCCGTGTGCTCCCCATACCACAATCTATTAAAAGTTGTGGGTCAGGTGAACTCCATGATACACTTTGGGGTTCTCAAAACACTGGCCCATAAGAAATTGGGCGCTCGAGGGGGATAAAAGTTTATCTCTGTAAATTGGCTCAGTGAACTTAAAGACAGTGAAGGGTGAGCATATTATGGTTGCTTTTCAGGTGCGGTATTCTAGTTTAAGTGCGGAGTGTGTTGTGGACAATGGCTCTTTCAGAGACTCTGAAGCTTTTGGCGGTGGAGATGGTCACACGCAGTACCTTACGGACAGAGACTAAAAGCAGACTGTTAGATTTGGCAAAAACATTGCAGTTAACATTACCTGACAAAATACGAAAAGATGAGATAATTATGGTGGTGGCTAAGCATTTAAAGTTGCCTGAGATACAGTCTGACTCATTAGAAATGGCAAAGATCCAGTTGCAGATTAAGCAACTTGAACATGAAAAAGAATAAAAGCAGCTTCAATATGCAATGAGAGAAACAGTAAGAGAGAGGGAGATACAGATCAGGGAAAAAGAAAATGCGAGATAAGAAAAAAGCAAAGAAAGAATAGCCCTAGCTCAACAAAAAGAAAGAGATAGAGAGGAAAGAGAAAAAGAGAGCGCGTTTGAACTTCAGAAAATGGCTATGAAACATAACACTCAGTTATATTTATGAACAATCTCACTTGCGCGAACACTCAAACACACAGACGTGCAAATATGTTCACAAACACATGTGCATTCACACAAACACTCATACACTCACACAAAGTCACCGTCAGTTTGAAAACGGAATCTCTGATTGGCTGAGTGGCTGTCAGTCAGTTTGGTTTATTCATTAATTTCATAATTAATGTAACGGGATATTTCACCATGATCTTGATCTGCTCCCTGAACCTGGACTGAGTTACCGTGTAAATGAATGTGTTTGTGCAGCAACTTACACCCTGCAACATATATCCGACTTGTTGTAAATTATACTGGGGTATGGTGAGGTAATATAATCCACTCAAAGACAAATAGAAAAATGTGACAACATAGACAGTCCAGAGGAGAATGAAAGTTCCGGAAATGCTGAAGAGTAAAATCATTGACTTTCTTCTGCTCTCCATCTCTGGGTCTCTGCGATACTCTCCCTGACTCTGAGCCCTCAGTGCCTTCCGGACTCGACTGGTGAGTAAAATGTGTCTGACTGTCAGAGCGTTGATCAAGAGGATTGAAAAGAATGGGATCAATGGAGTTAAAACCTGATCAAAGCAGAGAAATACAACCCACCCAGGGGCAGTCCAAAAGCTTCTCTTTGTCTGGCAGAACCACTGGACATTGTCGATTATCACTCCAGGTACATATGTAAAGTACAGGGGGATGTTTTTTACACAGAACAGGAGGCCGCTTGTTGACAGAACCACAGCTGCTTTTTTCCCAGTGCAATATTTAAGTTTCAGTTTCTGGCAGCGAATGGCCACAAATCGATCAAAGGAGAAGGTGAGGGTGAACCAGACAGAACAGTCTCTGGATGTAGACAGCAGGACATTGTTAACACTACACACAGGGGTGAGGGACAGGAAACTCCAGGGGAAATAATAATCACTGATGATGTTCAGTATGGGGTCAGTGATAATAAACAGCAGATCCGCCATTGCCATGGTCACGAGGTAGCGAGTGGTACAGGTAGAGAGGCCACACTGTCGCCGACACAGGATCACAATTCCCAGTAAATTAACTGTGAGAAAGAGAAGGAAGAAGAGCCTATAAATTATGGATCAAACATTCTCTGTGTCTGAATCGACAGTAAGTACAGTAGCTCAGCAACAATAAACTGTGCAGTGGGTGGGTGGTGGTGGTGGGGTGGTGGTAGAGGGTGGGTACAGTGTTTAAAATTGCAGAGATGGAAGTCGCATATGTGACTTCAGTTTTTAAGAAGAGTTAGGCGGAAAATGATTGCACCCATGTCAGTTTGATGGCTGTGGTAGGAAAATGTTCATAATTCAAATATCTTTCGGAGAGATTACATTTCTCATTCAATCTGATTGACAGGATTAACTCAGACTGGCCAAGTTTCCCAAGCAGGATAGAAATATACCAGAGATTGTCATCCTTCCTCATTCCCAATTATTGAACCACACCCCGGTTTGGACCGTTCCCTGGACTGGAATCCTGATGGAGTTGGGCACCACTCCTGGATTTTTGGAATCCTCCATAATCAATGGAAAAATAAAACAGGTGCAGGACCTCCCCAGTTCAGAATCATGGGACTAATAGAGCCTGTCCAGTCTCCAGAAAATTCCCAGGGCACACCCTTCCCAGGTTCAGTCATTCGTAAGGCACCCTCTCCCAGGAGTAGACCATTGTCTTTATCCGAACATCTCAAGATCACACTATTCCCGAGAATACATCCTGTCCTCGTTTGGAAACAATCATTCACATACTTTTCTCAGTAATATTCCGTCGCCAGCATTGGACGTTTGCCAGGGTCCCGTTGTCAGGAATAGACCCTCTCCAGATTTGGAAGCGTTGTGTTAGCTTAGAAAACAGGATATAACAAAACAAGAGTGAAAAGATGTAGGGAAAAGATCCCATTTTAAAGTTGCCAATCTCAATGGCGAGTCCTGCGGCCTGCAACGCGCCTCATTGGAAGATGAGATGCTGCTCCTCCAGCTCACTTTGGGCTTCACTGGAACCTTGCAGCAGGCCAAGGACAGACGTGGGGGCAGGAGGACAAGGTGCTGAGTTAAAATAGCCCCCAAGAGGAAAACAATGATATCGTTGATCAGGTGCCTGTATAACAGTGAGCACAAGATCAGCATTAAACAATTTAAAATCAGAGAGCTGCTCACACACTGATTTCCACAACTTCAATGGTGATAGTCACTTACCAGGAACTCCAACAACAGCAAGGATTGGGTAGAATATTTTCTCAGCAATATCAATTGGATAAAGCATGTTCAGTGTGAAGTGATGTGTCCCTTCGTGCTGCTGACAATCTCTGTCTTAAACGCTGAGGTTATACATTCCCCAACTCTTTAATTTATACTCTGTGGAACCACCTCAGGGATGTTGAGGTTGCAAAATCCTTTAATCTATTTTTAAAGATATGAACAAAGAGATTACGACATTGGGTTGAGTGATAGAAAATATTATTTTGATGAAGTGACCTCTTTCCAAACACTGAACTGTGTTGATCACATTGATCAACTAACAATAACAGAAAGGACGCCGTCCACTCAAATACCATCAGTCCCATCTCCAGATCTCACATTGTTTCACGTGACACCCCTCACTCGACTGTAACCAGTCAGTGAATCAGTACCAATTGTCAGTGTGTTTCGCTGGGTGTGTCCATTACACTCTGGGGTGTAGGTGCCTCTGTATCTGTGACCATTCAGCGATTCAGTTCCAATTGTCAGTGTGTTTCTCTGGGTGGTTCCACTGCAGTCTGCGGTGTAGCTGCCTCGGTAACTGTGGACATTCAGTTTTGTGATTTAGGTGGGTTCAAGGTGAGCAAAAATTGTAAAATTTAGACAGTCAAACATGAGGAACTATTTAACATCCAAAGATGTGTGAGGGCCACAAAGAGTTCAACCTGAGTTTGTGAGTAAAACAAATCTGAACTTAATTGACATTAATACTCACACAGCTGCAGTACTTCACCTCTCGTCTTCTCTCTGTCCGATACCTCACTGACCGGCTCTAATTATACAACTGACAAAATGCCCCACTCGCTCATCGGGGAAGCTCAAACTCCCCGAGTTCCATGGGTTAAATAATTATCCATTCCCAGTGGGATCAGTATTGTTTACAACGCCCAGTCTCTGAGCTGTGTGTGGGGATACAGTGGAGTCTGTCCTCTGTATCACAACCCAGCTGTCCAGCCAACTGACTATGAGGGGCAGGGACAGGATGGATAGGGAGCAGCTGTTTCCCTTAGTTGAAGGTTCATGAATGAGGAGGCATCATTTTAAGGTCAGGGGCAGGACCTTTAGGAGCGGTTTGAGGAAAGCTTTTTGACCCAGAGGGTGTTGATGGTCTGGGACGCACTGCCTGGCAGGGTGGTAGAGGAGGGTGGGGGTTAGCAGTCCATCGAGTCTGCACCGACTCATGAGAAACACCTGACCTGCCTTCCTCATCCCATTTGCCAGCACTTGGCCCATAGCCCTGAATGTTATGACGTGCCAAGTACTCATCCAGGTACTTTTTAAAGGATGTGAGGTTACCCTCCTCTCTCACCCTCCCAGGCAGTGCGTTCCAGAACCTCACCACCCTCTGGGTGAAAAATGTCCCTCACCTTGAACATGTGTCCCCTCGTGACTGACCCTTCAACTAAGAGGAGCAGCTGTTCCCTATCCAACCTGTCCATGCCACTCATAATTGTGTACACCTCGATCAGGTCGCCCCTTAGTCTTCTCTCTGTTCCAGAAAAAACAACCCAAGCCTATCCAAACTCTCTCCATAACTTAAATGTTCCATCCCAGGCAGCATCCTGGTGAATCTACTCTGCACCCACTCCAGTGCAATCACATCCTTCCTATATTGTGGCGACCAGAATTGCACACAGTACTCCAGCTGTGACCTCACCAAAGTACTATACAGCTCCAACACGACCTCCCTGCTTTTGGAATCTGTGCTTCGATTGATAAAGACAAGTGTCCCATGTGCCTTTTTCACCTCCTATTAACCTGCCCTTCTGCTTTCAGAGATCTATAGACAAACAGGCCAAGGTCCCTTTGTTACTCGGAGCTTCCTAGTGTCAGGCCATTCATTGAATACGTCATTGTCACATTACTCCTTCCAAAGTGTATCAACTCACACTTTTCAGGGTTAAATTCCATCCGCCCATTTGACCATCCCGTCTATATCTTCCTGTAACCAAGACACTCAACCTCACTGTTAACCATCCGCCCAATCTTTGTGTCATCCGTTAACTTGCTGATCCTACCGCACCACCCCCGCCCGCCCCTCTCCCCCCCCCCCCCCCCCCCCTCCGGCCACAGTCATCCATGTTGTTTCTATAAATGATGAATAATTGGGGTCCCAGCACAAGATCCCTGCGGTACCACCACTGGACACTCGCTTCCAGTCACTAAAGCAGCCGTCTGTCATCACTCTCTGTCTCCAACAATGAACACAGTTTTGAATCAAGTTACCCTCTGTCCCGTGTGCATTTATATTCTTGCCCTGAGGCTGCCAGACCTCACTTAGCTATTCCTCATCTTTTGCCAGGAGGATAGAAGAACGCAAACCGTTGTAGTTTCCCAGAGGCATTGGGTCAGATTAAGACCAGTCGGATATTACGCCACCCAAATGGATGCGGTAGCCTAAGACATGCACCGATGTGTGCCGGCCTTAACGTGCGCCTCATGGGCAATAAATTCTTCACAACCCATCACACTGATGGGAAAGATAATCCTCCACAGACCTCACACTATTGTTCAACTCTTCGAGGCCGGGAGACTGAAGGGTGTCTCGGATGGGTGGCTCTCGAAATGGGAAGCTGATATTATAGTGGGAGACAGACATGTGGAAATCTGTAAAGATATGAGGGAAAAGCCCGCGATAGGATTAACGAGAGACGGAACGGAGCATGAATGTGTTGAGGAAGTAGAGGGGCTTGGCAGGAGAACCATTAGTGAGACAAGGAGTGAGTGAATGATATGTGGATGGAGCAGGGAAGTATATCGGAGTTGAGCCCTGTACGGAATGGGCAGGGTTGTGACCAAATTCTGCCAGCGACGCAAACAGTGCACCCTGGTGGAAATGGGCCGTTCCTACAAGAGTAAAATGGGAAACCAGCCCTGGCATTTGCAGTCGCTGCTCTTGTTGCAGGAATAACCTGGATTTGTAAATAGACCACTAGAGTAGCCCAGACTGTGGGACAAAGGAACAGAGAGGGTGCAGACGAGGAGGGATTGGAGATAATGTGACTGATATTATACTAACTGAGCGCGGGAAGGCATTTGTTTAAAGCCACAGGATTCTATTGCAAGCACACATCAGGATCCCATCTCATCTCTGGTTGTAACCACCGACATTGATCTCCTCGCCATGGACACAGAAGGAGCCAGACATCGCTGACTCAAAACCCAATGATCGCGTGTATAATAATGTTACGCGGGTGCGTCTGGACATTGTAAAATGTAATGCGAGACGTAAGGGGAAGGAGTGATATCGGTGTTTATTATGACAGGACCCAGGATGTATGCACAAACGGGACTTTATACGTTCCTGTGGGACAGCTTATGCGAATCACCTGCAGTTCGGAAATACCGAGGCCTTATATCAGTGGGGAAGCCAGGATCAAGGGAATTACAGGTGATCCGGAAAGCTGGGATA
The DNA here is from genome assembly GCF_047496885.1 of Scyliorhinus torazame. Lineage (NCBI taxonomy): Eukaryota > Metazoa > Chordata > Chondrichthyes > Carcharhiniformes > Scyliorhinidae > Scyliorhinus > Scyliorhinus torazame. The sequence continues at coordinate 5,071,829 of NC_092725.1, read as the reverse complement.
CAGGACACTTACCCCCCAGGCAAGATGACATTGTTTTTTAAAATGACAGATCAGAAAACGTTAAATGCCCTCGACAACTCGAATCGCCCTAATGCAACGTATGAAGTTAGAGGGGATCGTTTAGAAATTCATTGTCTGAACCCCTGCCAGGCACCTAACCGGACGAAAGATCAAGAGGTGATGTGTGAGAGATTGTCGGCTTTGTACCAGGGAAGGGAAGCCGGAGGCCAGTCTGCACAGGAGCCCGAGAATCGGGGAAGGGGGGGGGTGGATATTGTAGGAAGCAAGGACCCCACCAGATAACGGTAGAGACCAGGCAGAAACCTACCACCACCACTGTGACACCGGCGAGCCCCGGCTGGGATACAACCACGAGCCCAAGGTGACCCCCAGGCCCGAATGTGATGAGCAAATTACTGGCCACACTATGGGACACGGGTTAGTCCTGACCCCCCCCCCCCCCTCCCCCCCCCCCCCCCACCCCCCACTGACCAATCAGTGACAATAGTACCCAGATATGAACATGTGAAAGTTAAGGTTAATCTCACCAACCTACACCTGCCAGCCGAGACCGACGGCCAGGGATTATTTGTGACCCTGGAGCGGGAAATTATGGAGGGGAGTGAACTGAAAAATTAGAAGCGACAACAGAGGGAGAGTGGAACTAGCGGTTGGAGGATATGGGGCAGGAGTTTCAACAGTTAATGCCCTTGACATTGCAGAGATTAGTGAAGAGATTGAGGTTATGAAAGGATCAATGAGAGCTCCAGTTACGGACATATACCAGGAAGGCGGAACGGCTACAGGTCCTAACCAGCGAGTCAATCAGTTCGTGTGGAAGGAACTTAAAGAGCTATAGGCATATCAGACAATGATTAACAAGTTAATTGACAGGCAGGGTGAGATTTCACAAAAAGTGCACAGAGTGCAGGTATGTAACATGTATGTAACACACGTGTTACAGAACCTGCAGGCCAACCTACTTCAGCTGGATTCACACCGAGTACCGAATTGGGTGAGCAATGACCAATTGAAGGCTTGGATAAAAACGGCCCACCGAGCTCCTGAACTCCTGAGGGAATTGACGTTGGCCAGTCACGTTCCCTTTGAGAATGATAACCACACCCTCCTAGTGGGAATAATGTTGCATATTCCCCGGGAAGGGGAGAACAGCACTCACCAGCTTCTCCAGGTGAACAATTAGGGACACTATGGGAATGCGGTGTTGGTTAAACTAAAGGATGGTCCTGAAAATACAATCCAAAAAAGAGATAGAATTTACTCCATCGACTTCCGGAAATGCAAATGAAGGGGAACCAACTGGTTGTGCCCAGAGACGGCCATTAGTACAGGGGTTTACTGCAGGTACAATACATTGAGAACTGCACGTTAGCGGTCACATTGAACAGCCAGACTGTGTATAACAGTGCTCAATACTGGACCAATTACTATATTGTGACGTCACATAGCAACTATACCAAGCGTGGCATTGTGTGTGAATTGCCTGGGCATCATTTGTTCCCACCAATTTATCTGAGGGAATTATAATTGGCCATCATGAGCTAACTCCACACAGAGCAGTGTCCATCGTGCAAGCAGATGACCTCGTGCGAACTTATGATGACCAACAGACTGACCGATACGTCCAGAAGGGACTTTCACGCATCCCGCACTTGTGGACAGGCTGGGCAGTACTCAAGAAGGAAGCCAAACAGATTGATCGACTCTGTAACAAGGAGCGGGAGCTGTTTAATCCTCTCGCCGACAAGGCTCAGGAACTGTTTAAATCACAGAACTTTTTCTCTAAAATATGGAACAGGGAACTGAATACCAAATCCATCCATAGATACACCTTATATCACACATTGTTGTAATTCTGCAGCTGTTTGTACTGCTCGCCTTTCTTTATGGCCTCTTCTGCCTCAGATGACGAATTAGAAAATGGCGGAAGGACAGGTGCCCCCTAGATAAAGAGGAAACACTGCGGCTCTTACCTTTATTTAAATAAATTTAGAGTACCCAGCTCATGTTTTCCAATTAAGGGGCAATTTAGCGTGGCCAATCCACCGAGCCTGCACATCTTTGGGTTGGGGGGGGTGAAACCCACGCAAACACGGGGAGAATGTGGAAACTCCACACGGACAGTGACCCAGAGACGGGAACGAACCTGGGACCTCGGCGCCGTGAGGGCAGTGCGGCTAATCCACTGTGCCCCGTGCTGCCCGGGCGGCTCTCATCTAATGTCACCTTGAACCCACCTAAGCCAGCTAACGTGACTATACTCCTAATAAAGACAGAATCATACAGAAATAATGTGGTCAGCAGAAACACATTCAGAGGAAACAGCTCTTATCGGCAACCCCAGAGATCGCGGACTCAGACAGACAATGGTACAGCGAGGGATCATACTATGATGAGAGGAAATGGGAGTGAAGGAGAGCGAAGGACAGCGGATAAAGGGGTCTTGAAAAACCTCAGGTGGCCAGTGGGCAGGACATGACTCCACCATTAGCTGATCAAAAATTAGCCATGCTGCCGAAAATAAAATTAATTGGTCAAGGTAGAATCGATAGCCACAAGGATTGGACCGAGTCCCGTTGAGGCAGTGATGCTGATATTTTGGAAATTGTAGAACTGTTGAACCGAGAACAATGTAAAGCAGTGTTGGTTTTTTCACTCATCCCATTCACTCCCCCTCGGACGTTGACCAAGCTTGGAAAATAATGCCGTGTTAACCAAAGTTGCTGTCTCGGCGAGTCTTTGTGATGGCTGTGTCGGAAGTAAGAACTCTTAAAATGCACTTACAACACCTACATAAACTATTTGAACTCTCTCCCTAGTTTAACTGAGCCAGTTACACATATGCTCACACGAGAAAGCTCCTTTCACTGTAGATGATATGATGACAAAGTTATTGCAAAATAAATTTAGAATACGCATTTTCCTCACAGGGACTCGCTCCCCCCTTCCCTCAGTCTCCAAACTGTAGGAGACCCTCCCTCCCAGGAACTCCTGATGGATTAAAAGGAACAAGAGGGTTTGCTAACCTTTTATTCTCAGACCCAATTAGTCGCTCGTAATGCAAAGCATAGTCTCATTTCATATTTTCACATCAATTGCACATGTCACCCGGTGCCGGAGCCGGGAACCTGGCAGGAACTCTCGCAAACATTCATGGATGGATAAGGTGAGATTTATATGGACATTGCCCGCCTCTCAGTGAGCAGATCCAGAGACACAGAGTAAAGCTCCCTCTGCACTGTCCCCATCAAACACTCCCAGAACAGGTACAGCACGGGGTTAGATACAGAGCAAAGCTCCCTATACACTGTCCCCATCAAACACTCCCAGGACAGATACAGCAGGGGGTTAGACACAGAGTAAAGCTCCCTCTACACTGTACCCATCAAACACTCCCAGGACAGGTACAGCACGGGGTTAGATACAGAGTAAAGCTCCCTCTACACTGTCCCCGTCAAACACTCCCAGGAGAGGTACAGCACGGGGTTAGATACAGAGTAAAGCTCCCTCTCCACTGTCCCCATCAAACACTCCCAGGACAGGTACAGCACGGGGTTAGGTACAAAGGAAAGCTCCCTCTACACTGTCCCAATCAAACACTCCCAGGACAGGTACAGCACGGGGTTAGGTACAAAGTAAAGCTCCCTCTGCACGGTCCCCATCAAACACTCCAAGGCAGGATTTAAACTAGTGTGGTAGGGGAGTAGGAACAGGAACAGCAGGCCAGTAAGTGTAGAGACTGGGGAAACAGTGATACTGAGATAAACATGTCGCAGAGTAAGACTAGGCAGAGGGAAGCCGCAAGGTTCAGCGGGACTGTCGGTCTGGATTGCGTTTGCTTCAAAGTGAGAAGTATAACAGGTGGACTGAGAGCCTGGATTGCATTGTGGAACTATGATGTAATTCCAATTCCGGATACATGGTTAAAGGAGGGACAGGACTGGCAGCGTAACGTCCCGGGAAATCAAAGAGTCATAGATGTTTACAACATGGAAACAGACCCTTCGGCCCAGCTTGTCCATGCCCCCCCCCCCCAGTTTCTATTACCAAGCTAGTCTCACTTGCTCACATTTGGCCCTGAATACCCACCCTGCCCCTGTCACTGTCTAACTGCTGTTTCTATGGCAAAATCATACCCGCCCCTGCCAGTGCCTCTGGAAGCCCGTTCCAGATGCTCATCCCCCTCCGTGTGTAGAAATTTCCCCTCTGGTCTTTACTCTCTCTCCGCTCTCACATTAAACCTGTGCCCTCTAGTTCTAGATTCCCCTCCCTTTGTGAAAATATGTCAATTATCTGCCTTATCTATTATCCTCATTATTTTATAGACCCCTATAATTTCACCCCTAAGCCTCCGACACACCAGGGGAAAATGTCCCAGCCTATCTAACCTCCCCTTATACCTCCTCTTCTGCACTCTTTCTAGTTTAATAATATCCTTTCAATAAGAGGCTGACCAGAACCGAACACAGTCTTCATTGTATGATCTCACCAATGTCTTGTACAACTTCAACAAGACGTCCCAACACCTGTATTCAATATTCTGACCAATGAAACCTAGCATGCTGAATGCATTCTTCACCATCCTGTCCACCTGCGACTCCACCTTCAAGGAGCAGAGCACAGCTGTGTTTAGGGAGGACACATTGGAGGGATCTTGTAGCGAGGCATTATGCGTGGAGCTCATGAATATGAAGTGTGAATTTACAATGTTGGGAGTGTATTTTGGTCCTCCCAGCAGCCCACAGGAGACAGAGGAGCAGTTGTGTTGTCAGATAGTGAAAATGTGTCAAATAAGGAGGGTGGGTGTGATGGGCGATTTTAACTTCACCCATATTGACTTGGATTCGCGTACAGCCAGGGGCTCGGATGGAGAGCAATTTGTTAGATGTGTCCAGGAGAGCTTTTTGAACAGTATGTAGACAATCCAACCAGGGAGGGGGCCAAACTAGACTTAGTATTGGGGAATGAGCCATGCCAGGTGGTTGATGTTTCAGTTGGGGAGCATTTTGAGCTTAGGGACCATAATTCCATAAGATTAATGGTCGTCATGGATAAAGAGACCAGTGGCCTGGGGTGAGGTGCTTAATTGGACGATGTATAATTAAATCCAAATTAAACAGGAATTGGGGAATGTGGGTTGGGAGCGGCAATTTGAGGGCAAATGCACGTCTGACATGTGGGACGCATTTACAGGCCAGTTGATCGAAGTGCAGGACAGGCATGGCCCCACGAAAATGAAGGATAGATATGGCAGGATTCGGCAACCATGGATGGCAAGATAAATTGTTAGTTTAGTCAAAAGGAAAAAGGAAGCATACGATAGGTCTAGGCATCTAAACACTGATGAGGCCCTTGAGGAGAACAGGGAAAGTAGGAAGGAAATTAAACGTGGATTTTGGAGGGATAAAAGGGGCCATGAAATGTCTTTAGCCAAGGAGAATCCCAAAGTTTTTTATGCTTATTATTAGGAGCAAGAGGATTGCAAGGGAAAGAGTAGCCCACTTAAGGACAATGGAGGGAAGTTATGTGTGGAACCACAGGAATGGGGTAAAATCCTTAATGAGTACTTTGTATCGGCATTCACCAAGGAGAAGGACATGACGGATTTTGACATCAGGATTTCCTGCAGACGCTCCAGTTCACTGCCACAGTCCAAAGATGTGCACATTAGGTGGATTGGCCGCCTTAGTGTCATAGGTTAGGTCGGGTTACGGGGACTGGGTGGAGGCATGGGCGTAAGTAGGGAGCCCTTTCCAAGGGCCGGTGCAGACTCAATGGGCCGAATGGCCTCCTTCTGCACTGTAAAATCTATGGTATATCTATAGTGTTTAGATGGGTCGGGAATGTGGGCACAAAAATGGCAGATTGAGATTAATTCGGACAAATGCGAGGCCATTCATTTTGGAGATCAAATCTAGATATAAATTATACTGTAAATGGCAGAACCTTTAGGAACATTAACACACAGAGGGATCTGGGCGTACAGGCTCACAGTTCCCTAAAAGTGGCAACGCAGGTGGGCAATGTGATGAAAAAGGCATATAGTATGCTTGCCTTCAGCTAGGGTATTGAGTACAGTGTTGGGAAATCATGTTGCAGCTATATAAAACCTTGGCTCGGCCGCATTTGGAGGATTGCGTGAAGTTCTGGTCACCACATTAACAGAAAGACGTGGAAGCTTTGGAGAGAGGGTAAAGAAGGTTCACCATGTTGTTGCCTGGTCTCGAAGCTATTGGTTATGTGGAGAGACTGAATAAACTAGGATTGATTTCACTGGAAAGATGCAGGCGGAGGTAAGACCTGAAAGAGGTCTACAAAATCATGAGAGGCATAGACAGGGTGGATAGGCAGCGGTTTTTTCCAAGGGTGGAAGTGTCAATTACAAGGGGGCACAGGTTCAAGGTGAGAGGGGGAAAGTTTAAGGGAGATGTTCTGGGTAGGTTTTCACACAGAGTGTGGCGGATGCCTGGAACGCGCCGCCAGAGGATGTGGTGGAAGCCGGCACATTAGCAACATTTAAGAGGTATCTGGATGGATTCATTAATAGGGAGGAAATAGAGGGATCGGTCCGAGTAAGGGCAGAAGTTTTTTAAATTAGTGCATCATGAGCGGCGCAGGCTTTGATGGCCGAAAGGCCTGTTCCTGTGCTGCACTTGTCCTCGTTCTTTGTTCTTCTACGCATGTCACGACATCTTGGGTGAGCGTACGGTCAGTTCCAGCCCCCCTCGACCCGGGGTCGCAACATAAACCACTAATTCTCATTAACTTCTCGACATTCTGGCCCTAGGCTGCTGCAATGTGATGCAGACACCAGATTTATAAGTATAAACGTTAACAAAGTATTTGTTAATGACAAGAGGAAAAGATGAGTGTATGAAGTAATAACAGAAAAATGATCTAACAATCTACCTGAAACCAAAATCCAACAGTCCCGCTCAAGACAAATGGGGGTTAAAGGTTTAAACTGAAACAGGATTAATAGTCATGGGATTGTTCTTTGCTGCCGATGTAGCTCTTTGTAACCAGCGATCTCCTAATCATTTAACCAATCTGAAACTGGAGGTTGTAGAAAGCTCTCTAAATCAGCAGGAAGAGAGAGAGATTCAAAGCTGCCTCGTGTCTGGATCTCTTCACAGCGTACACCCTAAACAATATGGCACTCTTCACAAGATCCGCCTTCCATCTGGAACTTTCTGTCTGGCCCCACCAATCCTAGGCCCCAAAGGGAAATTATTCATTTCCAATTAGCTGCTGGCCAAGTCCATCAAATCATCATCAACTGTTCTAGTAATAATAATAATATTTATTGTCACAAGTAGGCTTACATTTAGACTGCAATGAAGTTACTGTGAAAATCACCTCCTCTCCACATTCCAGGGCCTGTTCGGGTACACAGAGGTCGAATTCAGAATGTCCAAATTGCCTAAAAGCATGTCTTTCGGGACATGTGGGGGGGGCGGGGGGAACCGGAGCACCCGGAGGAAACCCACGCAGACACGTGGAGAACGTGCAGACTCCACACAGACAGTGTCCCAAACCGGGAATCGAACGTTGGACCCTGGAGTTGTGAAGATACAGTGCTAACCACTGTGCCGCAGAACCAAAAGGGCTTGGCTCAGCCCATCACGACAGGGGTTCCAGCTCTGCCCTAATTCTGCAGCTAAACAGAAATCACAGCAGCTTAACTAGATGAAAGGCAGCAGGGAGGTGATAAGCAGGAGAACACAGTGCAGACAAAATGGGGTTTACAACAGTAACTTAACACACAAAATGCACACACAAACACACACTCACGCTGACTTACACATACACCCAAAAACTCTCAAAACACACGCAAAACACACTCATACACATACATACAGACAGAAACACACAAACACACACACATGCTCACACACCTATGCTGAGAAACACACACATACATGCACGCAAGGACATGCTTACAATCACACAAAGAGAAATAGGTTCAATCATATCGCCCAAGGAGAATTTGCGTCAGTAACTCACCAACCTTATTTCCAACACGCGGTGTATTCACACACATGCAGTGATCCTGATTCAGATTCTATTACATTTCCCCTTTGCTCTGACCACACGAATAACTTGACTACCTGCACTTTAGAGCTGCTTATCTCTGCCAGTATAGTTCCCCTGATGTTACATCCAGATTCCCAAACCTCCTGCCAAGTTTTGCCTTTTGCGTCCCGTGTGCTCTGCAGTGATTCAGTGACATCGGTGACCCTGGCGCAAGGGAGTCAATAAACCACCCTGAATACAGCTGCAGAATTAGCTGCCCAATCCCCGAATTAACAGATCTCTGATCACGATTGCTCTTCCAGACTTCTTCCTGCCCCCAGGTGGAACTCAGCTACCTGCACTGCCAGAGAGATGCTCCTGTCTGCATTCCACAGGTAGACACTCACTCCCATCAACATTCAGGACTGTGGAAAGTGGGCTGCACACACGGGGACTCCTGCCCCACATGTCTGCTTCTTATCGACTGTCTTGGACAGAGGGAGCGACCTGGACTTCCCACAAAACACCGGGACGGGCTTTCCAGGGGAGCGAGGTGTCCTGTCCCACCTCAATCTGTTATCCCACTGTCCTCCCTCAGCAGCAGTGGGCTGGGGTGAAGAACTGGCCCTGGCCTGGGCACCGCGCCGTTTGACAAACAGGCAGAGTTCACTCAGGAATGTGGGCCCTGCCTTCTCGGAGCGAGTGGCCATTAGATTCTGGCTCAATAAACGACTGCACAGCACATTTCCAATAGAAGAACGGACTCAATGGGTCTCAGTTGGAGAGTCTCCATTCCACCACCAAACTAGTCCCAGAGCTCAGTAGAACCACCCAGAGAAACACACTGACAATTGGAACGAAATCATTGAATGGTCACAGTTACAGAGGCAGCTACATCCCAGAGTGCAGTGGACCCACCCAGAGAAACACACTGACAATTGGAACTGAATCTCTGAATGGTCACAGTTACAGAGGCAGCTACACCACAGAGTGCAGTGGAACCACCCAGAGAAACACGCTGACAATTGGAACTGAATCACTGAATGGTCACAGTCTAGTGAGGGGTGTCACTGAAACAATGTGAGATCTCGAGATGGGACTGATGGTGTTTGAGTGGACGGCATCCTTTCTGGTATTGTTAGTTGATCAATTTGATCATCACAGTCCAGTGTTTGGAATGAGGTCACTTCATCAAAATAATATTTTCTATCACTCAACCCAATGTCGTAATCGCTTTGTTCATATCTTTAAAAATAGATTGAAGGATTTTGCAACTTCAACATCCCTGAGGTGGTTCCACAGGGGAAACATTGAAGAGTTTGGGAATGTATAACCTCAGCGTTTAAGACAGAGACTGTCAGCAGCACGAAGGGACACAGCACTTCACACTGAACATGCTTTCTCCAATTGATATTGCTGAGACAATATTCTACCCAATCCTTGCTATTGTTGGAGTTCCTGGTAAGTGACTATCACCATTGAAGTTGTGGAAATCTGTGTGTGAGCAGCTCTCTGATTTTAAACTGTGACTGAAAATGTTTAATGCTGATCTCGTGCTCACTGTTACACAGAGACTTGATCAACGATGTCATTGCATTCCTGTTGGTGGCCATTCTAGCACAGCACCTTGTCCTCCTACCCCCACGCCTGTCCTTCGCCTGCTGCAAGGTTCCAGGGAAGCCCGACGTGAGCTGGAGGAGCAGCATCTCATCTTCCAATGAGGCACGTTACAGCCCTCAGGACTCAGCATTGAGTTCACCAACTTTAAACTGGGATCTTTCTGCTCCATCCTATCGCCCTTGTTTTGTTATGACCTGTTTATTAATCTAATGGCCTATGGTGTGCTCGCGTTCATTAACAGAGGGATTGAATTTAAGAGCCGTGAGGTGATGATGCAGCTGTACAAATCTTTGGTAAGGCCACATTTGGAGTACTGTGTACAGTTCTGGTCGCCTCATTTTAGGAAGGATGTGGAAGCTCTGGAAAAGGTGCAAAGAAGATTTACCAGGATGTTGCCTGGAATGGAGAGTAGGTCTTACGAGGAAAGGTTGAGGGTGCTAGGCCATTTCTCATTAGAGCGGAGAAGGATGAGGGGCGACTTGATAGAGGTTTATAAGATGATCAGGGGAATAGATAGAGTAGACAGTCAGAAACTTTTTCCCCGGGTGGAACACACCATTACAAGGGGACATAAATTTAAGGTGAAAGGTGGAAGATAGAGGAGGGATATCAGAGGTAGGTTCTTTACCCAGAGAGTAGTGGGGGCATGGAATGCACTGCCTGTGGAAGTAGTTGAGTCGGAAACATTAGGGACCTTCAAGCAGCTATTGGATAGGTACATGGATTACGGTAAAATTATATAGTGTAGATTTATTTGTTCTTAAGGGCAGCACGGTAGCATTGTGGATAGCGAAATTGCTTCACAGCTCCATGGTCCCAGGTTCGATTCCGGCTTGGGTCATTGTCTGTGCGGAGTCTGCACGTCCTCCCCGTGTCTGCGTGGGTTTCCTCCGGGTGCTCCGGTTTCCTCCCACAGTCCAAAGATGTGCGGGTTAGGTGAATTGGCCAATGATAAATTGCCCTTAATGTCCAAATTGCCCTTGGTGTTGGGTGGAGGTGTTGAGTTTGTGTATGGTGCTCTTTCCAAGAGCCGGTGCAGACTCAAAGGGCCGAATGGCCTCCTTCTGCACTGTAAATTCAATGATAATCTATGATTAATCTAGGACAAAGGTTCGGCACAACATCGTGGGCCGAAGGGCCTGTTCTGTGCTGTATTTTCTATGTTCTATGTTCTATGTTCTAATGCAACGGGTCCGAATCTGGAGACAGTCGAGTGCTGACAATGGAATCCTGGGGAAAGTCCAATGCTGGAGAGGGAATATTACTGACAAAGGATTGTCAGGGATAGTTTCTAAACCGGTAGAGGATGTATTCCCGGGAATAGTGTGATCTGGGGATGTTCGGAACTTGATACTGGAGTGCTCCTGGGACAGGGTGCCTTACGATTGGCTGAACCTGGGAAGGGTGTATCCTGGCAATGTTCTGGAGACTGGACAGGCTCTATTAGTCCCATGATTAATGAACTGGGGAGGTCCTGCACCTGTTTTATTTTTCCATTGATCATGGAGGATTTCAATAACGAGGTGTGGTGCCCAACGCCATCAGGAGGCCAGTCCAGGGAACGGTCCAATCCGGGTTGTGATTCAATAATTGGGAATGAGGAAGAATGCCAAACTCTGGGATATTTCTATCCTGCTTGGGAAACCTGGCCAGTCTGAGTAAATCCTGTAATCCAGATTGAATGAGAAATGTAACCTCTCCCAAAGATATTTGAATTATAAGCATTTTCCTACCACTGCCATCAAACTGACATGGCAACATTTCACAGTTTCCAGATTACCCTTTTTAAATACATTTCCTACTTCCCTCTGTGCAACTCTAATCTCCCACTCCTCCACCAACATCCTGCCCTGTTAGCTTCTGGCTGCTGTTCAGTCAAGTAGCAAGAGTCCTGCTCCTTTCCCAAAACACCTTTATTTCCCTTGAACACGCTCTATACAAAACTCTATCACCACACCACACCAAACAAGTGCCACCTGCAACCCCTTTACATATCAGTGTCAACTCTTGGATACTGAACATGAATAAGATATCGAATTGTAATGACTCTTAACCCATTCCTTAACGTCCCCCACCACCCACCCGCCGCAAAGTTTAATGTTGCTGAGCTCCTGTCCTTATTGTCAGCTAAGACACAGCGAATGTTTAATCAGTAACCTCCAGGTTGTTCTTCCTTCTCTCTTTGACAGTTAATTTACTGGGAAGTGCAGTTCTGTGTCGGGGAATTTGTGGCCTCTCTACCTCCACCACTCGCTACCTGTTGGCCATGGCAACAGCAGATCTGCTGTTTATTATCACTGAGCCCATACTGAACATCATCAATGATTATTATTTCCCCTGGAGTTTCCTGTCCCTCACCTCTGTGTGTCGTGTTAACAATGCCCTGCTCTCTGCATCAAGAGACTGTTCTGTCTGGTTCACCCTCACTTTCTCCTTTGATCGACTTGTGGCTATTCGCTGCCAGAAACTGAAAACTAAATATTGCACTGGGAAAACTGCGGCTGTGGTTCTGTCAACAAGCGGCCTTGTGTTCTGTGTAAAAAACATTCCCTGGTACTTTACATATGAAGCTGGAGTAATAATCGACAATATCCACTGGATGTGTCGGTCAAAGAAAAGCGTTTTCACTGACCCCGGGTGGGTTGTATTTCTCTGGTTTGATCAGATTTTAACCCCATTGATCCCATTCTTTTCAATCCTGTTGATCAACGCTCTGACAGTCAGACACATTTTACTCACCAGTCGAGTCCGGAAGATACTGAGGGCTCAGAGTCAGGGAGAGAATCGCACAGACCCAGAGATGGAGAGCAGAAGGAAGTCAATGATTTTACTCTTCAGCATTTCCGGAAGTTTCATTCTCCTCTGGACGGTATATGTTGTCACATTTTTCTATTTTTCTTTGAGTGGATTATATTACCTCACCATTCCCCAATATAATTTACAACAAGTCGGATATATGCTGCAGGGTTTAAATTGCTGCACAAACACATTTATTTACATGGTGACTCTGTCCAGGTTCAGGGAGCAGATCAAGATCCTGGTGAAATATCCGGCTACATCGATAATCAAATTAATGAAGAAACAAAATTGACTGACAGCCCCTCAGCCAATGAGGAGCTCCAGCCGCTGACTGACCGCCCCACAGCCAATCCATACTCTGCGACTCGACTGACAGTCGCTGAAGCCAATCAGGGAGTTCCACCTGCTGGCCAGGAGGCAGCTCAGCCAATCTAGTTCCGTCCGCGGACTGACAGCGGCTCCTTCCAAACATGGAGCTCCACCGCGTGAGACTCAGAAGGCTCAACCAATCAGGTAGCTCAATCTGTGACTGGGAAACGCCTCAACCTATGAGGGAGCCTGAACCCAATAGTGATTCAATCCTATTGGACAGGAATGTTGTGCCTGTGGGATGACTGTTTCTGAGTAACTTTGTAACGTTAAATTACCCGACCGAGTACGTTTCTTTTAGAAAATATTTTATTGAGTCATTTAGAATTTTAACAACTTCAACCATCAAATTTCAACAACAAGAGAAACACAACAATAGAACCAACAGCCCTCCTAGAACAAACACCAGCCAACATAGCTTACCAAACAGTGCCACTTCCCCAGCCCCCTTCCATTGGTTCTCCTGTCGTTACTCGTACCCCATTGCCGCCCCTTTCGCTTCCACTCCTCCCTGCCCATCTCCCCCTGCTGACAGCTTGACACCTGCCAGATACCCCACAGCCTCGGACATGCGCAAAACATATGGACATGGTCTGCAGGACGCCCCGCACAGCGCCCACCTCAAAGACCCTGCTCATCCGTGCCACCGCCATATGTGCCCTGTGGACCACCATAACCTGTATCAGGCTGAGCCTGGCACACGACGAGGATACATTAACTCTCCTCTGGACCTCCTCCCATACCCCAGCCTCCAACTCCCCACCCAGCTCTTCTTCCCACTTTCTCTTCACCTCACTTATAGGGCCTCCCTCCCACTTCATTGGCTCCTTGTAGATCTCTGAGACCTTCCCCTCTCCAACTCCTGTTCTCGACACCACCTCATCCCGCAGTCCACTGCGCGGCAGGTGCGGGAAGGTCGAAACCTGCCTCCACGCAAAATCCCTCACCTGCAGATACCGGAACCTATACACACCTGCCAACTCACACTCCTTCTCCAGCTCCTCGAAGCCCGGGGAATCTTCATCAAAAAACAAATTTCCAAATTTTTCGAGCCCTGCCCGCTTCCACCTCCGGAGCGCCCCCACCCCCACCCAGCGCCCCACCCCACACTCCCCCGGGGCAAACCGGTGATTATCACATATCGGCGCACACACCGACGCCCTCTCTAACCCCATGTGCTGCCTGCACTGTCCCCAGATCCTTAGGGTTGCCACTGCGACCGGGCTAGTGGACTCCCAAGCCGGCGAGAAGGACAGAACTGCCGTTACCACTGCCCCTAAAACCTTGTCCTTACATGATGCCGCCTCCACCCGTTCCCAAACAGACCCCTCCCCCACTGCCCACCCTGACCATCGCAATATTCGCCGCCCTATGGTAATCAATAAAATTCGGAAGAGCCAGCCTCCCCACCCTAATTCCCCGCTCCAGGAACACCTTGCCTGGTATAGCAAACGAACCCAGTCCGCAAAGCCCTGCCCAAACCCAAACCGCCCCCCGACCTCCCACAAGTATTCCTACTCCACCCAATCAATGGCCTTCTCCACATCCATGGCCATCACCACCTCAACCTCGCGCCACTCTGGAGGCATCATAATCACATTAAGTAACATCCTAATGGTGGTCGCCAAATGCCTCCCCTTAACGAACCCCGTCTGGTCCTCTCCTATTACCCCTGGGACGCAGTCTTCGATCCTCGAGGCCAGGACCTTCGCCAGTAGTTTTGCATCTACATTTAACAGGGAGATTGGCCGATATGATCCACAACATTCCGGGTCCTTATCTCGCTTTAAAAGGAGAGAGTGGTCGACGCCTGTGGCAATGTCGGGGGGGGGGGGGGAGTACTCCCAACGCCTTTCTGTCATTGAAGGACCTTACCAAGAGCGGTCCCAACACCCCTGAGAACGCCTTGTAAAATTCCCCCGGGTACCGGTCCCGGGGCCTTACCCGATAGCGCCGCCTCCAGCCCCTCTACTACTTCTACTAGCCCAATTGGGGCCCCCAGGCCCTCCACCAGCTCCTCATCAACCTTTGGGAACTCCAAGCCTCCCAGAAACCGCTTCATTCCCTCCTTCCCGGCTGTGGGTTCCGATGTATAATTTGCTATTAAAGTCCCGAAACACCCCGTTCACTTCCGCTGGGACCAGGACCGTATTTCCCCCTGTGTCCTTCACTTCCCCAATCTCTCTCGCTGCCTCCTGCTTCCTCAACTGGTGTGTTACCATCCTTCTCGCTTTCTCACCATACTCACACACCACCCCTCTCACCCTTCTCAACTGCCCTACCGCCTGACTCATGGATAACAGTCCGAATTCCATTTGTACCCTTGGGCGTTCCTTTAGCAGCCCTTACCCCAGGGCCTCTGCATATCTCCTGTCCACCTGCAGGATTTCCTCCACTAGACTTTCTATCTCCACCCCCTCCGCCTTCTCTCTATGTCTCCAAATCGAAATAAACTGCCCCCTGACCACTGCCATCAGTGCACCCCAGACCGTACCTGCCGAATCCTCCCCCGTGTCATTAATCTCTACATACCCCCGGTTGGTCTTCGTCACCCGCTCGCACCCCTCTTCCTCCGCCAACAGTCCCACACCCAGCCTCCATGGCGGGCACTGGGGCCCCCCTTTGTTCACTCGTAAATCCACCCAGTGTGGGGCATGGCCAAATTCTCGACATCCACCATCCCTGCCAACAGCGTCTTATCCAACATGAAGAAATCTACTTGGGAGTACACTTTGTGCACAGGGTACAACGAAAGTTCTTTGGCCCTCGACCTCCCAAATCTTCACGGATCCATCCCCACCATGTGCTCCATGAATCCCCGAAGCTCCTTAGCTGCTGCCGACATCCTCCCCGACCTTGGGCTCGACTGGTGCAGTCTCGGATCCAGGAGCGTATTAAAGTCCCCCCCCGCCCCCCCACGTCCCCTCCCCGCCTTAATCAGCCTATCAGTGTCCAGATCTGGAATCTTCCCCAGCACCCGCCCCATAAATCCACATCGTCCCAGTTCGGGGCACTCATAGTTACCATCCAGACCGGCATCCCCTCCAGTTTCCCGCTTACCACAACGTACATTCCCCCAGAGTCCGTCACTACATTTTCCCATCTGGAACGCCACCCGCTTATTGAACAAAATCCCCAGCCTCTTCATTTTCGAGTCCAATCCCGAATGAAATACTTGCCCAGCCCAGCCATTCTTCAGCCGAATCTGCTCCCCCACCTTCAGGTGAGTCTCCTGTAGCATGGCCACATCCGCCTTCAATCGTTTTAAGTGTGCGAACGCACAGGCCCTCTTGACAGGCCCATTCAAACCTCGCACTTCCACGTGATCAGTCTGGTCGGGGGGGAACCCTGCCCCCCCCCTCCTCCCCCCCCGCGGACCAACCATTGTCCCTATTGGGCGAAGTTGATTTTCTCCACCTGGAGAGATTCCGAGAGGTCGGACAGCCAGTCGGCAGCTTTGGGTGGTGCTGCCGATCGCCAACCGAACAGGATTCTATGGCGGGCGATCAGGGAGGCAAAGGCAAGGGCGTCCGCCCTCCTCCCCAGGAATAGATCCGGCTGGACTGAAACCCCGAAGACCGCCAGGTTCGGACATCGCTCCACCCTCACCCCCACCACCTTGGACATTGCCGCAAAGAAGGCTGTCCAGTACTCCACAAGTCTGGGGCAGGACCAGAACATGTGGGCGTGATTGGCTGGGCGTCCTTGGCACCGTTCACATCTGTCCTCCGCCTCCGGGAAGAACCTACTCATACGGGTTCTTGTTAAGAGGGCTCTATGTACCACTTTTAGTAGCGTCAGGCTGAGCCTTGCGCAAGTGGAGGTGGAGTTGATCCTATGCAGTGCTTCCCTCCAGAGTCCCCACCCTATTTCAATCCCCAGGTCCTCCTCCCACTTCATTCTTGTTGCATCCAGTACGGTGTCGGCCCCTTCTACCAGTCGGTCATACATGTCACTACAGTTTCCATTATCTAGTATGCTTGCGTCCAGTAACTCTTCCAGCAGTCTCTGTCGTGGTGGTTGTGGGTATGTCCCTGTCTCCTTTCGTAGGAAGTATTTAGTTGCAAGTACCTTAGCTTGTTCCCCCTGGCTCGCTGGAATGTCTCTGTCAGTTCGCCCAGTGTTGCGATCCTGCCGTCCGTGTATAGGTCCCTGACTGTCAATGTCCTTCTATCCTGTCCCCACATTTTGAAGGTGGCGTCAGTCAGCGCTGGCGTGAACCTATGGTTGTTGCAGATGGGAGCTTTACCCGACATTCTGGTCAGGCCAAATTGTTGCCGTAGTTGGATGCAGGAGTGGAGGGTGGCTATTACCACTGGGCTGCTGGAGTGCTTTTTGGGTGGGGATGGGGTTGGGAGTGCCACCGTGGCGAGGGCCCGGAGGGAGGTCCCCATGCAGGAGGCCTCTTCCGCGAGCACCCACTCAGCTTCTGGCTCCTTGATCCGTCACCTTATTCGCTCGGCCGTCGCCGCCCAGTGGTTAAGTTGTAGGTTTGGGAGGGCAAGCCCCCCCCACCTGGATTTTGTTTTTTGTAAGAACTTCTTTGGGATCCGAGCATCCCCCCCCCCCCCCCATACGAACACCATGATTATTTTGTCCAGCACTTTGAAAAAGGCCTTGGGGATGTCGATCGGAATGGATCTAAGTAGGAAGAGGTACCTGGGCAGTACGTTCATTTTGATCGTCTGGACTCTCCCTGCGAGGGAGAGTGGGAGTGTGTTCCATCTTTGCAGGTCCTTTTTTACTTCCTCTGTCAGACTGGTGAGGTTCCATTTGTGGATCCCTTTCCAGTCATGGGCTATTTGGATCGCCAAGTAGCGGAATTTGTGTCGTGCTTGTTTAAACGGCAGTCCCGTTAGGGCTGCCCCCCACCTACTTGTGGGTGTACCGGGAAGATCTCGCTTTTGCTCATGTTGAGTTTGTAGGCCGAGAAGGCGCCAAACTCTTTCAGGAGCGTGATGATTCCGTCCATGCTGCTCTGTGGGTCCGAAATGTAGAGGAGCAGGTCATCTGCATAGAGTGAGACTCTGTGCTCTCTGCCTCCCCTTCGGATCCCCCTCCAGCTTTTTGCTGCTCTGAGCGCGATTGCTAGTGGCTCGATCGCTGGAGCGAACAGCTGCGGGGACAGTGGGCATCCTTGTCTGCTGCCCCTGTGCAGCTGGAAGTATCAGGAGTTGGTGTTGTTGGTCCGTACGCTCGCCATGGGAGTGTGGTATAGGAGCTTTACCCAGGAGGTGAACCCTGTTCCAAGCCCGAACCGCTCCAGGACCTCTATGAAGTATTTCCATTCGACTCTGTCGAAGGACTTTTCTGCATCTAGGGAGACGATCACCTCTGGTGTTCTCTCCCCGGAGGGCGTCATTATCACGTTCAGCAGGCGCTTGATGTTAGAGGTAAGCTGTCTACCTTTGACAAAGCCCGCCTTGTCCTCTGCGATCACCTCAGGTACACAGTCTTCTAACCTTTTGGCTAGGATTTTGGCCAGTATTTTTGCGCCTGCATTCAGCAGTGAGATGGATCTATAGGACCCACATTCCGTTGGGTCTTTGTCTTTCTTAGGTATCAGCGAGATTGAGGCCTGTGCTAGCGTGGACGGCAGTGTGCCCCGAGCTAGCGAGTCTGTGAACATCTCCCGCAGGTGCGGGGCCAGTGCTATCGCAAATCTTTTGTAGTAGTCCGCTGGGAACCCGTCCGGTCCTGGCGCCTTCCCCGCCTGCATGGAGCTTATGCTGTCCATGATCTCTGCCAGTGCTAGTGGTGCTTCCAGGCCCCGTTTTGTATTCTCCCCCACGACTGGAACGTCCAGTCCATCAAGGAACCGTTTCATCCCGGACTCTCCCATTGGGGGCTCTGAGGTGTACCGCTCTTGGTAGAAGGCCTTGAAGGTTTTGTTGATCTTTTCTGGTTCTGATTCTAACGTGCCTCTGGTTTCCCTGATTTGTGCAATTTCTCTGGTGGCTGCCTGCTTTCTCAGCTGGTGTGCCAACAGGCGGCTGGCTTTGTCTCCGTGTTCGTATAGGGTCCCACATGCCTGGCAAAGTTGGTGCACTGCTTTCCTGGTGGAGAGTATGTCAAAGTTCCTTTGTAGCTCTTTCCTCTCCGCTAGGAGCTCTACGCTCGGGGGTTCGGAGTAGTTATGGTCTACCTCCAGTATGGAGTCGACCAGATGCTGCCTAGCTGCCCTTTCCTCCCTATCTCTTCGCGCTTTGAAAGCGATAATTTCCCCTCTTAGTACGGTCTTTATTGCTTTCCAGAACGTGGAGGGTGAGAGCTCCCCGTTCTGGTTGTTCTCTGTGTACTCTGTAATGGCCCTTGATAACCTTTCGTTGAAGGCCTTTTCCGCTAGTAGGGCGACGTCCAACCTCCAGGTGGGGCGTTGGGCCCTGCCCGTCTCCAGCCTTGCGTCCATGTCGCGTGGAGTGTGGTCTGATATCACAATTGCGGATTATTCCAACTTGTCTATCCCCGGAAGCACTGTTTTCCCCACCACAAAGAAGTCAATTCAGGTGTATACATTGTGTACTGGGGAGAAGAAGGAGAATTCCTTCTCCCCCGAGTGGGCGAGCCTCCAGGGGTCCACTGCTCTCATCTGCTCCATAACATGACAGAGTTCCCTTGCCATGCTTGAGGTTTTCCCCGTTTTGGGGTTTGATCTGTCTGTCTTTGGGTCCTGTACACAGTTGAGGTCCCCCCACCCCTCTCCCCCCATGATTAGTCGATGCGTCGCTATGTCAGGGATTTATGCCATGGTCTTCTTGATGAAGCTTGTGTCATCCCAGTGGGTGCGTACACGTTAATTAGTACGACCGGTGCCCATGCAGGGCCCCGCTGACCATGATATACCGTCCCCCTGGGTCCGTAACCGTCTTTGTCGCCCTAAACATCGTCCTCTTGCCGATCAATATCGCCACCCCCCTGGCCCTTGTCCCATAGCAGGAGTGGTAGGTCTGTCCCACCCAGCCCTTTCTTACCTACAGTCGGTCCTGCTCTCTCAGGTGTGTCTCTTGGAGGAAGACTATGTCGGCCCTCATATTTCTTAGGTGGGTGAGGACTCTGGATCTCTTCACTGGGCCGTTCAGTCCCCTCAAGTGGATAGAGCTGTGAAGAAGGCCTATGGTGTGCTCGCGTTCATTAACAGAGGGATTGAATTTAAGAGCCGTGAGGTGATGATGCAGCTGTACAAAACTTTGGTAAGGCCACATTTGGAGTACTGTGTACAGTTCTGGTCGCCTCATTTTAGGAAGGATGTGGAAGCTCTGGAAAAGGTGCAAAGAAGATTTACCAGGATGTTGCCTGGAATGGAGAGTAGGTCTTACGAGGAAAGGTTGAGGGTGCTAGGCCTTTTCTCATTAGAGCGGAGAAGGATGAGGGGCGACTTGATAGAGGTTTATAAGATGATCAGGGGAATAGATAGAGTAGACAGTCAGAGAATTTTTCCCCAGGTGGGGACATAAATTGAAGGTGAAAGGTGGAAGATATAGGAGGGATATCAGAGGTAGGTTCTTTACCCAGAGAGTAGTGGGGGCATGGAATGCACTGCCTGTGGAAGTAGTTGAGTCGGAAACATTAGGGACCTTCAAGCAGCTGTTGGATAGGTACATGGATTACGGGAAAATGATATAGTGTAGATTTATTTGTTCTTAAGGGCAGCACGGTAGCATTGTGGATAGCACAATTGCTTCACAGATCCATGGTCCCAGGTTCGATTCCGGCTTGGGTCATTGTCTGTGCGGAGTCTGCACGTCCTCCCCGTGTCTGCGTCGGTTTCCTCCGGGTGCTCCGGTTTCCTCCCACAGTCCAAAGATGTGCGGGTTAGGTGAATTGGCCAATGATAAATTGCCCTTAATGTCCAAATTGCCCTTGGTGTTGGGTGGAGGTGTTGAGTTTGGGTAGGGTGCTCTTTCCAAGAGCTGGTGCAGACTCAAAGGGCCGAATGGCCTCCTTCTGCACTGTAAATTCAATGATAATCTATGATTAATCTAGGACAAAGGTTCGGCACAACATCGTGGGCCGAAGGGCCTGTTCTGTGCTGTATTTTCTATGTTCTATGTTCTTACGCTCCAGGTGACTATCCTGGTGGGGGGCTTCTGCCCCCTCGCTCCTGTGGAATTAACCATACTTACCTGGTGGATGCCCCCCTGCCCTCCGGGGTTCCCCTTTGTTAGGGGGCCGTCCAGGATGGCCGCTGTCACTGCTCTCTCCATGCGGTCGGGTCCCTGCGCTCCAGGGTTTCCCTTTGTCCCGGGGGCACCCGACACGGCCACCCATTGAGCGTCCGGCATGCGGGTAGTCCCCTGCACTCTGGGGACTCCCTTCGCCCAGAGACCGTACTGGGTGGGTGCAGCGATTCCTTGTCTCGAGCCCTTGTTGTGGCAATTTGTAGCCAATTCCTTTTCAAGCCCTGTTTGTCCCTCCTTCCCTGTGTCGCCCCTCCCCAGTCTCTCCTTCCCTGTGTTCCCCCCCCCCCATCCCGGTGTCTCCCCTTTCCCCCCTCTCCCTTGTTCCACTCCTTTGTCCCTCTTTCCCCTGTTCCTGTCCCAGTTTGCTCTCCCGTCTCTGTTGAGTGGTCCCCCACCCCCCCAATCTCCAGCCTGGCGCCTCCCCCCCTGTTGGGGGTGCGCTGCGGCCCTGCTTTGTTGCATGCCCCGGGCGCTCGCTTTCCCGCTAGCACGGTGGCCCCCCCCTCCCGGAGTTACTGTCTCCCTTCTCCCCTGCCCGGCCTGCACGGTTTCTGCCCGCTCTTCCCCTATCCTACCCTGCACTTCTCTTGCTTGTTCTCCCTTCTCCGCTACTCTCGTTCCCTCGTGCTGGGGCCTGGCCTCCCACCTGAAGCAGTCCATCGGGCAGGGGTCTGTTCTTAGTTCAGGGTGCGCTCGCCGTGGCGGGGTTGGTGGGGGGCGCTGCTGGCGTTGCCTCACCCCTCCCCTCTCCCCCCCCCCCTCGTCGGAGTGTTGTTGATCCCTGCCAAGGGCCCCTCATTTCTACCCTCGCTGGTGGTTTTCCATCCCGTGTTCCTCGACAAACGTGTTTGCTTCAGCAGGGTCTGGAAAGAAGTATTCTCTTTCTTGGTGTGTGACCCAGAGTTTCGCTGGGTACAGCATACCAAAACGCACGTTGCTCTTGTGAAGAGCTGCTTTCGCTCTATTAAACTCGGCCCGTCTCCTGGCTAGGTCTGCCCCAGTGTCCTCGTAAATTCTAATGGCATGTCCTTCCCATTTGCAGGTTCTGTTTTTCCTGGCCCAGCGTAGGATTGTTTCCCTGTCTTGGTACCGGTGCAGTTTAGCTATAACTGCTCTCGGGTGTTCCCCTGCTTTGGGCTTCGGGCGCAGCGACCGGTGTGCTCTGTCCATTTCTGGTGGGCTGGGAAAGGTTTTCCTTCCCACTACGTTGCCCAGCATGTCAGCCACGTATGACGTGGGGTTTCTACCCTCGATCCCCTCCGATAAGCCCACTATCCTGACATTTTGCCTCCTCGAGCGGTTTTCCTGGTCGTCCACTCTGCCCTTCAGGCTCCCCTGTGTTGTGCCCAGTCTCGCCACCTCCCTCTCCGGGGCCGTGATCCGGTCGCTCATGTCAGTCGCTGCTTTCTCCAGCTCTTTGATGGTCGCCTCTTGGGCCACCAGTTTCTTCCCTTGGGCGCCCAATTTCTCCTCTGCTCTGCCCAGGGCCTGCTGCACCTCCGCCAGGGCCTTGGCCATTGCAGCCTGCACTGCGGCCTCTATGTCTGCCCTAGCCTCTGCCTTGTTTACCTGCTGATGTTCCCTCGGCGCATCGGCAAAGGCTGCCTTCCAGGTCCAGCTCCCCCCCCTGGCCCCGGGGAAGAATGCACCTGTCTGCCCAGCTCTTTTTGATCCGACGATACTTCCGTTCTGCCGCTTTGCTCGCTGATTGGCTCATCTGAACTGGCTCGCCCATTGCCCCATCTGCCTTTGGTGCCCCTTCTCCCTCTGCTTTGGCTCCCTTCTGGCATTTTTCCCCCCTTTTCTATTTCCTCCCCCCCCCCTCTCATTTATTTATTCATTTATTTTCTCTCTCCCTCCCCCCCCCTTCCCTTTTTCTTCCCCCGTCCCTTCTCTCCTTTACCACTTTATTTTTCCCTCTCTTATAAAATTCTCCTCAGGTGAACTTGTTTTGGGTGAGAACAAGAAGAGTGCAAAAAGAATTGAAACAATTTTTTCAAAAATGTTTTTTTTTAAATCCGGAGGCCCCCTGAAAAAAGGCCCGACTTCAGAGCTTATGTATATTGACAACTGGATTGATCAGCATTTGGGATGTGCTGTGCTTTGCTGACATTTTTCTATCTTTTTTAAATGAGGACCTTTTGTTCTGGAAACACTGAATCATTGTCACTGATTCACGATGGACTGGATGGAGCATTGTGTCCAGTTCTGGACACCTCACCTTCAGCATCAAAGGGGCAGACATTACAGACGGCGCAGGAAGTGGTTCAGGATGATATGGGGTTAGAATAGTTGGGTGGTTATTTTTGACTGGTGCAGACACGATGTCTGAAGGACCTTTTCTGTGCTCTGCACCTCTAGACTGTATGACTGTGGGTGTGGGGGTGAGAAACCTCAGGGACATCAGTAGATTGGAGAAACTGTGGCTGGGTGTGATCCTGATGTGGACACACTTACCCGTCCACCCTGAAGCAGAGTTTAGCAGAGGCCACTCTGGGACTGGGTGTGATCCTGATGTGGACAAACTTTTTTATCATAGAATTTACAGTGCAGAAGGAGGCCATTTGGCCCATCGAGTCTGCACCGGCTCTTGGAAAGAGCACCCTACCCTAGGTCAAAACCTCCACCCTATCCCCACAACTCAGTAACCCCACCCAACACTAAGGGCAATTTTGGACACTAAGGGCAATTTATCATGGCCAATCCACCTAACCTGCACATCTTTGGACTGTGGGAGGAAACCGGAGCACCCGGAGGAAACCCACGCACACACGGGGAGGATGTGCAGACTCCGCACAGACAGTGACCAAAGCCGGAATCGAACCTGGGACCCTGGAGCTGTGAAGCAATTGTGCTCTCCACAAGGCTACCGTGCTGCCCTTACCCGTCCATCCTGAAGCAGAGTTTAGCAGAGGCCACACTGGGGCTGGGGGTGATCCTGATGTAGTGCACAATTACCCGTCCATCCTGAAGCAGAGTTTAGCAGAGGCCACTCTGGGGCTGACGGGAACTAAAATGCTGATTTCTCTCACAACGATGCACTCCTGTCTGTTACAGTAAAGCATCAAACCCGTCTGAGTGACGTGTACCTTCACCAGAATGATACCGACACCTCAATGATTCATTTACAAAGTGAGAGGGCACAAACTAGGTTTGTGTTCCCAGGAATTGGGAAGGGTCAGGGATGAATTCACCAAAGTTTGGGACAGACCATTTCTGCAGGTTGGGGAATCTCAGACTGGGAGGGGCTAGTTTAAACATTCGAGCAGGACATTTAGGAGTGAAGTTTAGATTCACTGCGACATGAAAAGGATTGTAGAAGTTAATTCATTTTTCAATCTAAAATGGACCTGATCTGCTGCCTTTCAGATATACAAATACTATTCTGTCACTCTCAGTCCCGAGGACATTGTGTGTACACCTGTGGATCTGTCTGTTTTTATCTCCTCTCCTGGAAAATCTATTAACCTCCACATACTCCAGGCATCATTTTCAGTTAGTTGATCATTCCTGCTTTTCTCTCTCTCTCTCTCTCTCACGCTCCCTCTGTATTTCTCTCTGTCTCTATCTCTCTCACTCTCTCTCTCTCTCTGTCTCTTTCTGCCTCTCCCCCTCTCTCTCTCTCTCTGTCTCTCTCTCTCTCTGTGTCTCTCTCTTTCTGTCTCTCCCTCTTCTCTGTCTGTCTCTTTCACACACTCTCTCTATCGTTCTCTTTCTGTCTCTCCCTCTGCCTCTCTCAGTCTCTGCCTCTCACTCTGTCTCTCTCTCTCTTTGTCTCTCTGTCTGTCTGTCTCTCTCTCTCTCTCAATATTGATCAGGATATATAAAAAGTCCTTTCACAAACTGTTCCTGACCAGATGACTGGATCCGGTTTGGGAATGTGGAGCCAGGGGAAAGTGTCTGAATGGATTGCTGGCTGCTGCTTCCAGACAGGAAGCAGATCCTGGGAATAGGGGTTATTTTCCAGAGTGACAGAAGTTTCTGGAATCTCTGCTGTTCACAGTTGACACTTAGTCCTTTGTGCTTTGAAGTCCAAAAATACAATTCCCAAATTTGTGGATGACACGAAATTGGGAATGGAGGGAGGGAGGGAACGAGGGTTGTATTATGGGGAATTTGGGAGTTTCAGGGAGAATTCAATCAAAGTTGTCAGGAGAAGAATGGAAACTGATCGGATCGATGGAAATCAACATTTCTTGCTGGTTGTAGAGTCTCGGTCAGGGACCATTGTCTATCGACCTTCATATTTCCTCTCTCGGTCTGTCCATCCCATCACTGAATCATACAATTGTTCCAGTGTAATGGAAGCCATTCGGCCCACCGTGTCTGTCCCAGCTCTCCGAATGAGTAATTCAGCGAGTGCCACTCCCCTGCCTTCTCACTGTAACCCTGCACATTCTTCCTTGTAAGATAATGATCCCATTCCCTTTTGAAGCTGCCTCCACCACACTGTTCAGGGCGTGCATTCCAGACCTTAACAACTCGCTGTGTGATGTTACGACACCCTGGACGAGTGCGCGATCAATTCCACCCCACAGAGCATGGAGTGCCAACGTAAGTGAATTGACCAATAACTCATATTTTCCGGAGATCTTTAACCCTTGACTGCTCCAATGAGTTGGAGACACCAGATGTATAAGTAAAACATTATCAAACTCTTTATTAATAAAAAGAGGAAAATAGGAATATATATTTATAGAAGTAACAGAACAATGGTCCATCAGTGTACCTAACCCTAAAACCCCATCCCACCCTCTACCCCGACACACACAAGATCGATAAAAGGTAAGGGTTGGTGAGGAATAAAAAAGAACATGGATTAAAGGGTAGGTTTGAGATGAGTCTTCAATGCTATGGTTGCAGTCTATGGGCATCCTTAGATATGAGCGTATACTGCAAACATTTTAAAATCTACAGTTCCACCATTTTACTGGAGAAGTTGAATTCTTCAATTCAGACTGTGGAATTGCCATGTGTAACAGATATCACGGGGCACGATGTGTATCTGAGAAGCCAGTTACCAGGCAGAGTAACTGCACAATTTGCAATTCAAAGTCAATGTGTAACAAGGTACCATTGTGATGGCCGCCGTAAGGCTGCTGATAGTGAAAGGGATTTGATGGCTACACCCAGATATTGGACCATCAATGTCACTAATTGCAAGATAACATACGTGCCTTTGAAATGATTGGACATATTAATTAAGCATGTGGTCCTTTAATGCGAATGGTTAAGTAATCTATGCATGTTGTAACCTCAATCGATAGTCATGATTGGACATCGATAACTAGTCACAAGACATAAATGTCTGTACCATTCTGGAATCTGCGATTTCTTGTGTCCCAATTAGAATGCCGAGAACTCTCGCTATAGCCTGTACAGAAGTCGGCATGATAGCGCAGTGATTAGCACTGCACTGTTGCTTCACAGCGCCAGGGACCCAAGTTCGATTCCTGGCTTGGGGTCACTGTCTGTGCGGAGTCTGCACGTCCTCCCGATTTCTTCTCCCACCAGATGGAGCGCTGGCCTCCCGGTGCGATTACTCCCGGCTCCCTGACTGGGTGCATTGCTTTATTCTCCTCCACCTGAACTGTACACCGGAACTCTGGCCGTACCTTGAGGAATATTCTCAGTTTAAGCTTCAATTTTGAGCTCGTCCCAGCCCCTGACACACACAGTGTGAATGGCAGATGCAGTATAATTTGTGACGTTATCCACTTTGGTAGTAACAACAAGCAGGTAGACTATTATCTGAATGGCCATAAATTAGGAGAGGGGAATGTACAATGAGACCTGGGCGTCCTCGTACATAAGTCTCTGAAAGTAAACGTTGGTACAGCAGGCAGTACAGAAGGTAAATGGTATGTTTACCTTTATAGAGAGAGGATTCAATAACAGGAACAGGGATGTCTTGCTGCAAATAGGGCCTTGATGAGGCCATACCTGGAATATTGTGTGCAGTTTGGGTCTCCTTACCTGAGGAAAGATGTTCTTGTTCTGGAGGGAGTGCAGAAAAGGTTTACCAGACTGATTCCTGAGATGACGGGACTGACGGATGAGGAAAGATTGAATCAGTTGGCATTGTATTTGCTGGAGTTCAGATGTTTGAGGGCGGAACTCATACAAACCTATAAAACTCTAAGAGGACTGGACAGGGTGGATGCAGGAAAGAAGTTCCCAATGATGGCTGTGTCCAGAACCAGGGTCACTGTCTGAGGTACACGGGGTAGACCATTTAGGACAGAGATGAGGAGAAATGTGTTCACCCAGAGAGAGGTCGGTTGTAAAATTCGTTACCACGGGAAGTAGCTGAGGCCAAAACATTGAATGTTTCCAAGAAATCGTTCGATATCGCACTGAGGGCGAAGGGGGTTAACGGATATGGCGGGGGGGGGGCAGGATTAGGCTGTTGCGTTGGATGATCAGCCCTGATCATAATGGATGTTGGAGCAGGATCGGAGGGGCCGAATGGCCTCCTTCTGCTCTATTTTCTCCGTTTCTATTTGATCTCAGACTGTGAAATAATGATATCACACAGGTGACACAATACAATCTCACCCGGACGTTTGCTGTGGGCTGTGTAGTAATGGCGCCTGACATCCTGTCTGATTCCAGACTTAATTCACTGGTGCGCCGCACATGCGCGGTGTGACGACCTGGGAGTGCGGGTGTTCAGGCGGTGAGGTGGTGACGCAGTGGTATTGTCACTGGACAAGTAATCCAGACCTCCAGGGTGGTGCTCTGGGGAGCCGGGTTCAAATCCCACCCTGGCTGATGGTGAAATTTAAATTCAATAACAATCTGGAATTTAAAGTCTATCAGTGACAATGAAACCATTGTCGATTGTCGTAAAAACCCACCTGGTTCACTAACGTCCTTTAGGGAGGGAAATCTGCCATCCTTACCCGGTCTGGCCTACATGTGGCTCCAGACCCACAGCAATGTGGTTGACTCTTATAATTGCCACTCAGTTCGAGGGCAATTAGGGACGGGCAGAAAATACTGGCCTTGCCTGCGCCGCCCACATCTCACGAAGCAATGAAGAAATAAACACTCGTGTCCGCGGGACGCGCGAGGCGTTTAAGCTGCCGGTCGTTTCTTTTGACAGCTTGAAGCCCTGCGCTGAGTTGGAGCAGCTGAGAGAAAAACCCAACTGCAGCGCGAAGCTGGCTCTCTTACCCGGAGATTTGGGGAGTTTTAACACCTTTTTATTCAGACAGAAATCTTTCAGTCTAGTAGAGGCAGGAGACAGCGGGGACATTTATTGGATGGGTTCGTGTATTGTATTATTAATTTTTAACGTTTATAAGTATGTTTAAAATGAAAATAAAATGAAAGGAAGATATATATATATGATTTTTAACGTTTGTTTGTCGCGAGGCTGTTAATTCCATTAAAGGAACTATAATGGATGGAATGCGGTGATCACTCACTAACGAGTATGATTGTCCACCTCAGATACTCCGTGTTACTGGCCATGGGCTCTGTGGGCCTTGCGTGGCTGACGATCCCAATCCTCGAGCTACATCTTCAATCACTCACTTGGCAGGAGTTTGCAAAAGGTGGCATCGGTCCCTGGACGCTAAGTCGCGGGAATTCCTTGCTCGGGCTCCATTCCCGGGTCACCTCTCGCTGCCGGGTGTTCTCAAAGAATTGTGACCCTTCAATCAGGACTTTCCTCCAAGTAGGTCTCTTCTGAGCGAAGGTCTCCCAGTCATTGACGTCTATGTTCCATTTCCCGAGGAAGACGACGAGCTGTCTTTGAAGAGCTGCCTTTGTCCTCCCCTTGTTCAGGATCCTTCTTCGAGCTGGGTGAAGATGAGTTGCTTTGGTAGTTGGGACACTGACATCCTGAGCATATGGGTGGCCGAGTTGTTATGGGACAGGGTTTAGAGAATCCCAAAGTTATCATGGAGTTCACCTGACCCACAACTTTTAATAGATTGTGGTATGGGGGGCACACGGCTTATTCCACAGGTCTGGTACAGCAGAAAATGGACCAGTGGTTTTTAAATCAAAACAATGTTTATTCTATGAACTCAAGATAACCTTTCTAAAACAAACAGTGAACATCTTAGCAACCAGTAAATCAAATACACACCCCAAAGAATACAACACTAAGTAACCTGGATGCCGTCCTTTTAACATCCAAAAGGCTTAACAAACCTTCAAACTGGAGCAGATTAGGGTTTACATTCAAGACTGAAAACATTTATAATTCTTCTGAATTCACCAAATGATTCAGAGATAGTCATTCATGGCAGAGATCAACAGCAGTGCAGCTCACAGACACATCCAAGCTTTCTCAAACTGAAACTAAAAAAAGCAGAAGTAGA
Organism: Scyliorhinus torazame; assembly: GCF_047496885.1. Lineage (NCBI taxonomy): Eukaryota > Metazoa > Chordata > Chondrichthyes > Carcharhiniformes > Scyliorhinidae > Scyliorhinus > Scyliorhinus torazame. The sequence goes on along the minus strand of NC_092725.1, from coordinate 5,042,488 downwards.
GCTCAGCTCCACCCACACTCTGACATCACTCCAGTAACATGAGCAGCTCCACTTCTTAAAGGTACATTTCTTAAACACCCATTTCATAAAGGGTTCTCTCACATGACTCAGAGGAGTTAGTTTTAGATGATCATGGCCTCGATATTGGTGCTGTTGACTCCTTCAAGGACACTAACGTCAGCACGCCTGATGTCCCAGCTTCTCAGAGCTAAAGCTCTGGATTTCGCGATGTATTTTACGGGCAGCACGGTAGCATTGTGGTTAGCACAACTGCTTCGCAGCTCCGGGGTCCCAGGTTCGATTCCGGCTTGGGTCTCTGTCTGTGCGGAGTCTGCACATCCTCCCCGTGTGTGCGTGGGTTTCCTCCGGGTGCTCCGGTTTCCTCCCACACTCCAAAGATGTGCAGGTTAGGTGGATTGGCCATGATAAATTGCCCTTAGTGTCCAAAATTGCCCTTAGTGTTGGGTGTGGTTACTGGGTTATGGGAATAGGGTGGAGGTGTTGACCTTGGGTAGGATGCTCTTTCCAAGATCCGGTGCAGACTCAATGGGCCAAATGGCCTCCTTCTGCTCTGTAAATTCTATGATAATCTATTTTAAGCTGAATTTTTTTTTACAATTCTTCCTGATATTCATCTTTAGAAGCCTCAGTGATTACGTCAACTGTTTGAACAAAGTTTATTGCCTGAGTTTTTATATCCAGGCCCCTGTAAGCTAATGTGAACTATCTCTCTGACAGGTATTGCAGTGAACCAATCACCCACCCCGAAGAGTGTATTGCCAAAGGACATCCGGAAATGATGTCAGAGGAGATGTGTGCCACGACACTGTGCTACAGCAGCTGCTGCTTTCAGACGTTGAGCTTGTCAATTAACAACTGATATGTCAAAGCCCTCCCCTTCCCTCCATCTTCATCCCTTGGTTTCTTCTTGCCTCCCTCCCATTCTAAACTTCTTCTTCTTCCCTCCCTCCTCTTCCCTCACTCACATTCTCCCCCGCGCCCATCCCTCCTTCCCGCCCTCCCTCCCAAAAACAGACGGAATGGTTGTGTTGAAGTGAGAAAATATATTTTACTGCCAGAAATTTGCAAAAGTTCAGCTAGTTTTTTGTCGTTGTTGAGCTGATAAAGGTAAACGTTACGTTAAATGTGAACTGGTTTCAAAGTTTTGTATTTATATAATTATTTTTGTGAATAAATGTTTAACATTAAACTTTACAAACTTTTACATATGTCTCACTGAAACATCAGAGTACAACAATTAATGATGAGATAATTATAAATGAATACGATAATTGAATTAAACAAGCAGAAACATAATAACATAGGTAACAGGGTGGCACAGTGGTTAGCACTGCTGCCTCACAAGGAGGCCATTCGGCATATCGATTCTGTACTGACCCTCTGAAAGAGCACCCTACCTGGATCCATTCCCCGCCCTATCCCCGGAACTTAACCTGCGCATCCCTGGACACTAAGGGGCAACTTGGCATGACCAATCCAACTAAACTGATCATCTTTGGACTTTGGGTGGAAACCGGAACACCTTGAGGAAGCCTACGCAGACACAGGGAGATGGTTCAAACTCCACACAGACAGTCACCCGAGGCTGGAATTGAACCGGGGTCCCAGGCACTGTGAGGCAGCAGTGCTAACCACTGCCATTTAGCCGCCGCCGGTTCCTCCGGGTGCTCCGGTTTCCTCCCACAGTCCAAAGATGTGCAGGTTAGGCGGATTATCCGTGTTAAATTGCCCCTTAGAATCCAAAGATCAGGTGGGGTTATGGTAATAGGGTGGGGGGGGGGGCGAGGGCACAGTGCTCTCTCTGAGGGTCAGTGCAGACTCGATGGGCCGAATGGCCTCTTCTGCACTGCAGTGATTCTATACACACTAATCAAAAATAAATCAGATATTACAAAGGCAGCGACAGTAAAACGCCCCCAGAGAGCTTTGAAAATCTTATGGTGAGAATCTAACTTAAAAAATACAAACATGTTTAAACATGTCACATGTAAAGTTATATGATAATATATCGCAGATTGAAATAGTTTCCCAGAATTCAAACAAATAACCAAACCTATATTCACCTCTAAATAATCACCTTTAATCATAAATAAAATACAAAATTACTTCAAAAGAATCAACAACAATAGTAACGCCTGTTTAAAAGAAAGAGAAAAAAACTGTTAAATAAAAAGTCTGGCTACCATTAAACCACTTGTTAAATAGTCAGCTGTGCACTCCCGATTGTGGCCTGTAGGTGGTGCTCGCAGGTTTGGGGGCTCCAGCCAGACTAACTGCTGGGCCTGACCAGGCAAACAGTGAATGGGAAGATAAGAGATCAAAAGGAATCTCAGAAGAAGAAACAAAAGGAATATTATGAAAAGTCTACCAGGAGTCTGAAACATTTCGAATAAAATGACCTGGTGAGAGTGGGGGATTCTCATGACTGGTCAAAACGCGCTGAGGTGTTGCAGCAAACAAGTCCAAGGTCCTCTACTGTGATAACGGAGAAACGACAGGTTTTAAGGAGGAATAGACGAGCACTCCTAAAAGTTGTGAACAGCAAGGCGAGGATGTAGAGGAAACTTTACATTCATCGAAACCGACACAAGCAGTGAACGAGTTCAATATGGATGCACAGAATGATGTCCATAACAATGATACAATCATAGTAGATTTACCTACAGAAGCTCAGAACTATCACACACATTCACCACATTTACCTGCCTTGAGAATATCAATGAGAAACAGAAAGAAACCGGAACGGTTGGATCTGTGAATGGACAATGCAACTGTACACGATGTAAACTACATTCTTATACATATCATATGTAATATTTACTGAAATAATGAATTACTTGATCTTCGAAATCTCAAGAAAAGGGGATGTAATGATATGACAAAACCAAGTGCACATATAAATATGTATAGCCTCCGACCAGTAGGTGTCAGGCAAGTAATAGAACGTGACCCCTGCAGCCTGAAGGGGACTTGAGGTGAAACAATCGTGGTCAGTGGGGTTTGTATTAGTTCCAGTTTGTTAATATTAGTTTCGTACCACAGTTTATTGTACTGAAATAAAATTAACTAGTCTTGAAGTAGATGTTCTTTAATACGTCAGCTCAATAGTGTCTCTGTGCAAGAGCATAACACTGCCCTGGGAGTGTTTGATGGCCACATTGTAGAGGGAGCAGTACTCTCTATCTAACCCTGTGCTGTACCTGTCCTGGGAGAGTTAGATGGGGTCAGTGCAGAGGAAGCTTCACTCTGAATCTAATCCCGTGCTGTACCAATTCTGGAAGTGTTTGATCGGGACAGTGCAGAGGGAGCATTACTCAGTATCTAACCCCATGCTGTACCTGTCCTGGGAGTGTTCGTTGGTGACAGAGTAGAGGGAGCTTTACTCTTTATCTAACCCCTTGCTGTACCTATCCTGGGAGTGTTTGTTGGGGACAGTGTAGAGGAAGCGTAACTCTGAATCTAACCCCGTGCTGTACCTATTCTTGGAGTGTTTGATAGGGACAGAGTAAAGCGAGCATTACTCAGTATCTAACGCCACACTACATGTCCTGGCGTTTTTGATGGGGACAGTGAAGAGGGAGCATTTCTCTCTATCTGACCCTGTGCTGTACCTGTCCTGAGAGTGTTCGATGGTGACAATGTAGAGGGAGCGTTACACTGTATCTAACCCCGTGCTGTCGCTGACCTGAGAGTGTTCGATGCTGACAGTGCAGAGGGAGCTTTACTCTGTATCTAACCCCGTGCTGTACCTGTCCTGGGAGTGTTTGATGGGGACAGTGTAGAGGGAGCTTTACTCTGCATTTAACCCCGTGCTGTACCTGTCCTGGGAGTGTTTGATGGGGACAGTGTAGAGGGAGCTTTACTCTGCATTTAACCCCGTGCTGTACCTGTCCTGGGAGTGTTTGATGGGGACAGTGTAGATGGAGCTTTACTCTGTATCTAACCCCGTGCTGTACCTGTCCTGGGAGTATTCATTGAGGAGTTTAACGTGGTCCAATCAAAAATATTTATTACAAGTCCATCCAGGTAGATCTTGGCAATCTTTCCAATCTCTCTCTCCAGACTCTAACACACGCTTTACAAGTTTCAGTGGAACATCATTCCCGACATCAAACGTTTGCAAATCCTATTTCCATCCTCCATATAATTCCACGAAAACATCTGTCCCTTTGAGAGTTAACTTAACAGCCCTCCTCCATCTCTCCTTCTCTATCTGTCTCTCTCAATCTCTCTCTGCATCTCTCTCTGTCTCTATTCTCTCTCTCAGTCTCTCTTTCTGTCTCTTTTTCTCTCTACCTGTCTCCATCTCCGTCTCTCTGTTTTTTCTCCCTATCTCCTTCTCTCCATGTCTATCTTTGTCTCTCTATGTGTGCCTTTCTGACTGTCTCTCTCTCTCTTTCTGTCTCTCTCTCTCTCTACCTCTCTTTTTTTCTCCCTGTCCCTGTCTCTATTTCTGTCTCTACCTATGCCTCTCTCTGTCTCCGTCTCTTTCACTCTCTCTCTCTGTATATATATATATATGTTTCTCTTACTCTCCCTGTCTCTGTGTGTGTGTCTCTCTCTCTCTCCCTGTCTCTCTGTGTCTCTCCCTGTCTCTCTTTCTGTGCGTACCTATCTCGTTTTATCTTCCCCTCTATCTGTCCCTCTTTCTCTCTCTCTCCACTCCTCCACCATACCCAGTACCTCTCCCATCACACATGGTACCTTCACATGCAATCGCAGAAGGTGTAACACCTGGCTCTCAACCTCTTCAATGCGAAATATTACAGGCCCAAAACACTCATTCCAGGTTAAGCTGCGTTTCACTTGCACCTCTTCCAATTTAGTCGATTGCATTTGCTGCTCCCAATGTGGTCTCGTCTACATCGGAGAGGCCAAACGCAGACTGGGTGATCGCTTTGCTGAGCATCTCCAGTCTGTGCGCTTTCAAGACCCTGACCTTCCCGTTGCTTGCCATTTTAACACAAGGCCCTGCTCCCATGCCCACGTGTCTGTCTTTGGCCTGCTGCAATGTTCCAGCGAAGCTCAACACAAACTGGAGGAACAACATCTCACCTTCCGGTTAGGCTACAGCCTTCCGTCTCAACATCGAATTTAAACATTTCAGATGATTAGCTCTACCCCACCTTGACCCATTTGATTTCATCCCATTTAATTTTAAATGTCAGTTAGCATTTGTTTCTTTCTTGACTTTCTTAATATATATTCAACTCCCCCCCCCCACTTCTTATCCACCTTTCCTTACCCTTTCTCCCCTTTGCTTCCCCTCCCCCTCCCCCACATCTACATCTGTCACAGTTTACCCTCTGATGTTAGTTTCTCTGCTGTTTTGCCTCTCACACCTCTTGTTCTCTCTGGGGACTGCCATTATCACTCTTTCTCCGTGGTTTCTGTGGCCATTAGCACCCCATTTCCCTTCTTTTCTGACGCTATGACTCATCTTTCATTCTCGCTCCACAGCATAAACATTTCCCACTTTATCTGTCTGTTTGCTTTGACAAAGGGTCATCTGGTGTCGAGACGTTCGCTCTTTTCTATCCCTACAGATTCTGCCAGACCTGCTGAGATTTTCCAGCATTTTCTCTTTCATTTCTGTCTCACCCTCGCCCTCTCCCCCCCCCCCCCCCCCCCCCCCCCCCCTCCCTGTACACTGACTGGTGACTCTCTCTCTCTCTCTCTTCCACTCAAGCAGATATCTGTACACTGACTGGTGTCTCTCAGTCCTCTCTCTCAGGGAGATATCTGTACACTGACTGGTGTCTCTCTGCTCTCTCTCTCTCAGAGATATCTGTACACTGACTTGTTTCTCTCATTCCCTCGCTCTTAATCAGGGAGATATCTGTACACTGACTGGTGTCTCTCACTCTCCTCTGTGTCTCAGGGAGATATCTGTACACTGACTGGTGTTTCTCTCTCTCTCCCTCTCAGGGGGGCATCTGTACACTGACTGGTGTGTCTCATTCCCGCCTCTCTCGCAGAGAGATATCTGTAAAACGACTGGTGTCTCTCAGTCCCCTTTCTCTCACAGGGAGATATCTGTACTGACAGGTGTCTCTCAGTCCCCTCTCTCTAAGGGAGACATCTGTACACTGACAGATGTTCCTCAGTCCCCACACACAGGGAGATATCTGTGCACTGGCTGGTGTCTTTCAGTCCCCCCTCTCTCTCAGGGAGATATCTGTACACTGACTGCTGTCTCTCAGTCCTCTCTCTCAGGGAGATATCTGTACACTGAGTGGTGTCTCTCAGTCACCTCTCTCAGGGAGACATCTGCACACTGACTGGTGTCTCTCATTCCCGTGTCTCCCTCTCAGGCAATATCTGTCCACTGACTGGTGCCTCTCAGACCCCTCTCTCTCAGGGAGATTTCTGTACACTGACTGGTGTCTCTCAGTCCTCTCTCTCTCAGGGAGATATCTGTACACCGACTGGTGTGTCACAGTCCTC